>NC_082342.1:47052371-47665149 GCF_027477595.1 Haemorhous mexicanus
CTATCAGCCACTTCATGCAGTGACCTAAGCTCCATCAAGGGGTGACACACCTGGACACCTCTGCAGAAGATGGAGCACACCCCAGGGCTGTGGGAGCAGGCACCAGCTTGGACCTCAGGAAGGGAATATTCAATTTCCATGTTTAGCAATGATATTTTGATAAATTAGTGAGCACTTAAGATCTTCTGCCTTGAAAAATCCGAGGGCTTGTGAAAGTTCATTGATAGTCTCTGGAATTATACTTTTGGATACAATGCTATGAATGCAGGAAATGTTAAGATCCTTTTGCAAAGGGGAAAAATTTAGCTAGCAAGGCAGGGTAAGAGCATCCAGACGCTACAGGAAAGATGCTGGTGGTGAGAGAAGTGCTTCTGAGAAACTTGTTTTTATCTCCAGCAAATCTGTTTTACCATTTCAGCCCATATTCCTCATTTGCCCTCACCTCATACCATGCATGTTTAATTTAAACCTGAGACACGCCAAGGACAGAAAAACAAACTCTGTGTCCATGACTCTCTCATGCCATCTCCAGCTTCCCCAAGAAAGCCAAACATGCAGAGGAGAGTGACACAGAGACACCTGTTCTGGCAGAGCAAATTAAAATGTTGGTGTTACAACATAAAATCAATGTTGCACACTAAAGGGTCCTTTAATGGACATCAGGGAGGAAATTACATTCTTGTCTGGCTAGATGAATTAACTTTTAGATAATAATATTTAGATATTAGTATTCCTAACCCATTTTTAACACCCAGCCCTTTAGGATTGTTGAGGAACAAACCTCTCATTAGCTGTTTCTAACTCCAGAAACATTTGCAAAGGGGGCTTCTATAATACCTGGAAAACTTGAGTTTGGAAGATCAAATGACTATTCACAGCCAATTACCAGAGCTGTGACAGACTGAGTCTCCTGGCTCAGCTCCTGGGGTCTCAGCTATCAGTTCAGTTGCTCAGACAGTGGCAGTTTCATTGTGTTATTTGAGAACCCGTAATAAAACACCTTATTTCCATGCTTTCTGAGTAACCTGTACTCCATGCACCCCCTCTGTGCCAGTGCTGCAGGCAGAAACCAAAGAAGCCTGTGCTGACTCCTGCCTACCCAAACAGCAACCAACACCCCTGCATGCAAAATGCCTTCAATACACTTCTTCCAGGTTAGCTAAATGTTCCTGATGTTCTCTGATAAATAAAAGCCCTATAAACTGTTCCCAGCAGTGAGCAGAGAGAAGTGCATGTGAAGCCAACTACTTTACACTGAAGTTTTATAAGAAGAATATGCTGAAGCTTCATCATAAATAATTAAATACCTTTCTAAACTATTAATGCAGCTTGTTGATGGCTTCTGGTTTGCTTATGGTGTTTCAAAGGTGTTGACTGTAGGCAAGTATAGATTTTTATCTGGGATGAAAAATAGCTTTGAAAATATTAAAACACCTTTGCAGCTGAAAGTCTTTCTCCAGACAGGGACATAAAACTGAAGTGTGCTGTCTGCAAGACAGCACCCCTAAGAAGATCTAAAGATCAAAACAGAGCTCAGTAAAGTCACTGCAAACAAATCTATTTGGTGTTTGACCAGCTAATGTCAGTCACTTACAAAACACAGAAGTTTCACTGCATAAGGCCACCATCAAAATATGCTGAGCTAGCAGAAATTTTCTGAAGCAATAATTGACATTATTTCCAAAGTAACTAACACCAAAAGTGGTTATTCAAGGCATTCCAGAGCTTAAAAATCAGGTATGAGACTGCAGTACATCACTTTTCCTTGCAGCTCTCCTCCATTTAGAAAGAGCTTAAGGGTATCAAGGCAGATGGTATCTAACAGAGAAGTACTATCCCAGTTTCTGGAGGCTGACATGATGTTTCAAATGATCAGAACTGTATTTTTGAACTTGGAGAAGTGTGACAGAGATTTTCCAATTATTTTTCAGTTCAGAAACATTTGAGAGTTTTCTAATCAGCTGATGAAGGGCTGCATAGAGAAGCCTGGAGTATTCCAGGCTTAACCTCCACCAAGAAGAGGGTACAAATGTCACAGCTCTTGTGCCAGATTTATAAAAAAATCCCTGTCTAAGCTCACTCTGCTAAGAATGATCCCACAAGCAATTTTTGTTCAGCCACATGCCCTCTGCCCCAGACAACTCCAAGCTGATCCACAGCTAATATTTCTGTGCACTCTGGTGATGATGACAGCCCACAGTAAGTGTCCCAGTGGATTGCATTAGTGATTTCATGTCAAAATAAAAAGGTTTACATGAAAGGAAAGAGGGAAAACTAAGCTCTGAATAAAAAAAATATTCTTCTAGCTTGTAAGTAGAGTTCCAGATGTGAAAAAGTGTCCCACCTCACCCTAACCCCACATCCTTGCCTTTGTGCTACCACAGTAAAACAACAATTTCAAAATGGCAGCATTAAATCACCTGCTGTTGGTGCAACAAACCAGCAGATAAGCACTGCTGACCTGTCCTACAGAACACAGGGAGCTCCTGTTAGTGCTGCTCTCTGCTGAGCTGGGATTTCCATGCTGCTCATGGCTGCAAGGCATGGAATGCTGGAGCACAACTGCCCTGATGTTTATGTTAAATGGGCTGCTCCTGTAAATACCAGTGTAAATGGTCAAGCTCATTATTTCCTCCTAGGAAGGTGCTCTGTCTGTTCCAGTTAGAAGGGGCTGCCTCTGTTGACTCCTGCAGCCTGCCTGCAGACCTGTCACAGCAACATGATCTCTAATCAATTAGGGCACTTCAAAACAAAATGAGAATATTGAGTGTCACCGGCAGATGGTGAAGATCTGTACCAAGCAGATAAAGTCCCTGCATAGTTTTGAAGAATATGAATGAAAAGAATAAGAAGAAAAATATGAAATGTTGCTCAACTTAGGAGAAAAATCATATTCTGCTTTGGCCGGACAGGAATAGCATAGCAAGGAGCAGTGGCATCAGAGCAGGTGTTCTCCTGCAGCCTGAGCTGCATCACTCAGATTGCCAAAAGCCTCCACTCACAAACAGAGCCTAAGGAAAATAATTAAACTCTATGGATAATGCACAACTTTTGCCCCACCTCATATAGCACCAATATTTTTTGGTATCATGTTGGGGCACAGACATTTTTCTGAGTGTCTGGTCCATCTTACAGAGAGGGCACTTTAAAAACTACCAAAGAGCTTTCAAATTGCTTTTGTATAACACTATTGGTCTGGATTCTTAGCTTGGCAATTTAGCATCAAAATGTCACTGATCAAAGTGCTGGAATTCACACTATTTTTCTTTTCTTGAGGAAGCAATATGATTAACTAGGTTATTAGAATAAAACCTTAACAGTGTATGTATTCACAGCATTTTGCTCCCACTAATTAATTTCCGATCGAATACCCTGCCAGAGCATCAGCTTACTACTGAGAGGGAGATCACAGCACACAGAAGCTTAATTGGATGGGAAGTGGTCCCAGAAGGGCAGAACTCCACTTCATCTTGATGCTGTGCTGGATCAAAGGCTGCCAGGGGCTGGACAGAACTGGAACCCCATAAATGTGGCTGCAAACGTAGTCACAAGGCTTTGCTGGCAGCAGGGCCCTCACTGCAAGCACCAGGGCATGGGAGCACAGGAGACTGAGTGTGTTCTTTACACTGAAAAGGGTCTTCAGCCAGCTTTGCATCCCTGGAGGAGGCAGGCTTGCATCTCAGCAGCAGCATGGCCAGGTGCTCCACAGCTCTGTGTCCATGCTGGGATGCTGGCACACCTCAGCTGTGCCTCTGCAGGGCACACCCCCAAGGCTGGCTGCCAGAGCTCCTGCTTGGGTCACTGAGAACTGCCCCATCCCACCTCGCTGTCCCCTTGTCTGTGCAGCCTTCAGCAGCAGAGGGGGAAGGCAGGGACCCCTGGGGTGGGCACCAGGCCCATGACCCTCCCTCCTGGGCACACAGGGCCACCCAGGACCTCATGCCCCCTGCCAGACCATGCTGCCAGCAGCTTCTGCAAGGGACAGCTCCCTTGTGGGGCAAAACTGACCTTGCTGTGGCTGATAGCAGAGAGAGAAGACCAGTGCATTCAGGTTCTTTTTAGCCTGCTTGGGTCAGTTAAACCAGGAATGTGACCAAAATTCATCCAACAGAAGCATCCACATGGCAATTCCTTACTGTGAGAAGTTGAATTGGCAGTTATCATCTGCTCTCTCTTCCCTGCTTTAAGGGAAGAGTGTGAAGGATTTTGACACAGGTGAGCATCTGTCCTGCACTGACTTCCAGGGCTGTCAGGTTTTCAATACATGGTCAGTACCTCATGGACACAAATCTGTCATCATTGTCTGGAGGACGTGAGGCACAATCCTCAGTTCTTCTGTGAGGCTAAAGGTCAATCCAGTAATGAGTAACTCAACATGCAGCTTCTCCAAATTATAATCAAAATTGAATATTGGATCATTTAAATGAAATTAATCCATCACTTCTGTTAACTGAATTGTGGTTAAATGACCTGGGGCAAATTGAGGCAGTCCCAGTGGAAAACTTCTTAGCACTACAAGCAAATTAAAAAGAAAAATGCAAGTCTTCTTTAAAACAGTCTTCATTCAGTTTGTTATAAACCTGACTCCAAGTTCTGCCAGCAGCCTGATAATGCTGCTAAAAGACAGTAGTACTCTCCTGCAGAAAGAAAGGGAGCAGTTCTTCAGTTCTCCTCATTCAATACTGAGGTGAAAGGTCTTTTTCTTCACAATAAAAGTTACTAGCTCTCAGTAGACCATAACCCTCATGTTGGAGTCTTAATGTTAACAGCCTGGGTTGGGGCGTTCATCTTTTGAAATGTCTTTCATGCTTTGATAAATCTTCCTTTCCTTGAAGGCAGTACCTTTTTTACCAGCAGCCATTCAAAAATGAATGAAAAATCTGTGAAGGAATTGTAGACAAAAGAGAGCAGACATCTCAAACTTCCAAGGAGTTTTGAAAAGACCTACAGAAAACCCAGACGGGTGTGGGATATACAACATCACAAGTTTTATAAGCAGCAGTCGTAGCAGCTCACTGGAGCTTCTGAAGCATCTCATTCACTCCTCTGGTGACTCACTTCTCCCTCATCCCAAACACTGCAGCCCATCACAGTGGAAAATACTGACTTTGCAGAGCAGCATTAAGGGATGAAGAGCGTGCACTCTGAAAATTCCCATGCTGTCCTTTAACAAAAATAGACTTTACTGAAAGAAACAGAGCCCAGGAGTGTGCACAGACTTGACATTTGAGAGATTGCCATCACACAGCACTAATGCTCATCACTGGTTGTTCCTGGGTGAAATATGTGCAGATTCCTGACATCCAAGAGATTTGCTGCAGAAATCACACAGCAGAGGGTAGCAAAGGACACTATAAAAAGAATCTGGAGCATGAGTGAGGTGGGCCTCGCACATTTAACCTTGCTCAGTCTCCTGAAAAGGTGTCACAACAGGATCATGGTGCATATGAGGAAGTGGAGGAATTACTGGATCCTTCCCTACTGATTTTGCTTGTGACAACCAAAGGTGCAGCTAACTTCTGCCAGAGTGGGTGAAATATTTATATTTATATATATATATATATATATTTCACCCACTCTGGCAGAAGTTAGCTGCACCCAGTGAAATATATATATATATATATATATATATATATATATATATATATATATATATATATATATATATATATATTTCACTGGGTGAAATATGGAAAATAAAATAAGGGCTGGCAAACTGTGGCCTGTGTTGGCTGAACTTCCCCAGGCAAAGTCAGGGAAGACAAGCACAGAGCAGTGCAGAGCAGCAGCTCATCCTTGAAGGCAGATCCATGAAGCTCCAGCCTTTAAGGAGAGAAGTGTAGGTGTAGGGACACAAGCTGTGTCACACCACCTGCAAGCAGAGCCAATCAGTGGGTCTCAAACATCACAGCTTCCTTACTGACTCCTGGATCTTGCTGCTCTGATCTCCCAAGCCAGCATCCTCTGAGACCAAACCCAGCCAAGGGCTGCTCCAGGTAAACATGGATATAAGGTTGCGCTGGTCTGGGTTCCCACAGCCCTCTGCAGCCCCCAGCACGCTCCTGGGGACTCAGACAGAACTTCCTACTGCCAGCCAGGGCCTGTGAGATGCATCCTCAGTTCCATGAGGTGAGACCATTCTGCTGGTTGACTATGTCTCACCCTTCATGCTTTTCAGACTCTGCAACTAAGGAACCCCCAGAATGACAACCAGCATCTCAGAGATTTCCCCTGAGCCCAGGGCTGATTACCATGGCAGGGGAGGCAGCTGTAAGCACAGCTTATAGCTCCACACCACTCCAGGAGACCTGAGTGTGAGCACCAGGCTAGGCCCATGATGATGTGCAATCTCTCAGCAAAACCTGCTGTTACTGCAAGTCTGTCAGGCAGCCAGCCTGACAGAGGATTTCTTTTCTTCCCACTGGTTTCTCCATTCTGCTGAGAAATGTTTTCATGGCAAGAAATGTTAAGAAATATATTAATATAAAGCAGAACAGGAAAAGGGAAAATAAATGCAAAGATTAAGTTAAACATGGTGTTTTCATGGTGTTTCTCAGGCCTTTCTTCATATCAGCTGCCATGAAGATGGGGATACTTTCCTCTTTGCAGAAGCAGGACCTCAGCTGTGGCTGAACCTATAGTTTTGGCTTAGGGGCCAGAAAACAGCCTCTTCCATTTACTGGTGCAAACACATCCATAAAGTTGTGTCCATGACCTGGCTCTGCAGAACACGTCTCATACGGTGTTTTGTATCCAGAGCTGAAGCATCCCAGATTTATGTGGTAACCCTGCACTTGGTGTCTGGTTAAGATCCTCACCAGACTGGAGGGCTGAGCTAACTCCAGATCCTGCCACATGTTCCTCACACCTGCTGCAAATCCCTTCCAGGAAGTCATCACCTGTGTATCCCAAAGTGGCTATAGAAAGAGAGGCTGGACCCAGGTTTCACTGCAGTTAACATGATTTGGGACCTACACCTTCACTCTGTCCTTGTGAGCACAGACTGATGCTGCAGAAGGCCCACGGCAGCTTTATTGCTGCAGTAAATGCTCTTTGCAGAGGCCAGGGGACTCACCTTTGGTGAATGAGGCTCCACTAGAAACCAACACCCTGGGAAAGCCACTGAAACTGCAGTGCATCCCGGCAAGAGCTGCACTCCTGCAGGTCCTTCCTGCTGCCCCAGGGGAAGCCCCACAGCAGCTCCTGGAAGAGTTAGGAGAAGGTGAAAACTGCCCAGCCCCCTGTCCTGTCTCCTGCTGCTCCTGTGCAAAGAGAGCAACAGCTCTCATCAGCAACTCACTTCCTGCCTCCCTCAGACAGAGGAAAACAAGCGGGATAAGTGCAAAATCTCTCTGACAGAGCCCAGTGCGTGTCGCTGCCCATGAGCGGAGCTGGCATCTCCCGTCTGCGCGCACAACACCCGCAGGTTGTCCTCGGGTCCTGCTCAGCTAACACAGACATTTCCATGTCAGCTCGAGCAGACAAACACCACAGGAAGGAAGCAAGCACGTCTTTGGTTCCACTTGCACTACATTCATAACCTTAATACCACATTAACACAGCAAGTGCATTGATGCTGTAATTGCGTTCCAGCTGCCTGAATTCTCCTCTTAATTCAGTCACGCTACTTTAGCTTTGTTGTGAGTTAGAAATCATTCTTGCTCTCAAGAAGCAAATCAATTTACAGATGTTGCAAGAGATAGGATTACCCAGTAGGTTTTCTTTTTTAAACACATGCAATGTATAAACTTTATTAAATGAGAGCAATTTCTCCAGGGAAGTCCAACAGGCACTTACACTGATGGCAGAGGGAGACAAATTGCAAAGGTTTTTGAGCTTCAGGAAGCATCACAGCCTCCTTGCAACTGACTTGAAGGAATTCTGCCACAAACAAGAACACACGCTCTATCCTGTACCTGTACAGGTTTTTCAATACTCATTGATTTTCAAGGGTACAAATATTATGCATATACATATATTATTATCAGTCTATGAAGCCTTGGCTTGAGATTGGTGGTGCCTTTTTACTCTGAGCAAGATTTCTCAGTCAGTTTAAATTTTGCCATGGTTTGGACATGGAAAGGTGACCCAATAGTTTGAGGCTAAAATTTAAAACATTCCCTACTTTGTTACAATGATCTGTGTATGGATGAGTTATCCAATTTATTAAATAATAATAATGGATTAAAGCAAAAACCATTTTTTCTGGACTACAGGCAAGCAGCCATACTCTTGTGCAGCCTTTTTCTGCTACATTTATCCCATTTCAAATCACCTCCTTGGTCATGCATTTACTGAATTACATGGTTGTGCTGGGGAAGCTGCACTTTTGCCTGTATGATTGCTGTTCCTAATTAAAATAATTAGAAACAGTGTCAACAGAGGGTGCTGAAGAGCAGCAGCATTGCCCTGGACTGCTGTAAGATCAAAAATATTCCAGAGAACTCCAACCGCTGTCACCAGCTGCTGATTACATAAACTTTCAGTGATGGGTACTTCTGGAGATATTGCACTGTTTCCAGACATCAGTACACAATAAACTTTTACAATTAAAACATTGTAACATCTCAAATAAACATCAGCATTCCATTTTGTACAGTAATAATATGTCTCTCTAATTTTTTTAAGCCATCTTATGCCTTCTTTGGAAGTTGTCTGTAATGCAGTCTCAATTCATGCTGTCTGCTCCTTCAGAGCACTCTGAAGACTGTGATACTGTGATTTATGGGGATGAAACACACATTTCACCTGTAGTGCCAGTGATCTTTCTGCCTTGCTGCACAAGCTCTGCTCCTGGTACTGACACAGGGAGACAGGCTGGAGATGAGCTGGTGAAACAAAGTCTGTTTTGAATAGGGTGATGTCATGGGCCTCAGTTCAGTGATACTGACCCCAGGCCATATATTCAAGATGAAAATATCACAACTGTTCCCAGCTGGCACCTTAACAATACATCAGTCTTGAAGGGCATGGAAACCTGCTTTTGGAGGCTGTTTTTCCTCAGAGAGCTCTGAGAACTGTAACTTTCTTCACACTTTATATATCCAAGAGCCAGTTCATGAAAATAAAATAATCCTCCTACTTCCAGAAAGGATGAATTCGATATTGCTTTGAGAATTTAAGAAAGATTTTAAAGACATGCTGCAACATTACTAAAACCTATACCTTTTTCTGATTTAGGCTGAGATAGAGTTAATTTTCTTCCTAGTAGCTGGCACAGTACTGTGTTTTTTACTTGTGAGCAATCAGATGCAACATGTTGACCCGTGTTGTACAAGAAATCAGGTTTTTCCTTCTGGCTCTTTTCTGTAAAATCTATAACTTTCAGTCTTGAATGCTCTTATACAAGAGAAAAATTAAATTGTATCAGCAGAGGAGCGAAGGATGCACATTTCAGATACCACTACACACAAAACCTTGTTGAACCAGCCACGGGCTTCCCATAGCTGCTAAGAAAATCTCTCTGTGCCTCTTTTATCTCTCACATAAATTGTAAAAGTTTCAGTTTGTACAGCCCCTTACTACAGGCACCAATGTCCATAAGAATGGGACATTGCACTTGGCTGGGATCTCTAGGTTTGGCTTGACTCCACTCAAAACAAGCAAACTCAATCAATAAATATTGGCATCTCCAAGGGAGAGCTGAATTTCTCCTTCCAAGGACTGCAAAGAGAGCGCTCGAGAGGGTGAGGTTCCAATACCTTGGATGCTCTTTGTCTGATGAATATATTTTTAGGTGTAGCCTCAAGTTAAGCATTAAATCTCCAACATCACAGCTCATTGGACTCTCATCAGGTATAACACTGAAATTGCCAGAAGGCTGTGTTTTGGTGAAAGACCAAACCAGTCGCAGGATCCTTCACTCTGCATTTTCTGGAACCTCTGTCTGCTTGCTCAAAATTGTTCATGATTGATCACAGAGCATGTGCAGTTTCTCGCTGTCAAACCTCCTAAATTGATTGAAATAGATTGTTCCAAGACAACCTTATGTATAACACAATGAAATATCCCACAATAAATAGTGTGAATGAATGGTGCTGACAAGAACTGATGTGCTTGTTCCAGACATCACATCGTACAGAACTGAGTATGTGCGACCCAGAAAAGGTCAAAAACCTTAAAATAGCTGATGTCCACAAGCCCATCCTCTCCCTCAAGCTCTAGAGATGTTAGGACTCAATTAGTGCCACAGTAATTTCTTACTTCCCAACACACCGTGACATTTTGATGCCAGATAACTTTTGCTGTTTTGTAACCAAACCTTGGAGGAAAGCTGGATGTCACACATTTTTATTTGGATTCTTGTGTTTAATGCAAGTGACAGATGGATTCTTTTTTTTCCTCCAGTTTATTCCAATATTCCAGAAAGATTTATGTTAAAGACTCACCCAGGCACCTTGTCTCAGAGGTACCAGAGGATCTGGCATATGTGATTCCTTACCGGAACATTTGTTTCCCCACGAGCAATGCATGTGTCACTCGTGCTCTGAAGCAATGCATCTTTCTTCAACACCTGCACCCACTTCCTTCTGATTCACGGGACAGACAGCAAGGATCACTGATATATCTGGCCCCCTCCCACACAAAGCAGGTTCAAGGGGCCAGCACCCCGTGCTGAGGACTCTGCAAGGTCAGGCTTCAAGTACCTCACGTGCCCAGAGCTTGGACCACACCATGGTGTTGGTTTGTGATGCAGAACTTTTCTGCAAGGCAACTTTGCCTCCACTCCA
Organism: Haemorhous mexicanus; assembly: GCF_027477595.1. Lineage (NCBI taxonomy): Eukaryota > Metazoa > Chordata > Aves > Passeriformes > Fringillidae > Haemorhous > Haemorhous mexicanus. Next base: position 47,063,102 of record NC_082342.1, read on the forward strand.
CCCAGACAGCCATTCCACGGGGATGCAGTAGAAATTTAAGGTGATGAAAGTCAGGACACCAGGTGTGCATGACCACCAGTATGTGGCTGGCCACCATCCCAGGTAGAGGAGGTGCCTGCATCCAGCAGGATCACAAGGAGATAAATGGGATCTATCATGAGGATGGCAAGAGCACAGTCATTCACAGGATTGACAAAAAATATCAATCTTGTCCTCACTGAGAGCTTGAAAGACCTTCTTGGTGGCATTACCACACGTGAATCTCAGCAACCCCACAATATTCCAGGAAATCTTTTGCATGGCGTAAAATCACAGCGTAAGAAATTAAATCACAGTCTGTGAAACAGAGTGTTAAAGTTTTCAACTCAGAATATAAGTGTCAAATCACTAAGGTGTCCCAATGTCCACGCTGGGGAATCTAAGCTGCCCCACACTGCTCCCCTTTCCTTGCAGAAGCCCTGTCTGGCCCAATTTGCTTGAATCAGATTCCAACCTCTTATTACAGTCAGATTTTAAAAGCCTTGGAAGAAAAAATCCAGGCTGAGGATTTTAAAACATCCAATTCATGTTTTACACAATTTTGGTTTCAGTGGTCTATGTGCTGAGAAGATGAACTGCTGCCTGAGCATTCTCACCACACCACAAGACAGTCCTGTGTTTTGAAGACTGGCCAAAGCCTGAGCCAAAACACTCTCCCATGCTCTTTTGGATAAAATCTACGTCATGTTACACTGCTCTGCGTTCTGATGTTACTACCACATCATTTTAGAAAATAAAATAAATACCGTCCTCCCTCAGAAGGAGCTTTCTACATGGGAGAGGACCCAAATGCTTTCCATAAAACATCAGCCCCTGTTCACACTTCTGGGCATGAACAACACAGTGGAAAAGCAACAATTGTTGCTGTAGTATCTGTTGGACCTTTGTTTTCCTTTTGCAAATAACAACCAGGTTAAGATTTTCCTGGTAAATTTTGCTTGAATAAACTACACCAGAAGCACAAACCCCAGTCTGTGTCATCTGATCACCAGTATCTTCAGAAAATGTCGTACTTCCTTCTAGTGCAAAGTTTAGCCAGTAAAAAGTTGACAAAATGAAAACAATTTTGAGCAGTAAAGAAATCCTAGCTTAAAAAATAAGCAAACAAAGACCAACTGTCCAGCTGCTGAATACTTTATTCTTTTTTTACTTCATACACCTGAGCTCTTAAGGCTTGTACAAAATATCAAATAAAACCCCAGTATGGTTGTACTAATCTTAAAACTGCAGCCTTGTATTTTTCATCATTTATTGTAAATATAAAGAGGGGTATGAAAATTGCCAGTCTATCTACTGAAAGTACCTAACCTTTTGGATATTATGCCATTATTGTTTCCAGAAGTGTTGGCTTAAATGATTCAATTTTTTGAAGAAATTTCATTACAACTCTTTCAGCAGAAACGTGTTCCGTTTCAGGGAGAAATTCACTGAGAAGTGAACTTCCGTTCAAACCTTTTTGCTTTCTCATCCAGGAAAAACCCCCCACTTTCTGTTCTACTGAAGAGAGGAAGAGCCTGCCTTCGCCTCCCCCACAGCTAATAGAAATGCACCAAACAAAAGGCCACAGAGAGAAACAGGAGGAACTATAAAAACATATATTCAAACTTCCCATACTAGCAAAATTCAAAATAAAATAACATTGCAGCCCCAGCGGCGACAGGGAGTGCTGCTGGGCAATATGAAGAGACGAACATTTGGGTGGAATGTAGGCAGCAAATCCTTCTGCAGAGGAATGAAGTCCACTGGCACATAGAAGGTGTGTGAAGGTACTGTGGCTTGCTGAACCAGGTCCTGGGAGAAGCTGGGCAGCTTTTGCAAGATGCTGTCTGAGGGCACCCTGCACCGAGGGGTGGAAATCATGAAGCCCTCAGACAGCATCATGCAGATTTAGGTCCCTAATGCAATAAAAAACATATTTGCTCCACATTAAATGACCTGGGAGCTTGCTTTGGCTTAGTTTTTTCCCCCAAGCATTTGTTGTTAACTTAATTAAGCATTTAAAAATAACAGTCTCTCACTTTCCAGAGACTCCACATAAATACTAATCTGTCTTCATCTAAAGGCCAGATTTGCTGCAAGGGCAAATCAATACAGTTTCACTGATTGAGGATCTGGCCTTAAAAGTCTATCAAGTGCATTAAACCCAGCACAGTGTGACATGTGCCTTGGCAGTAGGACAGTTCTCTGGATTAATATTTGAGGGAAATCTGGCAATTAAAAAAAAAAATCTCTGTTTTGAAGTGCTGCCATGTCTTTAATTGGTGCCCAGCACCACAGTTTCTCCTCTGGAGAACTGCACAGCTACGGCCGGGCTTTCGGCGTCGTTCTCCTCCAGCTTCAGCGCCGCGTTGTCCCGGCCAGCGCCACTGGGCTGCGGCAGGGCCACGGGCTCCGCCGTGGGAGAGGGAGCGGCGCAGTACAAGGTGAAGCCCACCATGATGATAACAAAGGACACGATGTAAAGACCTGAAAACTGGCGGAGAAGAAAAAGAGATAAGAGATTAAGTCTCGCCTGATGTAAGAACATGCCAACGCTGCCTTGTCACAAGAATGTGAAAGCTACCCTTCCTTGTAAAAATTATTTTAATGAGGATTATCACCGTGAGCTGGATTCAGGTCTGAAAACCAGAATTCAACAGTTCTATTTACTTAAAGACTTGGGCCACTGGCTGATTTTCTCTGCACCTCACTCCCAAGACTGCTGGACAAGGAGTTTCCTTGGGTCTACATACAAGAACCTAAACAGGGAGAACAAATGGGTGTAAACAAAGTCATACTGAATGAAAGTTGTTTACTCACATGAATACTGAAACACTCTACCCCTAAGAGAATTTTGATCCAGCACATGCAAGTATTTCAGGTTCTGGCAAGAGATGAATCTCTGCTATTGCAAGCCACCAGAGCTGCTAGTTCTCTGCACAGATCTCTAACCACCTGCAGGACTAGATGAGTGTTATTGCTGGATCAAAACCAGTTTGCTCCCTACACCAAACAGGACCTTGAAGGGACAGAGGCTGGGCTCCTTTTAAAAGACTGGCATTTGCAAGCTGTGAAGAGTGGTGAGAGCTAAAGAGTACAAATTGCAGAGGTGCATCACTGTTGTTCACTTGCCTGTTAGAATTCCCGTCTTTGCCAAGATTCATCCACCTTGACAGAAAGACAAATACTACATAACACCAGATTCATTAATACCAAGTGCTGAAGTTATCCACAGACAGGAACACTTTTCAGCAGTTTATTAAAATCTTCCACATTCCTTTTGTCAAACCACACTGATTAAATACTAGGAGGAAGGATCAGCATATCCTGCACACTTCTTTCAATATCCTCGAACTTCCTTAGCTTCCTTAGACATGCTTGAAAAATATGTTCTAGTTTATCAGGATGAAATGAATGGTAGAACCTAGACAGTGGACTCTCCTCCAAAAAAGACTAAGGCATCTAGAATTTGGGCACTGCAATTCCTAGCTGGCAGTCACTTGGCTTGGAAACTCTTGGATGGCAGCACACAAAAGGAAAAGCAGACTGGAAGTGGCCTTGTGTTAAGTGCCCTCTCTCCTCACCTTGTTGGCTGTTTGCCTGAAGGAGCTTGGACTCAAACACTCGCCCCACACAGGAGGAAGCATCAAGCTCTGAGCTATCCCAACAGAGGCAGCAGGATCACCCATGGTCATACCTCCCACTGACCTGTTCCCAGCAAACGGGCAGAGCCTGGGGCTGTATCCAACCACCTGCACAAATTCTCCAGCCTAAGACCCTGAGTGAGCATGTGCCTGTGTGCAAGGACCTGTGGCTGGGCAAGAACTGCAGGAACTGGAACTGCTGGAACTGCAGCTCCCTCGCAGCACAGTGCCCACAAGGCTGGAAGTGTCTCTGATCCTGATGAGTCAATTCCTCCAGGAGTGGATACAGTCACCAAGGCAGGGTGCCAAAGCTGCTGCAGTGTAGCTGTGACTCAAGGTCTGTGTGTATTTTTGCATTTATTGACACAGGTGAACATTACCCATGCTGCTCTATCAGACCTACACTTTTTTTTCCTTTTGAGGACAATCCAAGTGTTTATTTTTCCTGGGTTTTTTCCTTCTTCTTTTTTTATTTTTTGAATTTTAAATATTGCAACAACTTTATTGCTTCAGAGACTGATTTCAGTCATACTTTGTGCAGCTGGTATCCTCATTTCCACTGCTGAGTCTAGGGAGTACTTTAAATGTTACAGGAGGACTGTATCTCCATCTAGTGTCTGTGCAGCATACTCCCTTCTACAGCAGTTTATACAACTAATGCATGAGAAGATCTTTCTCAATATCTCTTGAAGGATTACAGGTATCTATATGAATTCATTAGGAAGCACAGCAAGGATTCATTATGGAGTAAAAGGAAAAAAAATAAAAAAGAGTTCAAAGCAAGCATGAAAAATTTACATTTCACTTGAAAGAGACATAGCTAGGGCCAAAAAGTTAAGTGCATTAGCAAAACACTGTGCACAAATCAAAACTTTATCAACTCCTGAGCCTGGTCTCTGCTGCAGACACTGATTGTGGTTCTTCTGTTTGTTTTTTTCAGAGCAGGCTCAGACCATGGCAATTCAGGCCTCACCATGGCTCTCTCCACTCTACAGCCCATCCAGGCCTCCAGCAGCTTCTTGTGAAATATCATCTGATAATGGGGAATACAGAGCAATTCCCTGTATTTTTTGCTCGTAGCCAGAGTGCTTTTTAATCCAGCAAACATCCTACTTGGTTCCTTTGCCCCATAGGTAAAGAAACAATATGGTTAACTTGGCAGTAAGATTTTTTTACTGCTAAGAGCCATGTCAAAATTAGGCTCTCTCACTTCATGGTTATCCCAGATAACCAATGAGATAATAACTTATCTCAGATCCTCTGATTACTAAAGATGTGACATTATTATTGCTCCCCTTTTTGTTACTTCTTTGTTTCTAACCCCAGATGCAAGTTCCTATTTCAATCTGAAGTTGTCTCAACACAATCCCAAAGTCTTCGCCTGTTCATTTTTCCTTTTGGCACCAGATTACCTCACTGTTGGAAATTATGAGATGGCCTGCTCCAAGAAAAACCTCTTCCCAAAATAAGCTAAAAATGCAAAAAATAAAAATTTAATATATCCCTTCCAAAGCTCTTCTTCCTCTTCATTATAATGAATATAAATTTATAATCACTTCTTGAGTTAAGCTATCTGGGCGCCAAAATCCACATTTGGAGTGACTCAGAAAGGATTTAATTGTTAGACCATAAGTATGGTTTGCTTCCTGCATTCATTTTTAATGGATGATTTGTAGTTTGGAGCAAAGTCTGGAACCCAAAACAGGGAGGAAAATTGAGCTAAGAGACTCTTGAAAAGAAAAATCTAGCTGCTGTCAGACCCTACCACTACCAGACTCTGCAATGCCTTCATTTTCAGAAAACAAATCTGACCTAAAAGCTTCTGGCTGAAGAGAAAGCAACCACATGGAATAATACAAATTAAGCTCCTAAGCAAATTTCACAAGCTTCTCACTCTCACAAGCTCTTCCAGTCACCGAGTAGCTGACTCAATTACTCCAATTACTTTAATGAACTAGGTTCTCACAAGTGATTCTGGATGGAAAGTGGAGGGTGGAATGAAATCCTTTCAGCACTGTCATTTAGCCTGATCAGAGATATCCAAAAATATTTTAGAGCACAAAAGAAGCAACTGCCTTTTGGAGAGTGCACAGAATAATACATTTATCTGTATTTTTTCAGATCCTTTAGTCTCTCCTTAGCAGCAGCCCTGAGAGAGCTTGATTCTCATCCCAAAATCTTGGTAATGAACAGATTAAACTTCTGAAAGAAAGTATTATTTTCTGAAAATCAAACTGGTTTTCTTTCAGACACCAAATGCCTTTTAGGACAGAGAGATTCAAATCCTCTCCTTTGACACTTGGGAGTAATGAACCAGGTCTAACAGACAATTCCACGAAGGGCTTTCAGTGGGAACTCTATTATTGAAACACCTCAGGAAATTATTTACTATCTCTTAACATTAACTTATTCCTTCAAGTGTGAAATGTCTTGAAAATGGCTCTCTGGCTAATGGTGTGAGGCTCTGCCATTAACTGACATGACTCCTCCTGACTGACACCTGCCAACAATGAATGCTGGAAGCTGCAGAAATGTGCAGGTGCAAACAACTGTTCTGGGGCTTTTAAGAACATTATGCTTTATTCATCATTTTGGAGTAAAAAACATAACTGAAAGAATGTGAAAGTGGAGGAATGAATGTACTCACCTTGTAAAAAAACAGGTAAAGCCCAAGGAAGAAACTGTAGAGATCTGAAGTCAGAATCGCCAGGTTGACCGAGGTTGCGCTGGTAACTTTAATCAAAACTGGCATGAAGCTGTACAACCCAAACATGCACAGGGCAAAGGCTGTGAACAGTAGTGCTGCAAAACAAGGTGATATGTTACTCCTCAGGCACAGAACTATGATTTTATAGAGCACTGATATTCTTCAGATGCCTTAAAACGATGCATTTTTATCTCCTAAAAGGTATGGATGGGACTGCACATATAAGAGAAGCATGAAAGATTACCTTGTATTGCAAGAATTACTGTATCTAGACAAGAAACTATAGAAGATATAGATATAGATATAGATATACACATATATATAGAGATATAGATATACACATATATATGTAGATGTATATATACAAGAAAGTTCTTCTTCATTCCTACATAACATAAGAACTGACTGAAGAAATTTAGAGCCACACTTCTCAATAATGTTTAGTTATGTTCAGGTCAAAATGTGTCAATTTTTCCTGTACTTCATTTAGGAAGGATAACAGAAGAATGTTCTTGTGATGTTTCAACAACAAACAGAAATTAAACAGGTTTTATTTTTTACTTGTTTCAATTTATTTTGAAAAATTATTTCAAGTTATATGTAAAATGCAAAACCTGTTTTAATGTTCAATCCTACAGACCCTCTCTCTTTGCTGAGCTGTATAGTTTGAAGAAAATAAACTTGTGAAATACAGTATTAATGCTGCCTGTTATTCAGAGAAAGAAAAGCCCCACCATTCAAAGTTTAAATTATTATAATTTTCCAGTGTTCTGTAACATGCACATTATTTTGTCATACACATACCAATTTTCCAGTTCCACTGAATTTTCATAATCTCCTTATGTTCAAGAATGGCTCTAGAGTTAGAGAAAAGATATAATGCAGTAAAAAGGGAAAAAAATCATACTAAAAAAAGAGAATTTAATTACCAAATATATAAGAAACTTTTCATCTATAAGCCATTCATTTTTTTGTTTCAAATTTTACTGAATTACACTAGCTCAAACATCTAACAAGCATGAAAAAAGACATAAAAATTAAAGTGCCTGAAAGTCAAGAGCACTGTTATTTAATTCTTATGCCTTCTTCACAGGCATTTTAATCCTTCAGCAATTCAGTTTTATTTGATATACCATTGAGGAAATTATTAACTATAATGATGAGAAATGAGGACTATATAATTCATTAGACAGACTAAAGTGCATCTGGGCTGTTACTCAAATGTGGTTATTTGTAAGAGTATACACGGCTTCATTTTAAACTTGAGTTTATTATGGAAGATCTCCTGCTAACAATTATCTCCCAATCTTTTCCACAGAGAAAACTCTTCAAGAAATACAGTCCTATGAACAGTCCTCAGCATACTGGGTGTCCTCACAGACATCAACAAAATAAAAAATACAGCTAAGTATCCTGTGTGTTCAACTGCAGGAGTTTAGCTTTAGAACTGCTGCAACAGGAGTAGTGCAAATAAAAAGGATATAAAACAGATGCTGATCAGCAACAAAAATCAATTCAAGTGGAAGGACTCCCATATAGGCCACATACAGATGCAACAAAGAATTTAATAACATCATTTCAGGGTATACAAGCAATCATCTGTAGTATATTCTTAATTAGTTTTAAAATAAATATTAGATCCTTACAGCTGTAGACCGCTGAAAATAGTCCCAAACAAGCCCACCATTCCTAGAAACTCCACTCTGCTCAGATTTTTCACAATGTATTCCTCACCCACATTAGAAATGGCATACAAAGAAGCAGCAAGAAGCACTAAGACATCTCCAATCACCACGTCACTACCTGTACAGAAATATTAATCCACAATAAGGGTGATGCCACAAATACTTTTAAACTTTCCTTAAAAAAGCAAGCAAATTTATCTTGAACATCTCTATCTTCCTAGCTCATTCCAGGGGAAGGGGGAAGGAAACCCCTCCTGTGTATGCAGAGGAGTGTCTGAGCACAGACTCTGCTGCCTGCTCACCTCATCCTGCACAGTGTGGAGTGAGCAAAACCCAGCATTTCATCCCATCCCAGCCAAGACCCTGCTGTATCATCTGGTCCAATCCTACTTCTGCTGACCTCAGGCCCTGCTGGGAATTGAGCAATCCCAGTTAGAGATGCTCACTGCATTTCGAGAATATTGTCCCCACTTTTGCAGTAAGGCTGATTCAAGGCTTGCTAAAATCAGCCTATTGATTTTGGAAGGACCTGGACTCAGCTTCAGGTTTAGGACATGCCCTAAGTGGGCACTGCAGATGGATGGTACCGTGTGTCCTGCTGCAATGTATTTATACTGCAAACAGGACTCCCTGTGCTACCCTCACTCATCATTAAATGTCTCCGTGCATCAGCTAAATAGCAAGAGGATCACTGCTGTTCAAATCCTTCGATTGGTTTAAAATTTCCTTCCCTGAACAATCACTAAGAAAATATGTCTAAAATATGAGGGTAAGCAGCAGTAAGGATCCCCAAGTCAGCAAATAAAGCAAAACTTTCTTATGCTGCAGAGCAGCATTCTCCCTCCAAGATATTTGTACCACATAGCAGTAAAGCTGAACTTCAGTTTGTCGTATGTCTTACCTACAGTAAGGCCCTAAAATAACAGCACACATTCTTATCTCTACGCTGCCTGATGAAGGCAATGCCCTGAAATCTACCTTCTCTCTTAGCCTCTGGCTCTGAAAATTCAAAATTCTTATTCAAAGTAAGATCGCAATGATGGTGTTGATTTAGGCATCTGTCATAGAGAAGACAAGACCTGCCCTTATCTGCACCCTGCTGGCTCCTGGCCCCAGAGCCTCCCTCACAGAGGTCCCAGAAATCCTGGCATCCTACCCCACCTCCTGTAGTAAGGCCTCACTTTCTAGGCTGTGACCTTGGGGACACATGGACCATTTCTGTGGGGTCTGCCAAACAGAACTCCGAGAAGTCAGCTGCTGTGAGCAACTTTTTATGAGTTACTTGTACCCAGAGAAAATTGCAAATCAGAGAATCAGCAAATCTGGCTGCCAGTAGGTTGATACTGTATAAACTAAACAAGGTTTGCAGGCAGAGGCCACTTCTTCTATTAAACCATCTCACATGACAGTCAAAGTGAACAAGCTTTCAGGAATGAGACTTTTCATCACATTGTCTAATGAACAGCAGCAAAATTTAAACTTAACACAAGCAGGTTTTTTTTAAGATGGTAGAAATTTCCAAACACGCAAGAAAAGAAATTCCACAGCTCCCCATAAAATCAACATGTCCTCTTCCCGGACAAGAAATAAAAATAGCAACGTGTTCTCTTTTAAAACAGAATTGTATCTGCTACTATTTCTGCTTTACAAGTTCCTGTCCACAGCAGGAACCATCTCTTTGCTCTTCCTCCCCCACAATAAAGGACTCCTTACCTTCACCTTCGTCCCTCCCTGCCAAAATGTCTGCACCCACCATTGTTGCCACACCCAGCAAGCAGATGGCAACAGCAACAAAATGTATCAGCCTGTATCTTGCTCGGAGAAGGAACCAGGACAAAGCCATCAGCACGGGAATCCCAAAACAGTCCAGGAGCTGTGTGTACAGAAAAATTGTTTGAGTTAGAAACCCACCCCAAATCTGGACCGCAACCTGAAAGCAAATTCCCAGGATCTTACTTCCAATCATCAGATGTTAAGGAAACCTGCAAAGCAGCCCCAGTAGAAGAGAGGGATGAGACCCACATTTCACCATTAAAAGCATTTTGCAAGTGAAGGAGGAGCTGGAACAAGGGCCCACTTTCTCTTGGAAGGAAAGCACTGATTTAGAAACTCTTCTAACGATGGCTCTAATCAATCTTTGCAGCTTCACAAATGAATGCTAGGATGCTGCTCTGAAACAGCATTGCTCCCCGGGGCTCCATGTACAAAGCAAAAATATGGAACTATTGATGAGTACAAGTAATCTAATTTTACATTGACGTGACTGTGACAAGGACCTGACCCTGCAGCTTTGGGTTTGATGCTCTGACTTACCTTTCCTTTCATTATTTCTTCTGTAAAAGTTTCTATGTATCTTTGCTTCCTGTTAGACCCACCCACAGAATCACAGAACTGCTTGGATTGGAAGAGATCCTAAAGTTCATCTAGTTCCAACCCTCCTGCCATGGGTAGGGACACCTTCCACTCAACCACTCCAACCTGGATGTGGACACTTTCAAGGATCTTCTACCTATTCCCCTTCAGGACAGGAAGCAGCAAGAGTTAGCTATGTACTTAATACAGAAGAACATATGCTGCAGCATAAGATGGGCATATTGTTCTAAAATAATCAAATACCATCAAGACCACTGTGCTAATCATAACTGGTTTAAAATTTAATTCAACAAAATAGATTTTGTTTCTGAATTTGTGAAAGGAAAGAAAAGGTGTATTTCCTGACCTGTTTCAGTAGAGTGCCACGCAACTACAAAAGGGAACAGCCTACAGCAGAGCATACAATCAACTTCAAAAAGATTCCTGAAAAATTACTCTCAAATGTCAGCCCTTAAAACTTGGCCTCTTGAAGCCCCAACAAAATATGTCCAGACCAGTAGGACTGGGGTACAATCCCTGCAATCATGACAAGAGCCCTTAGTTCTTAATGTTTATTTCCAGACTCTGCCTGCCTCAGTGCACCACTGCAGTCAACTTCTGTGCTGTGCCATTTCCCCAAGGACTTCAACCAAACTTGTTCACATTTTGATGATGTCTGGTTCTTAATTAGTTTTAAAATAAATATTAGTTCATAACTATACATATATATACAATACAGTTGATAACTATACATAATAAAGTCTTAGAAGTATAGTGCTAAGAGCAGCTATTAAAGATTAAATCCTAACAGTTCCTCTAATCTTTCCATCTATTTGTCTTTGCTCCTTGGATTGCCTACAGCTTGCCCAGTTTGTAAAGTCTATGAAGTGTAAAAGTACTTCTTCAGGCTGTATTATGAGACATTACAACTACCTGAGTCTCACTATGTGATACCAAGCATATCAATACAACTTTACACCATGGAAAATATCACACTATGACCTTCTATCTTGTCTCTTGCTCTCTATCTTGTCTCTTGCTCTCTATCTTACCTTTAGTCTAGACTCGAGAAAACCTCTAACATTTCCTTCAAATTTGACTGTTTTGACTACTATCAAACAACAAGAAATACTACAAGCATTAGAAAGCAAAATTTTTACCCCTCTGGTGGTAGACACATATCTCTTCTACTAATAAGTAAGTTTTCACTTCCCATTAACTGAGATGTTAGCATGTAGCCTTCCAACCTCCAAGCAGTTTTTCCACCCAAACAGAAAGAGTAGAAACCCTTTGAAAAACATCTTAATGAGGATGTAAGGGAACAGTACATAACAAGCCAGAAGCTCTTTCAGGAATGCCAGATGTGGAATTGCTGCATCCAGACCAAGAACACCCTGGAGAAGCACAGCACCATGGTTAGAGGACTCACAGCCAGGGCATAGAGGCACCAAATAATGAAGAACACACTCTGGTAATCTGTTCCAGGAGACAATTACCCTCAATTACAGACAGATGAAATCAGATTTCCAACTACTGGATCTTACCTTCCCTTCATCTAGTACATTACACAGCTCTTCTGTACAGGATCAAGATCAAAGAGGTGCAAAGCAGATATAATATCACAATGAATTGTGTCAATGGAACCAATTAAAAAATGAAGTTTATTTACTGAAGTTTTACAACATTTACAGCAGTACTGTGGTACTGACTACTATTTCCAGTAGAGCCTCTTCAAACTCTCATCTTATTGAATTCTGGTACATTTAACAAGGGAGGGGGGAAACCAGATAACCCAGTGATTTGATTAACAAATGTTTTGACTCAAGCCACACTTTGGTCACAATGTTTATAGGAGGTTTTAGATGCAGGGTAAATTATTAAAAGATGTTTTAATATAATGGTTAATAAATGATCACAGACAGTTGGAGTTCATTGGTTTGCTTATAACTGCCAGCTTCAGACAGCTTTGTAAGCCAGAATGTTCAACTGCTCATCCTGCTCATTCCCCACAAGGCTCCCTAAGGGCAGCCTCTAGCTGAGCCCCAGGGGCTCATCCTATATTTTCTCTTATCTCTCTCTCATCCTATATTTTCTCTCTCTTCTCTTCCATCAGCTGATAATCTGTCAATAGTTGCCTGAAAAACATTTCTATCTGAATCATCTATAGAGCAAATGTTAAATGTGCCTGATAACACATCAAAAATATCAAAGCACAGCTATACTGCTTGTTTTTTGATATAAATCACACAATTGTGATCACATAATTGTTATCAGAGAATATCCCGAGTTGGAAGGGACCAGTCAGAATCTTTAAGTCCAACTCCTGGCCATGCACAGGACACTGCAAGAGTCCCACCATGTGCCTGCTGTCCAAACGCTTCTCAAACTCTGTTGAGCTTGGTGCTGTGACCACTTCCCTAAGGAGCCTGTTCCAGTGCCCAGCCACCCTCTGGGTGAAGAACCTTTTCCTGACAGCCAACGTGAACCTCTCCCATCTCAGCTTCATGCCGTAATAGGTGGTCAAACTGCAGCACAGTCAAGTCCTGCCACAGGAAAAAAGGACACTGGCAGCAAGGAGTATCCTGGCATTGCCTCAGCCACAGCCAAACAGTTCAATTCTGGACCAAAGTCTTTGTCTGTATTTACCAAGAAATGAGAGCTGTCATCCCACTGTTATCACCCTAAAAATCTCCAAACCCCTCCTGTAAAATGCTGGTATTTGATAACTAAAGGGAAACCAGTTCTGCTTGTGTGTGCGCGTGTGAGAAAATACATGGAAGTTCCTTGCTGAGCTGAAAAAAACTTCTCTTTGAAGCTAGGTTTCATAGTGGTGAGCTGAAGCTCCAGCCAGACAGCATTTTAACAATGATTACACTGCATTTGGGAAGGTGCCTTAAACCCCTGTGTTGTTTTTATGTCCCTGGGAATCCACTCACAGCCAGTACTGCAGACAGGCCATCAGGCTGGGTGCTCTGAATCACACGTACTGATGTAGCTGCAAAATCACTCGCCAAAACCAAAAAGAAAATGCCTTGCACTAGAGCAAATCATAGGCTTCTGCTGTGGGTTTTCTTTTTTTTTTTTTTCATTGTATCTCATTTCTGACAATGGAGAGGAACTGGTGACTTCAGAGAATGTGCAAGAAACCTCAGGGCAAGAGGCAACTGCAAAAAAATCACAATTACTGAACTGATCAGTTGTAAGGTTACCAAAGGGGAAAAAGGCACAGAAAATGCTTGAGTTTTTTGGACAGGACAACCTATTGTATATATTCTTTTTTAATTTCTATGAAAGAAATCATGGAAATAGCTTTACTATTTCTGAGAACTTGGATCAAAGTCCTGGCTTCTTCAGCTGTAAACTATAAGGTCAAATAGTGTCTAACTTATTAGCTTAACTTGATCTTGAGACTGAAACAAGTCCCTCTTAAAACTTTGATTTCTTAGGCATTATTTGTAAGGAGATTAAAGACCTAATGAGTCATAACACATAAGTATGAAGTGGAAATGTGACAAAACAACCCAAGAGACACAACTGGTCTTCAGTAGTGCAATGAAAATTTACTGCAGTTCTCTAAAGGGAGCCCAGACTGCAGGAGTTTATTGCTTTACAGGTATTCTCTTAAACATTAACCCCTATTACTTTGACTCTGTAAAACACTGACTTCTTTCCAACTAACAGCCAAGTCTTCACATCACTATTTTTTTTTTATTCAGGCAAGTGGAGCCATGACCCCAGCCACAGATCCCCACCACTGGTAACAGCAGGCATGAACTGGCACAACATGGACACGCTCCCTACTCCTCCACACTCACACAAGTGAGTTAACTTGGGCCTGACACAGCTTACTAACAGTACAGCCAAAGGCAGGGTTTACTCCCACTTTGCTCAGTGTTCTGAGTTTGTTTGTTCAAGGAAACTGCACCTGCAAGCTCAGGAGACTGCAGGAGGAAAGCACTGAGTCTTCCAGCAGCTTTTGTCTGTGCAGTATGACAAAGAAACCCCAGCTGTAGACCTTTTGTTTATAGAGCTTTTTCAGAACACAAGATTTATCCTAATGCAGCAATGCAGCATCACGTACTAATGCTGCAGAGGATGTCTACTATTACTTTATTTATGCTGACCTTCCCTCCATCTCTTCCAGAGAGGACCCTGAACTGCCACATCAAAAGCTACAAGGCTGGTACCCCCCTGCATGGGCAGCAACACCAGCTGACATGCAGTGTGTCCTCACAGGTGGGGCTGCATCTCACAACGCCTCCCGCAGCTTCTAGGAGTAGAAAAGACCCACCTCACTGTCATCAGTAAGAATCTGCACTGAGTGACTGCATCTGGTCATAAATCTTTATTTTGTGTCAGGAGAAAAAAACTGAGTGGCTGTCAGCAAACTCTTAGAAGAGCTTTTATCAAAATAATTAGGGTTCAACTCAGGAGCTGGCACAGCTCTACCAGCCAATCTTCTCTGCTTCCTGGAAAGGTTATTCATGATACAGGATGCTCTTCCCTGTACTGCAGAGAGAAAATAGATACTGGAAAGTTCTTTTCAAGCTTAAATAGCTTCCATGTCTGTCCTATGAATCTCATTTTAGAAACCAGTCCAAAACTGTAAAAAAAGCAACAGTTGGAAAAGAGAGATTGGTCCTTACCTGCACACTTGTGAGGGTTGTATATTGGTAGGCTTTTACAATCGTGTAATTGGCTTCAACATCAGCCAGTCCCACAATAATATACTTCCACCACCTCTGTTTCAAAATCTGCCAGAGACTGTCACTGCCTGTTTAGAAGAAAGCAGCAATCAATATGTGTTTCTTTCCAACCAAACGTTGCACGGGAATTTTGCTTTTTAGAAGCATAAATAATACCAAGATTGACTTTGCCTACCCCTGCTTAAGATACAATAACAGGAAACACAGCCTGGGAGGAGACAATGCAAATGGTGAAAAGCACAGAAATTCTTCCACATGAAGCCAAACACAGCAAGACTAGAGTTGTCTAAAGAGTAAATTAATAAGAATAGGAGGAATACGGAATAGCCTCTGGTAACAAAGCGTGTTAAAACAAAGCTTATTTTTCCTAATATAACATATGACTTCAAAGAGCACAAAACTTTAAACAGGTATGATATTATATCAAATTAACCTGTGAAATTAATTTCCATGTGTTGCTATAAAGCAGGAACTTTAAAAACTAGTATGAGTATTGAGGTCTTTCTTTTCAAATTCTGAAAGGAAAATGTAGAAAGAAAAAAAAAAGAAGAACGAGAATCTCCCATCCTGTATTTCACATACCAGTCCTAAATACCAGCATTGTTGTGTAAACCAGAAGCAGCAAACAATAGTTGATGAAACTTTGCAACATTGGAGCATTCACTTGGAATTTGTCTGCCAGGTACTGGCTTATAACAGCAGTCCCACAGATACACAAGGAGAGCATCTGGCCCAGAATTACAGTTTTCCAAATATGCCTGTGAACATAAAAGACAAAACAGTAAGCTTAGAATCAAGCATTCAAGTTTCTAAAAAAATATTTTCTAGTTCTACAGGAAAAATGACATTTTTTTAGACTGCCACTTTTTTTTCCCTACTCCCTACCAATGTTGTCCTGTTACTGACAGGTAAGCAGGGTTTTATGTACAGAGAAGGTCTAGTCTGACCTCAGGACAGCCACGAGAGAAGTGAGGCCAGCTCAAACCACCAGCCATGGAGACTGCAGTTACTTGCAAGGATCTTCAAACAATTCACCTGGGCAGGCTCTACCCAATAGCAGATCCTATTCTTATTTAGCAAGTTTTGAGTTAAATCCTTTGTCCTCCACTGAATTCTATCCTGACTGATCAACAAAGATCTAAAATAAGGATATAAAGCACAACTACCTTCAGACTCGTCTGAGACCTGAGTTTTAGTGAGCTGAGACGTTAAGATGAGCAGTGCTAAAGGAAGACAAAAGTATTAATGGTAAAAACAAATAAGAGCTCTGTTTGGAAGGCTCTTCAAAGATCATCTGGTCCAACCATTCCTGGGAAAGGGAGCCTCGAGACTATTTAGCACCCTGTCCAGCTGCATCTTGCAAACCTCCAGTGATGGGGACTCCACAACATCCCTGCAGAGGTCATTCCAGTGATTGCTTGCTCTCACCAAAAAATAAATCTTTCTTATAACAAGAATTATTGTAATTAATACTTATTGCGGATTTTTTCAGTTCTACTGCATCATGTTGTGCTGAAACTGAGGATGGACTTAAGAATGCATTTTGGGTAAGATCATGTTTGCATTTATAGCTCTTCTGAAGTCCCACCCACAGCCAGCAGGGACAAAAAAGAAAAAAAATAAGCTCATGCTCTTTTAGTAGCAATTCTTCATCTAATAGAAGATGAACTATTCCAGATGCTCCTAGACAAACAGGGGCATGTAACTCTGTATTTTTTCTAGCTTGCTCTTTCTCCTTCCAGTGGAGCTATGCTACCACCCCAAGTCTCTGCGCATGCACAATATACAGTGACAGGAGCTCAGAGCTGTGCTGTCTGTACAGGTCTGCTAAGTCCACATTTAATCCGTTTACTCTGAAGACTACTGATGACAATTTAACTGTCTGCACAATCAATAAATTTGTTTCCACTCCAATTAATCAAGCAAGGGAAGAAAGGACCTCATTAGGATTCTGCACTTACCCTGTGCCCACATCTCTCCACACTGACTTCTGGCAGGACACCCATGTGTCAGGCACACCACCTGAGAATAACACCACTGGCTGTTTTCCCAAGGTGGGTGACCCCAACACAGTAAGTACCAGCTCACCCTGCTGTGCTGTGTTGTGCAATCCAGCTCCCAGGCAATTAGAAGGGTGTGTCTGACAGTGCTAAACCCAACCACAATCATGCAATCAATCCCTTCTTTTGGAATGGAGGCATCTTCCTTGCACAGACTCCAATGCACCTGCATGAATCCTGTTTTCAATTCAGCCTGACACCAAGCTCTTCTGACTTTGAAAATGCTGCTGGGCACATTTTTCTCTCCAAGTCCATTCTGATGAGACAGCAAATCTCTATAAAGTCCAGCCACACTGTACTTCCAAGAGATTTGAATCCCATGCTTTGCTACGGCTTGCCTTGCCAATCCCAGGAACGGTGCACAGTCACACTCTAAGTATTATATATCATGTGACAATCTTGTAAGGTACTGTCCAGTCTCATCTGAGTAACTCTTACTGGTGTGTGAAAGAAAAACATTCTCATTTCTAAACAGATTTTTAAAATACATTTGGTGGGGGGTGGTAGGTGGTTTTCATTAAAAACAGCAGGAGAAAAAAATGGAAGTGACCTCACTTCTGTTGTATTTTAACTGATTTCTTTTTAATTTCTTTATATTCTGGTCAATGATCTGTGATATTTAGTGAACAACTCAGACACATTCTGGCTGATGCAGAAATATCTTTTTATGGTCATGAAAAGAATTTAATCAGTTGCCACTAGAACAAATGTGATGTAGGTTAGCTAAAATTTCAAGCAGGCATGGATGAGGATTCCAGCTTGCCCTTTGCCAGCCCTGCAAACTCTGGCTCCTTTGCAGCAGGTGAAGTGACAGAAAACCCATTGAAATTCAAAGGAAGATACACTGTGGTGAACAACATACAAAACTTGTTTTCAGGCATTTAAGAAAATACACATATACTTTTTATTATTCAAATAAAGCTTCTTGCCACAAACTAGCAGAAAAATGTTTCTTCTTCACCATCAGCATCCGAGTCACACAGCAATCCTTTAGCAGTTTATTGGACTAAACTCACCCTGCACTTGGACTAGCAGGGAGGAGAGTGCAGAGGTAGGGATCAGACATGAATAGAGGCATGACTGGGCAAAACTGCTGCAGTTTTACTGGAGCAAAGCCTGTGTGCTGCACAAAATGAACTGCACTTATGAAAATGCTACCAGGAGAGGTCAAAGCTGCCTTGGCCGGCAGAAGCCCTGATCTGGCCACAAAGTCTCCTCCACCCACCCACTGGGTGTTGCCACAGAGAAGGGCAGAAGCACAGGCAATACCACCCCACAAGCTTATTCAAGGAGGCTAGTTTAACATGGACTTCTGTGTGGTAGGGCTTTAAACATTCTTGTCTAGGATATGAGTTGCAAGGGGTAACTTTGCTCCTCCTGAGCTACAGCACCTTCTCTACAGCAAAGGCCTGGACTCATGTGCAGCGCTCTGGCAAACTGGATAGCAATCATGTTCCAGTGAGAGGATAAAATGGGGAAAACCTGCTGCCTCTCAAATTTGTTAACAATTGAGCTGCTCCCAAACAGCAGCTCAATTGTTAACAAATCAAACCATCATTTACTGAAAACAAGACAGACCCATCTGCCCTCTTGCAGTGAAGTAACTCCAATAAACTGATCCTCAGCTTTTCTAATAACTAAAGTTCCCCAGTTCAAAGTACCTAAGGAATTATCTCCTTGCATTTCTGCATTTGGGAACAGAGGCAGGTCCAGAACCTCCAGAACTGTTTGCTTTGTGGTTACTGCCCTAGCAATCACTGCTACTTAGTTAATATATGTCTTGGCAGTACTAGGGCATTTACTTCTACTGTAACAAAGGCGTCTGACAAAGCAAGTAGGCTTCATCACACCTCGTGCCCTTCTCTATTTTTGTCTATTTTAATTCAAGGAACTTTTTCTTGCCTGAACAGATTCAAAATGTTAACATCAAAAAACACAAAGAAAGACTTAGTCTTTAGTGGAAAACTGCCCTCAAAAAGTCTTCTGTGAATCCCAAAATGCTCCATACCTGGCAGCTTTCTCATCTATGTGTAAGGTAACAGCCTCTTGCCCTGACTGCACCCCAATGCCAGGTGGAAGCCTCAGCAGGAAGCAGCAATGGCTTCCCCTCATACCATTTGCCAAAGCATAAAAAATAATTTCTTCAAATTGAGATGACATCACCATGTTCCTGGCATGATGCACTGGGCTCATAGCCTGCCTTAAAAAATATGTTTGATCCTCTGTAAAACTTGAGAGCAAACTTTAAATTCTACTGTTTGCATTTTGCATGACAATTTCTTCTGAGAAAAATGCTTTAAAGACACAAGTTTCCATTCATTTTGTTATTGATATGAGTATCGATGACAGTGACTTTCTCATTAATAATTGATCAGATTGTGAGAAATATATTAATTATTAACTTTGCCATGCCAGAACTTAATCCTCTCAGCTTTTTTTTTAATGCACTGGAAAAGACTAATTCACTTCAGAGTCTCAGATGATGAAAGGTAAGTGATCTGAAAAGGCCTTTGTTTCATAGCTGGGTGGAGTGGGTTATTGTTGGCTCTTAATACTTGGTAGCAAGCTACTAAGATTAGTCCTCCCCTCCCTTCAGCCATCCTATCTTAGCTAGCTGTATCTATGGCTTTGAGCAAAACAAAAGTCATTCTGGGACTTTTCAGAGCATGAAAGTTTGCCACAAATTGGTCTAAAGTGAACACTGAACAATGTGCAGCTCTCAATATCATGAGAAACTCAAGCTGGCTTTCCTTGACTCCATGTGAAATGCAGAATAAAAAATGTACCAAGATACTAAAATACAATCTATATAGGAGGAAGTTAAAAAAAATTAGTAAGACTATAGTTAACAATTTTGCTAGCAATTAGTTTACTAAATCCTGTAATTTTATTGTGAATTTTTAATTTATAATAAATACAACTAATCAAATATTCATTTTATTTATGTCACCAATCTAATACTGACATGGCAAATCCTGGCAATACTGTTCATGTACAGAGTGTATTTGCTTTAACTACTTGAACCCTTCCTAAACAGGGGAGGAAGTGACATTTTAATTTCAATGATCTCACTTTTTCATGCTAGTGAAGGGAAAATGCAGGTTCAGACTGAACCATATTGCAACATAATTAGTAATTCACTAAAAACAACAGAATATATTTTTAAGAACTAACATCATCAGAAGTTAATTTTTCCATGTTCTGCTTTGAAACTGATGTCAATTTAATTTGCAAAAGGTAAAAAAAAGAAAAGCACCAGAAATATATTTCTAATGGTTCTACTCAAAAAAAAAAAGGCAGAAAAAAAACCCCACAACATAACCCAGACCCAGCCTAGTTTATTACATACAACTATTAAACCTTCCTACGACTCAGAAAGGCCTCAAACAAAACTGAAGTGGCTGAGCCTGCTGTCACCTGGAGGGGAAAAAAATAAGAAAAAAATATCAATTCAGTATCTCAGACAACACTTCTTAAAATTCAGTGAAAGCTATTGATTTTCTTTCAAATACTTTCCATAGACTCACTTAGTGTAGCCTTTGGCAAAACTAATGGCATAGGTGAGGTTACTGAACAACTCAACAAGTTTCTGTCTTGCCTTTTGGGTTTCTCCTCATAGGCATAAGGAGTGAAAAGAGAAAAACTTATAACCAACAGAGAAGATGAGACTTTGTCCACTGGTATAAGGTTCTTCTTGGCCAGCACACACCATCACATAGTCCAGCAGCCAGACTACAGTTTATGAGCACGAGGCTGGCAGGAAAGCCAGCACATTCTTGGCTGCCAAATCCTATGCAATAATTATTAGTGACCAAACTTATAGCTCCAAAAAAGCCTTTTAAACAAGGACTGTTTTCCCTCCCTAGAGGGAAAGTGAAGCTGTAAATGGATGGCCTATAAGTCTGAGGATGCAGTCCTGCTCTCATGGAAGATAGTGCTTCTGAAGTATCAGCCTGTCTGCACAGCTTGGCAGATATTTTTCCACAAGTCTTCCATGCTTAACTAGTGCTCATATTTCAAGAGATATACCTGAACGAGTCTCTATCTAAGCTGATTCACGAAAGGAGGAAGTGGGGATATTGGTCTTTCTGGACTCCACACTTAGTTTCAGTTATTTTGCTCTATTACCTTCTCTATCCCCCACGACCAGTCCTTCATAATGATCGAGAACTACAAAACAGATAAAGTGCAGGGAAAAAAACGGAAAACAAAAGAACAAAGAAGACAAATGCATGTGTTTATGTGTGAGAGCACAGTCCTACTTCAACAGAGTCAAAACGTCACTCGCTAATTCCACGCTCGGCGGAGGCGACCCCGAGCGCTCTCTCCCTGCAGCATCCGCAGGCTGCAGTTCGTCGGCGCTCCCGGAGCAGCCCCGGCATCAGAGCGTCCGCTCCCGGGGCAGCGGCCAGAGCTCCCCCGGGCTCCCCTGTGCCGGGCAGCGGCCAGAGCTCCCCGGGCTCCCCTGAGCCGGGCTCCGGGCTCCGGGCTCCGCTCAGCCCCGCACACCCCCGGCCGTACCCGCGGGCCCGCACCGCGGCGGCTGTTCCCGGCGGCGCAGAGCGGCCTCCGCATCCCGACCGCGCTGCCCGCCGAAGCGCCGAGAGCAGCACGGACGCTCCCCCGCTCCTCCCGTCCTTCCCCCGCTCCGGCGGGCGGCCCGGAAGCCGGCGGGCGGGGAGGCCGGCGCCGCGCGGTTCCACGTGGAGGCCGGGGACTCACCAGGTGCAGAGCTTGGCCCCGAGCAGCGCCAGCAGCCGGCGCGGAGAGGAGGCGGCGGCCCCGGCCGATGGTTCGGCCCCAGCAGCATCACCATCAGCATCAGCAGCAGCAGCAGCAGCAGCAGCAGCAGCAGCAGCAGCAGCAGCAGCAGCAGCAGCGGGCGGAGGTGCCCCAACAGCAGCGGCCGTCTCCTCCATGGCGCGGCTGCCCCGGCCCCGCGCCCGCCGGCGGCGGGCAGGGAACGATGGAGGGCGGGCGCTGCGAAGGCGGCACCCGGCGGAAGGAAGGGATGAGCAGCAGCACTGGGACAGCGACACTCTGGTCCCCGGAGAGCGGCCGAGCCCGGCTTTGTGCCCGCTGAGGGGCCGCCCCCGGGTGGGTCACGGGTCGTGCTGGGGCGGGGGGTCGGAGCTCTCCTGATGTCGCTTCTCCTGGACGCGCTCCGGCCCTGTAGTTTCCTTCAACCGCTGGGTGTAGGTGGGGAGCTTTAGCAGCGCCAATGCCACGCTGAGATTCCCGCTCTCCCGCGGGGCCCCCCGGCAGCAGCCCAGCTCGGTGCCCCGGTGCGGGTCCCTGCAGGGCTACTTTGCCCCCAGCCCCTGCGCAGGCATCGAGCCCTAGGGCACGCGGGAGCGTGGCAGCAGCAGGTTGCTGTGCAGGCAGTTCAGGCACATTGCTAGTTACAGGAGTAACAGTTACTGTATACCCTTCGAGTTCAACTTTTCGCAGCTTTCTGCGCAGCCTCGGGTCTTCTAACGTTTCAACTCCCACTTCTTTGCTGCTTCTTTCCCATGCCTCTGGATTTTTCACATCCTGTTTGTCTTCACCTACATCCCAGGGCGACTCACCTGGAGAACCTGGTGGCATTCTGCATGCTTTGGTGGGGTTTTTAATAGTACTTCTAATGATGCTCTGTATGTGATGGAATTGAACCCCGAAGGTGTCTCCAGGAAGAACAACCTTCTGCCCTCATTGGGGCAAATATTTTTCACTGTCCTCACTGAGCCGGCAGAAAGGATTTTCTGCCACAAGGCACTGTGGGTCTCTACCTTCAGCTTTTCCCCGCAGAGCACCACGATCTAATCTTTCTCCCCCCAACACCATAACATTTTTTTTTTCTGTCATAGTTCTCTCATTCAAATTGGGTTTATCTCCCTATGCTGCTCCTCAAATTCATCCTCATAGGATTAGATTTAGGAGTCAAAGAGGCATTACTGTGCCATTTTCAGGTTATCTTTACATTTCCATGTACCTGTCATTAATGAAGGTGAATTTTAGTCTCCCCTTTCCCCAAGGGCCCAGGCTCAAATAGCCACTAAGGTACTGGCTATTTGGGAGAGGACCTCAATACCCTCTTTGACTCTGTGATGGTGTAATGTTAAAGGTCATTATGAAAGAAAAGCTGTATAATTGCATGTTTTAAAAGCATTAATAAATTTACTGCTATATTTATAACATACATACCTATTTGTTTATTATACTGAGGTTTTATGTATTTTTCCTTCACTTGTATAACAGAATAGTTTAGTGGTATTTTAACTTTGAATTCCTAATCCAATAAAAATCCTGTTCTGACTCCTGCAAGAAATCAGTCTGCAAGATTAGTCTCAGTGTTGTGATAGTTATGAATCTGGTCAAGTTTAAAAGAAACAGACTCACTGGACCCTGTGTATTTAGTCATATCTGAGTTCCATAGCTGTGGTTCTCTTATCTTCACATTTAATTCATCCTATGTCTGCAATCTGCTGCCAGCTTTCCAGAGATGGGAAATCATGTCTTTGGTGCTCTTTGTCTCCATTTAAGCTCAACTCTTGGAATTCCTTGCTACAGGTAGGCTGCAGTAGCCTCACACCAAAAAGACACTGCCAGGCCAGAGCTTTATCCTGGAGCTGCTCAGCTGCAGAAAGATTGCAGTGCCAGAGGGCACTGAATGAATGAATTCTAAAATATTTATGAATTCTAAAAATATGGAACAAAATAAAGTTTGATCACTTTTTAATTTAAATTTTAACAATAACAACAAACAATAAAACCCAGCAACAACTGTTAAAGTGCTGTCTGTTAGACTTTGGGAACTAAGTTCATGAGTTGCAAATGAACTTGGGGCCCCTAGACTAATGGGTAGGTATATATCTCCTTTTTGACTAAATTTTTAGCAATAAATTTACTGAATTCTTTAAAAATTAATTATTCCTATTCAAAAGTTGTGTCTAAAGTATCAAACTATTTTGAAGCGGGTCTGAAAGGAACTAAGAATCCAAATATTTCTTACAGTTGGATATCTTCTAGAATGGGTGAAGGATAACTCAAAAGTA
Organism: Haemorhous mexicanus; assembly: GCF_027477595.1. Classification (NCBI taxonomy): domain Eukaryota; kingdom Metazoa; phylum Chordata; class Aves; order Passeriformes; family Fringillidae; genus Haemorhous; species Haemorhous mexicanus. The sequence goes on from NC_082342.1 coordinate 47,087,311, forward strand.
CCAGTGTAGAAGCCATGGGACAGGGAGAGAGAAACGGCAAGAGTTTCTCATAGCAGCTTGTGAGAAATTTTAGGGAGTTGGAAAGATGTGATAAGCTGTTGATGATAAACAATTTGCAGGTGCTGTTTTTCTACCTTGTTTTTCTGTTCCTCTCAAGGACAGTGCGTGAGAAAGATGTTTCTGTTAGTTAGCCAATAGAATAGAATCTATCGTACCACTCTACAAAAACCGCACGGTCCTTTCGAATAAAGTTCTTCTTCGCCTTTGCTACGATCCTGCCTCTCGTCTGTTCCTGCCCCGACCTCGGCCCACGAGTGACATACCAGCATGGCTTTTTTTACTGTTTTTCTTTTTAGAAAAAACAAACTTTTGAGCTGAGGACAAATAAAAGAATTAGCAAAGCCATAACAAATACAAGACAGACATAGCTCTGGTATCCTCATCTGCTTTCAACTCCTTTTTGCTAAACAATTTCATTTCAGTGTATCTTATCAGGCTGTTCCTCCTGCTGAGAAAATCATAAGTTTGAATAGGTGATAAAAGTAGATAACAATGACAACAAGTAAAGGGCAAAGCCATTGTTCAGCTAGAGACTTTGTGTACATTTCTGTAACAAAATTACAATTTTGCATCTGTGTCAACTGAAGTAAAGACAAAAAATATTACATGAATTGAAGTAAAAATCTGAAAATCCAGAAGTGATTCTTTCTAAAATGCTGAGCAAACATAATGTCAGGGGTTTTTTGATTAGAAGTATATGTGCCACTAGAGGTCCTTCATGGTCAGACTATGTTTTCCTCCACAGCATTTTGGGATTTTTTTTGTATTCTTTTATCCATGGTATATATGAGAATTATAACTTCTAAAGATATTTATTTTGTTTATTGTAATAAATTCTTAGAATAATGGAGTGAGTTTATTGTGATTAAGCCTTTTCTGAGAAGATACCAATATGATTTTTCAGATAGCATTTATTCAGTAAAAGCCCTTGTTTTATTATGAAATAATAAATGGTTTTTTTTTTACTTCAATAACTGCACATTTTTAAATGTCCAATTTTTCACTGTCTTATACCACATCTTCAACGTAATCACTTTTCTCTTAGAACAATAAAGGAAGGAAACAAATGACAAACTAATGAGTGAAATTAGGACAAACAACTGGAACAATAAAGCAAGATGTAAGGTAATTTTTCTCTGCTGCGTCATTATTTTCTTACTTCTCCTAGTTAGAAGTTGGTTTAAAATGTCTGAACATTGTTTGGAAGAACTGTGCAGCCTTGGGACTGACATTAAATTTATCACTACAGAACACAATGTAATTCCTTGGGAAACTAGTAACAAAAAAACTATAGTCCATTAGTTGGAAATGTTTGGGAACTAAGGCAAAGAAATACTTGCTGTTCCTGGGATGATCATGAGCTGGGAAGGCCCGATAGCTGCACATGAGCTGGAAAGGCCTGATAGGCGCACAAAGGGCAAATGGAATCACAGAATGCATCAGCTGGAATCAACACAGAGATTTGTTGCATTGTCCAAAGTCCTAGGGGAACTTTTAATGAAAGGTGGGGTATGAGCTGGTTACTCATATTGAGGACAAATATGCAGAAAGATGCAAAAAGATCTGTGGGATGCCATGGGTTCTTTACAAAAGCCCTGACAGCCAAAAGACTCCTTACTATCTTGTATCTTAAAAAAAAAAAAAAATCTGCACAAAAAGGAAATCATTATTTTAAAATTAAAATATTCTAATATTCCCAAAAATTCTCTAAAAAAATTTAATCTGAGAAACATGACAGTAGGATATTTAGTGGAAAAACCACACCTTATGTCTGCACTGCAATATCCTGGGGTGCAGGTGTGGTTCTGCGGTCTCTACCAAGAAGGAAATGTGAAGAAACATGTTTTCACACTGTAATGTCAAAGAAGGGATCTACTTAGCAAAAACAACTGAATGAGGAGGGGTGAGAATTTCAATATGTGGTGATGTTTATTTATGAGAAAATATCAAGAATGAAGTTTTGGTCCATGATTGTCATTGAAATCAGCAGAGCCAACTGAAGTGGTAAAACAGATGCATTTTGGGGGTAATCAGTACAAGGTCACACAAGTCTATGCATCTGTAATTCTCATCTCACACACCATCCTCACTTCGCCCTCACCTGAAAACCCCCTGCTTGCAACTGTACCCAGACCAAAAAAAAGTGGGGTTTTGTTGCAAATGTAGTGTTTCCAAGGCCTAAATAAACCAATGTGGGTGTTACTTTCACTAATAACTAGCAAAATCTCAAAGGACTCTGGTTATGGGCCCAGTCCAAACAGAGCTCACTCAAATCTTTAACCTTCCAGCACTGATACAACATATATTATATTGAAAGAGCTAGTGGGACAAGTGGAGATTACAGCTTCAAACCATGAGCTCAGCCTCAGAAAGGCAGACATAATAAAGCCCAAGGACCATCAAAATTTAAGCCTATTTAGCACATGTTGAAGGCTTTTTTTTAATCAAAACTCTGTCCCTGAAATGAAAGAAAATATTGTTCAATTCTCTCTTGACAGATTTCTTTCTCTTAAAAGAATTGCATTCTGACAGTGGTTTCATGGAATAGCATCTAATACTTCTGGCTTAATACTTCTGACTCCACATCTGCAGGATCCAGTAGGTTCTCTATAACAGGCATCTTCTGCTCTTTGGACTCTACAGAATAGTTTGGGATTTTAGTCTTAAAAAGCAAATTACAAACAAAGTAGTCGTTTTACTGCATTGACCCCATTTTCTTATCAGAATACCCTATGACACTGCATTCAGCCTTGCTATTATATAAAAAATAAAATCTGTGTAAATTTAATTGCAAAACTTGCCAGTCTGAGATCTTTCTTGATTAAGACTGTGTAGTATTCATTTCAGCTTACTTGCTTGTCCGTGATGGGATATTGTTAGAGTAACTGAGACTAAACTTAGAGTAGTGAAGGCCAGAATCCACAATTCCCTGCATGAATGTGAATGCCAGACTGCATTGTGTGGTGCATCTTTAAATCTTACCACTCACATACAGACTAGGGCTGAGAAGAGCCAGGCCCCAACTAAAACATCTATCCTAATACTATCCTAAGGGTAGGATAGTATTTTACAGGCAGGTGACACCCCTGTTTTCACTCCCAACCTAACAGAAGAGTTGGGACAATCTTTCCATGATTGTTTTTACACCTTACTGGCACTGGTACTTTTCCTTCACACCTTGGTGAAAAAGTTGCAGGTAAACATCATCTAAGGCAGCATTGGGATGATTCACCACAAACGAAACATGGATTCCAGGCAGAAGAAACTCTTTAATTAAATCAACTAGTGTAATTTGAAAAGAGTTTAGCCAGACACACAGCAGTTCATCCAACTGGATTTGCACTGTTGCAGATATTGGCTGCATCAATGCAATTTTATTAAGACAGAGACCCTAGGATATATCAAAAGATTTTCACAGAATTGCAGAGTAGCTCCAGTTGAAAGGGATCCCTGGAGGGTTTTGTAGCCCAAACCCCCACTTAAAGCAGGGTCATCTTGAGCAGGTTGTTCAGGATCCTGGCCTGTTAAGCTTGAATTTCTCCAAGGCTGATGATTTCACAATTCTTTGTGTTCTTCTTTCAGTGTTTAAGAATGCTCACAATGCAATACAATAGATAATAAATAAAAAAATAAATCCTTTTCCCTACTCAGAAATTCCCTTGTTGCAAATTGTGATTGTCAACCTTCCTCCTTATGCTGTGTGCCATTAGGAAGGTGAAGACTGCAAAAGAAACAAAAACAAACCTTTTCATCTCCAGCTTCCCTCAGCTCCACCTTGGCTGTCATATGCTGGAGACCCCTGATCATCTCCATTGCTGAACACCCCCCTAAATGTCATTGTCATTCTTGTGCTGGAGAGACCAAACCTAAACACAGCAATGAAGGTGATAAGGCAGAGTGACTTCAGCAGTTTTAATATTTATTGTCTCAGAAACGTGGATTCTGCCAGGTCCCTTCTGATGACTTACATTCTCTTACTGATCAATTGATTCTTCATTATTTTTGTGTACACCGAAAGAAGTGTTACTTATTCTTAGGACAGACTTTGTTCTTGAAATAAAAACATGCATTCTGACATTTTAAATCATAGTTGGATGAAAAGCTTGCTGTAGAAGCATATTAGGTGTTACGCAAGGAAAAGCAAAAATTGAGTATCAACTCCAGTGTGGAACTAAGACCAAATTTTTTTTCTTCCTTTTAGGTTTTGGCAATCCAACAAAGCACAAGTAAAACCAGACATTTGAATGGTGTAAAATAAAACTATTCTACATATAAAAAGGTACTGTAGAGAAGAGATATAATATAAATAATGCAGAGGTAAACAGCTTTACTTCTTTTATTTTTTTTAAATTCTTACATATCCAAAAGCCATTTCATTGAAATTTCTAGCTTGAAGAAATTTTAGTTAAATAATTTTTTTAGTTAAATAATAAATTATTCCTTCTCAGAAAAATAATTATCTTTTTTCAAGAATTTTTTTCAGTATTAAGTATATAAAGTTGGGGGAGGGGTAAAATATCTCTATTCTTTTACCCATGTTGGAGTTTAGAAGTTTTTATTTTTATTCTGAACAGTTCCTAAACACTTTCTTTAAGCAAGGAGAGAGAGGTGAAGGTTTTGCAAAAGCAGAATAAAAAGCGAAGAGGTAAGGCTTCAATGAGACCTGTGGAGCTACATTCCACTCTCTGTTCTAATCTTGGCAAGGCATTCCTCTAATGAGTTAATGATGCAAGCTGCACCTTGATTGTAGCATAACTTCAGTTGAACTTTCACCTTCTGGGAAGATGTTGGAAGACATTTTGAACCTACAGTTTAATATACATTCCAAGGGAAATTTTTTAGTTGTTCTCAAAAATTGACACAAAATAAGCAATGCTAATCAGGTGTTCGTTTGCTTGTTTGTTTTCAATATGACTGTCAGAAAATATTGGTCTTTGAGACACTTGCAGAGCTTAGTTGCCAGGTTAGGAAAATATTAAGTACCCACTTAGCTTCACATGTTGAAGTGCTTTCCTACACGTTTTTCACCAAGAAGTGTAACCAGGTCATTTTACTCATTCCTATTCCTATTATGATTCCATCATGGGACTTAGATATTTTAGGACTAAGATTGATCACAGAATTCTCTTTATCTGAGAGTCTTAATATATAAGCAACCTTAGTAAATTGAGTGTTTTGTTGAAATGTAAGTTAATGAGAAGGAAATTATTCTTTCTGGGGGGAAAGGTTTAAAAATACATGCACTTATCTGAAAGCTTAGCTGTTTTATGATAAAGCGTGCTCTGTGTTTCAGATTTTTATATCCTTTATAACAATGTAAGGTAGTAATAAGTTTGCAAATCACAGCATAGAACAGAATTTTATTTGGTCTTTTTCTTAGAACTTTTTCTTACCTGGTCTTCAGTCCTAGAAGCTACAAGTTAGATCTTTCCACAGGAAATACACAGGGAGAGAGTGTGAGTCCAAGACTGAACAAACATGGTGTAGCAGGGTGTGATGATTGTTGCTTTTTCATGCTGTTTGGGTATGATAAATGAAACATCCCATGCCAAAAAACTGGCATTACATCTGTGAAAGAAGAAGATTGTCTAGACTGACTTACAAAAATCACTTGCACAACACTATTACTAAGTCATTATTTTATGAAAACTGTTATTTTTGCTGTGTGCCCTCTTTTGTTTACATTTCGTTTGTGTGGGATTTCTGTTTGGCACGCACATTTTCATGTCCCCCCCCTCCCCAGCAACCCTTGATCCATCACTATCTCTCAGTCCACCACTACCACACAACCCACTTATACCATGAAACCCCTTGTCAGCATTGCCCATCTCTCCAAATCAGTGGTATCAGCCATAACTTCAGCAGCCATGAAAAATGTCTCAGGTTACAGCGACCACTTCCAAGACCGGATTCCACCTTCTGATTCTATAACCAATATGTACAAACCAATGGTTGTTCAAGTCTCTCAGCATGCTAAGGAGGGAAATCCTGTTATCTCCATTGCATTAACATGAGCTAAAGACTTTTTCAAATAGCTCTGATTATTTTTGCATTATGAAAAGGCCACTGTGTTTCCTGGAGCTGTAAATAGTACAATATCTTAGACAATGCACACTAAAGAAAAAGAACTTCCTAAATTTGTAGTCAAATATGCACTTACTTCTGTGTTTGGACCTATGTGGAACAGTCACACCTTTTCCCGTTTCCTTACAAGTCAGTCAGAACTTAACCAAAAGAAAGAACAAGGCATTCTGCTATTTGGAAATCACAAGCCAGATTTTGAGTTAGAGTGGAATAAATTCAGGGCGGCTGCCAAGGCTGCACATATACATCGGAACTCCAGCTTTGATCTAGTCACACTCTATTTTCCTTGCATAGAAAAATAACCCAAATCAAAGGATCAGGTAACTGAGCCTGCCAGCTGGCTTTGGCTAGCTGTAACTACTAAATGAAGGGAAAAAAAAAATTGTCTTTTCAACTGTTTGGCATAAATACATCTATTTGAATGAAATACAAAACCCTGAATGCTTTAAAAGACTAATGAGGCTCAATAAATGTTGACCAAGCGAAACAGATTTTATCTTCAGGTCTGGCTTGAGGAGACCTGGTAATTGATCTGTAATGCCAAGAGACCTGTGCATGTTTGGCACCTCCTAGAAAAAAGGTGAGAAGGCTGAACATGCTTATCCTGTGTTCCCTCTTAAAAGCACCTGGGTTATTATCTTCTAGACTATTTGATAATCTTGTATGAACAACTGATTGTACTAAATAACATTCATGACAGGTTTCTGTTGGGGCAGTGAACATGATACTGTCACCTCCAAAGACATCACTGAGGAGAGAGTAGGAAACACATCCTAATCACAGCAATTAAAATTTATTCCCAGAAAAAGTTTTTTATTTAAATGATCCATCTATAAACCTGTCTGTGGGTATGATCCTGAAAATCAGTGAGAATCTCCTCAGCACCAAGGGTTTTTTTCCTTTGGCTTCAGCAAAAAAAAAAACTTTGTCAAATCATTTGGGTTTCTTCCCGTCTTAAAATGCCCTTAGTGCATGCAGACAGATCTCTAGCATAGCACATAATGGGCACAACATGCCATTACAACTTCTTACCATGTTTAATTACTGCTAATGCACCCACATAAACCTAGTGTGTTCCACATACCACAATAGGATAAAGATAATGTGTTTTAAGCCAAGGTGTAGATTTGGAAAGTAAAATGTAGAGTTTTTCTGTAATTTTGTGTTAAAATGATAGAATTGTAGGATGGTTGAGGTTGGAAAAGGCCTGTAAGATAATAGAGCACAACTGTTAACCTGTGTTCACCACTAAATCATGTCCCGAGTGCTACTGTCACACAGTTTTTGAACACTTCCAGAGATGGTGATTGCACCACTTCCCTGGGCACTCTGTTCCAATGCCTGACCATCCTTTAAAGAAAGAAATTCTCAATAATATCCTGTATAAGCTTCCCTTGGTGCAACTTGAGGCCATTTCCTCTTGTTCTGTCATTTATTACCCTAGAGGAGAGGCTGACCCCCACCTGGCTGCACCCTCCTTTCAGGCAGCTCTGGAGAGCAGTAAGGTCCCCCTGAGCCTCCTTTTCTCCAGGCTGAACACCCCCAGCTCCCTCAGCTGCTGCTCACAGGACTTGTGCTCCAGCCCCTTCCCCAGCTCCGTTGCCCTTCCCTGGACACGCTCCAGCCCCTCAATGTCTCTCTTGCAGTGAGGGGCCCAGAACTGAGCACAGGATTGGAGCTGTGGCCTCAGCAGTGCTGAGCACAGGGGGACGGTCACTGCCCTGCTCCTGCTGGCCACACCCTGGCTGATCCAGGCCAGGATGCCATCGGCCTCCATTGCCCCAAGAAGCGCTTGCTCGCCAAGGCCGGCGCTCAGCTCCATGAGGCGATCCCAGATTTCCAGGCCGCACCCTCTGGCAGAGCGCCAGCGCTGCCGCGGGCGGAGCGCGCCCCCTGGCGGTACCGCGGCGCCTCACGGGCCGCAGCGCCGCCCGCCGCAAAGGTCCCTCCCAGCCGGGAAGGAATCCCCACTCTTTCCAAGCAAGAAAGGCAACATGACAGGCAACTTCAGCGGTAATTAAGGCATTCAAAGCTTTTTTGTCCTCATCCCTTAACAACGATAGACCTTAGGCTGCCCTGTCCCCTGAATTTAAGGACCACGAGTGTGGGAGCAACGACCTTCCGTTTGTGGACACCGAAATTGCAAAGGAGCAGCTCTGCTGTGTGAATGCTCACAAGTCCCTGGGGCCTGATGAGATTCACACCTGATGAGATTCAGAGAGGTCTGACGGAGCCTGCAGATATTATGGCAGGACCCCTCTTGATCATCTACCAAAGGTCTCGGGAGTCTGGGGAGCTCCCTACTGGCGGGATGTTAGTCCCACCTACAAAAAGAGAACTACAGACCTGTTTGTCTAACCTCAGTTCCTTTCCTCAGAAAAAAATATAGAAGATTATACTGGCTACTTTAAAAGCCACCTAAAGAAGAATTTGTAGTCAACATGGGTTCACAAAGGGAAATTCTTGTTGAAGTAATTTGGTATCCTTCTGTGAAAGGGTCACCTCCCTAGTGGAAGAAAGAAGGAGAGGATGTCATTTTCCTGGATTTTAGTACAGCACCCTTCTGGACAAGCTGTCCAGCTGTGGGATGAGTGGGTTCATGGTGTGCTGGGTGAAGAACTGGCTGAAGGACAGAGCTCAAAGTGTTCCAGTGAACAGGGCTGGCCCCTGGTCAGCAGCGTCGCTCCTTCAGGGCTCAGTTCTGGAGTGAGCTCTGTTCAATGTATTTGTTAATGATCTGGGTGCAGGAGGTGAATGCACCATTAGCAAGTTTGCTGATAATTCCAAACTGGGAGGTGCTGCTGGCTCTCTCGGGGGACAGGAGGCCCTGCAGAGGGATCTAGATAGATTGGAGCATTGGGCTTAAAGGTAATTATTACACTGTATTCCGGATTGGTGTAGCCTTATCTTGAGTGCCATGTGCAGTTCTGGGTCCCACAATTTAAGAAGGATATGAAGATCCTTGAATGAGCTTGTCTATTTTGGAGAAAAAGAGGCTCACTGGCAACCTCATCTCTCTCCACAGCTTCCTGAGGAGGGTAAGTAGAGAGGGGGGTGCTGAGCTCTTCTCCCTGGTATCCAATAGCAGGGTGTGTGGGAATGGTTCAAAGCTGTGCCACAAGGGTTGAGATTGGACGTTAGGAAGAATTTCTTCACCAAAAGGGTGGTCACATACTGGAGAAGACTTCCTGGAGAGGTGGTGAGTGCTCCAAACCTGTCAGTGTTTAAGAGGCATTTGGATAATGCCCTTAATAGCATGCTTTAACCTTTGCTCAGCCCTTCTGGTTAGGCAGTTGGACTGGGTGATCATTGTAGGTTCCTTCAAACAAAAATAGTCCTAGTCTGTTTTATTCTATTCTAAAGCTCCTATAACAATTACTGGGGGGATGGGGAAAGGCAAGTGCTCTTCTATTAAAGAGCTCTCTCTGCAATTCTGGGTAATTATTAACTATTTCTTTGGCAATGTTTGATTTTTAAAGAGTAAAGATCAGTTTCTTCTGTATATATACCACATTTATTCAGCATGCCAGACCACAGCATATATTTTGAGGAAGAAAAAGTGGTTTCATTGATTGCTTATCCAGGAAAATCTTTAGCATTCATTGTCATACTCTAAACGTTAAGATGTGAATTCTGCTAAATCAATAATACACTCAGAAGGCACACATGGAAACATTACACATACACAGATGTTATGCCATTGTTTTATGGCATAGGTTTATTTTAGGAGCTGTGCCTGTTGGACGTACTCCACAGATTTTTCTTTAATTTCTTAGGCTAGCTAAATTTCCAAATCCTGTCTCTGCATTTGCACACTGCAAATAAAATTTGTGAACTGAAGCTTCAGCACTTTTCTGCTGCAAGTCATTCACAGTGACCTTTTGTTGGTGGATTAAATGGCTGTTGCCTATGCAATACAGACAAGTACTCTTCTGAATAGAGGCTCGGTGCTTCCACTTCTAGCATTAGTGTGGTGTACTTTGTGCAGAACCACTTATCTGCAAGTGCTGGAGCTTCTTTCTGTGTTGTGAGAGAAACCTTTTGGCCTGAGGATTGCTGCAGCTGGTAGTTCAACAGAGGCAAGGCTGCCACAGCTCCCTGTTGCCAGAGGCAGTAAGTACTGGGGTGGGCTACTACATGTATTCCCAATAGTAGTCCCATGGAGAGTGTGTGTGTGTGTGTGTGTGTGTGTGTGTATATATATATATATATATATATATATATATATATGTATATACACAGCTGATCACACCACCAGAGGCACAGACATCCTAATCCTGCCTCCTCTTTGGCAGTTAAAGGGTTTTTATTGTGAAATATTTTTTTTATTATGGCCATGGAATGAGTATAATTCAGGCACTCTGTCCAGTAACTGACCCTGGACCCTCAGCCTTCCACTTTACTTTGCATGAACCCACACAAACCAACAGCCTACATGTGTGCACTATGGATCTTCCCAGTAACTGTCCCTGGCTCCTCCTGTCTCCCCCTGCCTCACACTCAGAGACATAAACCTGCAGATGGGTCTCAGGTGACCTCATAGCCTCTCCAGTGGATGGGCTGGACCTCTTGGTCCCTCCAGGAGCCAACTGTCAGACCACTCTGGTCTCCCTGCTATCCAGCCTAGACCTACGGCTTCTCCATTTTACAGCTTCCAAGCCTCTTGTCCTTCTCACCAACTAATCCAACTTGATATTTGCAGGTGTGCACACACTGATATACCTCTCTTCACAGCACACAATCTTCACCAAAAAAGCAGCATCCTCTCTTGAAACAAATTTATTTCATCTGCACTTGCTCAAATCACTTGCTCAGGTGGGCTCAGTGATCTACAAAGATCACTAGAACAGGAGTTGCCTTTTGCTTACAGCATCTAGTAGTGGTTTCTTTCCTTGTCACTTCATATTTCTTACACTTTTCAATTGCTGCAGTTTGGATTCCTCCCCAGACTGTAGTCCCCTTCAGTGTAGTACCTGCTCCTGCAGGGATGCCTTCATGGGCTGCAGTCATCTCAGGACGTTTCTGCACCTATGTCTTCTTGTGTGTCATCACTTGTACCCTCACAAATCTCCCAGCAGCTGCTTTATTAAATGTGTTTCAGAGAGATGCTGCATGCTTCTGTAATTGGTTAAGGTTTTGGCATGTGGTGGGTTAGTGATATCTGTTGCCAAGCCAGCTGGAACCAGCTGTGACTGAAGGGCAGACCTCCTCCTAAACAGCTTGCCCCTGTAGCCCCACTGCTACCGAAACTCTGCCAGCTATGCACAGTGTAGCATTTTGCTTCCCTTTGAGGCAACTCACGATCTTTGAAGTTAGGAGCTGTGTTTAGGCAGGAGCATTCTCGGCCTCATCTCAGGTTTCCCCAGCCTTTCACTGCCCTCCAGTGGATAGTGCTGCTTGTCAGCTTTGTCTGCCATGGCAGCTTTAATGTGTTTCCTTTCCTTCCGCACCACATCCTTTAGCAAATAAAAAAAGAACAACATGCATGTGAGTGGCAGTGTTCTAAATTTGAACACTGATAATCCCTAAATGTCTTTGATTGATTCCTGCAAAATCAGAGAGCTTTTTTTTTGAACCCAGACATGTTCCGGGGCATAAGAATTAAGGAGTGAGAGCAAAGATGCTCAAATGATATTTGAGAGATCCCAGAGACGTGTTAGGGTGGGGGTTTGACATATTGATAATAGTTTTTCTTTTCATTCCTGGTTTCAGAAGGTCTGCTGAGTTCTGTTTCAATTCATAGTGTATTTTACCTGAGATGAGGAGCAGGACTTCACTCATGGAAGGCTTGTCTGTATTTCTTTCTAAAGAACTGTCTAGTCTGGGGTACAGGCATATTTCTGACACTAACATTAAATGATTCAGAAGGCATAGCAGAATTGAAACCCTCTCGGGAGGATGGTCAGGAGCTAGTTCTTAACTTGACTGCAAACATACCCTCATGAAAAACACCCTTCTTCCCTCTGCACAGCTGTCCCCTCTCCTTCTGTTGTCCCGTTCCCTCGCACCATGCACTGCACTCAGTCCCTTCAGTGAGGCAATGGCCAGTGCAGACACTGGGATCAGTGTGCAGTGGTTTCTCCTTCAGCAGCAGTCCCTTCAGAGTCATGCCAGGCCGGCCCTGCTCAGGCATGGTTTTTGCTATACTCCTGGTCATTTTTTTCCTTCCCTGCTGGTGCTTTCTGCCCTTTCTAAAAAAGATGTTTCAGAGGCGCTACAAACCCATCTGGTGGCTCAGAGCCACCAAGAAGCTTGGCTAATGTGCTCAGCTATGGTCTGCAGTGTGCCAACAGGAGACTGGCTGTGTCCAGTGTGGCTGTGACCTTCCCACAGAAGCTCATCCCTATAGCCCCTTCCCCCACCCTACTGGTTATGTTTAGTAGACAGATATATGACATTTTGCAAATTATGTGACTTCCCTGTGCCATGGGAGAGATGGTGCAATGAAGTGGAGAGTTGGGCAGGCTGGCATTGTGGTTTCATTCACAAGATCCTCATTCTGCAGGAGACATGGTGCAATCCTGAAAGGAGCATGGGTGGCTGGCTCGGTGTGGTTGTTCCTGTTGTTCCTAGGATGCTCTGGCATCCTAGCACAGGAACATGGGTGATTCTTGGGTTTCCCTCACTCTTTTCAGCTCTCTGAACTCAGAAGCTACAGATATAGTCCTGCATCTTGGAGCAGAGTCATAGGCCTTCCCTCCCCAGTGTCATTTTTCAGTCACCTCCAGTTACCCCAGTATCCTTCCATGTCCTTACTTATAGGTTAGGCAGTACCTCATTAATGATAACATCACTTGTTTTCTGATTTGTTGTTGTTTTCCAGTTCTTGCTTCAGTTACTTCTGGGTGTTTTTCCAGTTACTGTTGGATGCTTTTCCATTTCCTGATGATCATTGGCATAGATTGGCTGGCGTTCTGTGTCCTTGAGCACATCAAAGCCATCCCCCACTGGGAATGGCACCCAGGTGAAGGCCCCAGCCTTCAGCACAACTAGTAACCTACTTACATAGGTCCAGCTCCTTTTTTCTTCTTTCTTCTCTATATTTTAGTACTCATTCCTCCCAGATCCAGTTTGATCTTTCCCTCCCCTGTCCTTGATGCTTCCCCTAAACATCCCATAGTAAGTCTTGTACAACCCCAAAATGTTCTTTCCAACTTCCCATGGTGAGTCCTATGGTCCTGTAGGCAGTAATTCTCTCTGAGTCTGTAAAGGCATTATGGGTAGCGTGTTCAATTGACCCAGATGGGGATGCCACCCCCAGCCCACAGGGCTGGTGGCTCCCCTATTCCAGCCCTTGGAACAATCCTGCCAGGAGCTCATTCAGCTCTGGTGCAGTTACTGGATTTCCCCAGCCTGTCATTTTGTGTCTCTGCTCCTTTGTGTTCATGGGAATGAGCCTTCAGACACATAATTTAATCTTTACCTAGTCCATAAACGCTGCACTCATTTAGGTTCACTTCTTGAAGTTCTATGGGGTAAAAAGTCCCCAAATAGCTCTGTGACCACAGTCTTTTAAGTCTAACCCCTTCTGATGATTGCCCTATCTGTAAAAATTTTGTCCACTCATTTCTGCTAATTCCCTTCTACGAACTTCTTCTTTGTTCTAAATATCCTCATGTGATGTGTGCTTTTTGAGCAAAGACACAGTTTCTTAAGTCTATAAGAAATTTTATTCACTTTTAAAAGGCTTTAAATTCCCATGGACAGAGGGAAGGCTTCCTGTCCTAAAGTCACTCAGTCTACCTCCAGAGTAAACAAGGTGGGGCTTCAACTGGAAGCATAGGGGATGGTGTTCTGGGAGAAAGACCATGGGGCCTACTTCCAGTTGCAAAACCTAAGACAGGCCTTTACACCAGAAGCAGGACTGCAGGGCAGCTGTCACTGTTTTTCAAATAAAAGCTGTCTCTGATCTACACCATGCATCCCATGGTCACAAGGAGATGAGGTGTGATACACAGTTTGCCTGAGTGGATGGGTAAGTGGGTAATGATGATTCCTGATCTGCAAACATATCCCACACAGATCAGAGCTTCAGCCCCACCAGTCCTATACTGGTAATCCCAGAGGAACAGGTTTCTCATTCTGACTTGTTGACATGCTGGGTCTATGGATGACAGTGTAGCTTTCCTGCATTGCAGTTCTTGTGCTTCAGCTCCTACATGGTATCAGATGACCACATGTGGTGTTGCTCCCAAAGGACTATCACTTTAACAATTTAATACCTTTCATATTAAATCATTGACATAAGGTGGCAATGGCTTTGCTAATCACACGGCCTTAGGCCAAGCATCTTTGACTTCCTCCATCCCAGAGGCAAATCATTCATTCCCACCAAAGTTTCTATAACACTACAGCCCTCCATCCAAGTAACAAGAGAAGAAACATTACCTGTGCTACCAGCTCATACTGGATTCATCAGTTCAAACTTGGCAGATGTTATCACAGCTTATTTGTCTGGGCAATTCTTCCAGATAGGCTAAACTCAGCAGAATTTACCATACAGGGAAGTTCTTTGTTTAATATTTGCCAGCAGTGCAGGGAGGCTTGTTTGCCCATCCTGAATTATCTCAGCAATTACATTTATGAAAGCAATTAAAAATAATGCACCTCTTAAGAAATTATCAGAGATTGCATCTGACCAAAAGTGGGACTGTGTCAAAGGTGACTATGATAGTGGGCCAGGACTTGTAGGATTCCTTCAGAAATTCAGTGCTAACAGAAGAAAATACCTCTTTGATCAATGTGTCCAAGGGGTCCATGCCACAAATCTCAGACAAGGAGCATTCTTTATTAGTGGAAACCTAGATTGTTTCACATACCAGCATTCCTAAAGAGAAAGGAAATGCAAGAGATAGACTTTATCAGAGCAAAAGATGCATAGAATCCTTGAAGGATCCATTCAAAGTGGCAAATGGAAAAGTGAGGGAGGAGAACAAATAATTCACTTGTTTAGTGTCACAGAATAAATTTCCATTTGGAGTTTGGTTCTTTATCTCACCTAAAGGCAGTCTAATCCTGCCTAAAGACAGGTTCTCAGCCAGTTTAGGCATTATCTCTGACATGTCAATGTGCATGAATTCACTTTAGTATTTTAGTGGAGCAGGTTACATGTTCCTGTATTTTCCTGACACTTCACTGTGTTAGATGTGCTTCTGTTACAGTGGCTGTCTAAGATGCCACCTCAGGTGTCTAAAATGGCAATATTTTCAGAGCTGGATGCCTTCTATTGCTCCTGGAATACACAGATGTTTGGGAGGGAAAGACACTTCTTGTAGTGCATCTTATCTAGGCACAGCAAAGATCAAGGTGTGAGTCATTGCTCTGAGTATAACATAATATTCCAAACATTTTGAGGGAGGAGATAGTTGGCCAAGAGGGTGAGACAGTGATGGCCCTGTAGTTCAGGTACACACTGTTAACCAGTGTGAAATACAGAGGGCTTAAGAGTTGATGAGATGTGAGGAAAAATATAAAAATATCTAATGGTTATAAAGCATTTATTTAGTAAATACCCAGTCCTTGATTTTTAATACCCTGTTAAGTAAGGAATTTTTTTTCCCCAGGCTTGTCTTTGAAATTATGTTGTAGTTACTTCTGGAAGATCAGGTCTGAATAGTTCGGAGAAGTTTTTCTTGTCCCAGGTGGGTGTTTCTCTTCTTCACTGAAACTGCCTCTATGAGTTCATTCAGCTGTCGAGTAGTTTCACTTGCATCATCTCTGCAGAACCCTTTTAATGCCTCAAAAAGTGGACCTTCATGTAGCTATTAATTTATTTAGATATTTATTTATTTTTCTATAAGTCCATTCATGGATTCTGATCACTCAGTTGGGCAAGTTGTTTTTTTTTTTTTTTCCTGAGGTTTATATGACATTTTTCTATGCACATATTTATCTCAACAACATAAGGAATACCCTCATCAAATAAGGACATCTTCTGAGGTTGTCATTTAAGAAATGTCCTTCCCACCATCATGTGAAACCTAGCTGGCTTGCTGACATCTTAGAGGAAGGAAAGTCTCTGCCAATTAGTAGGGAGTATCCCACATCCAATACTACTATATCAAAAGAAAAAAGCTTACAGCAAAAAAATCAATAGTTTGCATCTATTGAAACTTGCTCTGTGAAAAAAATAAACAGCTATATCAGCCTCCAGATTAATAGCCTAGGCAATTAAAACAGGCATGGATGCCATCTTGCTTCCAGACTGGTCCCTCAGTTCTCTTAGATCATTGGATGGCAGCAGAAGGCATAGTTTCTCAGTCACAGGCTGTCTGTGGTTAAAAATCTATTGCTTTCATCTATGTTTCTCTAAATTTCTATGTAAGCACATGAGCATGTTCTTCAGGAGTGCTGTGACCTATGTAGTCACCTACCCACTCACCAGCGTTGGAGAAAAATCCATGCTGGGTCAAAAATGTAACAAGAAATGAGGAACTTTTAGATTAAAACATCTTGCATTTGCAGCTTAATGCAGTTATAATGGTGATAATGGAGAAGATTTGGAAGTTTGGGGTTGTTTGGCTCTTTTTTTCCCTCCCCCAGAACTTAGGTTTGATTCACTCTCTCTGGAAAGAGCAAATTGAAGCTGCCAATGCACAAGTGATAGGAATTGTCTGAAGGGAAGTCAGGTTCGTGTTGCTGCTTTAACCACTCTGATCTAGCCATCCCAGCTCCTCAGAACAGCAGTTCCTGATTGCTTCTTCTGACTGCTGGTCTGAGATCTTTGTGAGAACTGCAAGTTGTCAGGGCCTCTGTACTCACCAGTAAATGAACCAAAACTGAATGACTTGGACAGAAAATTCACCCACTGTGTTCACTTCAAAACAGACAATACAAATGCAGGTTCTTTAGGTAGCATTGATCATATGACACTCAAAAGATCACAAATGAAGATAAAAGTTTTTGCTTTAGATATGTATATACCACAGCCTTTCTACAATGACAAGTTTAGCTAGAAAGACCAGACTTTAGAAGCCTGATAATATTTGGAGACATATTTAGCTCAACTGTAAATACCCTAGGCAAATTGGCTTTGTTCACCTGTTAGGACTGAAACAAGCTGTGTAGGTGATTAGTGGGGGTTCTTCTAGCCCACAAGTACAAAGGACAGCTATCTGCTGTGCATCTGAGCCAGGTATTATACAGTGAACAAAGTCCACTTGAAATTTTTCAGTATTCACATTTGGGAAGTATCAGAACTGCTGATATCATGTACCTTGAACCTCTGTTTCACATGCGAATACTTCTTGTATGTAAGAACCACTTTTTTCAGAACTCTTAGGAAAGTTTCCCAGTAATCATGCCCATGAAGAACTGCAAGAAATTCACTGATTTCATCCTTATGAGAGCTCATTTATTATTATCATTATTAAAACAGTTTTATTTTAATTGCTACTTAAAGGAGCAACTAGTCAAGTACACACTATGTTCAGTTTGTTTTAAGAAGAGCTGGTGAAAGTACAAGGGAGAAATATACAGGAGTCAAGAGGGAACACACTCAGAAATACATGCAGATACAGAATCACTATGTCCCAGGGACTGACTGAACAGCCTGAGAGGTCCCTGGAGAGAAGAGATTCTTGAAGCAGGTGGCATCTTGCAGCTTCAGCTCAGCATGCATAGCAAGATAAATCCCTTGGGCAGCTCCTGGCTGTGCCTTTTATAGCTTCTAGACTGCCAGGCCACATCTTTGCTGGAAGGTTCTGGGGTCATCTGGATATGTTTCCCAGGGCCAGCCACCCATTCATATCCCAGACAAACTCATTTTGGAGCTGGGAGACATCCTCTCCTGAGCAGTGCGTGCAACCCCTCTTTCAACTTCACCCTGTCCTTAGTTTCACTCATCCACCCTGTGGAGCTGCATGATCTACCCAAGCCTACGAAGGAAATCTATGTGTCTCACAGTGGTGACCAAGTAACACATCACAGTAACAATACCACAGGTACTTAGGGGTTTAGCTGAATTTGTGCCCCACACGGACAGAGGAAAACAGGCTATGTGAAAAAAAGAAAAATGTCACCCATCTCCTCTCCCTGTCCTTTTCACTATCAAAGTGCCTTTTCATATCAGTATCCACTTGCTGCTGACCTTCTGCCAACAACAACCTACTTCCCAGCTGTCCCAACCTACTCAGCTGGGTTTTCAGGCACACTGCCCATGGCTCCCTCACCCCAGCCCAAACTACAGAAGAAGCTGATGCAATTCTGTTTACCAAAAGTCCAACGATTTCCTTTTATTTGGATCTCACGCCCTTACCAGCCATCTGAGGACTGTTAGTGTTTGTTATCCCATGTGGTTCTGAGACTTAAAAGAAATCTGAGGAATCTATTGCCTAGCAGATTTATCATACCATGATAGTCAGCTGAAGATCCCAGGAGGGCAAAGAAATTTCTCTGATGCGGGAATCTCTTCTGACACAATTCTTCTATAACTTTGGGTAAAGGCACTTTCACCAAGGCCAAATACATGCAGTTTGTTCCACTGGGAAATGAAGAGTGCATGTTCCTGTCATTTCCAGTATTATGTCCTTCCTCTCTTCCTCTAGGCAGTCATTCTCTCTGGGGATAACTAGATTGCTAACTCTTCTTTTTCCTTTTGCCACTTTCCCAGCACATCATTACAATCTGGCACTTGTTCCTCTCTATCTGTTGGCCTGCCCAGCTCCCACCCCACCAGACACCTTCCTTTCTAGGTCCCCCTTCTAGGTGCTTTCTAGGTGCCCCTTTTTCACCTGCCGATCTGGTTCCTCCACACCTCGCCCAGTATTTCCTTTCTGCTCCCAATTTCTTTGCAAAAGTCATGCTTTAACAATCTCTCTCCCATGATATTCCATGCCGGCCTGGCGCCTTGCCCCCAGCATCTCCCTTCTCCCGGCCCAACCCTGCACTTGTTGCCCGCGTGGGGAGCTGGACGCTGGGCGCGGGCTGTAGCCCCAAGGTAGCGTTCCCTCGGCGCTCGGTGCGGCGGAGGAGGGCCCGTCTGGCCGCGCACATGACGGCACGGTGGGAGGGCGGCCCCGGCGGGAGGCTCGGCCGCGCCACCGCCCAGCGGGCGGCAGAGGCGGCCCCAGCGCGCACCGGCCGAGGCGGCAGGGCCGGGGTAGCGGGAGCAGCGGGAGCAGCCGGGCCAGCGGGGGCGCGGAGCCGCGGCCGGAGCGGGGCAGCGCGGTGCTGAAGGGACAGCACCCGCCCCGCCCCGCCCCGCCCGGGCAGCCGGCGGGGACCACGGCGCGGGGCCCCGGGAGCGGGGCGGGGGTACCCGGCTCCCGGCCCTCGCCCGGAGCGGCGAGCGCCGGGGCTCCATCCTGCCCCCGCGGGAGCGGCGCCCCGGGCCCCGCGCAGCGCCCGCCGCCGCCCGCCCGCCGCGCCGATGCCGGGCGTGGGGGCGATCGGGGCGCGGTGCAGGCACCGGCCGCGCAGGAGCCCCAGGAAAAGCCCCAAGGCAGAGCCGGGCCAGGCCGGGGCCGCCATGGACGCGGCGATCTGGATCTACCAGTTCCGGCTGATCGTGCTGGGCGACTCCACCGTGGGCAAGTCTTGCCTATTGCACCGCTTCACCGAGGGCCGCTTCCCGGGGCCGCTGCACTCCGACCCCACCGTGGGAGTGGACTTCTTCTCCCGGCTGGTAGAGATCGAGCCCGGCAAGAGGATCAAGCTACAGCTCTGGGACACGGCGGGGCAGGAGCGGTTCAGGTACAGGACCTGGGATCGTACCCACACCCCCTTCCACCCTCTCCCCAAATCTGCCGGCCTCCGGGCACACCCTGCTGCCTTCCCGGCCCTGTACCCTCCTCATCTGACACATCACCGGCAAAATTTCCCTGCACCCATTTGGTTGCTGTGCCCCAAACAGTCCTCCCCCTCATTGCCCACCAGTGGTCATAGCTCTGTGGCCCATCATCCTTCTTGCCCCAGTGCCCACAAGTTCCTTCCCAGCAGTTTCTTTCCCCACCCTTTCCCTTCAGACACACCAGGGAACCCTCCTCTTCCCAGCTGTCACTGTAGGGTAACAAGTGGCCTTGTCCTGTTTCTTCTTCCTCCCTCATCTTTCCCCTGAAGTCCTGGACCTAACATAGCAATCCCTCCTCCATCAGATGAGTTTTTTTTCTTTCAGTGCTGCAAGAGGCCTCTGTCTAACTCTGCATTTCTTACTTTGTCATCACCTCCGAACTCATCCTCCCCTGCAATATTTTGCTCTGCCATTAACTCTCCCATGCAGTCTGGAGACCAGGCCACCTCCCAGCTCTTCTGCCTTCCAGCACAGCAACATCGTCTGCACCAGTGCAGCCGTGGCAGTGTGGAGGCCACTGGGCATTCAGCTACAGTCCCTTTTTTCAGTGTTTTGTCTGCCTTCTGCACCTGCTGAACACTGATTATTGCCAGGAGTCTTCACTAATACTGCTACCATTTATAATGTAGCTAAACTAGCTCTTATGCTGCACTGAGTATTAAATACTTTGCTTTCTCCCCTCTGTTACAAACAGTAGCAAAACTACCCTTTTTCCCTCCCCCAGAAAAGTCTGTCGTTTCCCAGTTTGCAAGTTGATACTGTCACTCACTCACTCTTGTGTCTCTGTTGTATCTATAGTGCTTGCCACTTCAGGCAAGTTGTGCATGGATTTTAGTTTGGACTTGGGGTTCAATAGATATGAATTCATGGCATAGGGAAACTCATAGCCCATCTCCGTGTACCTGACCCACACATCTGTGGTTACTGGAATGCTAGCAGGAGGATTAAAATGGGCCCCTTCACTGGCCAGAATCAATTCCTCTGAACTCTCTGTCTTCTCTTGCAACAGTTGTGCAGATGCCCACACCCAGCTGAAGAGGTGGGATTGCACGGTTTTACTGGGGGACAACAACTTTTTTTTTTTTATAATAATAATTAGAGTGAAACAACAAACAACTTTCCTGGGCTTGCATGAGTCACAAGTCAGATGTATTTTTGCAGGTAGGCTTCTGAAGGGTTAGCAAAGAAAATAACAGTGTTAATGGAAAGCTCTTAGCATTTTTCACCCTCTGTGCATTCCAGACAGAATGTAGAATACTTGTAAATAAGTGACTAAGAGTGTACAATCTCTTTATTTTGAATTTGCTGACAAATAACCAGGATGGCCAGTGACAAGACATTTGACTTAAGGAAATGCAAATGCACATAATCTTGTATACATTTAAAATCAAATTATGGCAGTCCTTTAACCCTGGAATGCTCAGGGAATATACTCTGATGAGTCATGCAGTCAGCTGCTCTTAAATTTACCTTTGTGTTTTTTCTAATACTCAGAAGATACAACCTGAAGAAAGTATTTTTAAATATTTGCATTTGTTTTTTTGCTAAGAGTTTCTTGTCAGTTGGTGTACTAAATATAATAGTGTTTATTGTATAGTCTGTTTTACATTTAGTCAAATAAATTATAAATATTTTACTGCCTTACACCACAGGTCATTCTCTGCTAATGGAGAACATTACAGATCACAAGCAAAGACGATCTTAGGGAATAGCTAATTACTCCAAGAAGTTATCTAATATTGGGGAACACCAAGCAGTTTGCAGTTCTGATTTCCAGTTCTGCTCTGGCTCACTTGCATTAAGATTTTAGAGAAGGTAAAACCTGTCTTTAAAGCTCCCTGGGGAGTTCCCTGCATGTAGGGAAAACTACTGGCTGTATAATAACCCCCTTCTTTTGGTCCCAGGCATTATGGGCACTCCCAGGGGAAAAGGAAGATGTGACACACCTGCCATTACATTCTCTTAAAAGATGCCATGTACTTCCTTGGAGGAGTTATCTGGGAAAAATTCTTACATGTCTCTAGGTCACTGATGATTCTGTATTTGAACTGGATCTCATACATTGACTTAGAAATAATCTTTAACA
Source organism: Haemorhous mexicanus (assembly GCF_027477595.1). Classification (NCBI taxonomy): domain Eukaryota; kingdom Metazoa; phylum Chordata; class Aves; order Passeriformes; family Fringillidae; genus Haemorhous; species Haemorhous mexicanus. The sequence continues at coordinate 47,109,330 of NC_082342.1, forward strand.
TGCTCTGAAAGAGCAGCCATTGAATATATTTATTTTGACATCAATCAAGCATCAGATTCTCTCATTGTCTGTGGTGCCACATGGACAATAACAAGATAATCAGTAACACCTTTAACATTTACTAGAACAAGAACCTACAGATTTGCTTAGTATAGACTCAGGTCTGTAATGCAGACTAATGTAAATGAAGAGCACATCCTCAGCTTCTATCTTCAGATCAGTCATTTAGAGCAATCTGCTACTTTGTCTGTGTTTTCCATCATCTACTTTGGTATGGTTTTTGTTTATTTGTTTAATTTTCCTGTATTTAAATCCAACAATATATTTAAATCATGAAACCTCCAATGCCATAAAATGCTTGTGGTGCTAAGACTGAGAGTTCATTTCAGTAGGGGCAAAATATTGTGGGGATGTTTCCATAAACCCACTTTTTAGTAGACCAGGATATTAGACACATTCTGTTTCTAGTACATCTTGAAAATAAAACACTATCCTATTCTTTTTCAGTAAGCAATATGTATTTTCAAAATTATTACACTACAATGTAGTCTTTAGTCATAGTATAAAAATAAATCTTCAAAATTAGATAAAGCTTTTAGTGAAAGTTTGGTTCATCTGGTAAAGATCAGTAAGATCATAATGAAAAAGAAACACTGACTGACTGCCTTAAAGCCTCCCTAAAGCCATAGTCTGATGTGATTATACAAAGAATCATAGAATCACAGAATACCATGAGTTGGAAGGGACCCAAAAGGACCATCAAAATCCAACTCCTGACCCTGCACAGGATGACCGCAAGAATCACACCATGTGCCAGAGAACATAGTCCTAGTGCTTCTTGAACTCTGCCAGGCTGGTGCTGTGACCACTTCCCTGGAGAGCCTGTTCTAGTACCCAGACACCCTCTGGGTGAAGAACCTGTCCCTGACAGCCAACCTAACCTCCCCTAATACAACTTCAGGCCATTCCCTCAGGTCCTGTCACTGCTCACCACAGAGAACAGATCAGTGCCTGCCCCTCCTCTTCCCCTCACAAGGAAGCTGCAGGCTGCAATGATGTCTCCCCTCACTCTCCTCCAAGCTGAACACAGCAAGTGACCTCAGCCACTCCTCATGTGGTTTCCCCTCAAGGCCCTTCACCACTTTGTTGCTTTCCTTTGGACATTCTCCCATAGTTTAATGTCTTTTTTATGTTGTGGCACCCAGAACTGCCTCTAGCACTGGAGGTGAGGCTGCCCCAGTGCAGAGCAGAGCAGGACAATCCCCTCCCTTGCCCAGCTGGCCATGCTGTGCCTGATGCCCCCCAGTGTGGTATTCACATGCCCTCTGAACAGAGAGAAACTGTGAGACAAGCAGAGAAGAAGGAAAACACCATTCTTATCTCGCTTGCTGTGCCTGTGTTGTGCTAAAGTAGAATGCAATATGGAGATTGTTTACCCAAAGTGAGGATGTTTTGTTCCCTTGGCCTATCAGGGCCAAGAAGTGTGTGTGTGTGTGTGTGGGACTGTCACAGGACAGTCACAAGAGAATCAGAGACGAGTGCAGTTCTGTGCAGTGGTGAGCGAGAGTGAGTGCCTGGCAGATTCAGTTTAGATACAATGTACATAGTATAGTATAATAAAGTAATTCATTAGCCTTCTGATGATGGAGTCAGATGCATCATTCTCTCTCCCCTTCGTCGGAGTCGCCGTTGATTTACAATACCCCAGGACTGGGTTGGCCCTCCTGGCTGACGGGGCACTGCTGGCTCATGAAGTGTAAAAGCACTGGGACAGGTTGCGTGGGGAAGTAACACCATCCCTGGAGTTATTTAAATATTTGTTGGTGTGTCAACTCAAGGAAGTGGTAGAGTGCTGGATTGTGCAGTGCTGAATTAACAATCAGAGTCAATGGTCTTAAAGATTTTTCCCAGCCTAAAAGATTCTGTGGTTCTATGATCATTTTCTTAGATTTTAGAAAACCACATACTGTATGTATTGATATTTCTTTAAAAATTTTGTGTTGCTTTTTTTCTTGAGTTGCTGTTTTCTAAAGCCTCTCTGTTATACCAATCTTTTTTTTTTTTTGGTAATGAGAAAACTAGTTTCAAATTATACATACCAGAAGTACAGAAAAAATTACTGTTTTTTCTCCAATATATTCACCCAGTTTTTGTGATGTACAGCACAAAGTTACAGGATACTTTTTAGTCATCTCCATTAAAGGCAATGCATACTCATAATTCAATATAATGGCTTAGATCATCAGCTACTGTAAATTAGCACATCTCTGCAGAAGGGAATTGCAAGAGATTTGTATAAGCATCCAAAAACATACAGAGGGCTGTGTTTCAGTACTCCAGTTCATAGATACATCATATAACATCTTTTTATACAGAAAAACTTGGCAGATGATGTGTTGCATTTTCAGTACTAACCTACTTTCTTTCCTGGCTAATGCATTTCTTTGTTTTCAAGGTTTGGGGTGGGGGCAGGGTTGTTTGGGTTTTTTGTTTTGTTTTATTTTGTTTTTATTTAATGTTAGTAGGTTGTATTAGCTTTCACTCTTCCATATCAAATCCCATTTTTGTCATCCACATTTGCTCTTACTAGAGCTAACTGAATTATTTTTCTGCCTTCATTTTTGTTTGCAGACACTCTAAAGGAAAAAAAATGGTTAAGAAAACCAGAAACAGATCCTTATGGTACCTGTATTTAATACTTCACAAAATGTGACACCTCTCACTTATGTTCTTAAGCAATGCTGTGAAACAGTGTGCCATTTTTCATATCCAGGCCTTTTGAATGAATCTGAGGTTAAGATCCTGTTGTCTTCACATTCAGAGAGCCACTGCATGGACTCTATTGCTGGGAATGTAGAAAAGATCTTTCAAAGCATTAGGAGAAACAGCCCCTCCTTATCTAAATAAAACCATTTCAAATGCTGTTTGCTGTGGCTAAATTAATTTGGATATGCCAAGAAATCTAAGTCTTCTTTATCTATGCACTTACCTATCTGTAATAGGACTATTGCTGCTAATCATGCCTCTGTGTTCAAATTGTCATCAAAAACTCTATGAAATCTGATGAACTGAGAATTTGAAGGAGCTACTGTTATAAAAATTCTACTATTGTGTACAGTTCATCCTGCTTCCTAAAGTTTTGAGGTTTTGGCATCAGCATGCTCTTCATAATCATGAGATAAAATGGAATTAATTCTTAGCTTAGGTTATGATTTCAGATAATGACTGTTTAGAGATTGTGCTTCTCATTTCATTTGGAGAATACCTATATGTACACTAGTTACATATTTATGCCAGCAACAAGTGCTTGTGTACATTCCTTGATAGGCTTTCACTTCCTTTAAAATGTGTCTTATCACCTTCTCCATTCTCTCCTACTGCTCATGATTAGAGACTGAAAATAATTGTTTAGTTCCTGTATCTTTCACTCTCTCTCTCCCTACATTCTAAGCTTTTTTCCTCATTCTAGAGCACATTATAATTTTTTTCAACTAGAAGAAGAGTTTCATACTTCCAAAATTTCTTCTGGTGAATGTTCTGGAGCTTAGAGGGCCCAAAAGTAGTAAATAACTCTCGCCAGCCCTCATGCCACAAAATTGTAAATTTATAAAATATAAAGAGCTTTTGAACCTCTCTGTGAGAGAGATGCTGGAGGGAGATGTGTCCCTTGCCTGTAACAAGTTTGTGTTAGCCCAGCTCACTCAAAACTTTTGGACAGTTCTGTTCAGGAAGTTTCCTTTCTCTGCCTGCTACCTGTTGACTTCTGCAAGCGCAAAGAGTTATGATTAGCTATATAAACATTCTTTTAAAGAATATTTCTGCAAGGAATGCAAAAGGATGTGCTTGAACATTGGCAAGTTTGGGCTCCAGGTTTCTTGACATATGTTTACATATTTCAGTCTGAAATAATTGCTTAGAACAAAGTGAAGTACATGTTTATATGAAGCTGAAGGACTCAGACTTTACACCAAAAGCATATATCTTTTCTTCTGTGAACATGTCCCACAGTTTGCTAATAAAGACCACTCTACAGAATAATTCAGCATTCAATATTTGCCCTGGAGGTGTTAGGTTCAGGAATGTTTAGAAAGTGAATTTTGAGTGTAGGAAAAAATAGTAGTCCAGTAGATATATTAATAACTTTAAATCAACTTTAAAAAAGGAAAGTTATTTAATAAAACTTTTAAAATATAAAAACACATTGCCATTTGGAAAAGTAATTGCTTTATTAATAAAATGAAAATGCATTTTAATTTTCCTTTTTCTTTTTTTTCCCCCTTCATAGATCAATAACACGCTCTTATTATCGCAATTCTGTGGGTGGCCTACTAGTATTTGACATCACAAATCGACGATCTTTTGAGCATGTGAAGGACTGGCTGGAAGAAGCAAAAATGCACGTGCAGCCCTTTCAGATTGTGTTCCTGCTAGTAGGACACAAATGTGACTTAGTGTCACAGCGCGAGGTAACAAGAGAAGAAGCTGAAAAACTGTCATCTGACTGTGGTATGAAATATATAGAAACTTCAGCAAAAGATGCCACAAACGTTGAAGAGTCCTTTACAATTCTTACACGAGATATCTATGAACTTGTGAAAAATGGAGAAATCTCAATACAAGATGGATGGGAAGGTGTCAAGAGCGGCTTTGTTCCAAATGTTGTACATTCATCAGAAGAAGCTGTAAAGCCCAGGAGACAGTGCATCTGCTGAGTTTGTAGCATGCCAAAGAGCCCATGGGGAGTTTAGAAGATGATGCCAATCTAAATGACAGAAAAATAATTTTGAAACAATATTAGATCATGGCATAGCTGAATCATAGAACGGTAATTTGGTTTTGTATCCTTCTGTCTAGGTTATAATCCATAACACTTTAAGTGCTTTTTCTTTACAGAGTACAATAACTTTGTGTGATCTTCAGGAAAATAAATTATATATTGCTAAAGGAAAACCTAGTTCTATAGCAAGACACTGAGAAAGTGCAATAATCATCACGACAACATCTTCGCTTGGGCTTTGTTTTTTGAATACTGTTTAAAATCAAGTCTTGTTAGATGAGGATCAGATGAGTTCATTACTTTTGTTCATCCTGCCTTAGCTTTGGACAAGAAAATGTTATACCTTATACTTTTTTTAATGTGACTCTTTACTCAAGAGCAGGGTTGCTAATGACCATTAAAGTTAGAATGCTGTAGAATTTGATAATAAAAATAACTCTAAGGAAAGCAAACTGAAAGATTGCTCCAATCACAAACACTTTTGATATGACAATGAGTACAAGCCTTACCAGAGAAAAAGAATGTTTTAGAACAGATGATTTATTTGTATACGAAAATGGGGAATAGAAACAGTGGAATTTATTATTAAATATTTTCTGAATTGCCAATGAAACTAAACATAACATGACATATGATCGAGCTGTTATTTGACTTGTGTACAAAACAGCTTTACCAACCACTGGAGTTACATTTCAGTGGCCAGATCCTCAGCTGGGTACTTATCATTGTCACATTGATGCCTACAGAATCACGTTAATTTACACAAACAAATTCCATATTAGCTTTAAATAATAAACCTGCTTCTAACTAGAAGTAAAAAAAGTTAAAAAGTGCTGCAACCCATGGGAACCCAGGCCTTAAATTTGAATAGAGCAAGGACAGTTTTATTCTTAGCCAGCAAATGTTAAACTGTTGTTTAAAAATGGGAGGTTTTAAACTAAAACTGTTACAAAGAGAGCATTTGAAGAGGAAAGAATTTCTAAAATAATGCTCGTCTACAGACAGCAAATTAAGAGAGCTCCTAAGAAAGAAACACATAATAGCTTTTAATAACAGCAGTAGGAGAAATCTGTGATCATGTAGCATTTTACTGAGCTTGGAGTCATCTTCCTACTCCTCTGAATATAACACACACTAGCTTTATGCAAACTAGGTCTAGCACGTAAATACCAAATAAATCTATTTCTATTTTATTGTAGTAGTATAAAAGATGACTTGATCTCCAGAGTTAATACGCATCTACAATTTATCTGGCATAATCATAGCCACCAAACATCAAGCCAGTTATCTTCATATAAAAGTGTGTTATCATGTACAATTCTCCTTTTTCAAGATCAGGCAGCACGTCTATCTAATCTAATTTTCTTCTTCAACAAGCATATGATTGGTTTTCTCTCAGGTTACTTTTACATTCTTTTACAATCCTTTTTCAAATATTTTGTAGTATGGAGACAGGTTGTTTGGTTCCAGTTACTTTATACATTTAGGGCAACTAAAATCATTGACTTCAAAGCCTGAGTCTTACTTGCACTGAGTCACAGTTACACTATTGTGGAAGGATACAGAGGCCTTAATTTAAACAGGAATCAGCCTTAATTCATTAGCAAATGGAACAGATAATTCTAGTCTCAGCATGCCAGAGAGTAATTGCTGTGAACCTGATTCTCTGTTAAACTACATGTATTGACACCAAATCAACTTTGTAGGGTATTTTAAGCCCTCTTTACAAAGTAAACATGACTACAGATGCCAAAAGGTAGTGCAGAATCAGGCTGCGAGCATTTGATACTGATTTCTTTATGATATGAAGCTTATGTTGTGCATCTCAGAAGACATCTTTGCTGTTTAATAATTTATTTAATTAAACAAATCAGTGACTAGGGAGTCAACAGACCCAAAGTCCACCTCTGGTTCACTGTGTTTTTCTGAGCAAGGCATTTGTGGGTTTTGTGCCTCACCTTCTGTGTCTCAAATATTGACATGATTGTTCTTCCTCAAATTCACAAAAACTGCTGAGACCAAATCAGTCTATATGATCTTCAGTCCTGGACTCTATCCTCTGTGTGCTACCTGGTTTTGAGTGTTTAGCATCATGGGATGTGGATACTGGTTTCTTCTGGCATACTCAAATAACAATTAAAAAAAAAAAAATTAAAACAGCCTTCTAAGTGCCAGGTATTGCTGTGAATCTACATTTCATTGCATATTTCATTATTTTTAGATTAAAGTCTTGTGTCTTTAATTTTTCTTCCTGAATACTCTGGAGCCAATGAGCTTTTCATTCTGTATGAAAAAAAATGGGTTGTACTGGGGGGAAAAGGACTGGGAGAAGAGGGGAGTGGAGGGGAGGTATGCACAGAGAAACAATCATCAGAACAGAGCCTTAATCTCTGTTGTCAATGTTGTACCTGTGGTGTCATGTTTATTACACTGGGAATAGAGCTTTTAACCAGATTCAACTGCATAAGGCACTGGTACTGGCCATGCAATTAGAAGAGAAGTTTACTACATTTTAAAGTACTGTACACATAGTTGTCTTATTTGTAATTCCTAAAAATGTAGATTAACATGTACTTTCAAACATTGTCTGTCTTTATGATATATTAAACCACTACTGTATCTTCTTCAGTTGATAGAAATGTCTGATAAACAGATAATTTGTCAAAATGCGTTATTTTTTTTTCAGATGCTTTGCAAGATGATATGTAAGTAACAGCTTGAATAAGCTGTAGAAAGGGTGATAGTTCAGTGCATGTATATTCTTTTTCCCCCAAAGGAAGCATGAATATTGACAACAGAATTAAATTCCCAGAAATTACAGAAATTGGATAAATCTTACATGGTAGCCAAATTTAAAAACAGAAAATATTTTAATAAGAAAACACAAACTTTGCAAATTAAGATTTGGTGAGTCCTAGTTAGGAAATGAAAAATGTTGAAAAACCTTGACAAAGGTTTTATTTGGATTCAAAGGCTTGGCAAATGAATGGATAACAAGTATTGTTTTGGACTCCTAAAATGTTTAAACTTCCATTGCTTTTATTTTAAGTTTGATAAAGAAGAGTAAATATCTTCCTCTACTCATTAAAATATTTTACACATGAATTCTTAAGATATTTCGGCTTGCTCATAATTGTATCTGTCCCATGTAATAAGCAGAAACTAGCATCATACCTTAGGAATCAACCAAAGAAAAGATTTAGATTTAGTTTTGTTCATCTATGCCTTCAGTATGGAATAGACTTATCGATCTAACTTGAAACTGGTGGCTGTCCTGTGCTCCCAGAAAATGATGCAGGCTTGACTGAGCCCCCAGGCATACTGTGCTGCCCTGTGCTGAGATCCCTTCTGCCTCACACGAACAGCTACTGGTACCCACACCGCCTGTCTGAAAGCAAGGGTGGGGGGATGCACCATGATCACAGATATTTCAGTCTCAGCATTTCAGCTCCCTGAGGGAGTACAGGCTTCATTGCCCTCTTTTTACATAATTAACATCCAGGAAGAGTGCTTTTTCCTTCACTGAAGACCCCAGCACAATGGGAGCTCCTCCAAGTCTCCACCTTTGCTTTTTACACAGAGCTGGCACTGCAATTTCAGCAGCCTTTATTCAGTCCTGAAGAAAAAGAAGGAAGGCTGAGGGTTTATTCTCTACATGGGCATGGAACCTTATCACAAACATGGTGGACTGTTTAGGAAATCATTAAATATCAGAAAACAATTGTCAATAGCAAAAATTTGCATTGCTCATTTCTCAGAGTCTAGAGACTATGTTTCAAATAAGTGAATGAAATTAAAATTTTAAAAGAGGAATCACCCATCACCCACAAAGTCTATTGGGAATAGAAAGCGCTTTATGAAGGGTAGGTAAATCTTCATTTAGACTCAAACTGAGGAATTCAAATTCCTAATCCCGAGCTGCTAGAGTGGATCTTTGCAAGTACTTAATTCATTTACTTCTCAGAGAAAGTAACATTTTAGGCCAGGCCTGAGTGATGCAGGGATGGATGCTCAGTGTGTGGATGCTCAGAAGAGAGATGACTGCTCCCTGGGAGCCAACTGACAGCAGTCCCCAGCAGCCTCACAGGCTACTAGGGCAGCTCAAACTGAAATTAACTGCTCACAGGCTGCCAAAGGCTCACCTTGCAGCTGAAGATCTTCTACAGAAAGGTAACAGTAGAAGTAGCAAACCCAAAAGCTGTGCATTAAAGCAAAAGCTGTAAATAGAAGCAATGTCTAGGTAAAAAAACCTGGCATTTCAGCTATAGTTCAATTACTGCCATTCCTCACTGCTGTGGCTTCAAATCTGTGCAGTCTTTGCAAACTGAGCTTTCCTGCTCCATGAAAATTGTGGAAGGACAAACTGAAGCTCCTGTAGCACTAAGGTCAGTCACCAGGGAGAGGGCTGCACAAGATAAGGGTGGAAGGAGGACATAGATAATTTCTTCCATCCCTGCACAGCCCTGAGGTAGAAGTGAGAGTGCCAGAGCCCTTAAGACCTTGCTGAAGTATCCATCACTGTAGTGGGACATGTGGGATGAAAGAAAGCATCAAGGACCTGGAGTCTGCACAGAGATACAAGCTACTGACACCCTAATCCCAGTGCTCCCTAAGGATAGGTTACCTGTGTGGCACAGCTGCAGGAATAGTTGGGTATAACTCTGTGCTGGCACCATGTCTACATTGCATAAAGGCAAATGTCTACATTGCAGGCTTTTTCCCCTTTCACCTTCTCCCCCATGTAGTTTCTTTACAGGAAGAGACTGACAGAAGGCATATTTGGCACCAAGGTCTGACAGTGAGCACGGCAATAGGTGGAAATTTTAGTGGGCATTGCTAAGTATTAAGGTACTAAAACTGAGGGGAGGAATTGTGGAAAATATTCCAGTCATCATCTCAGTAATAAAAACCTTCCAGGGCTGGCACTGCTCTGCAGCACTTTCGAGAATTCTCCATTTTGGTTAAGTTTTCAATGCCAAGGAAATAGTTCAGCTATTTGGTAATAATTTATATTAGTTCGTAATTTAAAAATAATTACTGCATGTTATTCAGGAAGAAAAGTTTTCTATGTGCAGATCATTTTAGTAATTTTGCTGACATACAACTTGTGTAAAAGAACAAGTTATGCCAGGACGTAACTTTAAAATACCTACGTCTCAAATCCCATCAATCAGTCAAATCCCATCAAAACAGTTCATTTTATTGGGATTTTTCTCAGCCCAATTCTCTGTGGAAAAGAGTCTGATTCTCAGAAAAGCTTTTAAAACAAAAGAGAGGCAAAGCTTACTGAGCACTGAAAAAGAGATTCATATGTGAACAAGTGTCAGAAAAGTAGAACATGTTTTTTCTTGTGGTATCCTCTTTCACATTACCATGCTTCACAGCCCAACTCTAGCTCCCCGAGTGAATATGTGAACATAGTGAATGGAACAGTAAATTTCTAGCTGTCCAAAAACCACTGGGGGATCTAATGTAATTCCCCACAGCAGTTCTCTGCAACTCTGTGCTTGTGTGAGGAACAATGGCCACATTCTGCCTAACACATGCCATGTGTTTCTCTGTGTCCCAGGAGGAATTTGGCCTCAACAAAAACCCTCCTGCAGGTTCTGCCTGCGAACAGTCCCTCTGCACCACCCCACACCATCCTCAGTGACACTCAGGATAAAAAGTGTAAGGTTTTCCAGCAAGGAAACTATGAGGGAATAGCACTGTGGTCTAAAAAACACATCAGAGAAAAACAAACATCAGGGAGAGAGGTTATTTAAGCTAAAGGACAATGTTGGCATGAGAACAAAGGGGTCATACTGAGATGAACAGGATAGGTGGCTCTGGCAACACTAAGATAGCAAAGCCTTGGGCCGCTTTAAGTGAAAGCAACAGTAATCTTTACTGCCACATGCAGGCAATTTCTGCAGAATGCCATTGTTATTAACAGAAAAGGTGATGTGAAGCCCAGATAGTAAACACTAGAAGTGTTCGCTTACTTGTTGAAATGGAAACAAACATAGAAGTTTGGTCACTGATAGTGCTTCTTTTTTCAGCTACAGGTAGATGCCTGAGTGCTCTTGCCCTTTTAAAAGGATTGGTTTTGGTGACTCACAGCACATTCTGTGCATGAGGTCATTGTGACAGTCCACAGTGGTGATAAACAAGAATTTCCAACTGAAAGAAAAACTGTAAGTTTTAGTATCCCCACTGAATATAATTAGTTTGATGGGAGAAGAGTTTAAAATGGACTAATCAAGCATCACGTTTCTTCCCTTCATGAACTAAGATTAAAATCATGTTCATCTTATTAGTTCATCTTATTGGTATCAGGTCATTAAAACACATATTTCTCTCTGATGCAACTCATTCAAAGCTTGGAATCAGTTTACTCCAAGACATATAGAATATTATGGTGGTATGAATTTCCCTGATCATCCAAATCTTAATGAGCTGTTCCTTGCAAATCACTTTGAAGCAGTGCACATGTCTGGGATTGTCATTCCCTCTGCCTTTTACAATCCATGCAAAGGATTAAAACTGGAGGCCAATGTAGTACCAATCAATAACTAATATCTTCATTACCAGCAGAATTTAATAATAATCCATTTGTAATAGAATTAAAGCAAATAAAACAATCTTGTGTAACACTGAAGTGGTACTAAAATACTACAAAACCCTAAGACTCACAGATGTCTTTACTTCCCAGAAAACTCATGCACAGATCTTCAGGGAAAAAAACCCAAACAATTACAGTCATTGTGTAAACCATGCAAAATGAGAGGCACACTATTTTTAATATCAGTAAAAAGTACCAGCATTTCCTTGTCTTTCTGCTTCTCAGATGTTCAAGTTCTCTTTATTCCTTGGCTAGCCTATTCATAACTGTTGCACAAGAGCATATTGGGACAGGATGCAGGAACTCATACTCAGCACAGTCATTGCTGACCCATCCAGGCCAGCAGCATAAGTGTTACATAATGTCTACCAGGACTCTAAGGGGACTCAGAAAAGACCAGACCATGAAAAGCACACTGGTGCTCCTGCATCCTGTGTCCTCCCACATTTTTGTGGTGTCATTTGGTAAGATTGGATGAAAAGTGCAAATCCATAATTTTCAAACATAGGATTTTAAAACACTGCCCAACTTCATTTAGCTTCAGTGTTGGTTAAGCAAGATTTGTAGTTGCAGCATTCTAATTATTTGTGTTGTTGTCTAAGCTTCGCATCAAAGGGACCTGAGATGAAGCTCTCTATAGTAGCTCATCTTTTGGCTCTATGTATCAAAAGCAGTTTATAAACATCACTGAATTGTGGCATTAATAGCAAACATATATTAAAAAAGAAACAGATAAAAAATGAAAAGAACAAAAAATATAAAATGGTTGGAAATGCTTACATTTTTAAAGGGTTTGGGCAAAAGAGAATGAATCAGTTCACAGAGTAGTGACTCATAGAAATGGCTGTCTCCATGTCACATTCTGTAGAATATTTACCTGTATCTCAGCTTCTCTGGTACTTACACACCTGTAACATAATACACAGCCTGGGCAGCGGAGAGGCTGAAGCACAAATGCACAATGCACACATTTTACTGCCCCTGCTGGAGGCCTCCTAACTTCAGCACTGTTGTAGAATATATGTGCAATAGAAAGTGCATGATACAATGAGATCTATATTGCATAATTATATATTATATGCAAAACTGTATAACCATGTCCATTATATGCGCAATAAATACCTTATACTGAAATATTGATAATATAGAACATAAAATAACAGCAAAGAAAAAAAATCATAAATTGGAGCATTTGGAAGCTGGAAACCTTGTCAAAATAGGAGATTATTCAACACCTTGTTTCCAGTTCTCAATTAAAAGGAGACCTTAATATGACTATCATAATTTATTCATTTAATAAGGCTGCAAGCCACATTTGGTCAGCATTATCAAAACTTCCACAACAGTATACACATTTCTTAAATATCTTTTACAGCTTTTCTTTCACTTCAGGGTCCCTATCCTCTGCAATATGAATTTGTCTTCAAATCCTGTTCCCCAGGAAAGGCAAAGGGAGGGCTGCCATCCCTGGTAGCCAGTGGTGTGGCAGTCCATGCTAATGACTCAGGGCAGGCCAGGTTGAACAGGAAGCATCAGCTCTCAGGGCTCTAAGCCTATACGGAAACCTTGGTGAAATTTTCTTCAAGGTAAATTTTTAGGCAAAGGCTAAATGTTTTAAGAGAAAAGTGAGATTCTTTTTTATATAAATATATAAAGAAACCCTGAAATCTTCCAAATCCTTCTCAAAAGGTGCCTAAATGCAAACTTTTCCTACTGAATATTCCCTTGTATTGGACTTGGATGAATCTTGTATGTCCCTTCCAACTCTGAAGATGCCGTGATCACAGAATCACAGAATGAGTCAGATTGGAAAGGACCACAGGGGATCATCTGGTCCAACCTCCCTGCTCAAGCAGGGCCATCCTAAAGCAGAGGATTGTGTCCAGACAGCTCTTGAACTCTCCAATGAGAGAGACTCCACAAGTTCTCTGGGCAATCTGTTCCAGTGCTAGGTCGCCCTCACAGCAGAGACGTTCTTCCTTTTGTTCAGGTGGAACTTCTGCGCCCATTGCCTCGTGTCCCGATTACAGAGCACCACTGAGAAGAGCCTGGTCCATCCTTCTGACACCCTACCTTCAGACGCTTACACACTTACTGATTCTGTAAATAGAACACTTGGGACAACTGGCACGAAGAGCGATGGCTTAGCCGGAGATCGGGTGTAGGGCAGCGACTTGGCTTCGCAGCACACGGCTTAGTGCGGGTGGCCGTGCGGGGCTGTGTCCGCGGCGCTCTCCGCTCCCTCCGGCCGGGCGTGCGGGGGGCGGTGCCGCAGCACCCGCGGGGACAGCGCGGCGGCACGGGCCGTGGTTAGCTAGTTAGATAGCTAGTTAGTTAGATAGACAGCTAGTTAGTTAGAAGTCAAGTTATTTCTGCGCTTACAAACCACAGCGCCCCGTCCCGCGGAACCCGGGGCTCCGTGCCGAGCCCCGTCCTGCGGGGCCGTGAGGGCAGCGGCGCCGGGCGGGGCGGTCGGCGGGCCGGCAGGGGGCGCTGCAGGCGGGGCCCGCAGCCGCGCTGGGCGGCGGGGCCGCTCCCGGCGCCGCATCATGTGGGCCCGGCCCCTTCCATGGAGCCGCGGCTGCCGAGCGCCGCCCGGGCGGACGCCGCCATGAGGCTCTGAGGGGCGGCTGCGTGCGGAGCACCCGGCCGGTCCCAGCGCTGCCGAGCTCCCCGAGCCTCACCGCGGGACAGCGAAGCCTAACGCTGAGGCCGCCGCCGCCGCCGCTGCTGCTGCTGCCGCCGCCGCCGCCGCCGCGGGTCCGGCCGGGCGGGCGAGCGGCCCGGGGCCATGTAAAGCGGCAGCGGCCGGTGGGAGCCGAACCGAGCTCGAGCAGAGAAGCTGCCGCCGCCGGCCGGGGAGGCCCCGCAGTGGGGATCATGGCGACGTCTAATCTCTTAAAGGTGAGAGCGGAGCCCGGCCGGGTCCTGCGGGAGGAGGGGGTAGGCGGCGGGGCCGGGCGGCCCTGCGGGTGGCCGGACCGGACGGGGCGGCGGGGACGGGGGCAGGGCCGGGGTCGGGCCGCGGGTGCCGCTGGCCGGAGTTGCCGCTCCCGGGGCCCCCCCGCAGGTGAGCGGCCTTGGGCTGCCGGCCTCGGCCCGGCCCGGCCCCGCCGGCGGCTGCTGCCTGCTGCCAGCGCCCCGTTCCCTGCCCCCGGCTCTCCCTTCCCAAACACGCCCCGTTGGGAAACAGCGTTGCGTCGTGCGGATAGACAGGGCTCGGTGTCTTCTCTTTGTTTATTTAAGAAAATACGGGTGTACGGAAAATGAGTTTTAAGTTAAACAAAGAGTTGGAAAATGTCTTCGCCGAGGGCAGGTGCCGTTATTGGGGTGGCTGCCGTGTTCCAGTTTTTTAGTTAACTGCAGTTTTCCTGCAAAGGAAAACTCCCGGAGGCCTTTCGCTTACGTTAAGCAGCTTTGCTTTTGTAGTCATATGTTTTCAAGCACTTTCCCGGCGTTTGATGGCAGATGTCAGTCACCCCAAGCTGCCGCAGGTTTGAACTGAAGATTTCAGTGGGACAGTCCAGTGTTTGAGCTCAGGACTGCCTGTCCTGATCTTTGTGGTATGTATGAGGAGAAGACTCTGTGTGGCCTTTGAGGCCATGCTAGCACAGGGAAGCTGGGCCTACTTGAAACCACTGTTAATGCCTCCAGTGAGTGTTTCTAAAACACCAGTTAACTATAGTGCTAAGATAGGCCTAGGGCAGGCTGTCTGCCTAACCTGAGGAATTGACAATTGAAGATATATTTATATATAGGCATAAACATGTGTTCAGCACTACGTATGGTTCAGTGTGGTCCTGAAGAAGTGTTGCTTGCATTTTATTAACCTGACCTAATTTGGATGTATAGATCTAGCCTGAATCTGCTGGTTTTATTTATTACTCTGAGACATTCAGTGTGAAGAAATGAGAAGTAATTTATCCCCTTGTTTCTTTCTGATACTCAGAAAAAACTCTATATTAAAAAGATATGTTTAAAAAAAATCTTCTTTGAAATTGAAATGAATTTTAATTAATTCCTGTATATTTTTATGCCTGTTAGAGGTTCTTAGATATTCTTAGATAATACTTCAAAATACTTAAAAACCTAAAATTGAGGAACTCAAGAACACAGGCGGAAAAAAGAAAAAAATAATATCTCATAAGAAGAAATGTCCTTTTTGTGGAAATGCATGTGTTCAGAGCAGGGCTCAGACAGTTTTATCCACTTGTTAATGTCTTAGACTATCTCTTTTCTGTACCTTTGAGGATTTCTCAAAAGTCCAGCACGTGCTCTGATGATACACGTGGTGGGATAGCCCACAGCAGTTAGGAGAAACATAGGCCTGTAAGATTTGTCAGCATTCCGCTTCAGCTGTTTTGAAAGAGCAGTAAGTAGTAAAAACAGAGGCCTTGACTTGGTGAGATGGCTCTTGCCAAACTGAAGTCTTTGTGCTAACTTGTCATGTTTTTGCCATTGGCCTTTGAATTGTCGGTATTTTATATTTGACAATAAAATATATATGCACAGTGTCTTTTAAGAAAAATGCTGCAGAGATATATCTTCTAAAAAAGCCATTTCTGGTCACTCAAATTGTTTTTAAGCATTTAGCTTACTAATTAGTGAGTTTTCCATTGACCATAATGTACGATTCCCACATTACAGAAGGAAAAATTTTACAGTGATTTGACTTTGTTTATAATGGCAAGATAAACCAGTGTGAGAACTAGAACTAGGTGAGGTCCTTTGTTCCCCAGATCCACTCATCAAAGTGCTCTCCGAGGAGCAAACTGTTGATTCCAGGTCAGTGTTGCCTGGCAGTGCCTTGTGCCATCTGAGTCTGTCCAACTTACTTCTGCTTTCATCTTTAAGGGGAAAAAAAAGCAATGTCTGGGCACAGTATAAATCCCAGGATAAGAAAGGAGAGGTGTTAAAATCTGTAAGTTTTTTCCATATCTTTTCCAAATAAGCCTGCATAATCAAATCTCTGTTAGGCCTTATTTTTGCCAGCATGGACAGGACCTGAGTATTTTCTTTTGTTTTCCCCCATCCTGGTCCAGCTTTCCGCATACTTGAGACAATGAAGTGAAATATTCCTTTCTGATTCTATTAACAAATACTAGCTGAATCCAAATCTGCCTGGCTGTCATAATTTTAGAGGGCATCATTTAAACTCCACTAGTGCTTAATTTTCCTAATTGTAAATTCTTTTAGTGAGAAGCATATTCTTGGAGAGGCTTCTTTAAATGCAAAATTAGAATGACCAGTCATGTTGAACCCTGGTGAGACAGAGCAAACTGTAATGTGATGGAAATGCTGCAGTACTTAGTAAGAGCCATTACAGGGTCAGCTGGTGCCTGCCCTACCTGTAGCAGAGCTGCTCTCCCTCGTTGAGGCAGTGACTTTCTGGGAGGTGACCGAGCTATTTCCCACAGAGTTCCCTAGAGATTTTTGTCTCAATGCACGTGTGACACTTCTAAGAGGGGTACTTCATTTCAGGGGCCCTGTAGGACTTGTAACTTGTCTCTTTGCAGATGATACAGTCTAGACCAATTCTCCCATGTGACATGAAAACCCTTGAATTTTTCTGCAGTTTGTGGAGCAGAAAGCATGTCAGCTTACTGTAGCACAAAGAAAACCTATAGCTGTATCCATGCTGGCAGATCTTGACAGTACTGTAGGGCCTTACTGGAGCTGCCAGCAAATGCAGGAGTCTTTCCTTGCAAGATGAACTCCAGCATGAGCCTGATATTAGGAAAGAAGCAGCAAAGGAAGCAACAGTTTTTCCCTGGGCTTAAATGAAATGCAAATCACTATTTACCTTTGCATCAGTTTCAACTGTTTGTCACTGACAACTAGAAACACATTTGAAGTTTTTGAATTTTTTGACTTGAAGCACGTTTCCCGATCTGTATTTGAGGTTTATTTGTTTCTTCCTGACTGTTTCCATTTAAGATATCCTTAAGAAGCTAGGGAGTGTTGCATGCTAGTTAGTTACATACAAAAGCTTTTCCTGTGGCTACTTTTCTGCTTTGAGTAGAAACTTGCTACAAGCATTACACTGATTTTTAGAGCTACTTGTAGCGGAGATTAATCACACAGTGCTTGTTTCCATCTAGGACATCATATTTCCTACTTCATCCCTCTGTGAGCTGGCTTTAGTATAAATACTGTCTAAAAACAATGAATTTATAAAGGTGAAGATGTTACTCAGATGTAGATCAGATGTACAGTGAGACCTTGAGAGTGCTTCTTTTCTACAGTACTGTGTAGAGTATCTGGCAGAGACCAGGGCTGAATTTCTGTGTGGCCTGAAATAAAGAGAGTACACAGCATAGAGAGTTCCACAGAGATGTTTTTGAGGTCCAAAGGGAGAGTAGCATGAAGGTCTTGATGTACTGCCTTGCCTTGTTATATCTGTAATATTTAAGTACTTATGCGTAGAATTGAAGAACAGGGAAAAGTATAATGTGTAAAGTTGTATGTATTTCAAGTAAAGTTTAGTGTTAAATGGAATTTTAAATCTTTATGAACAAATTTTATTAAGTGAATTTTTAAACAAAATATTTCATAAGTGGAGTTGTTTTTCGAAGCATTAAAATTTAAACACTAGAATGGCTACTTGGTCACGGTGTGGCTATCAGCTGTAGTCTATGTTTTCAGAGAAGATTTGGTAAGTGGAGTAATTTTTTTTCATCAAAGGTTCTTCTTACTATTCTTTTTACCTTTCCTTTGGAACTGTGGTTGGAAGCAAAGTAGGAAAGAAAAATTGCCCAGGAAATATTGCTCAGAAAGTGCATGTGTGACTTTCGTAACAACTAAGAGTTGCCACTGTTGGACCTCCTCTTCTACTATAAAATCTGTTTTCTGTGGTGCACTAAAAGATTGAATTAATGAATGGGAATAATGCACAGTAGGTGGTATTTAATGCAGCCTTTCTTCCTGTAATTACTGTATAAAATTGTAATGTCATGGAAGTCTAAATCTACCTAAATGATGTCTCTGTAATCTTTTTTGATTTCAGTAAAGCTTTCCATACTGTCTCCCAGAGCATCCTTCTCGAAAAAATGTCCAGCCCACAGCTGGATAAACACATCATGTGATGGGTGAGCAACTGGTTCATTATAGGGAATTGGCTGATGTCAGACTGGAGACCTGTCATAAGCAAGGTTCCATGGGACTCCATCTTAGGCTCTGTGCTCTTCAACATCTTCATAAATGATGGACATAGGACTGGAAGGGACGCTAAGGAAGTTCCCAGATGATGCAAAACCAGGAAGAGCTGCTGACTCCTTTGAAGGCAGGGAGGCCGTGCAGAGTGACCTTGATAAATCAAAGGGCTGGGCAATCACCAACCAGATGAAGTTCAAGAAGGGAAAGTTCTGGATTCTTCACCTGGGATGGGGCAACCCTGGGTGTATGGGCAGACTGGGAAATGAGATGCTGGAGAGCAGTGCCACACAAAGGGACCTGGGGATCCTGGTCTGTGTCAAGTTGAACGTGAGCCAGCAGTGCCCTGGCAGCCAGGAGGGCTAACCCTGTCCTGGGGGGCATCAGGCACAGCATGGCCAGCTGGGCAAGGGAGGGGATTGTCCTGCTCTGCTCTGCACTGGGGCAGCCTCACCTCCAGTGCTGGGGGCAGTTCTGGGTGCCACAACATAAAAAAGACATTAAACGATGGGAGAATGTCCAAAGGAGAGCAACAAGGATGGAGAAAGACTTTGAGGGGAAACCACATGAGGAGTGGCTGAGGTCACTGGCTGTGTTCAGCTTGGAGGAGAGTGAGGGGAGACATCATTGCAGCCTGCAGCTTCCTTGTGAGGGGAAGAGGAGGGGCAGGCACTGATCTGTTCTCTGTGGTGAGCAGTGACAAGACCTGAGGGAATGGCCTGAAGTTGTATTAGGGGAGGTTAGGTTGGCTGTCAGGGACAGGTTCTTCACCCAGAGGGTGTCAGGGTACTGGAACAGGCTCTCCAGGGAGGTTGTCACAGCACCAGCCTGGCAGAGTTCAAGAAGCACTAGGACTATGTTCTCTGGCACATGGTGTGATTCTTGAGGATGGTCCTATGCAGGAATTGGGCTTGATGATCCTTGTGGGTCCCTTCCATCTCAGCTTATCCTATATTTCTAAGAATTGTTTATTGAACTTAAAGAATAGTTGAGTAGGATTTTTCATCCCTTAATTTTATTTTATCTTCTGCGTAATTAAAGAATAAAGAAGGGAATGTGGGAAAAAAATTTACTCCTATGAATAGGAAATGAAGTTATACACTTCTCTAATGGGGTTTCAGGATAAGCTTTATTTGAGGAATTCTTTTTAAGTAGGCAGATGTTGGTTACAAGTGGACACTGGGTTTTTTTTACAACTGAAGTTGAATTTTATTTGTGCTTCTTAGGATTAAGTAGGTAATCACAATCTAAATCATAAAACTGTTGTGTTTGCAGTCCTCCTCCCCATGTTTTACAGTGAAACTAATCTTATTCACAAAGATAGAGCATTCAGGTTTTATCTTCAGCTGGTTTTGAAGAAGGGCTGAATTGCACTTCTCAATAATTGCAGAACAGATTTTTTTACCTGTTCCAAAAAACTTAAGGGGTCTTCTCTGATGTTTCATTCGAAAGGAAAACTTTTAAGGAAGTTGCTTTTACTTTTTTTATAATGCCTTTTCTGGAACTTCTTGTTCAGTAGCTGATATTTTATGTTCATTATCGTTCCAAGAGGGACTTGGAACAGAGGTATCTGCAAGTAGAAGCTAACAATTTTCATAGGACTAGCAAAGATTAGAGCAACACATCAAACATTAGGAAATAATTGTAAAGATGGCTCTATATAGGGAAAGCATTTAGTTGATGATTTTCAAAGATGATGCATTCAAATTTTCTCTTTTTGCATTGGGAAAGAATAGGTGAACCTGTCTCTGAATAGGCAAACAATTTATTATTTTATTTTTTATGTTGAAAGATTTATAGACTTTATCAACAGGGGCTGATTCCATGAAAGCTGTGTTCAGTACCTACCACAATGCTGTGAGGCCGTCAGGTGCTGTGGCTGTAAAAATAGTTATTATGGTGCCTGTTGCATCTTTGTAGCTTGAAGAGGAGGTATCCTTGCAAACTTGAGAACAGCAGCGGATATGGTTGCCAAACTGTACTTATTCTGAATACTAAATAACAGATTTAATTGTAAATTTCCATGTAGAAATTAATCAAAAGGAGGTGATTGAGGGAACGTGGTGTGCTGCTTGTACTTGTTTATCTGAAGAGATGTTAGTTGCAGAACAGTGCACTTATCAGAATTTAAAGCAGTTAGACTGTATTAGTTGCTCCATTTGAAGTGAATTGTGTCAAATGTAGTATTTCTAGCCAAGACAATGATCTGTTCAGAAGTAAACAGTGCACTGGAACATAGTCCTGCAGATAACTGAAGCAGTAGTCTTTCTGCCACAGAACTATCAGTCAGTCTGTTCTTTTAATTGCAGGTTTTTCTTTTTAGAATGTGGAGCTGTAAGCAAATAGAATCACAACATGTGTGGTAGAACTGCTGTTTTTCTCTCAAAGTTGTTGTGGTGTTTGGCTTTTTTAAATAATGGAAGTTAGCCTGGATACTGCGGTGTGATTTTTCAGAATAATCAGAATTATATGGGAGCATTCCATTTCTTTACCTTTCCTCCTAATTTGTATCGTAAGTTTGGAAAGTCCACCTGGGATTAGATTTTTCATCATGGTGTAAATAATTTTTATCTGCACCAGCGATAATCTTGGTCTTGGGGCCAGTTAACCCACAGGAAGAGAATCTGCAATACAGCAGCTCCTGCGTTACTCTGCTTCCTTCCTCCCTCTTTGCTGCTCATGCCAATTGCACGGTGAGAGAAGAAAGGTACGTGGTAGCATCCACAATACCATTCCTGGCTCCTGGCTGCCATTTTGATCAGGGTAGTTTATTGAAGACAGGTTTGCAACTGCCACCTGACTTCCATTGCAGGTGTCTGTGAAGCCTCTCCAAATACCATCCATGTTGTCTGTGCATAACTCTACTAACAGCTGAAGAACACTTGCTAGAACTTTGCATTGTAGCTAATGCAGTGATTAAATGAAGAAATTGGCAGTTTCTTTGAACCAAATAATAGCTCTGTCACTTCTTAAAATAATACTTCTTGTGAAAAGTGTTGTTCAGCTGTGGTAGTGTAGCTTAAATGCTGGCTTATGAGGAACACCTGAGAAAATATTTTTATGTTAACTGTATAAACTGCAATCCTTAAAGACAAAGTAAGATACTGGTTTATTAACACTACTTTTTTGTTGTTTCTTTTAGAATAAAGGTTCACTTCAGTTTGAAGACAAATGGGATTTCATGCGCCCGATCGTTCTGAAACTTCTTCGTCAGGAGTCTGTCACGAAACAGCAATGGTTTGATCTGTTTTCGTAAGTAATTGTTTTGTATCTTGCATCCTTCTGCATGATAGGAATACAGTTACTGAACTACTCCTGAGACAGACGTGACAATGATTGGAAACACAGAACAAAAATACTAGTTTAAGTTTTATTAAGGAGTAAGTGTGCCAACATCACTCTTAAGTGTGTAAAAGTTGAGCTTTGCTGAGATTCAGGTCTTTGCAAATAGGGTGGAGAAAGAACAGCAGAGCTTTTGACTTCAGCTGACCATAGTAAACAAGTTTTGTACCTGCCCACAAACTTCTTGTCAGAATTAAGAGAGAAAATGTTTACTGCTGCATCAGTAAATTAATTTAAAGGCAGTTTGCTGAATGTTACATTATTCTGATTTGAATGGCTTTCTTCTAAAATAACTGAAGTAACAGGATGGTGCTGTTTAACTTGAATTAACAGATTAATTTGAATACTTTTTTACCCTAAGAATGAAATATAAGAGTTTTCAGACAATGCTGGTATTAATGTACTTTCTATAAACTCTGCCAGTTTCTTCCTTCCAAAAAGCAAGAAGCTGCTTTTCCAGAAGCTTAGGTGATATTTTTTTTTGATTTTTGAAAACATTATATGGAAGTGAGTTAAAAAAGAAGCATCAAAAGTATATCTAAAATAATCTTTGTCTCAGTGGAGTTATTTGCCCTCTAATGTCGTTGTAATCCAAATCTGCAGGCTATTCTTTTGCTTTTTAAAATCTGTCACAATAGTAGTTTTTTTTCAAATGCAGTCTTGTTGCACTTTGTCTTTATTGCTCTTTTTGATGGGGACAACGTAGTGACTCTTTTTTTTTCACCCAGTTTAATGCACCTCTCACACTTTTCTGCCAGCTAAGAGGAAAGGTAATCTAACAAGTGGTGGGTTTTAATATCTTACAATGTCTTTGCTGTAGGAGTTGCCAGACATGGTATAGTTAAGGTAAAAATTCAGTTCTGAGTCATTCCTTTAATTTTTAATAACTAGTTCAATAATTCTGCATTGGAATGAAAACTTAATATTTATTGTTTTTTTCTTGTAGCTGAGTTATTGAATAGAACTTAAGTAACTTCATATCTAAATTAAAGCTATTGAGGAAAAGAATCCCACTTCCCTAGATTTATATTTTTGGACAGTGTTCTTTGTTAAGCTTCTTAATAAAAATGCAAAATCTGTAGGTGTCTTCTACATACCCTGTGAGTATAATTATCTGGTACTGCTTTTTTTTCACTGCTGTCAGGAAACAATGACATTCTAAATACAGTAACACCTTTTCTGCCTGTGAATGTTGTACAAGTCTCACCAGTTGGGTTAGACCTCTGTAAACCTTGGGCTAGCACCTTTAATCGGTGTCAAAGCAACTTGAGAGTTTTGTCTTCTCAGTTAAACTAAAAAAGGTGCTTTTTGTATTGAAATAAGTGTATTGATTTAATAGGAACAAAGTAGTAGCTTTAGACTGTGGGGGTGCTTTTCTGCAGTGATGTGGCCTTGTTACTGAGATTGAAGAAGAACCAGAGGATGGTAATGAGTCGAAAAAAGACTTGCTAAACCATGTTATATATGATATATGGTTAGGAGTGTAACTTGCTTTATTTAGTCTTCAGTATGGAAAGAATAGGAGTTAATATACACTTGCTTGGCTGTAAGGTAGGAAAAATTTCATTTGAATGATGATTAAAACTCAGAATTTTGCTTTGCAGTGCTGTTTAGTGACTTTTCTCTAGTAGTGTTTCACTTGAAAATGCTACCACTGTCATGAAACGTTTTGAGTGATCTTATTTAACTAATTGAATCATCTTTTAAATCACCTGATCCCTCAGCGTTCAAATTTCTCACAAAGATGGTCTATTGCCTTTGTAGGATGTTGTAGTGCTTGGATTGTGAAACTGTCAGGGAAGGCTGCATGTTAATGATAGCATTTTAGGATAGCATTTTAGAATAGCATGGGCTGAGTAGTAATGCTGTTACTGGCAAGTGATGTCTATCTTTGTCAAAGAAAAGCTTTTAAAATTGTCCTTAATTCAATAAGGATTATTGAATAGGTACTGAAAACAGAATTGCCTTACACATCTTCTTGACCATAGCCTTCTCCTATACAGGTTGCAGTTACTTGCTTCCAGTACTTTTCTTAAAGCTTCAGTCTCTTCCCCAGACATGCTTTCTCCCATGTGTCACTGGGATCTAGCTGGGTGTTGTTCAACAACACATATAAATTTCTTAGACATGCTGAAATTATGACTGTTAAAGCCTCGTACATTACGACATTAAATTTTGTGTAGCTGTTACTAAAAGGTGGATAAATTGTTTTCTAGAGATGTTCATGCAGTGTGCTTGTGGGATGATAAAGGTCCAGCAAAAATCCATCAAGCTCTGAAGGAAGACATCCTTGATTTTATTAAACAGGCACAAGCAGTAAGTTATTAATGTTTCATAACTTTTATTCACATTGTTAGAAAAATAGCCAAATAATTCTGACTTTTGTTGGCTCTAAATGCATTGCTTTTTTGTTTAAAATTTTGTGATGTTCTGGAGATCGTAATTACCCTGCAAATTTCTATTGACAAAAAGAAAAGCCTTGAGCATTTGCCTGGCTCATTGTTTTCTCACAGTGCTTGAAGCTGGGATGGGCAGTGATTTTTATGGTATATTTAAAAAAAAAAAAAACACAGCATTATTTTTATTTATCCAACAGTACTTATGGAATTTTCTTCTACTTGAAAACTTCTAAGGGCAGAATTTTCCATAAGAAGTTACTGTCTGAAAAAAAAAAAAGTATGTAGCTTCAGTGCTATTTGACATGTTCATGGATGGCTTTAAAAGAAGCCATATGTACAGTGTACTGCAAATATCTGCTATCAACTCAGCAGGCTCAGCTGTCCAGTTTTATGGGCTTCCCTCCAAATGAGTGGCACTGTCAATAGACTCAAAGGAAGTTCTTGTCTTTGTAACACATACTACAGAAGACATCTTTTGCTATGAGGGATTTAAAAGAGGGAGTTGTGAAATGAAAAAAGAAATCGCAAGCATCCTGTGACAGTGGTTTGGAAAGATTCTGTACACTTTTATTTTATCCTTTAAGTGAAGTGATTTATACCACTAAGGCTTTCCTTCAAGGAAAATAGTTTTTTATAGAGGCCTTTTAATAACCAGGCACATAAATGTTGTTTTTTAAGTTCCATAGCTTACCTGCTTACATGCATAAATGCTATGCTGAGCTGAGGCCTTTTGATGTGATTTGTGTTGGCTGTTATTTGATAGACAGGTTTTATTTTTGGCATTATGATAGCCAGTGTACAATGTAGCCAAATTTTCAGGATTTAATAAAATATAGATGTTAACTATCTGTCTGGGTCTAATCAAAGGTTAGTAGATGGCATTGAATCAAAACATGTCACTGTATAGAATATAACACAGTCCTTACAGGTTTATGTTGATTTAATTTTTTTTAATATGCTGTACCAGCACATGCCTTTAGACCAAAGATTTTAAATTTTTACTTGCACATGACTTAAAAAGAGAAAAAGAGGTTAATTTAGAAAATTTGAACTTACTGAGTACTTTTTTACTGCTGTCGTTCTTTGCCCTCTGGAAATGACCCATATGACATGGGTTAACAACTGCTTCGAGAAACCAAATGGCACTTGAATATGTAGACTTCCTTACATATTCCTTCCTGTAGTCTGATATATGTGTTTATTTGAGTTTTATATGGGGAGTTATTTTCAGCATAAACAGAGCCCATATTTTGTGCATAAATTGATTAATAAATTCCCTCCTCTGCTCGCCCCACTTGCAGAGAGTGCTGAGTCACCAGGATGATACAGCCCTACTCAAAGCCTACATCGTGGAGTGGCGCAAGTTCTTCACCCAGTGTGACATTTTGCCCAAGCCCTTCTGTCAGTTAGAGATCACTCTGATGGGCAAGCAGGGCAGCAACAAGAAGTCCAATGTGGAAGACAGCATTGTTCGAAAGGTGAGTGAGCTGTACTGCCAGAGAGCTTTGTTGCACCAATCCTAATGTGATGCAGCAGCATTAGTAGCAATCACCAAAAATAACAGATCACACAATGGAGTATAAAGGGGCACATTGAGTGATGAGGATTTTGATAAGAGCCTCCATTACTAATCTTAAAACTTGGCAGTGCTTAGATGAGATGTGGAGTTTTTTATAAACTACAGACACGTTACTTGAGTACTGAACTTTCTTGTTGGATAAATGCAATATAAATCCATCAGTCTTTTTCTTCATGTACTTTGGTGTTAGTTGAGTTTTTAGTTTTGTCTAAGACCATGCCTGCCAAATGGTGAATTGTATTTGAGTGTTTGCCTCAAAAGCACCCCTGAAATAGCAACTCCTGACACGTTGTATTGCTTTAAGGTTACTTGACTGATTATGAAGAACTGTAGAAATAATAGAGAATTATGGAATCAATACGTGAATTTAAGATTGATCCCCTTAGCTGTCCAGTTACATGAAGTAAATTTGGAATGTGAGCTGAATATGACTTGTATAACAAGTTCAGAGCAAGATCAAGTTCTGGCATAGCTGAACTACTGTGTAGGACCTGAAAATTACATGATAGATTGCTCAATTTCTGTTTCTGATGTCTTGTACTTTTTTGCACAAACTTAGGTCTGCGTGTACGTTTCTGACAGGTTTGTTTTTTTTCTTCCTGATATGCAGCTCATGCTAGATACGTGGAATGAATCCATATTTTCAAATATAAAAAACAGACTTCAGGACAGTGCAATGAAGCTAGTTCATGCTGAAAGACTAGGAGAAGCTTTTGATTCCCAGCTCGTTATTGGAGTTCGAGAATCGTATGGTACGTCTTGCACACACTGATCTGTTGCTTCCTCACTTTATTAAATGAATTTTCTTCATACAGAGTTGGCAGTTGTGGTGGTAGGGTTGGAATTATCTCAGCATTTTGTATTGATTTTTTTTGTTGTGCTTGTTGATACATGATACCAATTAAGTTTTGTTTATAATCTTTAGCTTCTAAGTGATTTACCTGTGGATCAGTTATTGCAAAATCAATGTTTTCGAAGAGAAGAGTACTTTCTGACATTTAGGGGTTGCACATATAACTGTACAACAGCAATATGTCTATACTCCTTTACATACTGTTTCTGATTCTTTAGACAGTTTGAAGAAGAAATGCTAAACAGGCAACATCTAAGAGTTTGAGTCTCTCTTTATTGCAGAACAGATCTGTGTATCCGAAACTTCTGTGATATTTCACCATTGCCTGCTACTTTTGAAAGCTTTCCAGCCAGTTGAACTAAACTTGTGGCTAATATTCTTTAAGACAGCTTTTTATATAAGTCAAATTCTAACTTTTTTTAAAGCATATTCCATTTAATGACTATTCATTTCTCTGTAACATTTGAGAGGAAAGTGGAAACTCTTTCAAATAGTGCAAAGCACTGCAATAAGCTTACTGTCTACATTCATGTGAAACAGGGAAAAAAGTCTAAAATGGACACATTGTGATTACAGGAACAGTGTCTAAGAGGAGCTTTTTGCTCAGTCAGGTGGAGAACTTTTCATTTTATTAGGCACTATTCTGAGCTTTTTTTATTCCTTCCTTACAATTTTGCAGTTGTATGTGTATTTATGGTTACCTAGTTTGAATGTCCGAAGTGCTGGAGCTAAGTATGAAACTTTTTTCCAGTTTGCCATTGTTGATCTGAATGTTTCTGGGACCAAAGATTTGTCAAATTTGGTTACCTGTGTGATTAGGGACCATTTATCAGATCTTTCAAATTGTTCAGTGCAGTCTTTTAATACAAGTCTCACTCTTTCATTGAAATATGCTTATTATTAGCCACATAAATTTCCAAGACGTGAGAGTAAGTTTGGACTTTCTCTTTGCAGTTAACCTTTGTTCTAATCCTGAAGATAAACTTCAGATATATCGGGATAACTTTGAAAAGGCATATTTGGATTCAACAGAGAGATTTTATAGAACACAAGCTCCTTCTTATTTACAACAAAACGGTGTACAGAATTATATGAAATATGTAAGTAAAAATTCTGTTATAACTTTGTACTGAATGTGTTAGTACTTAAAATGATTGCTGTTCTACTTTTGCACAGGCAGATGCTAAACTAAAAGAAGAAGAGAAAAGAGCACTACGATATTTAGAAACAAGACGTGAATGTAACTCTGTAGAAGCAGTGAGTATAATGTGTAGAAAAATCGTGTATTTCCTAGTTATATAGTGTTATATTGTAGTTTTTAGTTTTCTGTTACAGTATTATTTGATATAGCACAAAATTGGAACTGTTTATTTTATGTTCGCTAATCATAAATTATTTGTTGCAAAAACATGTATTGCGTTCCAGTCTGGTAATCTACAATTTCTGCAGATGTTCAAATGGTACATGTAGATCAAAAGTTAAAACTGAAAGGCAGATTTTTATTCAGATTGGTTTTCATTCTTTCATTTTGAGTTAGGTATGGTGGATTTTTTTCCTGTGGTTAACAGCGGATGAGAATCCTGTTTGAAAATGAACTGTCAAATCTGTTTGGCAAACGATTTCTCAGTGCTCATTTAGAACACCTGAAAGAGTTATTGTTCATTGCAATCAAAAGGAGCGATAGAAGTTTCATTAAAGCTGTAATATATTTCCTCTTAGGCTGAAATATGGCCATTTAATATAAAAGATGGATTTTCTTTTTTTCCTTCCCCTTCTTCCCTCTTCAGCAATTTTTTTACACAGTTCAGATTCTAGAGGAAGAATGCAATGAATATGTCATAATTGTCTGTGTTGAAATTAGTTCAGGAAACAGGTTATTTTAAATAAATACCTTCTAAATCTGATCATTTTTTTGAAGTGAATCAAAATGTGCTTTACACCTTTTGTTAAGCTGTGAGTCATTCATTTTGCACAGGTATAAATTGTAGCACATATAAAGAGGCTGACAAAGGAGAGATGGTTCTGACATGGACAGGCAGTTTCTGTTCTAGATCTAATGCCTTGTTCAAGCCATCCAGCCTGGTCCAAATAGGGTATGCTGGAATGAGAACTATTCTTAGCTCTTGGATGTATACTTGGAAATGAAGTAGGGTAGTTACTGTTCCAAAGTGGGCTCCCTTGAGAGAAAAGAGTCGACAGAAATACTAAGCTCCCTAATGGTTTGGAGGAGACTTTGCCACATTTACTAACCTAAACATTTTGGAGAAATATGGTTCCTGTATAGATTCTATTCAAACTGCACATAGTTTTATGAATCAGTGAACGAGTTAATTATTTTACAGGGCTAATTGTTGAGAACAGGTTAGATTTTGTGTCATGGCAAACTTGAGACACATCAGACTTCGGTTCAGGTGGCTGCTTGAGCTAATCCTGTGTTTAATGTATTTCAGCTCATGGAGTGCTGCGTCAATGCCCTGGTGACATCGTTTAAAGAGACTATTTTAGCTGAATGCCAAGGCATGATCAAACGAAATGAAACAGAAAGTAAGTGGAGCTTCAAGAGCAGTGCAGGGTGAACCCTGCATGAACTGCATAAAAATAGATTTGTGTGTAGATATATCAAATTACTGTTTTTAATAGATGGTGGTAGTGTTTCATGTGAAAATATTATTGCACATGAACAATCCCACCAAAAAATACCATCATTGATTCATATTTTTTCCTATCACTTTTGAAATCAATGTACACAATACTTTAATTTGAATGGGTGAATAGCTCTAATCTTGCTTGAAAGTAAATATTTTGTTCTTCGTTTTCTTTATTTTTTTCCTACACTTACTTGCATTATATTGACCAACTCTGGTAAATGCTCCATATGTCTTTACTTTGACTTTAAGTACTCCAGATACAAACATTTTCTCTTTGTTTCACCCCACTACTTCTTTATACCTGGGAAAAAAGTGAAACATCTCTTTATAAAAGACTTTTTTTCTGAAAGGCAGAAAGAAAAATTTTTTATTCTGATTATTGATGCAGGACCTGTAGGTCAAATGAACAAAATCTTTGCAAGCTGTTTATGGGGTTTTGTAGCCAGTATATCAGTGTGAGTATTGAAAGTTAGCTCTGCGTGTCCTTTGAAAGTTTTCAGAAAATTTTTTTAACTCTGCTGCCGGAAGATGAGATGTTAGTATGATAAAACAAACTAAATATGTCATTGAAATGTTGTAATTCAGGTAGGAAAAATGAAAAAAAGAAACCAAACTGAAATCGCAGATTAAATTTTCTTTTGAGGTCTTGGTATCCTGCATCCAGGGAATATTTACTAATGTCTTCAGAGGTTTTCATTTCTATTGAAATGAGAAAACTGTTTTATGACTTAGAATATTATGGAAAATACTCACTTCTAAAGCCAGCATTTAAGAAAATATTTGACCTCAAAACTATGTTACACCGATCTGTTCATCTAGCAGCATGATTTCTGGCAATAGCCCAGAGCTAAATGTAGAAAGCAGTGAAACTTCTTATGAGTATATGTTACAGCCTTTGGGAGAATGCAGGAGGCTTATGTAAATACAGAGCTTTGGAGGGGTTCATCTGCCAAAGGACCTTTCTTTAGAAACCTGTTGAACTATTCACAGAGCCCTCTCTTGTGGCTGTGTCTGTCCTGTGGTAGTGCTTGGTTGCTGGGCACTTCCGCTCAGTCTGTAAGATCTGCTTCAAATGCTTCAATGAAGGGTGCAGGTGCAGATGACTGAAACGTAATTAAAGACTGGAGCTATGCATAGTAATGTATACGTCTGATAGTGTCCTCTGCTCTGCTTTGCTTACTCATCTGACTTGCTGATATTATCTGCCCCAAAGAATTCAGTGATGTTTTCTTTATTAAACAGCACTGACAAAAAAGGGCTGTTTTGGTGGGGATTTTTGGCTATGAGCTGTACAAATACTCTTATTATGTTAACTAATATTTACATGCTGTGCAAAGACAGGAAGGAATAATATTTTTCAACTAAAATCTATCAAAAATGTCATAGCTTGCAAACACTTCAGAACTGACTTTCTGTGTTTTTATTTGCTTATAGTATTGGGGAAGGGAGGCCTAAATTTTATTCCTGAAGTGCAGCAGAAATAAAAAGTATGCTTGGCTTTCATGAATACAGAATGAAAGCAGAGTTTAAGTGCCCCAACAACTCTTCAGTGTCATAATATATTCTGAGAGAAGTTCCAGTAAAATCTGCCTTTTGGTTTTGTTACTTTGAAATCTGTCTTTGAAGAATTTATGGGTTTTTGGAGTCTGCAGTCCTAGGGATGCACCTAGAATCTTCCTTTGCTGCTGATTCTTAAGAGAAACCACTGAATTTTTTTTTTTTTTTGAGTATTTATGGTATCACTACTGTACAGAAACCGATGTAGAGCCCTTTGACATATATTTTTGTTTCTCTTTTTCTGCCCTCTTTTCCTCCCTCTTACTCTTTTTAAAAGCCTGGATTAGAAGATCCAGTAAAAGTTGAGCTTTTTGGACTTTTTGTATGTGAAACAGTGCTGCCATTTGTTATAGGAGATCTAAATTGCACTGAGAATGTCTCCAACTACATTTTTTTTTCTGGTTCCTGGAATTCAGCCCATTATGAGTTGTCTGTAGTACCATTGCAAGTTATTATTCAATGTTGTTTGTAGTTTCCATTCTCTAATTTGCTTTGTTGTGTTCTAAAAGGATTTATTTTCTTCTCTATGCTTTTCTATTTGCTTCTGCAGCAGCTGTTGTGGTACACATGATGGTAGCATATTTCATGCTCAGTGGTGATGGGATCTTGATGTTTGTTGCTGACAAAAGTAATGCAGAAAAGAAAGCAAATGCAGGGCCTCTGACTTTTCCACTTTCACAGTAGGCATGACATTGAGGAACTAAGTGAATCTATAAATTTTGTTTTCTGACAAAAAAAATGTGTCCATTTGTTCTACTTCATGAAGCAAAGTCCTTTGCCAAGCTGAGTTCAAATCTCTGTGGTCTCTTTACAATAATCTGGTGACCGTAATTCCAGTGTTCTTTGTGGACAGCTTTGACAAGATGATTATTGATGTTTCAATATCCTCTTTTTTTTTTTTTTTTTAAAGCAGTACTGAAATATCTTCACAAAAAAGTAGACAAATAAAGCATCACATTTTGAAGTTTTTGTACTGGTAACTTTCTGAAAAACTAAATAAACTCTTTAGGAAGAGGAGTTCAGTGTTTGCATTAGTAAGTTTTGATTACTTCAGAATTTTGCAAGCTTTTATAAAACAAAGCATTGTAAGTGGTGTTAAAACATACACAAAGACAGGTGTGTTTGGCTTTGGTTTAAAATATAAAAATGTCTTGAATCCATACAGTTTCCTGCATGAACTCCTGTAGGCTTCCAACTGAGAGACATTCTTGCCAGGGATTTGAAGGCAATTTGTTCCAATCTGGTCTTAATCCAAATTGGCATTGGTTTTGGGTGGGGGGGGTTCTTATTCAAGCTTGTGATACTAAATGCATTAGCATAATATATAAGATACTATATGCATAAGCAAGTAGTACATTGCAATAAATAGAGCTTTTTTTTGCCTTCAAAAGAATCTTCTTGTGGGACCAGAATCAGAACAGTACTCAAAACATCTTTCTTTTTAAGAGATGAATTGGATTATCCGTTCTTCACGTATTTAATGTTCCACCTGAGACATGCCTAGGAGAAATACAGTATGTTTGGGTTTTATAGATGTCTTTGACTGGTGGCTTCATCAGTATTTGTATCTTTCAGAGTTGCATTTAATGTTTTCACTGATGGATAAAGTTCCAAATGGCATAGAGCCTATGCTAAAGGATTTGGAAGAACATATTGTTAGTGCTGGACTTGCAGACATGGTAGCAGCTGCTGAAACTATTACTACTGTAAGTGTATTCGGTTTTAGTAAAATGACAACAGGAAAACAACTTTCCAGAAGTTAAATAGTCTATTTTTGGGACAAATGCATGAATGGAAATAATTTTTAAGATTTTGTGTTTAGAGATCAAATTTTGATCCGCTGAATGTTTTAAATGTCTTTAGGATAACTTTTTATTCTTTGTTTTCAGCTGTGGCTTTAAAAACTGAATCTAATTTGCAGTAAAGGTTGTAAATTAAGTGCATGGGATGTTTATACAATACAATTGTGATAGAATCTTAGTTTAAAAAGCCTAATCGGTTTTCCCAGAATTACAACTTCCTGATGAAATTTGAAATTTGGTTTCAATCTAAGAGTGGTTGTTGAGTGTGGAAATTGTAAGGGTTTCTCCTCACTGTACTTTTTCAGCTTTTTATCATCTTTTTTCATCTGGGTCTAGGAGGCCTAAGTGTCTGCAGCAGTTAGGATGTGGCATTTGTCTTTTATTGATCCTTGAAAATGTCCTTTAAAATAAAATGTTACTGTATAGTATTTGAAAGTTATAGGTTTTAAAATTTTTTTCTCTTGTATAATGGAAATATTATCCTGAAAGTCTGTGTTTAAGCCTACATGCTCTAGAGCTCTTTGATCCAAGCACTAAAGATAAAATGTAAATTTACAGTATGCAGTTTTTTTAGGGTACAGCATTTTTACAAATTAGGGAATTAAGTGTATGCTCACACCAAATTCTGTGGAACCTTGGTTTTTTATTTGATTTTTGCCTCTTTAGGATTCTGAGAAGTATGTAGAGCAGTTGCTCACGCTATTTAATCGGTTTAGCAAGTTGGTTAAAGAAGCTTTTCAAGATGATCCAAGATTTCTTACTGCCAGAGATAAGGTATGTGTTTCTGCTGGTCTTTTGTTCACTGTAAGACTTGTTGCAATTTGTGTTATGATGTCTCCAAAACCCTTGTGTGCATTCACTGTTAAATTTAGAAGATGCTACTACTCTATTAAATATGCAGACTAAAATATTGATGAAACTTACTACCAACTTAGGTGCTTTCAATTTCTGTTATAGTGCTGCATGAAGGTGCATATATTCAGCTTTGTAATGGTGTAGAGCACATCAGAAGATGACCTTTGTATTGAGAACTGTAATGTCCGATTCAGTGATTGGAATTTACTTTGCATTTGTGTGACTTCAGATGTGCAAGCTGCTCCATGTAATCCCTTGCTAAGCTGTTGTTTAAAGGAAACTAGTATGTTAGTGAAAGAGAGGAAAACATCAGTTTATTGGGAAATTGAGTCATAGAATTTGAACTCTCAAACTGAAAATAGAATCTGCAAACTTTGGGCTAATAAAAAAAATTGAATGAATTCCATGTTACAGTAGTGTAAAAAGAGATAAAACCTTTGCAATTCATGTCAGACAGAAATGGAGTGAAGCACCAAAAATCTGATTCTTTTTCAGGCGTACAAAGCAGTTGTGAATGATGCTACAATATTTAAACTTGAATTGCCATTGAAGCAAAAGGGGTAAGCCGTGTAAACTTTATGTGAATCAAGGTTTTTAAAATGTCTCTTCAAAAAATAATGCTGTGTTTAAAAAGGCTTTGTGTTATTTGCATTATGGAATTTCAGATTGCTTATTGACCTCTGGTAAGAATCTCTTTGTGTGGAAGCGGATCAGTGAATAGCAGCCTGGTTCAACTTAAATTTAATTGTAGTATTTGGGGATCTGTTCTTTTATACCATGAGTCAGTTTGTTAGCTGAAGTTCATAATGGTTTCCTGGATTATTAATTCCAAAAACCTCAGCTGTATAACTGCCACAACTTCAGCAAAGGTCCTGGGGAAAAATGAGGCAGTAATCTTCATGGGAATAACTGTGGCTGATTAAGGTGTAACCATCCACAAGCTGTTTTCCACCTCCTCTTGTGCCAGTTGTGAGTGTGACCTGTCCAGCTGTTGCATTTTTGTTTCAGTGCAGGATTAACCAGGTTAGTTTAAACAACTTCCAGTAGATTAGGCAGACCTGCGTGACTCAAGAAGAAGGACCATGCTTACAGTGCCCGCTCTGCTAACTCAGCCAAGAGAAGGTAGCAGTCAGTTAATTGATTGTTAACATTTACCGTGTGATGTGCCACTTGAGTAGGAACTTGTATTTATTTAGGTGCTTGGGATTGCTTATATATAGTTTGTTGTCTGATTTACTATGGAAACAAAGCTTTTTGTAGCTGGGCTGCCAGCTTCCCTTTCCAATTGCTTCTAGTTAGGGGTGGATGGTTATAAATATCTGTCCAGCGTCTTGGTTCATATTCTGGGTTTGGTTTTGGATGATGGCAAGCCAGAATAGGCATTAGTCTTTCTCCTTGTATTTGTTGGAGGAATGCTGTCACAAAAGACTAGACCCCTGCTTTCTGTACTTCGCATAAATGTAGGTAAGGTAGAGGAGTTTCTTAGGTATCTTTTAATAGTTTCCTTTCCTCTGGGAGCATCCCAATTGATGCCTCATTCAAACTGTTTCACTCCTAAAGTGAACCCAGCCTAGTGGTTTCTTAGAAATCCCTGTAATTGTGATGGTCTTCTGTTCAGCATTCTTCTTCCCAGGCACTTTGAAGTTGTCTAGATATGCAGCCTGGTTTGAGCAAAATGAAACTTCATCTTGCTTAGTCTTCTGTAATAGCCAAAAGACTTGTGATCTGCTTGTACTTCAAATGGTCTTTAGGAGGGCAGAAGACATTAGCCTGCAAGCTGCTTCATGAATTTAAAAAAAAGGACAAGTTGTCTGAAGAGTGTTAGCCCTGTCTTTACTAACTGATGAGAGGCTGAAATAATGAGCAAGAAAAGTGGATTCTTGAGCTTGCTGTGGGCCCGTGAGTAGCAGTCAGGTTGGTGCTATCTGACTCTAGGAATAGGGATTCGTCCTTGCCATTTGGTTTTATTCACCAGTCTAGACACAGGTTCAGAGCATGACCTGTGCTTGATGAATTTTGAAGAACCACAATCTGTCTACTGTAGCATCTTGTTCAACTTTAGTCTGCGTTTAATCTCCTAGCTGTTAGTCCATCCTTTATAGCTGGATGAAATAATTTTATCTTTTTACTATGTGTTAGATGGGTTAAGTTTTGCAGTCTGTGAAGTGTGGTGCAGGAGGCTGTTCTTGAGAACTCATGACAGCATACTGAGGAGATAAGTGAAACATTTCATTGTAGCATTTGTTAATTCTTTACTGGAATATTTCTTTCCATACAATATTTTGTTGTTTCACACTGTAGTTTCACCTGTATACTTCATTGTTACAGTTCTAAAATAGTAATTAGTTAAAATAAGCTGTAGAAGCTTTCTGAAAGTGTTTGACAGTATTTATTCTTTCAAGAAGAAAGGGTGTTATCCCTAATTTTTCATTAGTTTAACGAGGGTATAAATTCACCACCAGGATCCTTGCCAAGGGGATCAGGAGAGAGCAGTCTGTCTTGTTAACAATGTGACTACTCCAGAATAGCAGGATGCTGTATGGTTTGAAGAAATACTGTTCTTCTTTTATCTAGTGTTGGATTGAAAACACAGCCTGAATCCAAATGCCCTGAGCTTCTTGCTAATTACT
Organism: Haemorhous mexicanus; assembly: GCF_027477595.1. Taxonomy (NCBI): domain Eukaryota; kingdom Metazoa; phylum Chordata; class Aves; order Passeriformes; family Fringillidae; genus Haemorhous; species Haemorhous mexicanus. The sequence continues at coordinate 47,145,528 of NC_082342.1, forward strand.
GTGACATGTTGCTAAGAAAAACACCACTAAGCAAAAAACTAACCTCTGAAGAAATTGAAGCAAAGCTTAAAGAAGTGGTACGTTTTTGCTTTTTATTTCACAATTATTCTGAGGAAGGAATTTATTTGCTTTCATTTATTTCCTTATGTGGGTTGAGGCCTTGATCTTCAAAAGCAGTTATGTGGGGTGTGATAGTAGAGAAAAGAGTTTATTATGTTATGAAGTGTGTGTGTGTGTGTTTAAATATTGTAAATCATTCAGTGTTTCATGTCTCCTGTGTTGGATCACAAAATTGGTATATTAAATTAATGCCTATATGAGACTGTATCATATTACAATAACTAATATTTGTCTAGAAAATAATACAGCGGGTTTTCACATACCAGTGTTAATGTCTTCTTTGATTTAAGATAATTTCTTGATGTTTGAAAAATTGAGAAATTGAAGGTGTGATATTATGAAACATTCATCACTGATGCCTATGATAGTATTAACACAGTTGCTCTTAAGGCAATGTCAAGTAGCCTTTCTCTAGTCATAGTCTGCAGTGCCATTAGAGCAGCATTCAGACTTGCCTGGCTGACAATGCAAATAAATATATTAAACTCTGTTTTTGACAGCTTTTGGTACTTAAATATGTACAGAATAAAGATGTTTTCATGCGATATCACAAAGCTCACTTAACAAGACGTCTGATATTAGATATATCAGCTGATAGTGAAATTGAGGAGAATATGGTGGAATGGCTCAGAGTAAGTAGCATCACATCTTTCTTTGATTGTGCCTCATGCTTGTGATTAATTAATATTCCACTCTTGAACTTAAATAACTTTCTCGCTTAGGTGAGTTTTATCTTTAATAGCAGGCCCCTCAGAGCATCTTAGTGCTTCCCTTCTATCACACTACTTTGTTAAACTGTTTGGCTCTTCTCTAGTAGTGCCAGGGACAGATTTTAAAATATTTCACAAACAATTATCTAAAGGTTTCATATATTCCTTATAAGGAAAATTCAGTGTACTTGTTTAATTATGCAAATAATTTGAGATCCATTCTAATTTTGATTTTTTTATGTAGATTAGAATATTATTTGCATGCCTGAAACATTCCTTCAAATTTCGGAACTCATGGATTCTTTAATGCATGCATATGTTCTTCAGCACTTGAATTTCTTTAAAGGAATCACCATATGTCCTTAAGGGATAACTACTTATGATCCATGCAAAAAACCCTTTCTGTTGCATTGCAGATTAACTGTTACTGTAAAGCAATGACACCAATGTACTTCTTTGTGCTCCTAATTTATTGAGCTTATTATTTAAAAAATAAAGCTTCTTGTTCATAATTCTCTACGTCGTATTTGTTTATGTAGGAAGTGGGAATGCCAGCAGACTATGTAAACAAGCTGGCTAGAATGTTCCAGGATATCAAAGTCTCTGAAGACTTGAACCAGGCCTTCAAAGAAATGCACAAAAATAATAAGCTTGCTTTACCAGGTATTGTTTTCAAATTATTTGCTACTTTTTCTTTCTCTTGGTGAAAAATATCTCTGTTAAATCTTAGGTTAAAAATTATGTCATCTGCAGGTTGAACAGTCTCCATGGCATTGTTGCCCCTAGGTTGGAATTGTCTGTAGACTCTGCTTTCTTCTGCAGTTTATATGAGAGCTGTTACCACTCTGAGTTGTTTTGGGTTTTTCTTGTGAGCAGTCTTGTAGATACAGATTCCCCTCTCTTCCTGACAAATTGCAAGCAGGGGCTTGAATTGGTATCAGCCAGGTGAATGCCCGCACTACCTCCTTTTATGCCCTCATCATTCTTCTAGTGCTTCATGCCATGCTCCTCCTTTATCTGCCAGCAGGAGAGCTGGATGCATGCTATGGAGAGTTTCAATCATATTCTGAGATTGTTTCACTGATGAGAGAGGTTGAGGAACATTAAGTATTGGACCTGCCATGCTGAAAACTCTTGAGTAGTGTTTGTAAGCATCAGCTGTAAAGCTGCACCAGTGTTTAAGGAGCTCTGCAGCAGCAAGAGAAAAAAGCAGGTTTTGATCAGTGCTTCTGGCAGAAAGCCAGTGGTGGATAGAGTGCCTTAATGTTTTAAGTAGGTAGACACCCTGCAACTTTCTGAAAATTCAGTCCTTCATAATTGTGTTGAGAGGAGGAAAAAAACCCAAAACATTTTGGTTTATCTATCTGTTATACCTGGAGATTCATATCATCCAATATCATCTTACAGCTGACTCTGTGAATATTAAAATTTTAAATGCTGGCGCCTGGTCCCGAAGTTCTGAAAAAGTGTTTGTCTCACTGCCCACGGAATTAGAAGATCTCATCCCAGAGGTCGAAGAATTTTATAAAAAGAATCACAGTGGTAGAAAACTCCACTGGCACCACCTCATGTCCAATGGAATTGTAAGTGTGTAGTTTTCATTGTAGCAGTCTTAATGACTGCACTCTCTGTGTATTTATAACAGTAAGAAAGCTTGTGATTCAGACAGGCTTATAAGTAAAATTTTCATCCTCTTCACAGATAACATTTAAGAATGAGGTTGGCCAGTATGACTTGGAGGTTACAACATTTCAGCTGGCTGTGCTGTTTGCGTGGAACCAAAGACCCAGAGAGAAGATCAGCTTTGAAAATCTTAAACTGGCAACTGAACTCCCTGATGCAGAACTTAGGAGGACTTTATGGGTATATCCCTTTCTCTTGAAACAGATTGCTTCTTGATTTTTGTACTCTGAAATACTGGATTAGTATTTTTAAAGCACTGTCTGATAACACTTTGAAACTGAAATGTGAACGCCTTTCTTGGTAATTAATCAGTTGTAGTGCTGGCTCCTTGCACTGCTGCTGAACACACACAGCCTTTACATTGACACGTTCTCGCTACCCAATGTTACTTCACAAGCTTTTGGAAACTGCAAGAATTTTTTGACCATATGCTGTCTAAAGCAGAGAGTTACAATTGTGTGTTGTCAAGTAGGTCTGGTCTAACTCTAGGAAATTAGTGACACCTGGTTGCTTAAAAGTAACTTCAGTGTTTGCTTTAGCAGACTACTAATTATTTAGCTCACGAATAAAGAGAGAAATCGCGTAAGTCGGACTTAACACCACTTCTGTAGCCATGAGTTTGTGTGTTTTACTACTTTGTATAATTTTGCTTATGCTAACCCATTTCAGAAGGAGATTTGGTAAACTGTGTCCCCTCTCTGATTTTACTAGTTCCAAACAAGGTTATGTGGTTCTCTCACTACAGTCAGTACTGCAGTGAATTATGGTTGGTTGTAGAAAGTAGTTGTTTCCATTTAGAAAGTCTGGTGTTTTATTTTCATTCTTTCTCCCCCTCCCCTTTTCTCTGTAGTCTCTTGTAGCATTTCCAAAGCTGAAACGTCAGGTTTTATTATATGAACCTCAAGTCAATTCACCCAAAGACTTTACAGAAGGAACCCTCTTCTCGGTGAACCAGGAGTTCAGTTTAATGTAAGATGATGTTTGAAAAGTAAAATAACTATGTACTGTTCTATAACGAAACGAATTCACTTTAACTTAACCTTTGTTCTTGAAAGTTTTCAAAATTAACCTAGACACATGCTTTGCTGCCCTGCACTCACTTATTTGGCAGTAGTCATGCTTCAAGTAGGTGATTGGACTAGATGACCTCCAGCAGCCCCTTCAAACAAAAGTTTTTATGATTCTAATTTTTGTGAAATTAAATTTCTTTTACGCACTTGGGGACGAGGTGCAAAATTGGAGGCTTTGCTTTGTTCCAGTTAGCAGTAAGTCCATAAAGTTTCAGGGAAGACAGCCTGTAATCAGAGCAGTAGTGCTGTATTGATTATTACACAAGCACAAAAGTTCAGAATCAGAGTGAATAAGTTAACAAAAAGGAAGTGAAGCTGCTTAATGCTGTGCTGTCAAGAGCCAGGATTTTTGGTGTGGCTCTCACCAGAAAGGAGTGTCTTTCTTTCTGTGAGAATTGCAGTTCTCACTGGTGCTTTGAAATCCTTCGAGCACAAGATAATACAAAGAGAGAATGTCTAAGTGATACATACTACATTCAGCATGGTTTACTTGCTTCTGCTTGCCTCTACTCTCAATGTCTATGATGAGAACTGGCTCCTTGCCAGGAACCTCAGATTCTGTGCCTCATTCTCAGCAGTGGTTGGACATGTGGATCTGTGGAGAAAGAGATAAGTGATGAATTTGCTTTCCTAGGGCTCAGTTTGTTGCCCAGGGCCATAATGTTTATTCTTGTCATCAGGATTCTGAGCTTTGGAAATTGATGAAGGTCATGACAGAAGACACAGGCTGTAGAGAAAGTTTGTGGGTGACCACTGAAGAATGCCTTCGGCTTTCTTTGTTGCAATTAGCTGGGTTTTGTGCCAGACAATTCTTTGATGGAATATTAACTAGCCATATTTCCTGAACTTTGTTGTAAAACCTTCCTCCAGAGAACCCTACATTTATATAATTAAATTGAAATATGTTTTTCTGAAATTTTCTTGTTTCAGCTGCTGGCTTTACTTGCAATGCTTGCTAGCATTATTTAGGTTTCATTGTGCAGAGACATTGGCATTGAGTTTTGATCTGTCAGCTCTCTCACTGCTGCAATGCTAATAACCTATAAGTATCTGATCTGTCATGGTACTTGTTGCTGCTGTTATTTAAGTTTAACAGGAATTCTATAATTGAAACTTTTGGGGTTTGCTTTTTTTTTTTTTTTTTTTTTTGCTCACTTTCGTACAATACAACTTCTTTCAGAAAAAACGCTAAAGTTCAGAAAAGGGGCAAGATAAATTTGATTGGTCGATTACAACTTACTACAGAGAGGATGCGGGAAGAGGAGAATGAAGGAATAGTCCAGCTAAGAATATTGCGAACCCAGGCAAGTAACCTGCCAGAGGAATACAAAATTGCCCTATTTCTTTTGTTGCATTATCATTACTGTAATCTGTTGTATTTTCATTACGTGCTGCCCACTGTTGCATGTTGATGTATGAAATGGGTGCCTTTGAATCCAATTGGAAGTCACTTCTGCTGCATGACTCTAGATCATTGTGAATACCTGCTTTTGCATGTGTGTTTGTGCACTTGTAGTTATCAGCGTCCTGTTCTGAAGTACCAGGTCATCATCTTCAAAGGGGACAAAGCAGATATTACACAAGTGGTGAAAGCATACAGTGTGGGGTGCGTGACAGCAGCAGATTGGTAAAGTTGACTGACACTGGCCGCCACCATGAATAAACAGAATTGTTGATCTTGATATCTCTCTGGTCTGTATGAAGAGAATAATCTTGGAGGTGGAATTGTGCTGTAGTGACAGATGACTTCTCCTTAGGAGAAGTTGAAAAGTGCATCTTAGCTGTACAAACTGCAGCTTCCTGCTCTGTGGTTGATAGTCAGCTACTCATGCCAAATCTTTTGAGCTGACAGTTTTAAAAAAGCCTGAATTTTTTCAGGCATTGGGGATCATTACACACAATGGAGTCTCATTTGGCTGTCAAGTTTCAGGTCTGTTCTATCAGTCAGGTTGGATTGCAGGCCATGCACATAGTGAGTTGTACCACCTGAGGTAACATATGATGTAACCATTCTGGAAGCAGCAGGGTTAATGCCTAGTTGTACTTACAAAATGAGTGAAATGTTAACAAGGTTTATCACAAGTCACCTAGGAAACTGCAACTTCTGCTCAGGGAGTGAGCGAGCATTTGGTTTTAGTGAGTAATTCACACTCTAGATATAGGATTGAACTGCTCCTTTGATTGGAATTGTCTTATATCTCTTGCATCTTGCCAGTGCTTCATTCTTTTCCTTTATCCGCTTCTTTGTAAAAGCAGTTCTATATAGGCTAAAAAAATGCAGCATATTTCTGATTTCTAAGGAAAAATACAGATTTCCTTGCTGTCTTGCCTTACCAGGAGCCTCCTATTACTGCTGTGTTCATTTTGTTGCTTCACCCAGGCATTTAAAAATAATTATTTTTCTTTCTCGTCCCCCACCAGGAGGCTATCATCCAAATAATGAAGATGCGGAAGAAAATTACTAATGCCCAGCTTCAGACTGAACTGGTAGAAATATTGAAAAACATGTTCTTACCCCAGAAGAAAATGATAAAAGAGCAAATTGAATGGCTTATAGAGCACAAATATATCAGAAGAGATGAGTCGGATATCAACACCTTTATATACATGGCATAATTGGAGGACTCTGTGGGATGCTGAGAACATAAATGGAAGGGTGCTTGGACAGACAGCTGCAACAGTTTGTGCTGCAGAAGGACTTGTTTTGACTTTCGTTACGTATTAAAATCCCTGCCTTACCTTACAGAGGACTATATTTTGCCAATCTCATTCAGCTAGCATGATGGCATTCCCTTCATGTTGCACACTTTTAACAGCATGCTGTTTTGTGGGAAACTTGCATTCATGAAGAGCCCATTGTGAACTTTTTAAAGTAGATTTGATTTACACCCACCAGGAAGAATACAGGTTTGGGTTTTTAGATGACCAGTACTTGCACAAGGAAAAAATATTCAAATATTCATGCACTGAGGAACTGCTATTAGTTTTGTTTTGGGTTTGTTTTTTGTTTTGTTTGGTTTTGGTTTTTGGGTTGTTGGTTTTTTTTTTTTTTTAATGCAATTAGGACTAGAAGTAGCACTTTCACTTTTGTGTTTTGGATCAACAGAGTAATGTACTGTCCATCTCTGATCCTTTTCATGTAATAACATTTGAGAGACACACGTGCGTCACAACTGATACATATTTGTTACAGTTAAAACCTGTTTGCTAGAGCAGTGCTTCAATCTAGTAACTGGATTTTAATAATTGACACATTAAGTGACACAACAGTAATTCAAAGTCATTGGTGATATTTTTCCCTAAGCAAGAGATCATTGTTTTTAAATTGTTTCCTGTAAACAAGTGGATATGTTGTTACCTTAATTTGGATGGGTGATTGCTACAATCCTTTTTGACAAGGTAAAAGTTTCTTGAATGATACTTCACTCTAAAAGCAGTTTTCATGGGTGGGTCTGCTATAGGAACAGAAATATTAAGTGTATTTCCTTGTACATTTAATATTTATATTCCAAATATTTCAGTATGACTACATATATCAGGATGCATTAAAGAGTAATTTATGCACAACTCCCGCAGAAAGAGAATAACACTTGAAGATCCCTGTACTATTTCCTCAGTGGTAACTTATATACATGCAAGATTAATCCAATTGGACTAGTCACCATCTTTATATGAAAAACAAACCCTCTGCTTTCCATTTGGTAACTGGTAGGGTAGGAAGTACTCTTCTAATGAAAATGATAAAACGCTAAGGAAAAATACCTTGTTCAGTGTATGTAGAGAGAGTGCCAAACACACATCAGGAATCTCAACTTCTTAATGTTACCTCTTCCATTCTCAATCATCTGAAGTAGTCATTTGGCACTGCCCTTCTCTCTGCTGTTCTGAAATGTCCCAGCATGTACTGAAGCGATACCAAGAGTCATAGGAGCAGAGTGCCTGTCTTAGGACAAAGGTAAGTTGCGCTTTATTCAGTTCTGTATGAATATTTCTTCTATAAATTACAAGTGTGTGAAGTTATTTTTTAATTAACCAGTTGAACTACAACATCTGAAGGCCTCATCTTCTTTGAGGATGAAATGGGGAAGAGGATAAAATTAACTTTAGTCAAAAAAGAAAGCCTTCCAGTAAGTAAGAGTTTTACTTTCACATGGTTAGAGTAAAGTATGCAGGAGGAGTGGTTTAAAAGCAAACTCTCCAAGAATGGCTGTGTGCACCCTTAAGCAGGCTGTGTGCTCTGTTACTAATGTAAATGCCAGTGTGACTGCCTGAGAACAGTGTGGATTTCGACATCTGAGTAAGAAGTCTTTGGTAGTGAGGGTTTCATGACCAAGAGATGGAGAAGTCGAGGCCTGGCCAATTACAATTGATTGAAATCCTACAGCTTGTGTTACATGCTTTTATTGATACTCAAAAGTAGATGCTGTTTAAAAATACTGCATCTTTTATGTTGGCCCTGTGGTGTTGCAATTCAGAATCAAAAGGAAGTGGTGCTCTGTGTAGTTAACCAATGAAACTATTTGAACATTAGAAAACAAAAGTCTAATAAAACACTTTGTGCTGCAAGACTTTCAGTCTTTGTAACTTTAAGGTAATAAATGTTTACTTGGGATAACTGGGGAGAACATGACAGTCTGAGCACACTCTTCAACATGAAAAATTCCAACCCTTAACCAGAGAAGAAAGGTATGAAATGGTCACATAGAAAGAGCTGCCAAGGGGATAATGCTAATTTTGAAGCCATTGGTTTAGGTTTGAGAGAGAAGTTTAAGAGACTGCATCTCAGATACAACTCTTTAGGAAGGTGGAATGTATGCAGAAAGGAAAAGCTTGCTAAAAGCTAAGGAGCTACACATTCCCTCAACTAAGAAATACAATACAACCTGATTGTTACCTATACATTTCTCAAAACCTGGGATGGAAATACAATTGGTAATGTGCCTATGACATGGTCATTTTTTCTTTAAATATATACCAGAAATGGATGTCGGGTTTTTTATGAAATCTAAGACAGACACCAGCAAATTTGTTAAAGATGCAGAATCACGTTTAGCATCCTTCATCAGGTCACTTCACCAGTATGCACTTAAAACTTGTATCACCTGGGGCACAGGGAGATACCTGGGGTAAGCTGTTCTTTTGGGGAGGGTAGAGTTCAGATCTAAATGAAAACTATTCTTCACTTGCAATATGGCAACAACGCACTTTTAAGGCTGCAATTTTTAGCTATGAATATATATGTCCAAAGACCTAGCTTGAGGAGGTGCTGCATCTGAAAAACACGTTGCCACACACACTGCCACGGTGAATAGCTAAGGAACGAAATCTGGTGTAGAAGGGGCGGGGGGGAAATCACTCTTAATGGGTTTAATTAAGAAATACTGTTAAATCTTTCTCTGTCCCAACAACTTGATGATAATCTCAGTTTCAATTCTGAAGTCTTCCATTTTCCTCTTTCCACAGTTGGTGTCCTTAGCTTCTACTTTTACTCATTTTTTTTTCGTTATGACTGTAATGCAGTTACATTTCCAAATGACAATGTGATTTTCTCATTTTCATATTTTTAAAATTAATATAAATGTTCTGAATGTTCACATCTTGCATTTATCTGCATTGGGATGCCATTGTCCTGTAAAGTGCAAATTTTAAAAATACAATTGGCAAAAAGATTTGATAGTTTTACAGAAAGATTTGCTATCTCAAACTGTTTTCTATTTTCATCTAAATGACTGGGATGCTATCTTTGTAATTCTTTAAGGTCATATTTGTGAAATAAACAATACATGAAAGCTTTCCTGTCATATACACTATATGTAGTCTGGAGTGTTGAGCAAACTCGGGTTCTTGAGTTGTAATAACTATCTCCGTATGGTATTTACAATTTTGAATGTGTGCCACTACCAAGATAATAATGCTGTACAATTTTGAATGGTGGTAGTTTCTGTATGGCAGTCCAGCTGAACTATTTTGATGTACTGCTTAATTTTTGAATTTTATTTTTTAAGTTGTATAATTTATTTTCTTGCAAAATAAAAATGTAATTTAAAAGACTATTCATTTAGCAAGGTATTTTAGTGTCTCAACATACAAAATTTTTAAGTTGAATTCAGGTGCTGGTCCTAAAATTGCCACTGCATGAAATTGGCCTGACTTCAAGTCCCAACAGCTGTTATGATCAGAGTAATTAAAAAACAAAAGTGGAGACTTCCAATTCTTTTCTTGTTAAAAATTGTTACGTATGTAAGATTATATGTAGAGCTATTTAGTCTTTGAATTCTGTTTAAAGATGAGCTGTAGTCTTTGAATTCTGTTTAAAGATGAGCTGTAGTCTTTCAGTCAGTGTATCAAAGCCTGCCATGCCAAAAGTGGCTGGAAGTTGCCTAACTTAGTTTATGGAATTTTTAAAAAGGTTATGTCTCTGTGCAGCCTACAGGAATGAACTTGGATTGCTGAATATTTTGGTTTATTTGTCTCTGAAGTTCTTTACTTCAGAGGTGCGTCACTGAAAGTTACTGGTGTTGCCACCAGGACCTTCAGGGAGCTGATCCTGCAGCAAACGGTGATGTGGGAACAGTCGCTTGCCTGAAGGAATGCTTTTACTGTAATGGCTTTTCTTCTCTGGTTGTTCTTGCCTTTTAATGTGAATCTCTTTTTACATTTCAGCTCCTTTCTTTAAGTGCACCAGCTAACCATCGGTGTTTTGTGCTCTCTGGTACATGCAGAGTTTAGAACTATTTGTATGGAATAAACAGCTATTTTTGAGTGACTGCTCAGTACTGTGCATGGCAGTTGGCCAACTGGCAGTTCTTGTGGGAAGAGTTTTGATGGCAGGTTGCTATCATTTCCAAACTTTTTTCCCTCTGTTAGGGCAATATATAGTCTTTCCCAATGATTTTTCAGGAGAAGTTGTTCTCTAGAAGCCAGTTATTGCAGGAGTTCCTTGGCTGAATCAACTCCTACCCCTGTAAATTGGTCACAGTTTAGGTAGAATCGTTGACAAAAATACAAAAGGCTTAACCTGGTTCACTCTTCTCATAAAGTGAGAATGTGGCTTTATTTTCTTCTTTGCTTTACCTGTCAACATAGAATCACAGAATTGTTTAGGCTGGAAAAGACCCTCGAGTCCAGCCGTTAACCCAGCACTGCCAAGTGCACCACTAAACCATGCCCCTGAATCCCACATCCACTGGTGGGATGGTGACTCACTTCCCTGTTTTACTGCTTGACAACCCCTTCCATGAAAAAAAGTTTTCTTAATATCCAATCTAAACCTTCCCTTGCACAACTTGAGGCCATTTTTTTGTTACCTGTTAGAAGAGACCAAGCCCACCACTCTTGGCTACAACCTCCTGTCAGGCAGTTGTAGAGAGTGATGAGGTCTCCCCTGAGCCTCCTTTTCTCCAAGCTAAACAGCTAATCTCAGCTGCTCCTCACAGGACTTGTGCTCTTGATCCACTCCCTGGATGTCTCAACATCTCTAGGTAGACGTGGTGCCTGGCATTTGATCCTCACTTTTTTTAGTGAGGGAGATGATGAAAAAATTAAAGAATGTTAGCAGGTTATATCCCCGAAAAAGAGCTTTATACTGCAGGAGTAAAGGTAAGTTAAATGAGAGTTTTCTGGGTTTTGTTCTACCTGTTTTCAGCATTACTCATTTCTGAAAAATATCCTCATCCAGTCTGGATGTTTTTTGCTATATGGTACTTATATATTTTCAGAGTAAAACCTTCAGTTTTTCCTGAGACAGTATTTACCTTCAGTTTTTCTTGAGATAATATTTATCAGTTCCTATGTTATGTTATGGTTTGAACTTGAAAACTGTCTCTAAATCAAAGGTCTAGATTAGACCACCTTAGAACATCAGCTACTGAGAGTCAAAGAAGCAAAGGAGTACAAATGCTTCCTTCGCCAGTGCCTGTCCCGGTCAGCCTCTTGCTGCATGTCTGGAGAATCTTTGTTTATATATGGAAAGAAAGAAGTATTTTACTTTTGAGAGCAAAGGTAAAGTGAAATCCTCTCTCACAGGGAATGAATGAGATGTTGGACAGAAAATAATTGAAGTAGTTTTGACAAATGTTAGTTCAACAATGTGAAGATCAAATATTTTAAAAAAAGAAAAAGTCAAGGTAGCAAATGGATATTAACAGGTTGTTGAAATACTCTTGCTTACTAGTGCTATATCCAAAGCCTGGTTCTTGGCATTTTTTCTAGTTTGGGGTACAGGAGGAAGGAAAGGTGCAAGTAAATGCTTGTTTATGTGACTGGCAGACCTCAGCTCTGGGGAAGGCTTCATTCAGTTGTGGGTTACTGTAACAGTATACTAACTCCTTCAGGGACTCAAAAAGTGGTTGAGGAGAAGAGACTGATCAGAAACAAATACAGAATTGCTTATCCTAGACTGTGTGCTACAGCACAATTCAGAGAAGGTCACTTTGCGTTCTGAACCTGTTCCTTTGAGATACAAAACTTGAGACCGGGAAAGATCCAGGCTTTTCCTGGCCTAGCTCTGTGCATGTTGGAGAGACAGGGTGAAGAGGGGCACTGTCAAGCTGGCAAACAGCTGTAGAGATTTTGTGCTGGCCTTCCAGCACAAATCCAGGTTCAGAGACAAGAGAGTGTGAGGGGAGAAAGCACAGTGCAGGAAAGACCGTGGGACTGGGATGGCAGCCTGAGACTCAGCTGGGATTGAGCGGGCATCAGTCGTTCCGTGAAGGCAGCGGCCGGGACCAGGTTCGAGTTCTGAGCTAACAAAGTTAGGGGTTTATGCTATGGCCAGGCAGGAAGGGGTTTAGGGGGAGTTAAGTTGCTGACTCTTCTGAAAGCAGCACTCAGCTGCAGCACAAGGGCACGCCAGACACAAAGCGTGCCGGGCTCAGCAGTACTCGGCGCTTTCATCCCCACGACCTTATCGTGCGCAGGATGTTTCCGACACGGGATTGAATGTCCGCGGCTCAGGTCAGCTTAACCTGCAGCGTGGGGCGGGCGAGGGCCAGACGAGGAGGGGCGGAGCGGTGGCGGAGAAGAAACACCTCCGGGGGCTGATTCTTTTCCCGCAAGGACTTTCCATGCTGTCTACCCGCGGTTCGTTTACCAGTGAATTTCCTTCTCAGCACGGCTTCCCAGGCTGTCCCACCCCGCGCAGCCCCTGCCCCGCCGGGCCCCCGAGCGGCAGCACCGCCGGCGAGAGGAACGCGCCTGGCGCTGCGGATCCGCAGAATCCGTTCGGTCGGAAAAGACCTCCGGGATCACCGAGTCCAACCCGTGATCCAGCACCACAGTGTCAACCAGACCGCGGCACTGAGTGCCACGCCCACTCTTTCCTTAAGCACCTCCAGGGACGGTGACTGGGCCGCCTCCCTGGGCAGCCCGTGGCGATGTCTGATCACCCTTTCCCTGGAGGAATTCCGCCTGATCTCCAGCCTAACGGAGCTCCCCGCGGCGGAGGTCCCGCGCACGCGGCAGCAGCGCCCCTCAGGCACCGCACGGGCCGGCCTCTCTGACGCCACCACCCGCTTTCCGCGCCAGCCAATGGCAGGGGCGGGTGTGGCACAGCTTTGAGCAGCGGGGCCAATGGCAGAGGGCAGGGGACGGGCGTCGCCGGCTATAGGCGGGGGCAGCGGCGGTCGTGAAGGTGACGGGGGCGCCAGCGGGAACATGGCGGCGGCAGCGGTGGCGATGCTGTGCGGGCGGCGGCCGGCAGCGGGGCTGCTGCGGGTGAGGCGACCCCGAGCCCAGCTTTATCTTCTCCTTCCCTACACAGCCCCGGCCCCGCCGCCGGGCCCGAAAGGCTCGGCCAAGGTCACACCGCCCCTGCGCGGGGCGGCTGCGCCTCCTCCCCTCACCCCCTGCCGGGAACCCCCGGCCCGGGAGGCGGCCGAGCGGGGGGAGCGGGTCCCGGGCCGGGTGGGGGTGAAGGGCGGCCTCTCCCGCCCCTGCAGCCCCGGGCCCTGCACTAAGCCCGGCGGGACCTTTATCCGCGATCCTGAGCGCGGCTTTTTCCACTGTCGGCGCTGCGAGTGCCGCGGCTGCCGAGCCCTGCCCAGTACCGCTGCAGCCGTAGGGGTGTCCCGGCCGTGCCGGGCCTGCACTCGGGTTGGATTCCTCTAATTAACCAGTGTAAAGATAAAAATTTACACCTGCGGGTGTTGTTTCTCAGCTGGGCAGTGGGATGCTGCTGCCCCCGAAGCCTGTGCGCCTGGCAGCGCTGCTGGCACTGTTGGGTGCAGGTGCTGGCACCCGGCACGGCGGTGGGGAGCTCTGCTGGGCAAAAAAGGAGGGCAAGTGGAGCAGATCCGAATTGCCATATGCTAAGCTGGAGGTGGCATTTTACCAGATGTGGAAGTGGGTCCTTCCTTCCTTCCTTCCTTCCTTCCTTCCTTCCCGACAGAGCATGAATACTCCTTGCAGACGCCAGTTGCACTTGGTAAAGAGTTGTCTGGTTAGTCCAGTTTAAATTTCAGGCCTTGTGCAGTAAGAGTATTTATGGTAGTATAGGTATTTATTTTACTAGGCTTGGTTAGGCTTTGTTTTGGGGTTTTTTTGACGCTTATCCTTGGAAGCACTGCTGTTAAAGCCCTGTAAGGGACAGAATTCTTTTTGAGGGAGGAGTTTATTTTAAAACTTCCAGCTGGCTATTATAACTTGAGCTGGGTAGAAAACCAAACAAAAATCCCCAAACAAAACTAAAATCAAACAACTGACTCAGAACAGTAAAAAAAAATAATCCTTTTGTTAGTTGAAGGCTGGCAAATGAAAAGGAGAAACAGGCTAATTTCATGTTGAGACACAACCAGAAAGCATTGTCTAGTTAATAAAACTGGTGATGTTCTTGTGGTGGTCTTAACTGTTGTTTTTAATTAGTATTTATTTAGCTCTAATTCAGTAATTGCAGAGAGAAGGCCAGAAGTTTCCAGTGTGCTGAAATGTTGTCTCAGGAAATGGCTAAAGAAAGTGGTTTAAGCCATTAATGGAAAGATCATTCTGTTAATATGAAACAATACCTACAGATATAATTTTGTATCTTTACACTGCTTAATTAGATGAAGCGACTGGCTGGTGAATTAGATTGCTCAGATAATCCCTTTTTCTTGGTTTTGTTTTATTATCCTATCTTGGTGTGATGTTCTGAATATGTTATCTTCATTTTTGTTCATAAAATACCAAGGGAGTGGAAGTTGTAGATGCAAACTCCCCTGTTTAGAAGCAGTGGAGTTAATGGTAGGAATGAATGAACAAAGTCCAGGGAAGCAGACAGAGGGACTAGTAAACTTTTTCAAGATAACAGCACTCACCCCTGGCTTAGATATATGCTATAGGTGTACATAACAGACTTGGACAAAATGAATTTGGTGTTGTTTTTGAAGGAGTTCTGTTTATTTTTCAGAAAACATTTTATCACAGATGTTATGGTGAGACTGTACTAGACTCCACTTCTTTTCAAAGGCATGTTATGATTTTTTTCATATTTTTCCAGTGTTTCTTAGATATTAATTTTTGAAACAATGACTTCTATGAAAATGGGTACATTACAGAATGAAACATCATGGCATTGGCTTTCTTGATGTGAGATTCTGAGGACTTTCTTGTTTTCAGGCTCTGAAGTATACAAGCCGTGGCTATGCATCACAGCGTACTTTAAATGTAAGTATACAGCACCATCTGACTAATAAACTCGTATTTTAGATTTCTTTGTTAATCACTGACATTTTAAAGAAAATCATCACATGAAAACTGGCTTAAAGACAGTGTCACTTGCGCCCAAGCCACATTTCACTGCAAAATCTGAAATAAGTCAGATTGCCATTTCTATTTTAGTTGGCTAAGTGTGGGACAAAATTAGAAGTGTGTCAGCTGACGTAAGCTTCGTGTAACTGTCAACCCAGAATGGGAAAATACAGCTGATATCAACTGATCCCTTTGAAATAATTTGTGTTATCCTCTAACTTGATGTTACAACAAGAAAGATGAGGACAAGTTTGTTGCTGTCAGTAAAGTCAATCATGATGAAGGGGTTACAGTAATAGACAGCCCTTCATAGTTTTAAATAAGTATCATTTGTCTTTGTTTATTTTTCTCCTAGTGTTTTCTTTCTTTGCCTGTCTGTCTAAATAGAAAAACCCTCATGACCAGGCCCTGTAAAGCTTTGTGGTTAACTTTCACTGAAACCAGTACAGCTGGAAGCAATCATTGCTGCTTCTTGACAGCTGTCAGGGGCAGCCAGAGGTCTGACATGTGCATCTTTTTGGTGCCAGGTTCTGATGCTGCTCTCACAGGGTTATCAGGTGCACGCGTGGATGTAGCACTAAAGCTAAGAGGCAAAATAAGAGTAAATTGTCTTTACTACTAGCAGAGGGCTGCATGCCATACCATGTCTTAAAATGTTGCTTACATGTTCTGCTGGCACCTGGGCTTTTGAATATATCCAGGGTCACCACTCTGGGTAACCTGTGCCGGAGTTCAGTCACACTCCCAGTGGAGGAATGTTTCCTGATGTTCAGTGGGAACTCCTTTGTATCAGTTGGTGCCCACTGTGCACCTCTGACCAGAGTTTGGCTCTACCTTCTTTACACCCTTCCTTGCAGTGAGGTACTGCTGTTGAAGTTCTCTGTGGCAGTACAGCCCTCTGGTGTATCAGCCACCCCTCCCAGTTTGGTTTCACCAGCAAACCTGCTGAGGGTGCACTGCACCATCATCTAGTTCATTAATGAAGGTGTTACACAGGACTGGACCCAGCACTGATCACTGGTAACTGGCCTCCAACCAGACTTTGTACCTCTATCACACCCCCAGCCTGGCCACTCAGCCCTTTTCTATCCCCCTCACTGTCTGCTTGTCTAGCCCATAGTTCATTAGCTTCTGTGTGAGGATTTTATGGGAGGCAGTGGTGAAAGCCTCACTGTAGTCCAGGTAGACAACGTCTGCTCTCCCCTCCTCTACCAGACCAGTCACTTCACTGGTGAAGGCTGGCAGTTTGAGCATGGCTTCCCCTTGGTGAATCCATGCCTCCTGATGATTTTCTTGTTCATGTAAATGTTTTTTTAGGATTAGTCCACCTTTCCAGGGAGTAAGATGGGTCTCACTGACCTGTAGTTCCCTGGGTTCTCTTTCTTACCCTTCTTGAGGATTGGAGTAATGCTTGGCTTTCCTCCAGTCCTTGGGCACCACACATAATTGCTGTGACCATTCCAACTTATTGAAAGTGACCTTAAAAAGTCACCTGCTGGCTCCCACAGAACTCATGGGGGAATCTGGTCAGGGCCCATGGATTTTTCTATGTCCAGTTTGCCCTGACTTGTTCCTCTTCCACCAAGGGTGCATCTTCCTTGATGCACCCTTCCGCCAGTCTCTGGGGCCTGGGATTACTGAAGGCTGCTCTTAGCACTGAAGACTGAGGAAAAGAAGGCATTCAGTACCTCAGCCTTGTCCTTTGTCACCAAGGAGGCCCATATTTTCCTTGCTTCTTAGGTGCTCATGGAAGCCCTTCCTTCCTTTGCTTTTGACAATCTTTGCCAGATTCAATTCTTGGCTTTCATGACCTCATCACTGCTTGCTCAGACTGTGTGCCAGATTCTCAGTCCCTATTCCCATCACTTGTATGATTCATTTTTGTGTGTGAGTTTTGGTATCCATCCTGGCATTTTTGCCCAACTTACTGCTTGTTGGAATGGATTGCTCTGGACCTCAGAGGGGGTAATCTTTGAACATCAGCCAACTTTCTTGGATCCCCCTTTGCTCCAGGATGTTCTAGATTCTTACAAACATCGTCAATGCCAAGGCTGAGCTCAATGGACTCCACCTGTTCTGTCCCATAAAGCACAAGGCCTCTCCTCTTCCCCCTTGCCTTTTCTTCTTGACCTGTCCTTCCTGGAGAGCCCTTTTCCCTGCATGGCAGCACTCCAGCCATGTGAGCCATCTCACCACAGCTCCATGATCCCAAGGTTGTAGTGCTGCAGCTGCACACCAATCTCCTTATGTTTACTTTCCCTGCTGCATGCATTAATACAGATTTTAGTGCTCTGAAACACTTGCAGGATGAAAGAAGCTGTGACATCAATAAAATAATAAAAAGTAAATACATTTAAAAAATACTGCTATATGTGTGCAGTTGTGAGAGAGATTGTGACTTTTACTCTGTCCTTCTGCACTTAGGAGGTGGTGATAGCAAGTGCTGTAAGGACACCTATTGGATCTTTCCAAGGATCTCTTTCCTCACTGCCAGCCACTAAACTTGGTTCCATTGCAATTAAGGGAGCAATTGGCAGAGCAGGTATGTATACAAATTATTTTCCTGTGACAAAGAAAACCTTAAGTGGCTCAGTGTCTTTTCAATGGCTTGGTAATGAAAAAAAAACCTTCAATGTCCTGGATTTTTTGCTCCTGTGGCATTTTTAAGTCTCTCCATAAAAGCCAATAAAGTTGACTGTCAGGCTTTGGTTCAATCTGAGTTAAGTGCTGCTTTTAGGAGCAGAATGTAGCCTAGGGGTATCTGTGCTAGTCCAAATGTGATTGAACATGGTATTTGGTTTGTTGGGATCGGTTTTTATGACATGTGTAAGCTGATGCAAAGGCTGCTTCCTGTTGAGGCCAGTGGCCTTTCCTTTCCCTGCCCGGTTTTAATATGGGTGCATGTATTTGATGGACAGCCTTGTCAGCCTTTCAATGCATTCAATCTAGCAAAAAAGTTTTTTTAGGGAAGAGGAGGATTAATACTACAAGAACTTAGACACCAGGGCTGTTGCAAGAGATGCAACAGGAGAACAGACCTCTTCTCTGTGGTGGCAGCTTGCTGTGGCCTTGACTTGCCCTTGCTAAACAAACAAAACTATCTTTAGACATAATTCTAGCACAAAAAAGAAGTTCTGTGCATTTAACTATCCGTGAAAATTGAACTTCTCAGGTGATTAGTGAGACTTGGAAATGTGGATTTCAGTGAAATAACTGCAGCTTGTCCTGTAGGTTGACAGGGGGGATCTTCTGGGGGGATCACCAGTTCACCATACTCCATGAATATGAGGGTAGAGATCTGGAATGTACCCACAGGGGCCTGGGTTCTCTTAGCACATGGGTTGGATGTTGCAAGTTACATTAGTCTTTGATAGAAAACTTCAATGGGAACCTTTGTCAAAAAGATCCTGAATCAAAACAACTTTGTTTTGTAGGAATCCCTGCGGAAGAAGTGAAAGAGGCCTATATGGGCAATGTCCTGCAGGCTGGACAAGGACAAGCTCCAGCCAGACAAGCAGTTTTGGGTGCAGGTATTCCTTCTCTTGACACTGGGGTTGAAAGTTTTCTGTCTTTATGTAGCTGGAATCTATTGGGCTGTGAGTTAAAGCAGAGTGGTGGGCAGCCCTTTGTCAGGACAGTCCGTGGGTGCTTTTTGCACCGTGAAGGGTGCACATTGCACTCATGCAAGTGGGATGTTATTGTTATTGCCTACAGTGTTTGCAGAACTGGAGACCAGGCTGGTAATTCCACAGTACTTTACAGTAATGATAGATGCTGCTCTGTGTCTTTATTATAAGATCTTTATAATAAAGATTATAAGAATAATGATGCACTTATGTGTATCTTTATAATGATACACATAAGTGTATATCTATTCTTAATTCTTACTGGATAAAGAGTCAGTGAGTTTCTTTCAGCTCATGAGTATGGACAGCTCATCTTCCTGTGGAGTCTGGAGCTGACACTGGAAGGATTCACTGTATGTTAGCTGTAACATGAAAGTTATTGGGGTGCAGAAATTATTTTCTTCTCCCTTCTTCTGTGGGAGTGGGATTCCAAACCTTAGCATGTTTCTGGGCAAGCCCATAGGTCAGGGAGGAACTATGCACTTTCTTGGATCTGTTGTACGTTTTTGAAGAAAAAACTATTTCCATATTAGGCAAAGTGATAAATATGGCTCTTTTCATTCACAGAATTATATAGTGCCTTGAGTTGGAAGGGACCTTAAAGATCTCATTCCAACCCCGCTGCTGTGAGCAAGGACACCTTCCATTAGACCAGGGTGCTCAGAGCCCCACCCAGCCTTGCCTGGGGTTACTAAATTCTGCAGCTTATTTATGTTTTTTCAGCCTTGGATGCTTCTTAGAGGCAGGGATCAGGGTTTTGGGAACAGGAGCAGTTCTGGAGTCCCTTCCTTGATCTTCCATTTCCTTGCTTTTCCCCTTATCACAAGTCAGTTGTTGGAAGGGGAGAAACAGCAGGGGTTTCCAAGAAGGATGTTAACTGTGGATAAGTGTAGATAAATTGCCTTGGCAGGCTAAACAGTGCAAGCTGGACATCCTGGGCTTAGATAAAAATTGGTGCTCTATGAAAAACTGCTGAAACACCAATAAAATACTGAAGTCTACCCTCCAAATAACAGCTGTACAAACTTCTTTGACTCAGGTCTGCCGATCGCCACTCCTTGCACAACTGTCAATAAAGTCTGTGCTTCAGGAATGAAATCAATCATGATGGCAGCACAAAGCCTGATGTGTGGGAGTCAGGTATGTGGATTTTGTGCTGTTCTATGGAAAAAACCACATAGTTTATCTTGTAGATCCTGTCTTACCAATAGCTGTGCCCTTTGATTTGGGATTGTGTTTTGGCTTGGGATAATAAGCTAATTAGCATGGGCTTGTTTTGTTTATGCAACCACAATTTTATAGTTGTTTAAGTATGTTTGAGTTCAAAACAGAAAAGAAAGTAAATACTGTAGTTGGAAAATTCAGATGTGTTTTTAGAGCTGAAGAAACAAGGTGAATTGTTTGAGGGGTATTTATCTCATCTTTCTACTGCTCAACCCCCACCCCACCTACTGGTCTGGCCCCCAAAATATAAGTTGGGGAATTTTTAAACTTTCAGTTTTGAAAAGGTGAAGAAATTTTTATGTTCTTAATTTTTGGTGAGTTGACTTTCGGACACTGTTAACATTTAAATGAATTAAATACACATGTTCAAGCAGTGTTGTTTCCAAGTACACTAAAGATCTTTCAGGCTTATTTATTGTGTTAGAAGAAGGAGAATTTATTGTTGGTGAATAAGCTTTTTCATTACAGAGCTTGATGAAGGAGAATTGCTCATCTCTGTCAACTTTCTTACAAGATTTTCTATACAATGGGAAAAAAATTCTGTCACTTGATGGGAGGATAGGAGAATACATCATTTTCAGTAAGCCATTAAATGCTGTGCAGCAAAGAATGTGGGAGAAGTGTGAATGTGAAGAAAGACATTTCAGTTTTGTTTTTAATTCCACACTCAAAGCATTTTGGCAGCATCTTTGGTTCTCTGAAGTGAAAGTATAATCAGTTCAATTATATATATTTTTGGCTTTAAAAGTAAGTGGCTCATAAGTGAAGAATACTTTTGTGTGTGTGTGTTTAGAACAAAAGTAAAGTGTTTAAATTTTGATGTCCCTTCTGTGGAAATCACAGTGTAACTGGACTTAAGCAACTGCTTTACTGCTTTGGCCTTGCCCTGCAGAAAACAGCACTTTGTCTGGGGCCTGCTGAAGTTGATGGAAATCTTGTCACCAGACTTTGAACCAGGCCCGGCATGTCTTTGTAAACAGCTACATTTGGATTTAGTTATTTCTATCCAATGATTTCATGAGAGTGGTTGTGCCTTTGGTTGGTTTGACAGATGTAGGCCATGAGCTCTGAATAGAACTGGAATTTTCAGCTGAATTAATCATACAAGCTGTGCTGCCAGTCTCAGCAAAATCAGAGACTCAGCCAGTTATTAGTCTCTTAGAGCTATTAGTTATGGGGGGATTGGTATTGGTTTGTTTTTCCTGGCTGTGGGCTGTGAGGTATCTGTGGTATGACAGTCGGTGATGGTTCCCAGTGGCTTGAGTCCGTGTACAACATTATATAAACAATTGTATTGGCTCTCTCTCCAGGTCTTTCACTTAATGGAATTTAAATGCCAGGGATTCTTGTTCCTCTAGTCTGCTGCTGCTTCCCTATCTCCACTGCCTTTCCAGTCTGTCTTTTCAATAGTTTTGTCTCCAGCCTTCTTTTTTTCTATATTACTTCATGTCATGTTTCCGACAGGGTGGATTACCTATCTTCAGTTGTTCCTGTTTGCTTTTTAAATGCTTAAAAGGTGTTCTTTTTATCTCCTTCTCTAAGACTTTCAGAAATATGAAGTGCCCATGCTTAAGCTTTTACTAATACTGTTCCTGCAAGAAGTCATGGAGAACACACTGCATGATTATTAATTTAATCTTCTTTCCTTTGGGCAGGATGTCATGGTTGCTGGTGGAATGGAGAGCATGTCCAATGTTCCCTACACGATGAGCAGAGGGGCAACACCTTACGGAGGAGTAAAGCTGGAAGACCTGATAGTAAAAGATGGGCTGACAGATGCTTACAACCATATCCATATGGTAAATATTCCTGCAGAGTGCTCAGGTATCAACCATGGATAGACCTGATGCAGATCTGGAAAGCTTGCTTGTAGTTGTTAGGAAACTGCTTCATCCAGCAAACCTGGAAATGAGGAGGAAAAAGTCTTCCATATCCAGCTGTAATGGAGGGACTGGGCTGAAAACCAAATAGCTCAGCAGTTTGTGTGTTAGTAATTACCTGTCTCTGCAGTTTGAATAGCCTAAAGCAAGGATTAAGAGAAAAATTAATTCTGCTGCTGACGGGTTGCTGTTGCTCCATCTGAGGGAGGGAGCAATCAAGTTGCTTGGTGTCTGTGAGGATATCTGCTCTGAAGGATCCAGCAGGCTCATGTTTTTCCCTCCCCCAGAGTACATATCTCATATCTCCTGTGGGAAGGTTTGAGTCAGCTGGTGTGCTTACTCATCAGTGGGGTAACTTAAATTGGACAAACAAGGGCAAACTTAGGATGGGTTTGGAAAACAACTGATAAAAAGACAGTCAAGAACAATCACCAGGGAAGAAAAGTTTTAAAAGAGTATGGCTACTTTCATCTTATGAATATTTCTGACCTTTACCCAGTGGTAATTCACAGCTGTAGGGCATTATTGATTGATCAGTTGGTGTTCTTGCTGGGATACAGGAAAATGTCATGAAGAATATTTACTTTGATCCGTAGATTTGGTACAGACTTCACTCGTGTATGATTTATTCTTTTTGCACTCTAGTGCTTAGGCTGTGTGGGAATGTTGAAACTCATTCCCACATTTCAGCTAAAATGGATTTTGAATGGGAGGATTTTATAGGAATCTAAAGGGTGGCTTTGATAGTTCCCTCATGTGAGGAAAAATTTTAGCAGTTGGTTATAACACACCAAGGTTTAATAGATTGGGACAGTATGTTGGAACCTTTTGTCTGTCTTATAGCAGATGTAGATTGTTTAGAAAGCCTTGACAGTCTGTGTGAGAACATACAGGTCCATAGGATGGCTTTGGGAACTTACTCTTGTCTGTGTTTTGGCAATAGCCCAAGTTGCTGGTGCTTTGAGGTTTGAAGACTTTGATTTCATTCATTACATAGAAGTGAACTTGCTTATTTGAAGAACTGGAGGGACACAATACTAAAGGGTTTTGTGTTGATTCATTGAGTTTTCTAATGAAATGAGAGGTGGAACAAAACCTCTTCAAGGGCAAATCTTTCCAGTTGACTAAATGATTTTTTTTTTTTAAATTTTGTCACTGGATATTTAGACAGTGATGGTAATGAATTGTGAGTATATAATTATAATAATGATTTGCCTATATAAAAAATGATGTGGTTGTTTCATACTACTTATTTCATTCCAGTTATTAGAAAAAAGGGATGCATATTTTTATTTCTACAGTTTTAGAGATTCTGAGTTTTAGAGTTTTTTAGAGATTCTGAAGGTCCTGTGTGTTGACCTCTTCTTGTAATCTTTGGAATAGGCAGGGTGGAGTGAAAACACTAGGAAAATGATGTGAACATGTGGTTCTGTGGCTGAACCATGATCTTCAGCCTCTGAAGATGTCAGTCCTAAGCACTTTAAACTTACTTTTGCGTGCAGTTAATTTGGAAAAAAAAAAAAGCCTTATAAGGAAAGTTCCTTTATGGTTTTGATAATCTGGATCCAGAAAACATTTGCTGAATCTGACAATTACATTTCAAAACCACAAGTTGCTATTTGTTCATGACTGTGTAAATCAGAAATGGACACCAAATATTAGTCACATTCAGTTCTGGAAATCTGCTGGTTGAGGTTTTTTCATTGGTAGTTGAGCTTTGCATCTTCAGGAACACCAAACCTAACAGGACTGTTTTCCTTCAAGGGCAACTGTGCTGAGAACACTGCCAAGAAGTTCACTATTTCCAGAGAGGAGCAAGACACTTATGCCATAGGCTCTTACACCAAGAGCAAAACAGCCTGGGACTCAGGAGTACTGAAAAATGAAATAGTTCCTGTCACTATTTCAAAAAAAGGTATTGTGGAAAGGTGTGATGAGATGAATTTTGTTTCTTATAGAAAGCTGTAATGTTGCCTGTGTTCAGTGCAAATTTTATTGTTTAAACACATGAATTTCAGGAACATTATTTGGATCACCTAAGAATTTTCTGTTAGGCAGACTTTCTGGTCAACAGCAGTCAGTGAGTCATCTGGTTTTTGGTTTTCAATTTTTCTTTAATGTTGCACACTGTATCTTTTTTTCTTTTTTTTTTGTCTAAGTGAAGGTTAGCTATTGAATTTAGTCATGGCTTAAGGACATCTATTTGTATCTATTTGTTTTCATTTACATTAAAGATAGGCTCTTTGTCCTTTTTGTTCAGCCACTGGGAAGTATAAATGGATTTGCTGTAAATAAATTTGATGAAGGAATAACTTTTTTTTCAGTTTGTGTAAGCACATTTTTTGATGTGGATTTTACATGGATTTGCACTTTTTTACTGAAAAAAGTTATTTATATCAGGCAATATTTAGTCAACTGTTCTACAAAATACTAAACCAAATCTGAATTTCAGGGAAGCCAGATACAGAAGTGAAAGAAGATGAAGAATACAAACGTGTTGATTTCAGTAAAGTTCCAAAGCTGAAAGCTGTTTTCCAAAAAGAAAATGGTAAATATCGTTAACAGACCCGCTCTCATTTTCTGCTGAATGCAGGGATGCTTTGTCAGGGTGGAGAGTACTGTTCACAAGAGCATGAATGCTCAGTAACAGCCCCTTTATTTTTAAATGTCTGCTGAGATAAAGAAACGTGCTGCACTACAGCATGAACTGGCTTGGATTAAAAGATGGTCCAAGAACCTTAAACCAGTGAACACCTCTGTTTGGGACATTTAACTCAAAAAGAGTCACGGGTGGGTTTCAGTTTCACTGTTGGCTTTGGTCTCTGCCTAGTGTAAACTCCTGTTGCTGTGCAGCTGGAGTGGCTTTACAGAGTTGCCATCACTTCCCAAATCTGTAACTGATAAACCTTCCTGGCTAAGTCAAAACTGCCCCTCCTGAGCTGGAATTCTGTGACAATGCCAGCAGTTGCAGATACCATGGAAGGCATGATCTAAACTGGCACCGGGATAAGGATACAAGTACCTGGGGCTGCATTTGTTTCATCAAACAGATATCAAAAACCAATTCATTTTTAGTTAATCATTTGTCACCAAATGAGTGAGACTTCATGTTCAATGAACTCAGGGAGAAAGAATCCTTAACAGGATATATGTGAGCTGTTTTGCGTAACGCTTTCACCTTTGCCTAAGGAATGTTTTACCTTCTCTAGGAACAGTTACAGCTGCTAATGCCAGTACTCTGAATGATGGAGCAGCTGCTTTGGTGCTGATGACTACAGAGGCAGCCAAGAGATTGAAAGTCAAGCCTTTGGCACGGATAGTAGGTATGATCTTCCTTACCTCTAGGAAAGTCCTGGAAAATACTCCCATAGTGTGCTCTCAGGCTGGGAGTCCTGTTACCTGACATTATGGCTGCATCTTCCCAGTACAGTCCTTGAAATATAAAATGTTACACCAGCAGACTTTTGACCATAAACAGAATTTTCTATATATAATAATAAAAATCAGAAAATATTATTGTGTGGCTTACTTAGGGCACTGCATTTTAGATGCAGCTATTTCATAGACCATGGTATTCAGAATTTCTCTATCTTGGCAGTGTTTGCTGCTTGCAAAGAAAATAATGCACGGTAAAACCACAAGGTCTTCAAACACCTTTTCTGATTTTTTTTCTTTTTTCAGCTTTTGCAGATGCTGCTGTTGATCCTGTTGACTTTCCAATTGCACCTGCATATGCTGTTCCTAAGGTAAGAATAAAACAGAGTGGCTTTTGAAAAAAAACAAGCTTCCCTAGCATTCCACTGTTGGTTCATCCCCTCTCAGTGGGTCTTCTTGAATTAGGATTGAAATTTTAATGATGTCATAAATACAAAGAACAGATGTTTTACAGAGGACCAAGGCTATGCTGCAGATCTTCAGAGTTAAGAAATTTCTCACACCTATTTTGAAAGAGAGTACTGTTTATACTGCTTTTAGCAACTTGTGACATGTTTACACCTTTGAAGTTTTGCAGCTTGTATGGCCAAAAGGCAAAATAAGTATGATTATACATGGGTAGACTTGTTCTAAAAGGAACTGAAGAGAAGTCTATGGTGTGAGGCAGTACTGGAGGAGTCATTTTAAATGGACTTACTGCAGCAGCAGTCTTAGTGTTGCATGATGGAAATGCATCCTTGGCATGGGCTGCTCTCCATTCCTTCTTTGGTGAAAACTCAAGTTTGTGGTTCAGTCCCTCAGTTTTGCTTTTTCCCATCTGACAAAGAGGTTCCTAAATGTGAATTTGTGAATCAGATTATGGGGAGCCTGAGTCACTGACTTCAAAATAGACCTATTATTTCTTTAACTAGTTTCCTAATTTTTTCATAGTAGTAATTATTTTGTATTATTTCTAGATTCTAAGTGAGACAGGCCTGAAAAAAGAAGACATTGCAATGTGGGAAATTAATGAAGCATTCAGTGTTGTGGTGCTGGCCAATATTAAAATGCTGGGCATTGATCCACAAAAAGTTAATATTAATGGAGGAGCTGTCTCTCTTGGACATCCAATAGGGTAAGCAAAATAAGCTCTGGGTTTTCTCTGCACAGAGGCATTGTCTTGTAGGTAAATGAGTTTTAAGCAAATAAGAGTATGTTTGAATTTAATCCTTACTATTGATTTGGTTGTGGGAGATCTGTTGCCTTCTTTGAAAGAGCTTTGCTGCATGTAGAGGAACTCTGTAATATAAAGGCTGACATAGAGGTGATTTCTTTTTCCCAAAGAAACTTTAGCTATACATAGACAAACAAAAATGCCATGTTTAAGAACCTTTGTGTTTATTCCTCTCTAGCTCCAGTACTTAATCTGTACTGCGCAGAACTGCAGACAAAAGGATTGTTTCAGTTTTTTTGTTGGTACTGTATTCTGCCAACGCCCCCGTGTAGGTCAAATTAAGAATTTCCTTTAAACTAAGCTGTGTTCTTTTGTTTTTCTGATATCTAGAATGTCTGGCGCAAGAATTGTCGTTCACATGGCGCATGCTTTGAAACCAGGACAATATGGTCTTGCAGGAATCTGCAATGGAGGAGGAGGTGCTTCTGCAATACTGATACAGAAGCTGTAGCCCAAGCAGCATCAGAAACACAGCCTTAAAAGCTCTCTGATCAAAACTGAGTGGTAGCTGTTACATCTTATTTATCAATCAGTGGATAAATTCTGTAACTGGTATTCTAAAATTTCCTAAAGCATCAATGATTACTGATCCAGACAACTGGCCTTTTGTTGCTTTATCAGTTCAAGTTTTTATACAGTACAAGTAAGCAATGTCAAATTTTAATTTTGGCTTGACATCTGACAATAAAGAATGTTAACTATGGCTCCCTCTGTCACTGATATAATTTCTTAAAGGCCCTTGGAAAGGAATTCTCCTGGTAACCCACAGAATGCTACTACTAGAAACAGCTGTTTTCTCCTAAAAATTATTTGCAGTACAACAGCAGCTTGGTACTGATGATACTTTTTTCTTATAAAAGTGAATGGATAATTCACATCTTCATTAGAATCAGAGAGCCTGAGCTGAAACATTATGGTGGGTAGTGGATGGCAAGAGTTACCTTCAGTCTCAAACAGCAAATTAATTTTAAGTGTCACCATCACTGTTAAGCATTTTATGCTTAAGATAATTTTGGTGCTTGCCTGTCCTAGTCCCTCTAAAAATTGCTATTAGAGCTTAGTGTTTAATATTGGACTCTTGGACTTTGCTATTCAGTATCTGCAAAGCTGCTTAGTGGACTTAAAAACATTAATCAAGACACACAACTTTTTATTAAAACAAAAATATTTATTCAAGCTGTAAATGCTATGCAGTATTTAGTTACTGGATGGGTTTAATATAAACATCTACTGCATAATCTTGGTTCCTTAGGAATCCTTGTATTGTATCTGAAACATTGCCCTGTTGCTGTACAGATCTCTTACAAGAAAACTTGAAAATTTTTTTTTTAAAGATGTCAACAATTTCAGAACAAGAAGAAATACCAGTAAAGAAAATTCTGTAATTTTGGAGCAAGGTGTGCTCATTCAGCAAAATGTAGGTTGAGCTCCTCCTGCACCCCTTTTGGAGAGAGTTTGTATAACAGCTATGACAACCTCTATGTTAAACAGAAAAATCAGATGCAAATCCTTCCATGTCTGGCTAAAAATTTAAGAGTTAGATAGTATAATTTCTCAGCAGTACAAATGAAAGGTGAGGGAACTGACTTTTGCATTAGAACACACTGTAATTCTTGTTTAGCTGTTGAGGCATGACCCCACAGAAAAATATGTTGCTTAAAAACAGCTTTTGCATTTGAATGACATTGAGCAGCGAATACTGTAAACAGAGAAGGCCTGTCCAAATTAAAGTTCTTTACTGAATGACTGGCTGGGAAAAGCTCCACCAGATGAGAAATGCTTTTTGAGGTTTTACTGGCCTTACATTTAGCTATTGGTATTTTTGTCACTTCGTTCAAAGCCCTACAACACGGGCTTGACAATTATGAAATGACACAGTGTGAGCACAAGCCAGTTAGAGCTGAATATTTAAGTCCTTTTCAGAGTCAACAAAACAATGAGAAGTGGCCAACGCAGCTGCCCCATCTTAGAGTGGTGAGTGACAAACACCACCTTTTCACAGACTGGCTGAGTGCTTCAGAGGGGTAAGTAGAGAAAGCAGCAGAACACAGACAACGTGGTCTAACAGGAAATGTACAATCTTTCTTACATTTCATTTACACAAATTTACAGCTTTGCAATTTAAATGGCTCTATAATTATGCAAGTGCTTTTTCAAAAATAAACATATACCAACTCAATGATATTTACACTTTGCAACCTGCTTCAGAATCAGCACGACTTTGCTATAAAGTGAAACTTCAGTGCACTGAAAGTGCAACTTGCCCTTTAGAGTTAACTTTTCTTCCCATGCAAAACCTCAGCACTGCTCCACTGAGCTTCAGATGGCCTCACTTCCAACTTCTTTTTAATCACTCATCATAATGCAACGACAACAAGAACTTGTCCACATCCATTCCTGCTGGAAAAGAATTTGGGAGCTTCTTTTTCTGTAGGAGAGGAAAGTAACAACTGTGTTAAATACAAAAGACCTGGGGGAACTGAAGAGTCTGCAAGCATTCTTTTCTTCCTCATCCATCCATCCACCCATCCATCCACCCACCCACCTTTTATCTGTTCCCACCCACCTTTTATCTGTTCCCAAATCTGCCCCAGAACTCAGACACTGCCATGTGCCCTTCACATATGCCCCCCTCCATAGAATGGAGCATTTTCCAGTCTCAGTGTTTCAGGAACATGCTAAAGCTAAGTATGGGAATTACAAAGTTATACACCCATTTGGTTATTTACATCCAAAGACACCCTTTTGTGTCTCATACCTTGGCTATCTGCCTTTAAATCCTCAAGTCAAAAGCACAGTGCTGCACACTACAGAGACTGGGAGTATCACTAATGGTACTAAACAAGGATGCAAGAGCAGCCTGAATTCTAGTAAGGCCTACTTTCAGTTTGGCTTAATTCCTACATTCCAACTAAAAACTTGGAATTTAGAAACTCATTCACATTTTAGGAGAAATAATGTAATTGTCATTGATGCCTATTTAGAGAGTTAGTAGGAGTTACTTGTGTGTATCTGAAGACCAAACCCATCTTAAGAAAGCTTCAGAGTACGCTCAAGAGGCCAAGTTGGAAAAACTGGCTAATCTCAATAGGATGTCAGGGATTTGCACGAGCATCTCTGAACCGTTCCATTACAAATAGTATAGACGAAGATACCTAATACATATTTAGAATTTTAATGAGAAGAAGCAGATGTTTGTACTTGCCTTGATTTTCTTTTTTTTGCATGGTGTCGGAGAGCTCTGAAGCTCTTTTCTATTTGCAGAACGGGAATTTCTGTCCCCCTCATTTAAGTCCTCCGGTTTCCTTTTCTTTACGGTGCTCCTCAGAGCCCTGAACTGCTGGGTGTTGTCCTTGAGGGGGGTAGCAGTGCTAGTCCTTGCGATGGCGGCCCGCGACAGGATCATGAGGGTGTGGGCGGCCATGCTGACGCTGTTCTCGCTGCCCGTCTCGCTGGCGGGGCTGCAGGCGGGCAGGTCCGGCGTGGCGGGGGGCACCATGATGCGGGGCGTGCCGCTCTCCTCGGTGAAGCGCCGGCAGGTCGGGGTGCGGACGCTGTCCGTGGTGTCCTCCGTGTGCCTGTCCCCAACTCCAGACGGCGTCCGGGGCACCGGCAGCTCTCCGTTCTCAACGGTCTTCGCAGCGGGGCTTTGCCACTGGATGTCCTGCAGCATCTCCACACACTGCTTACCGAACGGGCTGGACAGGCCCAGGCCCTGGCCGGAAGCTTTAGCAGCTTCTCGCTTGGGCTCCTTCGAGGACAAAGAAACAGACACCGATGATTTGCCGCTGCCAGCCCCATTTGACAGCGAACCCTGCTTTTTGTTCAGCTCTTGTACCGAAGCAACTGTCTTCTCGTTCCATAAGGCAACGCTTTGTTGTCCATTTGAGAGTTTGGCAGTGTCCTGGTTCTTCTGCTTTTCATCAGTATCCCTTTGTAGCTCATTTTCTTTGTTCGCTGTTGTCTTGTGGAAGGGATCTAATGAAAGCCCAGCAGTTGCCACCTTCCGCTCGGGCTGTGGCTCCTTTGCAGATGCGCCTCTGTTGCTACCAACTTCTGGCCTACACAGAATTCTGGGCAACGTTTTGTCTTTGTCTCTCTTTGGTACCTGTGCCTTAGCAGAGGAGGATGCAGAGTCAACAGCAAATAAAGGGTTTTCGTTTCTTTCTTTCTGGGAAGAACTCTTAGGAGGCTGAATTTGGGTGCTTCCACCTGGAGTGGGTAGGACGTTATCAAAGCAAAGCACTCTCCTGTGACTCTCACTCTGTCTTGAATTTGAGCTTGTGCTCTCTGCTGGTGCAACAGGTAAGTTCTCTTCCACTTTCTTTCCTGGCTCTGCACTGGTAAGCTTGTCATAATTTCCAGCCCTGAAAATGAGATGAAAACATTTCACTGACATGTTTCTTCTTACTAGGCAAGTTAAGTTCAGCTGGCTGGAAGTCCCCACCCATCCCTCTATAAAGCTCTCTCCATCCTAAATACGAGTATTTTATCAACACATAAAGACCAAGAGTAAGGAATGGTAACTGCCAAAAGCTCAGAGAAGGCTTTCTTGGCAAAAAGGTAAGAAACAGAGTCTGCACACTGAACAATTAGAGAGACTGGGGCTCTTCAGCCTGGGAAGAGAGATCACTGAGGGGAAACGCAACAGAGCTCTGAAGAAAGGTCACAATGACACCATCTGCTGCACCTTCCAGTAGAAAAACTAAAGGCATGAAGTAACACTGGTATTAGGTTCAAAACACAACAAGGAGGTCTAGACACTATATGTAACTAAACCTGGGAACTTTTTTACCTTGGGATATTTGTGGATGCTGGTAGCTTACCTGACTTTAAAAAGAAACTGAGTGCATTCATGACAGGACAGTCCCTCCCAGAATACTAATGGCTCTGGAATCCTTGGAGCTGAAATTCCTAAGAGGCTGCCAGAATACATTGGACAATGTAATCACATGTGTGCCTTGTACTCTTCCCTATAAACTTGCTGTGCATGGTGGGACACTGAGCAGGACTAAAAGCTTCTGGTGGGCATCAGAACAACAACATCCAAACTCCCTGGGGTGTGGTCTCCACCTGACAACCAGTCCCATCATGTGAAAAAGCCACCACTGCGCTGTGGAAAGAAAAATGCTTCTGCTCTGTCAGCTCATGCCACTGTTCTGTCTGTGCCCTCTGGCTTATGTTGCATTTCCAAGAGAAGCTCTGGCATCACTCATCTATGCTGGTAAGGCTCTCTCCCTGCACATAAACATCTGTGATTTCTAAAGAGGAAAAGTCGAGTTTTTGGGATGCTAACTTGATACCTTTGAAATGGTAGAAAAGGTCTGAGTGGTAGCATCTTGTTTTATTTCCATGAAATTTGAGATCAGACAGAGGATAGAAAGTGTAAATAAGAAATTACATGTCTTTGCAGGGAAGATTTTGCTCTCTTTGCCATGCAAAACACACATCTAGAGATCAATGAAAGATAACAGAAAGCTGAATTATTGAAATGCTATTGTCTAAATCTTGCTTCTGTGTTTTTTAAAAAAATCAGTACATTTTGTGTGCATGTATATGGTATAACTTGATGTATGGTTGGGATTTTCTAATAAGTTGACTTTAATGGTCCTGTTTTATCTCCACTTTTCCAACATTTTAGTGAGCTCTAAATAGGTAGGGTTTTTTTTAAAGTATGTGCTAGTTTTCTACTAAAAGATCATTTCACCTCTTATATTTAAATTGAACTTCTGATCTCCTCCTACACTCTTTTGCTCATTCCAACATCCTCTTCTTTCATAAGTCCATTAATGGTGAGGAGAGTTACTACTGCAGCCTTGCTTCCTTCTCTCATTTGCCCATCAGAAAAATAGAACCTACCCCAAGAAATTAAGTAATGCTCATCAACATAAAGTTAGCATGCTGTTGTCCTCACCATCCTTTTCACTCATGTGAAAAGAAAAAACAAAGATTTTAGTCATTTAAATCTACCAGTAAATGTTTAAATCTACCAGTAAATGTATCAGGCAATTCTCCTAGCTTAGACTCCGCTCAAACAATTTTTATTTGATAATTGAGACAGGAGACAATGAAGACAAGGCCATACAGAATTAATATAGCAACAAGTGACAAGACAATTCTAGCACAGGCTGCACCAGCCCCAACACACATCTGTATCAATACTCCTAGCAGACAGGCAGCAGGAAAGAGGGTACTGCTTATGCCACCACTAAAAAAGCTCCTCTCTTCAACAGAACTGGATGAAGAAATTCACAACAGGAAAAAGAAAGCAAATTTCAATACTTAGCACTACTGACCTCTGTGTTCGAGGATTTGCATGGTTCAAAGGCTCAGCTACATTTGGTACCAGTTTTCCTGGAACAACAGATGAAGTATTATTGAATAACAGGTAAATAATTTGACAGTTTTAGTACAATGACATTTCACCTGACAGAGGACCAATAAAGAAAAACCCAGCAACAAACTCCACAGTATATCGTAACTTTAAACTTTACTAATTAGTAGACTAGCAAAGGTCCCCAACTAAGAACAAAGAAGCAGCTTGCTGTCTACACTTAGATAATACACAGCCCTGGCAAGCACAAACAAACTACCCTGAACTTAAAAATGCACAGTGGGGATTTCCAGGTAGAAGGAAATTAACTCAGGGAACTCTCAGCTATCCATCAGCAAACCAGAATAAAAGCTACTATACAATCCTAGATTTTATCTTAATTTGAGATTTCATTCTATTTTCATTTTTATGTGCAAGCCTACTCTTTTTTAAAAAGGCAGGCAGGGTAAAACACAAGTTGTCCTTATAATTCAACATTTCTATTTTCAATTATTTTTCTTTACCCCTTCCCAACACTGAGACAGGAACATAACTCCAGTCTTGTTACAATTATCAATTTAAAGAAGCAAGGTCTTAATGAAAAGCATATACAGAAGCATATGCCTGAAAGGGCAAAAGGAAAACAAATAGTAGAGTGCATTTTTTATATAAACATCCAAAACTTCTAATAAATATTTTCCCCTAATAAATTTTTAGAACTGCTGACTCTTCTAATATCTTCAATAATACGTGGCTTGGTTCCAATGGCAGCAGTAAACTACTTAAAACCAGTAAGATGAAAAATAACCAGAAACATAAAGTAAACTTCTAAAACTTCCTGAGAGCCTTGAAATATTACATTTTGGAAATAAGCTTGATGCAAAAACTGGAATTATGTTACATGCTGGAAGTTCTTTGTAAACTGACCAAACAAGAGTCACTAACTGCAGGAACAGACCTCTCTCAAGACAGCCCAGCAGTTGCCAGGAATAGAAGCAGAGATATTTATAAAACTTTTTTTACTTAGAACTGACTTGTCTTTAGAACCCTCTGCTTTTCTTCTGCCCCTCTCAAGAACGCAAGGCAGGCACCTGTAGTATTCCTGTTTCTTGCACCAGGAATCTTCTGTGATTTGGGAGGGATGGGAAGCTTTGGGACACTTCCGTTGCACACTGGATTAGCCACAGGCATGTGAAGAACCTTGAAAGAATCAAAATATTCTATTATAATTTACCAAAGCACTTCTTACCACTCCAGCTTTAATCCTTAAAACCTTTACTTGTGATGTGCTACCTGGCAGGCAGGTGCTGAGAACGTATTTCCATTCTGTCCTACTACGGAGAGAGGTATCATTCCCACCATTCCTTGCAAAACTGGCTGCACTGGAGATGCAATTATAATGGCAGAACCTAAAAAATACCAAAGTGTTAAGATTGTACAGAAACTAAAAATACTTCAGTGAAAAGAAAAGCTTCTTAAAATAATGTGTGGTCAAAACCTGTGGCAAGAAAAGCTCTGGATTTTTAGAAAAACTTCCCTGTTCTTTCCTATAGATCACTACTAGAAAACAGGGTAAGCACCGGTTTTTTATTTTTAGTTTATAAGGAATTCTTTAGTTAAAGCCTGTTTACCTTTGTAAGAGGTAACTCAAAATAAAGTATGATAAACCTATATTAACATTTAAACTTTAAATTAAAATGATTTATAAAAACCAGTAAAAGTAACAAAAACCATCTTATTTAGCTGCCAGATATATAGGAATTATAAAATATGGAAACTATCCTAGCACATTAACTGAAAAGTGGAAGAATATTTTCAAAAGTGAAAGGAAACTGTTCCTCTCTCTATGACAAAAGCATTGAAGGTAAGAGTTGCATAAAGAAATTCAATGGCAGAAAAGGCTGTCACCCTAAGACCTTGCATGTACTGGTCTCTGACCTCAACGAAATGACTACACACAGAAATTCAAAGGTAACTGCAAAGAAGTTTATAGTTTTTGAAAGAAATCTAAATGTGATGATTACAGCTGGTTTAAGACTGTTTTTTTCATTTCAAAAAGCACTCAAGATTTTTATTGCTGTAGTAATAAAAATGCTTGTACAGATTTTAAATCATGGAAAGAAAAAATGTTACACTTTCATATTTACTTAAATGTACTTCTAATGCAGACTAGGTTTTGAAATATGAAACAAAACCAAGAAAGTGACTTGGGAAGGACTAGGTATATCTACCCAGTTATCTACACTAAATATTGATACCTCTAACACAAAGCATTCCATTTACAACAGGAATCTTATTAAAATAAAAACCTGTTTTATTCAGGCAAAGTAATGGAATCCTTTCCAGTGTAAACCAAATTATGCTTCCTACATCTAATGCTGCTAAAATTATATCAGTTAAGCTTCTGAAATACGAGGCTTTTTTTTCATTCAAAGCAGCCTGATCAATAACTTCTTGTAGTATTATTTCATTTCTATTAGCAACTAATATATTAAAAAAACCCCTAACTCCTGGATAGTTTCAAGTGGCAGACAGAGCAGTTTAAAAACTGTTTTACTTTTGATGTTTACTTAGTGGAAAAACAAAAATAACAAGACCACCATACAAACACCACATTTTCAGTACTTTTCTAATAATGAGATTACCCTGTGGGAAGTTTGGAGAGACAGTCTGGTTTGCTGGAAATGTATTGCTGGATCTGGGAGGAGTCCGCAACTGTTGTACAGCTGGAGCTTGGGAAGCCAGTGGCATAGAACTGCCAGGCAATACAACTACATTTGATGGTGTTACAGCTGCACCCAAGGTTGCTGGATCAGTCATACACGTGGCTATGTAAAGGTTACTTGAATTCCCAAAAGCTGTGCTTGTGGCTGGCATCAACTGTATAAATCCCCCTTCGTTGGAAAGATGAGTTGAACTTGCAACTGAAAAACCAGTGCAGTCTTCATTCTGAGGGTTAACCGAGGTGACCACAGGATCCTTAGGTCTAAGAACAAGCAGATTCTGCTCTGCCAGAGCTGAATCCACATTTTTTTCTGTGTCTTCTGAAGTCAGACATTTGGGCAGGCCTGTGGTTTTGGTTGGGGATTTGGCTGGAGATGACAGTATTATAGTAGGCAAATTTTCTCCTGTGATGCTGGAAACAGCGTTATTTAACTCTGTGTCTGATGTAATAAACGGATCATCACTGATGATGATCTTGAGGGACATTATATTAGAAGGATCAACATCCATTGGTTGACTGCTAGAAGATACACTGCTTATACTTTTGGCCTCAGTACCTGACTCCTCTGCTGAGGATGCAGTTTCAGGGAGAGGAGAGTGGCATATTTCAGACGTAGTAAGATTGTTTTCAGTGGATACTACAGAAATGTCTGTACATGCATTATTACCAGATGAGAAATATAAATTATCAGTATCTACTTTTGTAGAAGATGAAGGTTCTTGCATCTCCCCTTGTGTACCCTCTGTATTTGGCAGTTCTGAAGGGAGGTTAAAATCTTTCTTACAAGGCTTATCAAGTGTATGCTGATCATTTGAGTAAGTTTTGTTAGACGTATCAACAACTTCAAGCTGCAACTCTGTTTTGTCAAGATCCGTGATATCCACCACAGATTCCGCAGCACAGTCTGCCTGTGTGCTCTGGTCCTGATGGTTAGAGGGGTGGCTGGAGTTCTCCTCTGAAATGCCAGGCAAGGCAGCTGGATCACTGGTTACAGTCTGTTCTTTTCCTGCATCTACCAATGGGCTAGAAGTGGATGAGTTGTTTTTTCTCAGCAGTGCACTGTGGCCAGGGCTCCCATCAGAAGGGCTTCCAGGAAGTCTTTTTTCAGACAGTGATGTATCTGGTGATAATGGACATTTACTTTCTGAATCAGTTTTGTTTGCATCAACTATAGTATCCTCTGCCACTGAAATCAAAGGAATCTGTGGAGTACCAGAATGAACATATTCTAAATTAGGACTGCTTTGAGAACTATCACTCGGTGGGCCTTTTTCAATTTCCATAGCACTCTCACTTTCAGATAATAATGTAGATGACTCTTTTGTAACATAAGTGTCTGCACACTGTTCATTACATTTGCTATCAGAACTTGGTCTCTTGTTAGGTTCAGTCAAATCAGAGACCGAGTCAAAAGCAATTTCAAGCTCTCTAATATGTTCAGGGGTAATGGCTGTAAGTTCTTCAGTCTGCTTCCTTGGTCTACAGTTTCCATGCAGCTGCTCACTGGCTGGATTTTTCTTAGCCATATCATCATCATTAATGCTGGTCTTCAAGGCACATGATGCTTCTCCTAACTGAAAGCCTTTACAGGATAGTGGTTCTCTAGAATTATCACCTGTAAAAGATAGAATATACCAGTTCACCATAGTTATTAGAATGGATGATCCTTTTAGAGCATTTTAGAAATAACTATCAGTTCAATGGAAAGCTATTTCCCATGAAACTAAGTTGGAATAATGTTACTCATCCTTACATTCAAGTTGAGTGGAATATATATAAAAAATATACATACACTAGATAATCTGGAAAATCAGTTTGTACATTACTAATAAGTACACAGATAACATGTAAATATCTCAGGTCACTACATCAGATTTCCAGAAGCACACTGGTATGTGCTTTTAAGTACACTGATGGGATTACTGTTAAATTTAATAGATTGAAACTTTGTAACAGGTCAGGTGTATCTGTATGTTCACACAACATAAATGTCCACATGGATATTACCAGTGAAAAAATAAAATTCTGAAACGTACAAATTGCCTGAAAATATTTTCACAATGAAAAGTAAACAGAGAAATCTTAGAGAGAAAAAAACCCCCATACATCTGTTAGTTTCTTCTGTTCCTAAAGAACTTTCAAATGTTTCCAGGCTATCCTCAGCCACCAGGATTTCGTTCTCTACTCCATTCCGACCAGTAATACCAGCAGGTAAGTTCTTGTTTACCTTGCTCTTTCCTATTTTCAAAACAAAGCATGAAAAATGGTTAAACATGTAATTTTCCACATATTTGTCATGACTACCTTTTAAATGAACAACAGTGTAAAGATCTCCTTATGGTTCATGTGAGGATACCCCTGAAAATTTTACAACAGCAAACAAGTATAAACTATCATCCTTCAGAGCTACAGTGTCTTAAAAAACAGCAATAAAACAATCACTGAGCCAGCACAAACCCAGAATATCAGCCACAGGAAAATGCTGTCCTTTATAGCTGTGTATAAATGTATCTAAGAATCTGATCCTGTATTAAGGCATACCAATGTAATTTCTCTTGCAAGAGGCCTGCTGAATTTCTTTGCTTTGTCAAGCAATGCTTGGGAAAGCTCATCATTCAGGATGCTTTACAGTAACAGTACAACTGAGTACAATGTAGCCTACCATAATCAAACCAGTCAAACAGAGCCTGGAAAGCTGGATCTGATTCTGTCTGCTCCAGAATGTCCTGGATAGCCTCTTCTGACATATGAATTTCACCCTGAGAAAAGACATGATATATAGAACTGTTAGTTACTTCCATAACTTAAAAAGAAAAATAGACAAGAAGCGTTTTCTTTTCAGATTGTTTTTAGTTATATAACTTCTGCTTGGCACAGAAACAAAGACACTAATGCTAGGAACATTTCTGCTACAAATTTAAAAAATTCTAGTGATTGAAGTTAAAGAAATAAGGTTCTCCAAAACCCAAATGTGTCTGTCATACATCACCCCCACCATGTGTGTACTGGAGTATTCTCCACATAACAGCCAGTAGTAACCAAAAAGGAGGACTACATCTCAGGCTGCACTGGAAGCTTATGCATGTGATACGGATGCTGTGAGCCTGTACAAGCAAACCACTGGACAGGTTTTAAAAAAAATCCCCAAATTAATCCTGATTTCTTAGGTTTGAATATATTATATATCTAGAAGCCAATACTAAGTAAATAGAAGTTTCATTCCATATACCCATTTAATGTTCTATAATATAGCCTCCAACTACTTCTTTGAGGAAGGCATTTTGGAAAGCACAGCTACATGGGACAGTGCTCTAAGGTTCCTGGTTCTTGTTCTGTGGCAGCCCAGGAATAAAATGAGTTATCTGGTACATACTCAAGTGATTAAATACAAAGTTTCTCCTGCCTCTGGAGACCCTCTAAGCACTCTCTAACCTTTGATACATATCTCCACCTTTTTTGATATATATCTCCACCTTTAAGGATGGATATTCCATGTTATATCCTTGATTCTGTCTCAGCAACTCCAACCAAACCAAGAAGCTGCTTTATTTCTGCTCAGAAGAATGGAATACAGCTTTTTAGCTCTGTATTTTGACAACTGACCTAAAATCACCAAGCAACAGAAGAACAGCAATTATAAACCAGACACCTCTACTTCATGAACAGGGAGCTGCCTCTACTCTCCTGTCTTTCTCACAAAGGCTGTGGAATTTCCCTCATTAAAAGTCCTTTCTAATTCAGTGATTGCCAGCTTGAGACTTATAGAAAAATGAAGGGAGAACACTATAATTATGTTTAGTTTGTAGAAGCAGAACACACATTTCCTCCAAAAGCAAGAAAATACTAAGTTTGAAGAAAAAGCATCATCATTTAGGCTCAAAAATATTTTCTCTTGCTACACTAAATGATCCATGCTTATCTTGGAGCAAATCACAAAATCAGATCAGATTAAATGTATTTGGAGACAGCAAGGTATTTTAAATTCTTTTTTCTTCTCTAAGGTTGTTGATTAGATCCCCAGTCAGAAGCTAGTAGCCAATTACTGATACGAAAGACAGAGTGAGAGGCAGGCAGTTCTTAAATCCAGTCTTAGTGTAGGGTTATCAGCTAATTAGTGCCAGAAGCAATCCCACTCTCTTGGCTTTGACCGTGCTGCATGCTGCATTCTGCCTTGGACAGGCACTGGGAATGAATTCAGAATGCTACACTGGCACAAAACAAGCTCCTGCAGAACAGCAGTGTCCTGTCAGCTCAGCTCCTTGAACCTGCCCTGCACCACACAAGGTCAGAGTTCACACCTCTGCAGGGGGAGCTGCAAAGCTGCCCCTGCACAGACGGGAGCATCAGGGAGGCTCAGCTGTGCTGGCAAACAGAAGCCAAAAAGAAAGGATAGGAAGAGGAAAGAATATCCTCAGATGTCAGAGGTTCAGCACAGGTCCATCATTCTCACATGCCTGGTCCTTAAAGCAATGTGAACAGGGCAATCTACACGTACCTGAAGTCCAAGTATTTCATCAATTGAAGTCTCCTGTTCTGTGGGACCACTGTCTGTCTGTTTAGGGGCCTGAGCAACACTGCCATCACTGCAACACATACATCATTAGTTCAAGAGTCAAAAATAAATCAAATGGGAATACATATTAAGTTTAGAGGTTCCTTTTATTACCTCCCCAGGATTTTGTTAATGTTTTCAGCGAGCTTCTCCTGAAGAGATTTGTTGCTCAGGATTTTTTCTCTGGCATTTTCAATAACCAGTTGCTGGAAAACAGAAGTGGTCAGGATGTTTTTAACATCACTAGAAAAGGAGCATGAATTTCTGACTAACCAGTAAAAAATAATTTAAATATCAACTCAAAGAGAGAAGACTTCTATAAGAGAGAGTCATTTGTGACTGCATTACATTGCTACAAAAATCAACCCAAAACATTCCTGTACTTCTACTCTCCTAAAGGACAGCAAGGCTTATTGTGCCTTCTGGATTCCATTCTCTGAAGAATTACTGTGTTCTGACAGCCTACAGGTATCTTAGTGAAGCAAATAAACCAAGAAAAACAAAACCCTACATTGCCATGTCCACTTTATGAATTTAGTACACACAAGAGCTAGTCAAATACAAACCAGTACATTTATCTTCTAAAGAAGAAAGAACAGGAAGAACAACATGTTAATGACTAGTTCTCTTGAGTTTGACTTTGTTTCTTAAGTGTAAATACCTTCTGTAGGCATATACTCACTGGGAAGTTACCATCAATTAATTCTTCTAGGGGCTCACTTTCTTTTTCTACTACTGCTTCTTCAGAGTCTTGAGAACTTCTAGCTGCTGAAAGAGGTCCAGATGTTGCAATACTTTTCCTCTTCTGACATTCACTGAAACATTCCAGGAAATTTATGACACAGTTTATGAGAAAATTGTAAACAGTAGACCTAATAGTCAGAAAATCAAGTGCTTTTCTTTCTTTTTAGCAAAAGATCTTAATCACCAGAAAATTAACTACATATTGAAAATGCAGCAAAAAAATGTAGTAAAAACCTGTGTTATTATCTCTTATGCATCTATTGTGTCTGTCTTTACAGAAGTTCTAAATTTAGAGATTGTAGGTAAACAGCTCAATGGCAAACTGAATTCCATGCTCACTATTCAGCATTTACTGCCCCTCCACATGTTACTCTAACTGGTGGTACCAGTTAATGGATCCTAATTAACTGCAACTCACAATCAGATTTGGGCATTACCACTGAAAACAAAGACTTCTCAAGGAGCACTTATTTTCAAAGAAGAAAGCAAATCTTAAGTTCTGTAAGAATTTAGTTGATAAATAGGAAAAGTAATGTTTTTATAGGAGACAGTGTAGGCTCTTCTGAAGACATCTATCCGCAGGGGCACTAAAATTACATTAAAAAAAATCAAGACAGATTAGGAAAGACTTGGGGAAAAACAGACATTTGAATCAGAGACTAAAAAATGCAAAGCTAGTATAGTATAAAAGAAGTTTTTCACACAACTTCTAGTGCAAATATTATTTTTCTGATTAAATTCATTCAACTCAATAGTTTTACAAAGTTAAATGCACATTTTTATCAATATTAAGAATTTTCATAATTGAAAAGGACATTTTAGGAGGAATACCAAGTCTCAGGTCCAAGATTATTTGCCTAACAGTGGAGTAAAGACAGAGTGTACACAAAGAAGCATGAGTAGCCTCCTATCAGTCTATTGTTAAGCTCTTTGACTTCCCTTTCTCTGTGAAACAACAAACACTGGCCCCCCTCAGCAGATCTTATATTTGAAACACTCCACCACTGAAGAAAATTTTCACTGAAGGTTAAAACAGTCTGAAACACTGTCTAATTTCTAAACAATTAAACAAAAAAAACAACCACCCAAAACCAAACCCACATCCCTGTTTACCTTTTTCGCCTTCCTGGAGAAAGCAAGTTTGAATGAAGCTTTCGTTCTTGTGATGCTGGAACTTGAATGTGTATGAGACCTGCTTTATAGAAGGAAAAAACCAAACAAAAATAGAAGTCATGATGCCAATACCTTTTCCAGGGACACTGTTAAAGCACTACAAGATCTACACATTGCTTACTATGTTCTAATCAATTCCTGGAAAGTCATACAAAAGAATTTGGTATTAGCATGGAAATGAGGACCAGTCCTTTTAAACATACCCTGAAATAGACATCCACTTAATGTGGATTATCCCTATCTGATGAAACAAGTTATTTGGGTAAGGATGAGAGCACAGAACAGAACATCCACAAATTAATGCACTTCTGATTTCTGAACTCACATTGGCAAGCAAGTATGCAAGAGCCAACTCTCTTTTGGGCACTTATTTTCTTTTAATCACCTGAATCAGTCTGGACAGCTGGGGAACAATGCATGAATTTTCTGAAACTTTTTGGTGGAAAATGATTAGCCCTGATTTTAGAAAACTTCCATTGATAACCATAGATTTTTCACAGAAAAATAAGGTTTAAAATTTTTGCAACTTACTGTTGATCTTGTTTTCTTGAGCTTGTGACTGGTTCACAAACAGTGTACTCAGTCTTGTCTGTGGCATGCTTTGATTGATTGTTGGCCTGTGAATTACTTGAGGAAGTACAACAGAAGAAGAGGAATTCTGTTGCCCTGACTGATGGGCTACTGACAACAGTCCTGAGTTTGCAGGAGCTGACTGCTGAAGCATTCTCTGCCTTTTCATTTCTACAATTCCACTTCTTGTACGTACTGGAAATAAAGACAAGATGAAGACATATGATAAAGGAACTTTTAAAAATTGCTGATATTCATATAAAATCTGCTTTAAAAAATTTAAACAATGGAACACTACCCAATCCAGTGAATCTCAAATACGGCAACAATCACAATCTGTACCTCACACTCTCTTTTCTTATACAGTAAAAATACTACAGAGAAAAACTCATTTTTAAGTAAAACAATTTTTCTTTGTTGACAGCTCATTTTCAGCTTTTGTAATGAAAGAAACAACTTTAGGTACAACAAGCGTGTTTTTGTATTTTGGTGGATATATGTTTGTATATATATATAACAAATGCTACAAGACTGTAATATGTTTTTATGTTCCCCTTCTACAGAAATCCAACCGCATTATAATTAGACCCACTACATTTTTAGTTCATCTATGAACCACAAATTAAGTCAGCAGCTTCAGGAGTAAAACAGCAGTTTTTAAACCTTTTAACCATGCAAACTTCCAAAAAAAGGTTTTTTTCAGCAGAGAAAATGCTATAATAGAGAATTTATGCCCCTTGCAAAAAGCTCAGCTTTTCTTATTTTCCTATCCTGATCATTACAGCATTTCACAGACCTCAATGAAGACAAGACAACAGACATGCATTACTGATGGCTGCAGAAGGCCCCTATTTTTTGCCAAAACAGGAAATTTTAACATAAAACCTACTGATCCCATGGAATTGAGTCAATTACTTACTCCTCTGATTAGAAGAAAATCTGAAATCTGAATTCTGCATGCTCCTAAAAAATAAAGGAAGTGGCAGAAATTAATGGAGCATAATGGAAGCACTCAGCTACACAGTGTGGCACTACCTATCACATGGGTAATGTCACTCTGATCCTAACCACACATTCTTTCAGAAAAATCCATTGATTGCTCTTTTTATTCTTTCCAACAATCGTCACAGATCCTTCAAATGAAGCTTACTGTTTCATTTTTGATCAAGTAAGCACAAAGATATCAGATTCTAAATGAGTCATAGTATATTGTTTTATTACAGGAAGATCACATGCTCACACTAATGCCCTTCTTATTCGCTAGCCCCTCCTTAAAATCTTTAAATGTCTGCTCAACTATCAACTCTAACATACCCATCTTTTTCGCTGTCTCTCAAAGGAAACAGAGGGCTAAACCATTCTCACACAATGATAAGGGGAGTTGGTCAACATAGGGACTCATTCTTAGAATGAAATAGTACTTTCTTGATTTCAAAACTACATTACCTGATCTGAGAAAGTGTATAGTCTAATTTTTTCCACAGAGATGACATCATTGCTGGAACTTCATTTGTCGTTTCTGAAATGAACCATAAAAACAAATTGATGCCCAAAACTGACATATATTGAGAGAAAAGTAAAATCACAAACAAAATAATTATGGAGTGTTTAAGGCATCATCTAACTTTAGATGCCCAGCTGCCTTCTTAATATTCTATTAGTTGGAGAGCCCTAACTCCTTCGAATTTAAAGC
Organism: Haemorhous mexicanus; assembly: GCF_027477595.1. Taxonomy (NCBI): domain Eukaryota; kingdom Metazoa; phylum Chordata; class Aves; order Passeriformes; family Fringillidae; genus Haemorhous; species Haemorhous mexicanus. The sequence goes on from NC_082342.1 coordinate 47,189,983, forward strand.
ATTTAATTTAATTTAAAGCACTTAATTTAAAGCATTTTGATTGATATGGATGCAGTTCTGGTTTAGAAGCCTAGATGAAACTGAATTTATGACTAAAATTCTTGGTGGAATTTGCACATGGTGTTGACTCCTCAGCAAACACATGCTAACCTAACCCATGCTAACCCCCCCAACTCACTTCTGGAAATGGCATTCATATTCCTTAGTGACTTTTGTGCCTTTGAAAATCACAACCTGGCAGACAGGCCTTTAAAAGTAATAGCTTATTTTATGATATTACCCAATCAGGTAAAAACATTTGGTCTTTCTGAAGCACAGAACATTCAAAGTGTGATGGAAAAGATAAGTAAACAGTTCAATTTACTAAGTTTTTCAAGATGCCAAGTATAAAGCATTTTGAAGGAAGTACGTCTGTGTCTTAATTACCATTTCTGTCAAACCTAGTTTGAAAGGAAAACAAATGTTCAGAAATGTTCCATATATGGTTTTTAATACCAAGCACCATTAAAATATGATTATACAACAGATATCAAAAACCTGTAAGATTTGGAAACATTCAGAAGCTTGATAACTAATTTCAAAACCAACAAATGCTCTAGCTCTGCCTACAGTATTCATACAAAATAATTAGTGGTTTTGAAACTATTTTAGTTAGTCTTAAAAATGAGACAAGAAATATTTCATACCACAAGACTCCTCCTGATTATTTCATGGAATCATAGAATACCTTAGGTTGGAAGGGATCCATAAGGATCATTGAGCCCAACTCCCTGTTCCTCACTGGGCTACCTAACTCTTAAATCATGGGACTAAAAGCATTGTCCAGATTCTCCTTGAACTCTGAGAGGGCTCAGCGCCATGACCACTTCCCTGGGTAGCCTGTTCCAGTGACTGACCACCCTCTCAGTGAAGAGCCTTTTCCTAAGATCCAATCTGAACTTCCCCTGACACAGCATTTCATTTTTCTTGCATTCTGTTGCTGGTCACCAGAGAGATAAGCACACCCTGCCTCCATTGATAGTATAAACAATAAACAGTATAATTTCACAAGCATAAACCCATACATTTTGCACATTTTATTATCTCTCTATGCTTTTAAGATAGAAAAATGCTCACATTTGAAGTGAAAATATATGCTGGCATATGCAAACTAACAGAATCAATTACTTTTGCTCACTACATGTCATGGCTGTTGGCTGTGTGATTTGGTAACCTTCAAATTGCAGCCTAAATGGAGGATTACTCTAAGACCATACACCTCTTTCTCAAGGAGTTCACAGATAAATAAAAATAAAACAACACCTCATTCTGAAGGCTTACCTTTTGTTTTCATGGCTACGTATTCGTTAAGAATAGTTGTCAAGTTTTTTCCGCACAGCGACTGGAAAAAAAAAACCAACTGATCTTAGAATCTTCACTAAAAACTTCTGCTTCATCTGCTGTAGCACATCATAGTTAAGGAGCTCTTTAGCACTCTGCACCATGCTGACCCTCAGTACAAGGGACTGTACTTGGTAGAGAGCAATCAAAATGTGAAGTACTCTATCTCAAGGCATAACACTGGTAGTTAGAGCTGTCTGACATTCACTCACCTTTTTTTATTATGGAATAAAACCATGAAAATTAGATGATGAACAGCATGATGCTCATTAGTCTGTTACTGATGAGCAGTAACAGACATGAGTATGTATCATGCTGGAAAACAACATGTACTAAGATGAAAATGTGAAGGAACCTCTGTCTGAAGCAAAATTTTTAACAGTCACACAGAATTAACCTTCTTATCATGTTTACCTGTAATTTTAGGTGACACGAAGATAATTAAAATGTTAAAGTTACCACTATCATGTACCTTCCTCTCTTGTTTACTAGGGGGAACTCTACAAGACATGACATATATAGCCCTTTATTGCAAGTATTTGAGCTGCAGCAAGAATTTTGTCTTAGATACTATGATATCACTTTTATGTGAATAATAGGAAAAGTTTCTACTGAGAAAAGGATGATTATAAAAAAGCTTTATTAGTCTGGATAATCTATTTACATTTAGGTTTTACAATTTTTGCAGGACATTGCTTGGTTCTCAACTCCCTACCAACAAAGTACAGATGACTAAACACTTGTAAATAAAATAAATTCAATAGTTTGTTTTGAATAGGTGCATCAAGAGAGTGCACCTTGGATCTCAGAAAAGACTTCTGTGAATTTTGAATACTGTGGACAAAGTCCCAGACCATGAAATTACTAATATACTAGAAGAATGAAACAGAAAACATAAAGAGGACATACACATAAACACTAAATGTTTGATACACAGCAATACCTAAACCCTGTAATTTGCACAGTATAGTAAAAATCCTGTTTTGTATATTTGTTTAAAATGCAAACTATCTAATTATTCTCTAGCTCTACACACGTATCTACAGATGTGGCTGCACACTATTTATGCACACCCAAAATTCTGCCTTTCACTCAGAACAATGGAGATGATACTGAACAGAGAGGAGGCCTAACACAGTTTTTGTCAATAAAATTTGGCAGACTCAGACAAATCTGAGGTGCCTTACCTAAATATTTACAATGTACCTGAAAAGGAACATTATTGGCTGCCATGTCTAAAAAAGAAAAGTGATCTTCAGTAAATTACAAAAGCAGCCCTAAAATCAATAAAACCCTTCCATATATCAACCTCAAAACTTTAATGCAGATAAGCATAATATGCTGAAACCAATTGGCAAATTCAATTTGCATATTTCACACTTAAATGCTTCTTAGTAAGCTTAAATACTAGAAAACAAATAACTGCTAATATCATAGGATGAAAAACACTAAACAAATCAAATATCAAACAGTTTAAGCAACATTTGAGAATTAATTGTTACACTGAGAAATCCCCAATATTGTTTTCCATGGATGCAAGACAATGTAACTTTCTCCTTTGCAAATACAAACTCACCAGCAAGCAGGCTGGAATAAAACCATCTTCTGTACAGTGCTCTGCATATTCTTTCAAATCTGAGCTTTCCAGAATAAATTGATGGCAGGTAGCTTGAAGATTTTCCTGTTGCAAATAGCCTGCAACAAATCAGATGGAAAATTTTGCTATTTCATTCATTACTTTTGCTCAATAGGTATCAAAGCTGCATACAGTGTTGGAGAAACAGATAAAAATTTCTATGTAAGAAAAGTAAAGTTACGTTATTTTGAAAATACATAAGTTCCTACCAGATATTTAACAGTTAAAATCCAGAAGAACAAAAAATATAGATTGGAATTACACTGTATTTACAAAATGTTCAAGACTGAAAGTGAGGCAATATGAACAAATTTTGGTTTATCTTTAGTACACACAAGAAAAAAAGTTCTTAGCTCAGAAGGCTGACAAACAAACCTTCATATGGGGTTTGAATCACCCTATTTGATAGTTTAATGGAAATCTACAATATTTTTTTAATAAAATGCATTGCTATGTAAGAGTAATTCTCCACATATTGTACTGTTTCAAAATAGGTAAAGCCTGTACAGCTGCTGCAACAGTGAATAAGATTTATTAAAAATATTGGCATTGTAGAAAAATTAATAACACAAAAAGGTTTTTCCCTCCTCACATACAGTTATTTTCTTTTAGGATAGATGTACTAGATGCATATTGTGCTCTCTACACCCCAAGAATCAGTAGTTATCATCACAGAAAATGTACTGACAAAGTTTTCTTTTCTAAAATTCTGTTCCTCATCAAATACATTTTGCTTTAATCAAACTTTTTACCCTGCTTTAATCTTCAAACACTTCAAACACTAAAAGATAGAAATGGACCAATCTGAGTAAAGGATTCTAGAACAAAGAACCACAAAGAAAATGTTTCTTCTTTCTTGCTCTTAGCAGAGCTTAGCATGGAATGTTTTAAGGGTAAGATAAAACATGTGCCAAGTTAAACAATGCAGGATATATACATTATCTATTTCAATGGACCCCCAAAATGGTCTACCTCAGTTCATGAAGAAAAATGCACCCTTTAAGTTTAAAAGAAAACAAATATCTTTCAGCAGATCTGAGCACAGCTGAAGAAAACAAATCATATTTCCAGTATGCAAGCCTTGTTCATGTCTTCAACAAGTAGGCAAACTAGAAAATTAAACACAGCCTGGGAACAACCACTGTGAATTTAATCACAGTGTATGAGCAGGCCTATCTGACAGAAAACATTAGCAGAGCCTATGGAAAGGAAAGGAATATCCTATTTAGTTTTTAACTTTTCAATTACATTTTTCCAGAAAAATCTCAAGCCACAGGTGGCTAAACATGTATTTCTCATAAACACAATGATATCTCACCGTTGTCCAGGCTGGAAGATGGGGTATTAGGCTCGGTGGAGCTCTGATGTGTGCTGGTATGACTGCTCTTACAATCAAACTGACCTGAACATCTACACAAAAAGTTGCAATTTTTCTTTCTTGAACGTGCTACTACAGTATCACAAGGGATGACTGAATGCTTGAGTACGGGCACGTTTTACATACACCATACACGTTTTACATTTCCTGGTAATAAAGCATTCCAAAGGCTAAAATAACTGTGCAGCTGGCCCAAAGTGCTTGTGCACACACTGTATAATGACATAGGAGTATGTGGTCCCTAAGGTTGCCAAAATCAAATTAAAAGCACAAGAGGCGATGTATGTTTTGAACGTATGGAAATTATTCCATATTTTGTTCTACCTTAAGAAATGTCTAACCCATAGTACACATTCACTCTATCAAATAGGAAAAAATACATGTTCTTATGCATTTTCCTCTGTGTGAGCTCAGCTTATCATTTTAGTTTTGTTTCTTTAACAAATATTCATCAACCTTCACAGCACCAGAAAGATTTTGGGGGAGAAAGATGGAAGAGATGCACTGGGAAGTCTGTTTACCCACTGAAATTCAGAAATGCCTCACAGAAGAGGAATCCCTATTAGAGGACAGAAATGGTTACAAGGAATATCCTGTTCTACAACCTTAGGTTGTTCAGAGGTTTTCCAGACATGATGCATGCTCCACGCCATAAAAGACACAAGATATGATGGATCATTCTCAGCACACAGGATGTTGCCAAGGCTCTGTACTAAATCTCCAAGTCTCAGGTAAGCACACAGATAAGCATTCTACCTGGAAATCTGTAACTTCCCCAACCTTGTTTGGAAGAGTGCAATGAGAAATCTCGTTGGTATGAATTCAAATCTTTTACAATCCATAGAGCTTCTAAAAATCCTGCTACTTCACAGTAATAAAAAACCTGCATCTCTTACTAGCCTTTTTTCTCAAGACAGTAGCAAGCAACATTTCAGGTAGTATTTAAAAATAAATTGTGCTGGGGGAACACTGAAGAAGAGATTCAGCTTTAATGGCTTTGAATTTAAAAAAACTGAACAACTGAAAACTGAATCTTGCAGGGCAAGCTGCCAGAAAATCTTGGCAACCTGTGCCAATAGGTATTTACTATGTGCGGGACTGGAATATGTGGGTCATATTTTTGCTTACCATCGATTTGCTCTCACCTTTGTTAGGATCTAAATAATCCAAAGCTTTAAGTAATTTTAAAAATTCACTGTCTGCTGCCAGCGACCTGAACATACTTATGCTGCCCTTTCCACAGACTCTGATCACGCCTGAACTTTTAGTGCACCTTTAAAGGTGAGCAAAACACGGCCGGGAAGAAAAACCATCTGACCCTTAACGCAGCCTTCCCTGGGATTTCAGGTCACCCTTGGACTCCTCCTGTAACCAGGAACTGTTTAAGCACGGCGCAGCAGCTCTCAGACCGCAGGTGGGCACTGGAGACCACCACGGTTCCTTGGATCCCTGAAGAACCCGAGCCCAAGGCACGGCCGGGGAGCGGCCTGGTCCCTCAGGACTCGAATCCCTCAGGAGCGAGCTGCGTTCGCTCTCCGCAGAGGCCGGGCCGGAGAGCGGCGGGGGCCAGCCCAGGGACCGTCCAGTGTAAACCCCGGCAGTGACAATCCCAGCCTGGGGGGACCAAGAGGCGCAGCCGAGGCTCAAGGGCGAAGCCGGCTGCGTCCCGCCGCGCCTCGGGCGGCTGACAATGCCCGGCAGAGTCCTCCCGGCGCGGCCGGTGGTCCGCGCCTCACCCGTGCATCCCTCCGTCCCTCCCGGCTCACTCACCCAGCACCAGCCGGGCCACGTCGGACGGCAGCAGCATGGCCCGAGGCGGAGCGGGGCACGGGCGGGCGCAGCTCCCCGAGCGCAGCCGGCCGCCCCGCCACCCAGGCGAAGGCGCGGAAACTCCGCCAGCCAGCGCCGCGCCCGGCCCCTTCCGCCGGAACCCGCCGCGGCCGCTCATCCGCTTCCAGGTCCGCCCGCAGCCGCTGCTTCCACACGTGAGCCCCGCTCCGCTCCGGGCCGCGCCGCCGGGAGCGGGGCTGCGTGCGCCCCGGCCGAGGTGAGGGGCCGGGCCCGGGCGGGGCGGCCGCGGCCCCGGTTGCGGGTGCTGAGGGGCGGCTCGCGGGCCGCGGGCGCCGGCGCGGGGGGCGGAGGCCCGGGGTTGCCGGGGACCGGAGCTGCTGCTCGGCGCTGCGGGTCTGCCTGTGCCGGGGCACCTCGCAGCGCCTCAGGCAGCTCCTCTCTCCGCCTTTCGTGGTATTCGGTGCGCCTGCCTTCCCGTGGGTCATTCATTAGCGCGTGAAGGTGGCCGTCGTGTGGTAGTTGGAAAACTGTGTAGCCAAGAAGAAAAGTACTACTTGGATTCATTCTTGGGAATTTTTCACTGCTTTTGTTACGGCTGTTGAAATACCAATAAGTACAAACGAGAGGGCTGCCTTCTTGAATGCCCAGGTCCTACAGCGGGCGACCCCTGTTGCCACAGTTTTCCACCAAGCGCATCAGAAGGCACTGGTGTTCAAAAAGTTTCTTACTGTTTCGTTTCCAGCAAAAGCCTGCTGGGTTGGGTTATTTTTTGTTCCAGTGCCCAACCACCAGAGGGACAGAGAGTGGTTGAGCATTGGCGCAGGCTCCCCAGGGAAGAGCTCACAGCGCCAACCTGCCAGAATGCAAGAGCTGTTTGTAAACACTTTCAGGCATATGGTGTGATTCTTGTGTCCTGCACAGGGCCAGGAATTGGACTTCGGGGGTCCTTGTGTGTCGCTTCCAACTCGGCTCTTGAAGTTAGTAAAGGAGCACTTAATTTAAATAAGTGCAGTTGTACAGTACAGGCAGCCTTCACACTTAAAATGTGTTATATTTCATACACATCTATCAGGTCACCACATCTCTGATTGCACTTAGCCCCAGCCTGATCTTGATGGAAGCCAAAGGAAATAAAGGCAGTTTAAGACAGTAGATATTTAAAGTTTTACTTAATTAAATAGCTGTTTTTATATTCTCATCTAAGCACTCAAGATGCAGTGCTGTGCATCATGAATGCCTGTTCTCCCTTGCTTATTACAGCAGCAGCATGTGTTTGGAGTTACTTCTAGCTTGTGTGATCTGTCTTTTCCAAACAGGGTTTCTCTTGGGTCTGCTTTAAGGGTGTAAAAGTGGAAGCATGGCAGTTAAATAGAATGTCATGGTTGTGATCTGCAGCATCATAATTTTATGTACTGCAAGGTCTAGCTAATTCCAACCTCTGTCAAAGAAGAGGAGGTGTAATTTTGAGTGATCACAGAAGGAAAAAGTTGTTTTTTTCATATGACTGATTCTTAATAATCCTTTGATATGTTGAGTCCCTGGGGGTTTTTCAATAGATAGTGCCTACCTATGAAAATTCACAATGTGAGAGAGCATTTTCCAAGTGCTGCCTTCTCCTGGCAGTATCACGTTAAGAGATAAGCTACTGAAAGCTAATGCCACTTGCCAGAATGTATTTAGCTGTGTCATTCTTACTATAATTGTCCTCCCACTTGTCTGCCCATCTCTACTCAGTTAGCACTCATAGAAAGGGAGGAAGTCAGAGTTACGTGAAGGGGTTCTCTGCAGTTATTCTGTGACTGTTGTCTGTGGGAACAGATCGCATTCTTGACATGAAACTGCTTCAGTTTTGCAACCGATAAGACTGACCCAGCCGCAAATGAGCTTTTCCATGAAACATTGAACATCATGGTTCTGTTTGATACTGGACTTTCAGTATACCTTTTTTACTTGGCTGTGTGGTCAATAATTACTGTTGTATCCATTTCTTCTGTGTGCAGATATAAATGACTCTTTAGGCTGAACGATGAGTCTTGCATTACACGATCTGCTGGTTTGTTGCCGTCGCCTTGAAAATGAGAAAGCTGTGGAGCGAAGGGTAATAAGTTTTCTTTTGGATGGTGTACTTCAAATAGCAATGAAGGGAATCATAAACAATTATTCTTCTTGTACTACATTTTCAGAAGGAAATTGAAAATTTCAAGCGACTTCTCCGTGATCCTGAAACAGTTCTCCAGCTGGACCGGAATTCTGATTCTAAACAAGGAAAGCAACTCAACTGGGATGCTGTATTCAGGTAGTTCCTTGGTTTTGTTTGTAAATGGTCACAATTTTCCTGAATGGGACATCATTCTTTTGGTTTTTAGGCCTATTTTAGTGCTTATCTTTTTGTATATTGATTTAGACGTCTTGTCAGCTTATAAACAAGTAATTACTTACCTTAGTCTCCCAAGGAAGTAAGTTTAAAATGGCCAAAAGTGCCACACTTATCCCTTATAGAAAACTGCTAGGAAACTTATTAATTGGGTAGATTCTTTACTTGCAAAAATAATAGTTACTTCCTTTTATGGAAAATTATTCTTCACTTCTGATTTTCAGTCTGTAGTTCTTAGGTGGATTACAGGTAGCTTTGTAAAGTTTCTTGTGCTGCTGAATTCCTCAAGATACAGTAGAAGGACCGTGGCATGTTTGTAGAGGCTAATCTTTGGTACAGTATGCTTAAGGTGTATTTTAAGATTGGACTAAGCATGAGTGTGATAAGTTCTTACAGCAGCTTCAGCCAGTGGTAAATTTCATGGTAGAAGTTAATGTGAATTATTGCTTTTCATTGAATGGGTTCCTGCTTTCAATTATGTTCTTTTAGTTTGACAGCATTGGAATAGTTTTTGTTTCACCAAAAGTTTCGTAAAAAGTACTTGATAAATTTGACAAATTGCTTTAGAGACAGTAATATATTAGGAATACACAGGAGGAATACAAAAATAGAGCCTCTAAACTGAATTCAAGTAGAAGGCCAGAGAATCTGTAGCAATTACAGTGACAAATACAGTGAAAAGTTTAATTTATTCATAGATCTAAAATATAATCCATATATTAACTTTGATTTACAAGGAAATAGGACTAGAAGGCTTTCCCAATAAAAGCAATGATAAGTACTTCTTATTATTTTGTTTTATAATGTCACAGCATAAATAAAAATACTTAGCAATGCTTTTTTTCCTAACTGTAAGTAGTATGTTTAGCACTGTGCAAAGTTTAAAGGAAAGTTTGGTTCCTACTCCAAGTTGCTTTTATCTTTAATACTTGCTTCTCCTTTTATAGACTGTTTTCCAGTCATGCTTGGACTGTAGTGTATTTCAGTTTGGTTTAGTCTTTGATAATTAGAATTGTGAGAAGAACAGGAACTGGCATTTTAGCCTAAACCAACATCTTCCTATTTTACTTCAGTTATAAATGAGCAGATCCTTGGTTAATCTCTCTTTTATTTTTGAAGTGTCTTGCAGAAATATTTCCAGAAAGAACTTAAAAACCTGCAGCTGACAAAACCAAATGCATCTGCTTCAACCCAAACTACAAGACAGAAAAAAATTCAAGAAGTTGGAAGCTTGGTCAAATACTTCATCAGATGTGCTAATAAACGTCAGTAATACGCATTATCATATAGAGATACTGGTTTGGTTTGGTACTTTGCTTTCAACTTTGAATTTTAACTTTGTAGTTACCAATGTAGGGTTCATCATATTTGCTTCCAGATGTTTGCTATTTAAATATCTTGATGTGAATCACTTGTGCTCCTTATCTGTCCTTTTTGATGTTCACAGTGCCTTTTTTAATTACTCAATGTGTCTAAAACTGATATATCCTCCCACTGGTAATTTATATTTTAGAAACAGTTTAAGAAAATATTTCCTCCTAGAACTGTTTCAGAACTGTAAGTTTGGGGGTTTTGTTGTTTTGTTTTTTTAATTAGGTAACATTTACAAACAATAAATTACAGATTTTTTTGGTAGAATTAGGGTTAATGAAATAATCTCATGTTATTTCTTCTTATAGGAGGACCCAGACTGAAATGTCAGGAACTTCTGATTTATGTCGTGGAAATTATAAGAGATCCAATAAGTTGTGCTGCTTATGGTTCTGACTGTAGTAGTATACTCCTAAAGGATATCCTGTCCGTGAGGAAATACTGGTGTGAGATATCCCAGCAGCAATGGTCAGGTAACATTTTTGAGCCTACTTAGAAATATGTTTTCCTTTTGTAGAAGTATGTTTTAGATGCATTTTAATTTGTTTGACATCCTGTTGTGTGAGGTGGTGTACAAAATATGGAGTAAAGCTGTGTCAGCTTCTAAGGGCTTACACTTGAAGTAAACAAAGCAACAAAGATTTTTTTTTTTCTTTCTGTGTACTGTTTGTCTATTCTTGCTGAAACATAAGCACTTCTGTACGGTCAGGTCATGTATGCATGGTCTGCACAGGTCACTGGACGAGAACACAGGCCTGGAGAGCCAGTGGGTTGCTGTGTGATGGTTAGTGTCTTTAGGAATGTGGAAGTTAGCTGAGTCTGTGTATGGGCAAAACCGGGAAGTGTGGCAGAAGAAAGGTTGACGTTAGATCATAAGGAATTTAGTTACTGAGGTGAGGAAGGGCTGAAGGCCATAAATGTAGAGGAAGTCAGACTTTAATCCAGTAAGTGGAACAAGTTACTTTTATTAAAGGAAGGGTATATAATCTTTGTGAAGGTTACTATAACCTTTTCTAGTGATTCCACCTTAATGCTTGCTTATAACTTGGGGTACATTAGAGAAGTCAGCTTTTTTATTTATAAAATCAGGGATCTGTTGCTGTTGAAAGTAAGAACATGGATTCCAGCTGTTAACCACAGTGTGGTGGTCTCTGTATCTTTAATGCAATATTTTGTGTCAATATTTTTTAATGTAATATATATGTTTATACTTACCTGCATTTTTTGTTTTTATACATTTGCAGAGTTGCTGACCCGATATGGCCATTTATACCTCAAACCTTCTGGGAGCATTAATAGAGTCTTAGTGGCTAGGATAATTCACACACTTACGAGAGGGTGCTGCTTCCAAACAGATGGGTTGTGTTCTGACATGCTTGTCTTCTTTTCAAAAGCAATGCAGTCTGCAAGGTACGTTGCAAGTGCTCCTTTTGTATGCTAGAAAATAACTTATATTAAGTACTTGGGATAGACTTGAGTAATTACAGGTAATACTTCTTCAGGTATATTTTCTTCTGCCTTTGAATGTCAATTAAGGAACTTCTCTAAAATACTAATGACTTCTGCATTTGTTAAGCAAATACTATTCTGAATGTTGTTACTTGCTAGTATTTGCGTTTAAACGATACTTATGAAAATAAATAAGATTATTTCTCATGGAAGTTTGAGTGTTAGGTTTGTGTTACAGGCAGGAGAAGAATACTGCAGGCCTGGATCATATTGTTGGAGCAATGAATATCTTCTGCAACAAGTTTGCTGACAGCTGTCGCATACAGATTTGCAAAGTAGGGGAAGAAATTTTGCCTACGGTGCTTTACATATGGACTCAGTATAGACCAAAGGATTCCCTGAAAGAATCAATAATTGAGTTATTTCGTCTCCAAGTTCATATTCATCATCCAAAGGGTGCAAAAACTCAGGGAAGAGGTACAATGAAAAGCTTATTTTTTTTTTATTGCTTCATGTGGTTGTTTAAATTACTGTGCCAACTCTGAATTTTGATACTGAGTCATGGAAACATTAATGGTAGTGATGATTATTTCTCAGTAGTTTTATGCTGTGGATTAATACTGAGTGAAAGTGAAAAGGAGTTTTCAAATTATATCCGCTAAGACCGTATTAATTGTGTTAAGTCCTTTAAAGGTTGGGGCATCTTTTAATTAAAAGGCAGTTTTAATTCCTAAATGAAAATACAAAGTCTTTGGGGAAAGGAAATAATAATTTAAATTTTGTTTAGATTGCCACATATATTGGTGTCCTACCAGATCTATTTAAACCCAGAAATTACTACTGTTAGTTGAGACTGACTTACACTATAAAACTGGTCAGAGAATACAACTCAGTAATTTTGTTTGTCATGGTCTATTTTAGTTCTAGCATAGTTTTTTTTTTTACTTTGTACAAATCTATCCATTACCTTTAACTGTATTCTTTCCAGTTAGATGAGGAATTGTTTATTAGAAACTTAATTCCTACCCTAATTACTTCTATAAGCTGATTACATTCTCTCTTAACTTTTTCCCTTTTTTACTTAATTTGTTCTAAAGTATAGAATTTGCTTTTCAGGCCTGCACTTGCTGAGCTTTGTTTGCCTTACTCTGATTTTGTCTGTATTTTGCATTGTCTAGGTAGGTTTATGTATTGTATCAAGTGGGTGATACATGCTATCTTTTAATTGTTTTTGCATGTACAGGTGCACATGACTTTGCAAAGTGGCAAAGCATCTTACATAACCTGTATGATCTGCTGGTGAATGAAATAAATCTCATCAGTAGCAGAGGGAAGTATTCTTCAGGCTCACGTAATATTGCTGTAAAGGAAAATTTAATTGAGTTAATGGCTGATATTTGTCATCAGGTAACATTTTTATTTGAATCCATGTTTGACTATACTGAGCTGTATGGTTTGCTGAAGTATTCATACCTTTTGTCTGTGATCTGTGGTGTTTTGTTAATTCTGTACAGTTTAGAAATATATTATACTGTACTTCACTTGTGTTTCTTGTTAGACTGTAATTATTCCAGTTTTCTTGTAAAGACTGCTTTTTTTTTTGTTTTTAATTTGCATACTTCTAAATTTTTCTTTATGAAAGGTTTTTACAGAGGATACCAAAGTCCTTGAAATTACCCAGTCATATGCTGTTTCACAAAGAGAGCCCAGTGAGAACACGGTGCCAAACAAGCGCAGGAGGATTGAGCTTGGCTGGGAGGTCATTCGAGAAAACATGCAGAGATCCCAGAAGGATTTTGATGTCATACCTTGGTAATAACATCTTTGCATGAAAAAAGTATCACTGAAGATATCTTTTTACATTTAACATTTTCCTGAATATGTTGTGCATTTAAGTTGGGTGTCTGGACATGCTATGATTTATTATCTAAGCAGTGAACTTAGGTTGTCAGAGCATTTGGAAAGTTGCTCTTAGCTGGCTGTGTCATGGTACAGTAACTATTAAAAGTTTGGCCATTTTGGACGAGTTCACACAGTTTTTTGTAATACCTATCCTGAACACTATTCCAAGGCCTGGCTTCTTACCTTGGACCTTGACTGAGTGATATTTTGTTTGTTCAGAGGGACCTCTGAACTATAAGAAACTGTTAGTGATAGTGAGGCTAGATGAGCAGTCTTTACAAGTGAAAATGGTAGAAATACTGACTCTTTAACTTTGGATAGTAAACAAATCAGCTCAATACTGTAAAATGTAAATGAGATATGGCAATCAAAGAAGGTTTTGTTTGTTTGTTCGTTTACTGCTGAAAATGCAAATTTCTGTATATTTGGTATTAATTGCTTTACTTTGTGTTTTCAAGGTTACAGGTTACAAGTCAGCTAATATCCAGGTATCCCATGAGTGTTCCTAACAGTGAGCTGCCTCCCTTACTCAATGTCCTTCACCAGTTACTGCCTCAGCAGCGCCGAGGAGAAAGGACCCCGTACGTGCTGAAGTGTCTCACAGAGGTAGCTTTGTGTCAAAACCAGAAAACTGATTTGAAAAGCACGCACAAGTTGGAGCTCCAGAAAACCTGGGCAAAGATCTGGACTCTTACCATTCGCAGCGTAAGCCTTCAGCAAATGGAAGTGGAGACCTTTGGGCTGCTTGGAGCTATGATTCAAGGGAACCTTGTTGTAACCGATAAAGAGCTCTGGAAAATATTTTCAGGACCTGCATGCAAACCTTCAAGGTAAATTGGAATCAAGGATAGTGTCGTGTGTCTGATTCACATTCCTCTTTACTGTGTTACTCAATATTACTGTCGTTGTGACTGTATTCTATTCAAGAACCGCACACATTTGTGTTCCAGGCATTTGAAATTATCATAAATACGTAAAAAGACTGAAAGCAGAGGCAGAAGAGGCAATCACATTCACGTTTAGAATATACTAAAATTAAAAATGGACAAAAAATTTAAAGATATGATAGACAGATGTTGATTTTTTTGAAGTTAAGCATATTTTCTTCTGAATTTTTATTCTGAATAAGTACTCTGACATAGTCTTTAAGATAGGTAGGAAATGTCTGTAATAGCCAAGAAAATAAAAATACAAAGATTTTAATGAAGGAGTTGACCAGTATGCATGCTTTTTAACTTGTTTATGTATTTGATGCTTCCCGTGCTTGCAGAAATACTCACTTTGCTTTAGAGTGCTAATCAACAAATACTACAGGGTTTCTCACAGATGCCCTGTTCCATTTTTGTTGCAGTTCTGCTGTATGTTGTTTATCATTGGTGATGTCTGCCTATTCAGTGCCAGAAAATTTGGACATAGGAATGGAACAGAATAGTTCTGAAAGAAATCTGGGTTCTGTGTTAAGGGAGGCAATAATGAAATGGCTCCTGTCCAGCTACTTGGAGGAAGAGATAGAAGAATGTGGAGAGTTGCCTCCTGTGCTCCTCAGGTAAAGTTTTTGTGGCATAATTTTACACATAAGCTCACCCTGGAACAAAAAAATTCTGCAGGGAAAAACGTTTTATATTAATGCAGAATTCTGTTATATTAAAGCTTAAGCAGAGTCAGTAGGGTTTTCCAGCTTCCTGTTGAATGTCATTCTGGGATATAATTTGGTTATCTGTCCATATCATGGCAGATATGTGACCTATGCATTAGAAATCTTCAGTGCAAACTTAAATTTCATTGAGAATACCCTGTTAATCTGGTCAATGTTTGTGTGTGCTTCAGGAATCCCAAGAGCTTGTCTGATTGCAAGAAAATATGAAAACATTTTCTTTCTTACAGTGATTTTCCTCATCTTGTATTACAAAAAATTCTTGTGAGTCTTACAATGAAGAACTGCAGAGCCTCCATGATCTTTTTCCAAAATGATGCTAAATGGTATGTTTTTAAATTAATCATTACAGGTACTTAAACGAGGAATGCTGCTGCATCTTTCATCAATGCTTTGGACTATATCTAGTTTCGTCTTAATTAGACTGAAATGTGTTCTGATGCAAGCTAAGACTTACCTACTGGAAGTTAAAAATACTAGTTTTAGGGGCTTTTTGGATTTCTGCTTCAGCTGTGTCAAGTAGCCTGTGGTCAGGGACCCTAACACAAAGCAGATGCTGCTCCATAACTGCAGGAGAGGGTATGATCTGTGTGCAGGCTTCATGTTTCCTTACAGTTCAGTTAGAGCTGGAATGGTATTGTCCATTCCACAGTGAAAGTCATGTCAGAAAGTAAAGGTCAACCAGGGCAGAAGCACAAACAGATAAAATATTTTATTTTGCTTTTTTATATTTCCTGTATTAAAATAATAGTATTTCAGAGTTGTAAGTTATATACTGGCTGCTAAAGTAAAAACTGTGTCTCTTCTTCAAGTGAGCAACATGTGCAAGGGAAAGAAGAAAATAATTTTTCTGATGTTGAAGAGCTGTACCTGCAGACTACATTTGATGAAATGGATATTTTCACTAACTTTGGAGTAAATGTTGCAGATAAAAATGTGACTGGTTCAAGACTTGTCATCAACCAAAATCTTAGGGAAACACTGGAGAACTGCCTTTTAGCAATGTCAGAAAAGCTTTTAAGCAGTTGTGGTCCTAAGGTAAATTAGAAATTGTTGTTACATCCTTACATTTGTGCTCCCAAACCCTCTATTTCCGAGGCAAAGTGTATGAAGTCTGTATTTTGTGGTGACGAACTGCTGGTATTGATAACTGTGTATTTGATATAGTCTAAGGTTGTTGCTGCTGAGCACCTTGTCCGATGTGTCAGTCTCTTGGCTGGTGTTCTGGGCTGCTACTGCTACACTGGCATTTTTAAAGAGGAGGATGCCTGTAAGTCAGCATTGTTCCAGAATGCTAAGGTAAGCAGTAATGCATTTGGGACCTATTAAAAATTAAATAAAGCATTGAATAGAAATTAATTAATAAAATTCTGTTTGTATTGACACATTTTCAAAGCTCAGGTGTCTCCTCAGAAAAAGGCAGCTTGGAGAGGTTTAAATATGTTTCTGCTGCTGAAAGAGAGGAGTCACTGAAATTCTGTCAGTACACCAGCTCATAAGTTTTGCAGTGGAGATTATTCTAAATATTGATACATTTCTGAGTCACACCTTTCAAAAAATAGAAGTCATGGACATGTAGACAAAGGACTAATTAGAGGATATTTCAATTTTAGATCTTTTATTCAGGAATTTAAGATAATTTGATGGTTCAAACCAGTATGAAGACTGCTATTGCTATTGTTTTTATTATGAGTATTGTCTCAGGTGGTTCTTGGTTTAAATACAGAAACCCAAAACTTACATTTTATGGAGATGTGTTGTATTTTTCTTTTGTGATGAAAATATAAGTGTTTCAAGCATGGCTAAGCCATGGTTTTGTCGCTACTTCAGCAAAATGAGCACAACAAAAATCACAGAAAAAAAAGTGGATTCACTGATGCACGCTATGAATATCAAAGCTGTATGAACAAGAATGTATGAATGAGAACCCATTCCTTTTGTGAAAATATGTGTACTGTGTAGGTGCCAATGTATAAGGGCATTTCACTGAGGTTTTCTAATCATGTTGTATTTTTGCTAGTCTCTCATTCATTATGCTGGAGAAAGCATTTCCCAGTCTAAAAACAAACTAAATGAAGATACCCAGATCAACACACTGAGGACCTTGATAATGCAGTGTACAAAATGTTTGTGCAATTGTACCAAGGTAAAGTTTATAAAGGAATTTAAATTTCTTTCTTCATTCGTGAGATCAGGAAATTGAGTATATCATACCTTTAATTCCTGAAAAAAAATAATTAATCTGTCTGTACCTGTTGCTTCCTTACAGAACAGTGCTAATAAGATGCTGTCTAATATATTCCTCCGTTTGTTAACATCAAAATTTATGAATGATCTGATAGATATTTGCCAGAATCTGGTAAGTACAGTCTTTCTTTTTCTGAATGTAGTGCTCTTCTGTGAGGGGGATTGTTTTTACGGCACAGTAATCTGGAGGCAAATCAAACAAGATATATATTACTGAAAAAAATAAATTGAAATATGTTGAGTTTTATAGAAAATTGCTAAATGGAAACATTTCTGTTTAGCATTTGAACACAGGCTTAGGGTAAAAAGAAGAGCAAATGGATAACATTTGATCAAGGTGAGCATTCCAGCTCACATTAGAAAAACAAATTTATGCTGTTTTTCGTGTTTTTAATACTTTCTTGCAGTAGAGGTATATACAAAAGAATCCTATACCACTAGATGGTTAGTGTTAATGCGCTTGTAAAGGAGCAGGGTTTTTGTGTTTATCATGTGGGTATTAAATCTTACTGTAAATTACTCCTTTTCCACTAAGAAAAGTGGAAGTGTGGCACATCACTGCACAATTCTTAAAACTTCTCTTGGGCACATGGTGCTGTAGTCAGGTCTAGGTAGGCAAATTCCTGCTTTTCAGATGAGGAAGAGCTGGGGGTTTTGCCATGTGTTAACTTGTCACCTGGTAGGGAAAGTAGTAATTAGTTTGCCCTCAGAAAGTCACATGCCTCCTTTTAATTTCTTTCTAATTGTGAAGTATGGAGAGAAGTTGGTGAGTCTTACAGAAAGAACTGTTTTTGAAAAACTAACACTGTCCTTGGCAGAATCTAGAATGCAGAGATCAGTATCTGTCTGAGGAAGCTTCTGTTCTAAAGAGAATTGTTCAGACAGTGTAGAGAAAACAGGTTTATCACAAAGGATGAAATTCATAAGTTCTGTGTCATCCTTACTGTCTTATCCTGTTCTAGTTCACTGGAAAACTGCTGTGTTTCTCCCTGTGCTATGTCTGTGGTATTTCTTCTGTCCCTAAAAAGAAAATCTTTAAAAGGCTGTGGTGTTTTTGTCAGATGACAGTTACTGGAAAGCCAAGTGTACTGGGAGAAGTGGATCTCAGCAATGATCCTGAGGAGAGTATAATGGAAGTCGATAACCAGTCATCTGATGGTTTGTTTGATGATCATTCAGTGACTGACATCAGTGATACAAATGAATCTGGTGACATGCAAACTGTAACAGGCAAGTTTTTTCTACCTCCAAACTACTTTCAAAAACTTGTTTTTGCAAATATCTCTTTGCTTGAAAGTTAGTAAGGTACAAAATCCTGCTGTGTTATTAGTAGTTGAAGCACATAGTGGTTGAACCGGGTACTTCCTAAGCAGTAATAATTTTCATCAGTGCTTTAACAATATTGATGAAGGGTTCGTGCTCATTTAGAAAGAAGTAGTTTATTTTTAATTTTATAAATCAAATAAGGCAAGAAGAGACACTAACTTTTTCAGCGTCAGAAGTTTTGGCATAGAAAAGACTAGAAAATATGTCTATAAAATGCTTGTCTCTCATTAGATTGCGCTTTTTTCTTAAAAATAGTCCTATTTAACTTTTCTTCTTCTCCTGATCTATAATTCTTGACAATATATCTGGACCTTCAGAGGGATAGGAGCATAAATCTGTCTGTTTATTCCTGTTAAGAGCTACAAGTACAAGTACTGATGTTACCTTTTGTTTTAAATTCTTACTTAAAATGCCCTAGCTGCTCAATAACAAATGAACATAAAGGTTGCTTGTACTCTGTCTTTTTTGTGAACTTACATTAGTTTTGCAGAGACTTAAAATGTTACCACCTCTTCCATTGCCTTTGGAGAAGCATTTCTTACATGAAAATTTTACTTCCAGGTGCTTTGAGTCCATTAGCTGAAGAACAGTTGACAAAGCAGGATTTACTTCTCCTTGAAATTGTGAGGTTCTTATGTATTTGTGTAACTACAGTCCGAGTTCAGACACTGAGCTTCCGAGCCTGTGATATTCGGAGGAGGCTGTTAATGCTGACTGAAGGCAGTGTCTTTGACAGCACTAAGCCACTGCATCTGCACATGGTGAGTGTGAGGGGTTTTTACAGCAGACCCACTTCTGTAATTGTACTGTTACTAAATTTGCATAGTCTTCTCGATTGCACGTTGTCTTTTTCCTGTCATCAGTCCCCTGGGAAGACTTAAAATGGCTACATTTGGTGGTTTTGAAGTGTGTTGAAGTCAGGGAAACAGCAGTTCGAATTTGTAAGCCAGAAAATGAAGAGCTGAGAAAAATGTGGATCTTTCCTTTATAATTAATTATTTGTTAAAGAACTAGAAATAGTCTCTGCAGTAGAATATCATCTGTGGCTTAGTTTACAAAGGATATATTTTTTACTGCCAGAACTAAAAGTTTGATGATGTGCATTACTGTGTAATGGTGTTTGCATGAAAAGATGACCAGTCTAACATGCAATTGCTGATGATAGGTGTCTTCCTGCATGGTTTTGTGTAAGACCTAACAAAAAAGTTCCTAATTTTTCTTTTTGACTACTTATTCTTCCAAGTACTGTTTATCATTTTAGTTTTGTTTGGGCTTTTTATTCCATTTGAGTTTTTTAATTCCACAGTACTTGATCCTGTTGAAGGAGCTCCCTACTGAAGATCACCTCTTGCCTGCAGTCGATGTTGATATGCTTCTTAAGCCTCTTTCGTAAGAAAGAAACTATTCAGCATGTTTTACATCTATTTCAGGGGATTTGGTGGCTTTTTCAACATACTTTTTCTATCTTTCTTTACAGTACTGTGTGTTCTTTGTATCGTCGAGATCAAGAAGTTTGTAAAGTAATCTTAAATAATTTGCTCCCTATAGCAGCAGGGTTGGCCCAGTTCAAGGAACCTGCTGAAGAGGCAGGGAATGCCAAAGGACAGTTTTTGACAGTTGTTGGAGCCTTCTGGTATGTTATTTAATGTAGGAGTCTGTTGGACATAAAATTTTTGATTTTTAGTTTTTATCTTTCCTATCAGTAAGAGGACTGTAGTGCTGCTGTGTGTCTTGCTGATTTTGTGTGCTGTGGAATCTTTATGCAGCATTCAACTTCTCAGATTTTCTGTGTCATGCTATATTTGTAGCAGAAAATTAATCCTTAAGATGGTACCAGAATAATAAACACTACACTGCTGTATATAAACAAGGACTGATTCTATGCTGAATTGCATCAGTAATTATGACAAGGGCTGAATTTCAGCAACCCAAAAAGAATACTGTCTGCAATTACCAATAAAAATGTCAAATCCTTCCAAACATGCCCATAGAGCACAAAAAAGTCAACTGTGAGCAGCAGAAACTGATTTGCTAGACTGTTTCTCAAAATTGTGGACAACGTATTCCATTAATTGAGTATTCCTTGTTTTAGGCATTTATCTCAAGGAGGGAAATGCACAGCATCAGTAAGAGTGGCCCTTTTAAATTGCATGAAAACCCTGCTTGAGGTAATCCCAGATTTTCTGACATTCATTAGCATACGAAATACTTATTTGAGATGTACTTAAAAACAGTGTATAAATATCTTTTGCGTATTGCAAAGTATCTTCTGTACATTTTGAATCACAATGTTCATTTTCTTTAGGTTGATCCTCATTGCAAGTGGGCAATCCTTGATGTGAAAAATGAAGATCTACCTGTGAGTGATGCTTTCCCACATTTCCTTGCTGACAGTCACCATCAAGTTCGAATTCTTGCTGCAAAGTCAATTACCAGGTGATAATGTAGATATTTAGGTATTTTTTCTGATTGTAGGAATAGTGCTTAATTTCACTTAACTGTATGTCACTTCTGCTACTGCATAGCTGCTGTTTTTGATACTTCTGGAACTGCAATCTTGCCAGAATATAAAAGCCTATCAGATTTTGTTGAAGTGTTCCAACTTTGCATTTCAATTATTCGGTGATATGAGAGCTTGATATAGAGAGAGAAACTGCTGTATAAGAAAATAAAAATCATTATAAGGCAATTAAAACAAAAATAATTATATTCAGAAAATCAGAATCATTGGTATGCAAAACATTGGTATCCAAATCATTGGTATGCAAAAAATTCTCTGGTGTTATGCTTATAATTACTGTTCTTTTTTTTTTTTAAGTTTGTTTCAAGATGTGAAACAGAGAGATTCTTCTGGAATTGCAAGACCTCTTCCCCTGAAGCTTCAGCAAAAGGCTTTTGAGAATGCATACCTCAGAGTTCAGGAAGGAATGAGCAATATGGTACCAACATCTAGTCATTAGTTTTTGCCTAATTTGGATGTTTTGAATAAAATTACCTTTAACATGATCATGTTTAGTTTTCTGAAAATATTAATTCTTCTGGACTTCTGGTAATCTGAGCTCATGAAACAAAGTGATAGTTGGGAAATGCCTTTCATATCCAGTCACTCGCAGTTTTGCCCACATTAGAAGTGTGTGAATTTGCAAACTATATGTTTCAGACTCTGCTCCTCTTTATCATACTATATGTTGTTGACAGGTTCAATTCTACACTTAGGAATTGTAGAAAAATGTAGCCTCAATTATCTAGAAAACATCTAAATAATTAATAAGGAGCAGTGTAAATTTAATAATGTGTTTACACAGCATTAAACCAGATTTGTAAATTTCAGAAAGATCAAGTTTCCAGTGGTATTAGAGCAGTGGTTTTCAAAACTGAGATTTGCTTCAAAATTTGAGCTATTCAGAAGAAGCTTGAAATGAAGGAAAAGTTACACTTCAGTGCAGTGCCTGGAAATACAACAGTGTGATGTAGTACTGTGGAATTTCTTGATTTTTCTTTTAGTGTCTTTCACTTTTCCTCCTTCTTTGCCACCATGTTAAGTCATCTACTTCATCGTTTTCCCTTTTTTTCTGTCATGCTGTTACCTACCTGCATGTCACCTCTCTTCCCTTTGCTGTGGCCTTGCTGCTGAGGCCTCCTCTCTCAGTCATCTTTTTCATCCCTCTGTACTGTCACCTCCAACTCTTTGTCATCATCTGATTTCTGTGTGGCTTTGAGTCCTTGTTCTGTCCCCTCAGCTTGGTGGTGTCTGTTAGCTTTTCCCCTTTCACTGCAGTTTCTTTTAACTTTTATTTAAACTCATCACTTGTCAACACAATGCCTTGATAGGGGGAGAACTGCATTTAATTAGCAAGGCAGTACTTCCCTATATGTCTCAAGGAGTTAAAAAAGGAGACTTGGCTTGTTCAGCAGTATATATGTCAGTGCCCTTAATTTTAAATTAGTTTTGGTGATTTACTAACTAGGAAATTGCTTTAACAGAATATTTGCTCAAGCTCTTCATAATTTCTTATTGTAGGTCAGGGGTGATGCCAGTCCTGAAGATCTTTTGGACAAACAGAATAATGGCAAAGCAGTTTTGCTGATGCTTATAACCATGGTTCTGTGCTGCAGCCCGGTCTGTGAAAAGCAAGCTCTGTTTGCTATTTGCCAGTCTGTGAAAGAGAATGGATTAGAGCCTCACCTTGTGAAAAAGGCAAGTCTGATATTTCATTTGATATTTAGGTTATAAATTAAGGTTAGGTTAAGATTGGAAGACTACAAGATGTTTTGCTCAGTATTGAAATTTGTTAAATATTGTAAAGGTATGACTAATGTGATACTTACATAACTAAATGAATTTGTCTTTATATTTAATGACTCACATAGAAATAATGAAATCATGAAAGACAATTGTAATGGTAAATCTTGTATATTCAAGGCAC
This sequence comes from Haemorhous mexicanus, assembly GCF_027477595.1. Classification (NCBI taxonomy): domain Eukaryota; kingdom Metazoa; phylum Chordata; class Aves; order Passeriformes; family Fringillidae; genus Haemorhous; species Haemorhous mexicanus. Next base: position 47,212,918 of record NC_082342.1, read on the forward strand.
AGATCTGAAATACAAATAGACTTTTATATATTGAATATTGCAGATCTCATTTAAAAAAATCATTGTACCCAGAGGAAGCAAGTTGTTTTATGTGGAAAATATGTAAAGTAAATGGAGTGTATTGGAAGATGGTATGTGTCTTGTGGAATTCTATTTTGAAGTTCACAAGGGTGTACTGAAATGATTGCTGTTCATACTTCAGCCTTTCATGCCAGTAATTTTTTAAGTGCACGTGTTCCTTTTATCCTTTATTTCTGTTCACCACTTCCTGTTTTTGCACACAGTCTGTACCCTGCCAAATGGGTACTGGCCATCCTTTCTTAACTCATATGGGTTAGTTGTAGTTCCTGGATTGCACTCAGAATTCTGAGATACTGCAATACAAATAATAAAATGGCTTATGCTAAAGAGGGGCTGAGTTACACAAATTTTCATTAAAAGGCTGGAGGGTACACGTGGAGGTGTAGTATTGTCAGTTTGCCACAATACTGTGTACTCTCTATGCTATTTTTGCATTACTAATTTGTGCATTTCAGGTTTTGAAAAAAGTCTCTGACATTTTTGGCTATAAAAGTATAGAAGACTTCATGACATCACATTTAGACTATTTGGTGATGGAGTGGCTGAAAATAAATGACACTGGATATAGCCTGTCTGCTTTTCCTTATGTTCTTCTGAACTATACTAGCCTTGAGGAGTTCTACAGGTGAGTTTGCTATATGATGAAAGTATTATTTAGATTTTATGTACAATTATGACACGAGGTCTCAAGTTGCTAAATGTAGTAATGGATCAGGATTTTGTTGTGAGGTGATGTATTGAGAACTTTTGAAATGTATTCCAAGCATCATGCGTATTACATTTATGCAAGTAAGATTTTCTTTTTAAGGACATTTTGGAAATGTATTTACTACATGTAGGTCTTGTTACAAAGTTTTGGTTCCACACCTCGTGATTAGAAGTCAGTTTGAAGATGTGAAATCACTTGCCAACAAGATTGAGAAGGACTGGAGACAAATTCTGGCAGACTGCTTTCCAAAGTTACTTGTCAATATCCTCCCGTACTTTGCCTATCAAAGCCATGAAAAGAATGAAGTAGCAGAGCAAAGAGAAATGGCTTCTAAAGTCTATGACATGCTTAAGGATGAAAACTGCTTAGGAAAACAGGTATCCATTTAAAATGTGTAAGTTGAGTTTTATAGTGTTTACAGACCAGAAAAAAAAATATTAATTATGTAAATAGTTCAAATTTATAGGTGTAAAAGAAATATTTTATTGAATTAAAACTAGATTAATTTTTATCCCAAGGATTTCAAGGAGCCATTCAATAGAAACTTTAAGGCAGAAAGTTGACTGAAGCATAATTTTATTAATGATGCAATAATTTTTTTTACCATTGATTGTACAACCCTGAGTTTCTCTGTTGTATGTCTGTCACATTTTCCTCTTAAAATATTTTGTAAATGCTTTATGATGAGTCATCTTCTCCAGAGGCAGACTGTATGTTCAGAACTAGTAGTAAAGTGAAGCTTTTTTTTTGTATATATTGTAGGAAAGCAGATTGTTCTGCCTCTTGCTGCCACAGAGAAGTTTAACCAGGCTTAATTTATGAATGAATTGTATGTCATGGATGATGGAACAAGTAGAGAATCTAGACAAGTACGCTTTCTTAGAAGCCAAAGAAATAATTCTGAAATACATTTTTCTGATTAAAATGGTATTTTTCTTCTTGTAGCAAATGGACAATTTATTTCATAGTAACTTGCCAGAGATTGTGGTTGAACTGTTGATGACTTTACATGAACCAGCTGGTACCACAGTCGAAGAAGGGTCTCATCTAAGCAAATACATAAGGTATGTTCTTGCAGATTTTCTAAATGCTGAGTGTGTTTGTGTAACATTGTGCATTAAAATGTGCCCTCCAGGCATAAGAAGAGGTAACCCTGCAGCTGAGAGGGTTTATTGTTACTAGTAGTGATATTTCATAGTCATACTCCTCGGGTAGCTACTCCCCAAGGTCAGGAGGGAAAAGCTCTGTAATACTGCAGCTAATGGAAGGAATGAACAGTGGGCAAGGGAGTGCTGTTGTGTGTTGTGTGGCACTGCCAATTGACATAAGTTCAAACCTATATGGACTGCCCTCTGTAAAATTGGTCAGATTCTTGTCTGTGAATTAAAGTGATTTAATGGTTTTTAATAACTTGAAGTCATGGAGAGGGAAAGTGAACTGTTTCTTAGTGCTTCTGGCAGTGGTGGCTCTTGTCTTTGGTAAGGAGATTGGTTAAGCAATGCCAAATAAACAAATTGCTAATTAATATAAATAGCCTAGTGCCATAAATATCTTCATGTTTATTACCTTTTCAGTCTTTGTTGTTGTCCTGAAATATTCCTATTTGCATAACAATACTCCAGATTTTTATGTTCAGATACAAACCTTTTGGAAAAACATTGCAATTTGTAAAGTTCTTGAAGAAGATGCCTTTATTGTAAAAATAGTTGAAAGAGTCCAAAGCATTTCTTGGGAAATCTGCCAAAAGTTAAATGGCTGAGAATTTAAAAACTCTTCAAAGATTTTTTTTTGCAGTGAGTTTATTAACAAACTGTGGTGTCTGCTTGTAAACAAAGCTCTTCTTTTTAAGAAGGAAATGGTAAGAATAGGAGTGGTGAAACTCAGTTTATGTGCCTTTATTACTACCATGATGCATTTCTGCTCTTCTTGAGGTCCCAGAAAATTTCACTCCAACTTTGGTTGTAATTGTGGGAACAACCAAATTGTTCCCACAATTACAAAATGCAGAAGATTTACCCATGAATTGTAATTAGATTTTTGTGCTAAGTACCTTAGATGAGACATGGGGTTTTAACAATATGATCTCTCAAAAAAAACCCTAAAAGAATGTTTAGAAAGTACAGTTTTGAAAGCTACCATAGAGGAACATGAAGCAGATACAAAATAAGATGCATGTCACTTTTCTGGATGCTTTTGAGGCTTCTTATTGAAAGCGGGTATTTTCTAGGAATTAATGTGTTTATTCGTCAAGACTTCCTGTATTAAATACAAGTGGTTTGACTTTTGAAAAGAAAAATAGAAATCTCTTTTTTTATTCATCTAGAGAACTGGATCCTGCTCCTAATCCTCCTCATTTTCCATCTTACGTGATTAAAGCAACCTTGGACTATATTAGCAGCTGTCATAAAAGCAAATTAAAAAGTATTATAGAAGTTCTTTCTAAAAGCCCTGTAAGTATGATGATGTATAATGTATGAAAATGATGAATTTATTTCCTGTAGGATGTAAAATTTCTATTATAGGTACCCTTTAGTTAAATTAGACATTTTGATCATTTCTATGTGAGGAAAATAAACAAGACTTAGACCCTTTTCTGTTAATTTGTTTGCCTTTTGAAGTGGAAGATGTCCTAAATTCAGGGACAGAGTTATGTACATTATATAATTATATTACTTCATTAATTATTATATTATGTATGTAATATGTCTTATATAAATTATGTAATTATATGCATTATATAATCCATATAAAGTAGAGTAGATTATTTTAAAGGTTTTTATTTTAAAATCTCTGTGTACCAGACACAGTTTAGAATGTAGCATATTTATCATGTGTTTGAAGAGTGTTCTGAAATAATTATACTTGGTCAATTTTAACTAAATACAGCCTACAATTATAATATAAAATTTACTTACTTTTCCTGACAGTGTGAAAATTTTATGCTTAGGGATATTTTTTGACACCTGATTTTTGATGTTAAAGACAAATATGAAGACATAGGAAATTATACAGCCTGGCAATAAATCATAAATATATCACTGTCTTTTAAGTTTGTTCCTTAGAAATGTATGTTTAAAGTTATGCTGTTTTATTGCATATGTTGTCAAGAACTTTCTTTGCCTACCTATAAATAATCTAAAAATAGGGAAAAAACTTTTCTAAACCGTGTTTTATCTAAATCTTTTGAGTGTAAAAGTTAATATTGCCAGCCAGTGGAGTAAGTTTTTTAAAATGTTACACTACCTGCCTAGTGTTTTATAAGTTTACAGTTTTAACAGTTGCAGCCTGCAGTGCTGTGTTCTGTAAAATAGTGCATCTTTCACACATGAACATTATGTTAGAAAAAATATAGATTGAATTCTTACCTGGTGTTTTCATGGTTTTTAATTGATGTTTCTCTGTCAAAAGACATTGCTGTCACTGTTTGGCTTTCTGAAAAATGTGCATAGCACATCTCATGGTGGGGAATAAAGAAAGGAAAATGAAGAGGTATATGGCTTATGGTCCTGTTTAGGGAGTTGGTTTCTCTGTAGGTCTTTTGTTTGTTTAAAGCAATAAAAATAATGAAGCTGTTTTTCCCATGTTAGGTTTTAAGTTTTTAAATTTTTTTCTTGAGATCTGTATTGACATTATGAATAATTTTTTGTACTCATATTTTATTCATTTTTAGGATTCATTCCAGAAAATCCTTCTAGCTCTTTGCAAGCATGCATCAGAAACAAAAAACATGTATAAGAAACACAGAGTTCTTATAATTTATCACTTGTTTGTTGGTCTGTTACTCAAAGAGATCAAAGACAGTTTAGGAGGAGCCTGGGCTTTTGTCCTCCGAGATGTAATTTACACCCTGATTCACCACATCAACAGCAGGTAAACAAAGTAATTATCTCTAGTTCTTCCTGTCTGTGCTCCCTTGCTCCTGTAGCCTTACATTCTGATATAGCTAGCAGATGTTAATTAATCTGTAAAATTAATTATAAATTGCTAAAATTAAAAATAAAGTTGCTATTCTTTTATAATTTCAGAATTTAAACATAGAAGTCTTAATAAAATATGGAATGTTTTGTGCTAGCCTTGTATTTAGATGTTTGCTATATTGCAGGTTTTGTATCTGTAAAAGGCTATCAAATTGTAGAATAAGGGTTGTTAGGAGATTTTGATGACAGAGTGTTTAGGAATTTAAGTCATATGGGAGAAAAATTAAAAATGTGGAGTTAAGTGCAAAGTAAGCACATGTCATATAAAATGTGCCTATTGAGTTAATAGGAGTGTTGACATTTATATTCTCACCCCTAAGTTCCTATAGCAAAGTGAGAATTGTACACGTTATCTTAGCTTGCTTTCAGATTGAGAAAACTAGTCTTTCATTAGGTTCAAATTTAAGTGGGATTCTCACCTTTACATAAGAAGATTAGAGATACTTTCTTACTTGAGCTTTAACTTGGGGTTTCTTAGACAGTTATTTGCCTACATGTCTCTGAGTTTATGTATAAATTGACTCCTTGGCTGGTTTGAAGCATTTCATACCCTGAGATGTTGAAGAGAGTGTGGATTTTATAGTAAATGCCATTATTATGGCATTATTATTCTTATGTTGAACACTCAGCTGGGGCAGGGGCTGCTGATGCACTGGAGAGCAACACTTCCTCTCAGAGGGACCTCAGAATTCAGCTCAGTAAAACCCTGAGAACCTGATCTGAATTTGAAGCTAACACTGCTTAAGAGAGGAAGCTGCACTGCATAATCTCCAGGTGTCCTTTATAACCTATGGGTTTTTTTTAACTAATGTTCATTTTAGATAGAGGAGGATTCAGAAAGCATGTTTTCCATTTTTTTTTCTTCTTCTGTCAAGATTGTCCTGACTAATAATAATCTAAAATCCTTCTGGGGATTTTATGTTCTTTTTGGTGTATATTTTTAAACAAGATTTTATTCCATTTTTGAAAGTGATCAGTGAGATTCACTGTGTTTCAGTTTCTCTGTGTCTAAGTCCTTAGAGCTGCTTCATAGAGTTGATAGATTTTAAAATTTAGAGTCAATTTGTCCTTTCTTTTCTTTTTCCCTTATTATTCCAAGATGCATGAAATGTTGATACTTGAGACAGTGCCAATTTGTATTTCTTTAATTCCATTTTGTTTCCTGTGACAGACCCATGGTAATCAGAGACATATCCATGCGCAGCTTCTCGCTCTGCTGTGATCTGCTGCAGCATGTTTGCCACACAGCAGTTACATGTTGCAGCGATGCTCTGGAGACCCACCTTCATGTCATTGTAGGAACCCTGATACCTCTTGCCATGGATCAGTCTCAGATTCAGGAACAGGTAGTTTTGTGATGCTACTTATGCCTTACCTGTTAGTTTTCCAGTTCATGTTCACTGTTCTTAAGGCTTTATCTGTACTTGTGTTCAATTTTAATTTCTTATACCTATGCTTTGGAGATTTATATAAAAGCTATTATTTTGGATGTAACACTGTGCCTTTAATTTTTTTAAATGCAACTTCACTTTTGGTTCTACTGTTTTGCCAAACAGTACATCAAGCAGCTATGCAACTCCTTAAAAAACTCTGTGGATGATTTAATGGGAAATATGATGAAGACCTTTGATACAAGGTGTCTAAAGGACAAAAAGGAAATGTGTACAGAGGATAGATTTCAGTAGTTCAGCTATTTATTTAATAAATGATCGTTTAAAAAAAATGTAGCACTTAAAAGGGAAACAAAGCAGTTTCTGTTGTGTGACAAGCATTGTTTCCGCTCTAGTGTTGCTTTTTGTGTGCATTTTGCTGGGGTGGAAATATAAGAGGATTCAGAGATTACAATTAGTAGCTGTAGGTCAGAAGTGTGTACCTGTTGCACTTCAGTCCTCATGTTGCCTTCTGGCTTAATCTGATTCCACTGTACCGTAGGCATCTGCATGGTTGCACTGTAGCCCTGTGCTCTCCTCCTCCTTGTACTTCCAGTTCAGCCGGAGGGCTGTGCCAACCCAGCTGAAAATAACCTGGCAGTCTTGTTTCACAGCTTCTTGATTGTGATCAGGTTTACAATATGTCTGTGTAAACAGTTGCACGTGCACATCTGCAAAGGCCACCTGTCAGGGTATCCCTGGGCAGGAACAAAGTGGGGAGGACAGAAAATTATCTGAACTGAATTGGAACTGAAGTCAAATGTGACACCTTCTCATATCATACTCCTGCAGGGATGCCCACCCTCTAATTATCACTTTTCAGTTTCTTCTTTATTTTTTCTTCTAGCATTGAATGGAGGCTAGTTGATAAATTTCAGGTAAATACAAGTCTTCAAAAAAAACCCTCATCATTTAGATTTAAAACACCTCAGAGGTGCTTGGATTTAATATCCAGTTGCATTGATTTTTAAGTAAAGCTTAAATACAATGTTTTTCCAAAGAAAGTATGGTACCCCATTAACATTTATTCAAGTTGTAGATATGTTGTTATACAAATTCTGCCAGACTTCAGTGATTTGGGTAGTAAGGTATGATATATAGGCATTTGTCTAAATTCCAAATTACCAGCACTTTAGTGAGAACAGGAAAGTCCTAATAACTCCAGAAATGCTTGGGTGCAGTGTGTTGTTAAATCATTGTCAATATAATAGAGATCATATTGGCCAGCATTTGAAATCAGCTTCATCAAAAGACAGAACAAAACTGCAGGCTGGGATAGTAAAAGCTTTGATTTCTCTTTGGGAGGAGGAAAAGCAAAAATGCTCCAGCATTTTAGAATGTATCTCTAATCATCTTACAATTTTTAGTGTAAATAAACTATCTTACTAGTGTAATGAAACTTAGAGAAATACAAACTTTTTAACCTGAATAAGAAATATGGCTCAAAAATGTTCCTCTGTCTTTTTTGGTTTTCATTGACTTTTTATGTTCAGGTCCTAGGCTTGTTGAAATACTTGGTGATAGATAATAAGGATAATGAAAGTCTGTACCAAGCAATCAAGTGCTTAGATCCTTTTCCTGAATACCCTGCTTTTAAAGATTTGCGAGCAACTCAACAGAAAATAAAATACAGTAAAGGACCATATTCTCTTTTGGAGGTAATTGCATTTTAAAATACATCTCACAGTATAGTGTTTTTTGTAATGCAGACTTTCCACAGAAGAAGAATAATTTTCTAACTGTAGTTTAAGTTTAAATGAGACATGTGGATTCTTTTATTGCTGGTTTCGGCCACGGAGATAGCTGTAGGTCTGCATTTTTACTTTTCATCCATATTGTGAACTTAATTAGAATCACTTCTTTACCTGAAGCCTTTACTTGTATGCTGTATGTGCTTAATACAGTGTTGTTTTGCAGGAAATTAATCACTTTCTCTCAGTTGGGGTTTGTGATTCACTGCCCTTGACACGGCTTGAAGGACTGTATGATTTACGCAAAAAGTTGGAACAGTATAAAGATCAGATGAAGGATCTCCTGAAAATTTTCCAGGGTACTGATGTCTGATTATGTGTTTTATTTCTTTTCTACCTGGTTTTAGGTGTTTAGTGATGTACCCCATTCTAATTTGACATGGAAATTTTTTTTGTATGTTTAACAATGTAATCATATTATAATTTGACATACAGAGTAGATTGACATTTATGATTCATGCAACATCAAAAATATCTTTAGCAAAATGAATTATAAATTAATAGAGGAGATGTTACATGGCAGAGAGGATAAAATACCCTTCAGGCATTTGGCATGGGTCATGTATGATTGTGAGTGACCAGGATAATGTAGAAGTGCATTGATTTGTGGTTGCTTCATGCGTTTTCTTGTATATGAATCTCCCTACTCTTTTAAATGAAACAAAGCTTCAGTTTGTTAAAGGCATGTTAGAAAGTAAAACTCTCAGAACAAAGAGTAAGATTTAGTTTAGTTGGATTTTGACACGTGCCAAGATTGTGTTTCAGCCCTCAGTCCAGATTCCTTCCTCATTTGGTTTTCAGGTAATTGTGCCAGACCATTTCACTTTTCTCCTCTCCATCAAGTCTTCATCAGCTTGTGTGCATGACAGGAAGATAAAAAGAGATGATGTGATTAATTGTAAACAAGTACAAAGTAAAATTTGGATAAGAATTGTAATGTTGTAAGACTATGGTGCAAGTGCATTTTGGCCCCCCACATCCCCACATTTACAATTTTACAAATAACTCTCTTTGAACAGTTAGTGAAAGGGCAACAAGCTTGTGTGGAACAACTTCCATCAGAGGAGAGCCTTTTGAGATTGGAAAAAGAGATTGCGTAGGAATAGATAGAGCTGTATGAACTGGTGAATGAAATGATGAAGCATAGTAGGGAGTGCTTAACACTTTTATCACAGTACAAGAAGAGATTAAATAATCTTGGAGCAGTTATACAAGAGAAACCATGTAATTTCTTCAAAATACATTCACCATGGCACTTACTACTACTTACTATGAAGTTAACAACATAACTGACCTTAAAAGGAGTTGGACATATTTTATAGAGATTATTAGGTATGAAGATGTGCTCAGGCAAGCCCTGAGAAGTATTTTCTCTTGCTTTGGTGGAGATGGCCTGGCAAGCTTAATGGCGCTTTTGCCATATAATAAAATTCTGTTAAGCACTTAAAAGTCTATTATTCTATGTATTCATTTTTCTAAAGATATCAAGTAAGCATGAAGTCTGATTTCAGGTTTGTACTCCAATCAGTACTTTTTTTGAAAGTACTGCTTTCTTGGGGTTTTTTTCCTTCTTTACACTGACAAATCATCATAATATTTCCTAGACCATTTTGTTTGGAATGTTTATTTTAAGAAAAGACCTCAGGCAGGGAGCAAGTATGCAAGGAAATACCCATCTTGAGAGTTTATAATTTGGCAAAGTTAGTTTGGCAACTGAAAGCTAATCAAATTCTTAGAGATTCTTGACAGAAAGCCTAATTTTGAGATATTCCTTGGGTTCAGATTTAGAACGGAATGATTACATTAGCTTAAGGGCTGTCAGTGGAGCCACATAGTATGCCTTCAATATTTCAGATAGCATTCTTACACCAACTTATGCTAATATTTCATGTGTTTAGTTACCATTTTTACATCAGAACACTGAAAATAATAGCATAGGTGCATTCTAGTTTGGGGGACCCTTTAGCTTATTCAAATGCACAGACATTTTTCCAAGCCCTGATGAATAAGAAAAATCAGTAATTTAGTTGGTGTACTGTTTAATACCATCTTGCTTCAGCATTAATAATGCATATTGACCTTTGTAGGTAAAAGACACTGAAGCAATGTTTTCTTCTAATAACTTCTCATTACAAATATACTGACATGCTTGGCATCTATTTTTCTTTCTGAATGATAGAAAAGCCAGAAGATTCTGTAATAGTGAAATTGGTGGTGAGCTTACTGCAGCTGTCCAAGATGGCAGTTAACCATACAGGAGAAAAAGCAGTGCTGGGTAAGTTAATTAGACCCACAAGTAAATTATGGCTGACATTGCAAACACCAGACTGAAACTGTGGTTGTTCTTCGTGTTACTTCCCACTGTGCTTTCCACTTCAACACTCCTGCAGAGTATGAAGGAGAGAGCAGGGAAATAGATTTTGGGTTTTTTCTAATGAACATTTAACACCCCTTGTTAAAAATTATTTTCAAGGTCACTTTTTTGTTTTTTTCAGTTGTTGTGTGTTTTGATAAAATACTTTGTCTGGAAATGAGGAGCACATGGATACACATTTTTATGTAAAATATAGATTAATTCTTACTGAGTTTGCAGTCTATGTTTAGGCTCACACAGGCTTCTGTTTATATTTACCATACCCTTTAGGCATTGAAAATGAGTAATTGTGACCTTTTCCATTTGCCAGTTTATGGCAGAAGCAAACATAAAAGACATATCTGATATAAGCTGGAAAATCCAGAACCATAGGAACTCCTAGAAAATTCAGTTATGAAGTGTAACTGTAATATTTATGAGTCTTAAGCTGCAAAATTTGTTCACATGTAATTTTAATCATAAAGCTCCTTAAGTGATTATTTATAAATGCTTGCTGCTTTTTACCCCATAACAATCTCAGTTCTAAAAGTAGGGTGAGACCTTGTTTTAGTATGCATAAGACTACAGAAAGACTATAAAATGACATGCTTTTGCAGAGGCTGTTGGAAGTTGCTTGGGAGAAATAGGTCCCATGGATTTCTCCACCACTGCTCTTCAGCGTGCTGAAAATGGACTGGATTCTAGAGCAGCAAATTTACTTGAAGATAGAAAACTTCAGTGTGTCTTCATAATGTTGATTCAAATAAACACTGCTTTAACAGATAATTGGTGAGTATACTTATGTATTTACTTAGCTCAAATGCAAAATAGGAGCCATTAAGTTGTACGTTGTTCAGATTACCTTCGAGTAACTCTCTGAAAGTGTTCTTAATACTAGCCATGTGTTTCTCCAAGGCTCAGATTATTTACCCAGTCAATCTTAGATGTTTCCTAGAAATTCTGTAGTAGGATGCGAGCCAGAGAGTCTCCTCTGTGCTGTAGAGGATAGCAGTGCTGTGGAGTAAATACTCAGGCTTTGTTCTGTAAAAAATATGTAATGGCACCATAGATGGTGGAATTATTTATCTTGTGTACTTACAAAGATGATTTTGAAAAACAAATACCTGAATGAAATTAATGATAACAGTGTTGTGTATGGGTTTTTTTCAGTATTGATGTTAGAGCTGCTGCTGTTTCCTGTTTGAAGAACATATTAGCCACCAAGTCTGGCAATGAATTTTGGGAAGTTTATAAAAGTAAAGCTGATCCCATGTTAATCTATCTACAGCCTTTCAGAACATCCAGGAAAAAGGTACCTCTGATACACCTTAGCATGGCATATGGAGTAGAGTTAAAAGAAATATCTATCTTTTTTAAAAAGTGAATTTGAAAAGATGTTTGAGGTAGGCTTTGATAAATGCCAGATTTGGCATCAATATAATTGGAAATATGATTGCTTTTGTATGTCTGTTTCTCATTTTTGTTTTACCACTTGCAGCTTTCCCTTCGCATAGGAAATTACTATTTTGACATTAGAAAGCTGTGTGGTTTCATTTAGACAATTTTTGATTACCAAATGGATAGTGTAATACTTTCTCAGGATTCTAGTGTTACTTGATGCAAAAAATGGTGGAAAATGAGTCAGGAAAAAAGTGCATAATTATAAGTGCATAAATCAGACATTTCCTAATTTTCAGTCTTTTTATATATAAATTAAATGTGATGCCTAATGTGACCTTGTTGATGTCACCAGTAAAATTTTATTTTAAATACTTTAAGATTTCCTTGGCAAACTTTGCATTTCCATGAACAAAATTGGTACTGTTTATCAACTGAAGGACCAGTAATAGTTTATATGTTTGAATGTGTGCATTGCAGTATAGCTTTTTAAAATGCCATATAGTTTTTTTATATTTGCAATATGTATATTTTTCTTGTAGTTTCTTGTAGTGTCTACTAATGATACAGAGGCTCCTTTAGAAAGATTGGATGACACAAACCTGTGGATTCCTCTGGGAGAAAGTCATGAGACCTGGATCAAGCACCTAACTAGTTCAATACTGGACAGTGGAGGTGTGAAAAATGAAGTTCTCCAGTTGATGAAGCCACTGTGTGAGGTGAGCTAAATCATACATTTTTACATGTATGTGTGCTGTGATACACAAAAAATGTGATTACTCATCTTGATAGCAGATAGTAATTTCTGCTATTAAATAATTCAGGGCCTTTGTGATCATATATTGCAGGTACTCATAAAATATACTCTCAAAATACAGGATTTGAAAGATAATTTGCAAACATAGGAGAACTTTATATGTCTGCTTTAAGTGAATGCCAGCATAGCCCTGTTGAGTGATTTGTGTGTTCTTTCTCAAGCATTACATGTTTGTTTGGGCAGCTGTGAGTTTGGTTGTAACCTGAGAAAGACAACCAAAAAGCATTTCTTTCTTAGCAGCTGCTGTATATTATTACTTTCTAGGTGAAAACAGACTTGTGTCAAACTTTGCTTCCGTACCTGATTCACGATATCCTTCTTCATGACTCAGAAGAATCTTGGAGAAATCTTTTGTCACTTCATATCCAGAAGTTTTTTACAGCCTGTTGCAAATTTGCCTCATCTACTAGATGTACTCCAAATTCTGATTCAGGTAATGCCATAATAGTTTTGTTTCAGCTAAAAGAGGAATTCTGGTTGTGAAAAAACTATCTTCTGATATCAAATGCATGATGTGCAGTTGTAGGTGGGCAGAATTTAGAAGCTTCTGCCCAACTGACGTTTTTTAATGGAGTTACCAATAATTTTGAAGCTGTTCGTTGGCAGCACCCAAGAAGTGTCTTCTGTCTCACTTCTTATTCATAACTGGATAATGTTTAGTACTTACTGAATTTAGGTGTTATCCAATGTTAAATGCTGCAAGACTGAGTCATGGACTGTCTTCTAAAATGACTGATGGGCAGGTAAATTCCTCTATTACTCAAACAAGAGCAATAAAAAGCAGTTTTCATCTAAATGTTCCCCTGGGAGAAGACTAACCCTTGCTTTAAGTATTGCCTAATATTGTTAATGGTCTTTCTATACATTGAGAAGACCTGTTTCATTCCAGCAAAATAAAAGGAAGTTGTAACCAAAAGAACTGTACCAGAGTATGAGAAAGGCAGTAAGTTAATTTTAGAGAAAAGCACCATTTAAAGAAGCTGTTCTTGTCCTTTCCAATTAGATTGTGGTTGAATTTAGCAGAAATCTGTGTAAAAGGAAGATCTTTGTTGTTAGACACTGGGAATTGTACATGCACTTTTTTTCAGGAGCTGAAATAAATACAGTAACTTCAGGTTAGGGTAAGTTTGTTGTCTGGTTTGGTTTGGGGTTTTTTTGTGCAGTAGCTACTGTGCTATATCTTCTAACTCCCTTCTTCAGTAACAGATCACTGAAAAAAAGAGTCTCTACAATGTCTGGTAGTCCCTTTACAGGCAAGTCATGCAAGCTTCAGGTTGCCAGAGAGGAAGTGGAACCCTTAGTATTGCAATTTTTACTAAGAGTGGTATAAATAACCCTAATGCTGATGCTAGGTGTATTTTAAAGTATTGTCTTGGATGCTCACTAGCCCAGACTGAAATACTGGAACAGTATTCTTTCACATTTTTGAATTCAAGTAACAAGCTTTCTACAGCTCACAAATTTATGCTCAGATGTACAGGGTGATCCAAAATGTTCCAAGAAAAATATGAAGGGATTTTTCCAAGTTCGAGAAATTTGCATTTAGTTAAACAATCCCAGTGAGCAAATGATGGAGGCCCCTTCAAACACTGTGATTCATAGAACCACAATCACTTAGTTTGGAAAAGAAGACCTCTGAGATCATTGAGTCTAATCTGTGGCTGAACACTGCCACATCAATTACACATTGCACTGAGTGCCACATCCAGTCTTTCCTTAAACACCTCCAGGGACAGTGACTTCACCAACCCCCTGGGAAGTCATTCCAATGTCTAATCACCCCTTCTGTGAAGAAATTCTTCCTAAAAAGAATTCTATGCAGGGAATCTTACTGAGGCAATAAATGAAAAAAAAAAAAAAAAGACATACAGAAGCTTTAAATTGAGTTCTCCAGATGAAAAACTGTTCTGGTAACAAAAAAATACCCAAAACCATGAAGTAGTACACAGCTCATTGCATGACAGATTGTTTGCAGATGAACTGGAGGTGCAGTAGCCAACAGAGCAAAGATATGTTAATTCCAAAATTGGAATGCTAGAATATCAGTATTTGAAGCAAAAATTTTAGTCATCCTCAAGGAGAATCTGTTATCCTGTGAAAACGAGGAGAAAACTCTTCCTAGAAAATATAGATAAATTTCATTCCAATCCATCAGGATCAAATGGTATAAAACAAAGAGTTAGACATGGGAGAGTCAAATGCTTCTGAACACATTCATTTCTGTTTGTTGAAATGCAAAAAATGCCCAGATACTTTTTTAATGTGGCTTTTGCATTCTTTAGAGGAAATTGCTACTTCTGCACCTTACTGTAATGTAGTAGTAGTCAAACTTTTGCTTGTGTGCTCCCTGTTTCTTGCTTCTTGTAATTGGTAATTCAGAAATGACCAGAGGAATGAAGAAATTATTAACCCAATCACCAGAACACAACTTGTAGCCATCTGGTTTGGTTTTCTAATCCAGAAGCAACACATGGAATCATAGATTCTTTGAAAGTATGTGCCTGTATGTGGAAAGTATGGGGTTTTGTGTAGCCATACACGCTCTAAAATCTGCAATACAGTAATTTAATAAGAAGTATTTCTCTGACTTTGGAATAACTTACATGGTGGAAGCCTAATGGCAGAAGTCCTTTACAGTTCTTTTTGCAATTATGTTAGTTCATCTCTGAATTCCGTAAGAAGAAATAGAATCCATAAACTAATAATACAAAGATAATTTCATCAAATTGTGATACAAATTACTATAATCTCACTAGCATCATGTAAGTAGAAGAAATAAATTTTGTGATAAACTATTAATTTAATTTTGGAAATGCAATTCAAGGAAGTTTTTAGTTATTTTCTTGACTGAAAATTAATTGCTTTTTATTTTGTAAATGGATGTGATATGACAAAAGTTCATTATATTCTTTCCTTTGAAATATACATCCCAGATCAAGAAACCCATAATTTTAGAAGTTTGGATAAAGTATCTCGACGAGCCATGCTTGCTGTTGTTGATTACTTGAGAAGACAAAAGAGGTGAATCCAAGCTTTTCAAAACATTGCCTTAATTTAATTGTGACTGTTTAAAGATCTGTTGGTGCTCTAGATTAAAGAAAAAGAACATGGTAGAGAACATGTTGCTTAAAAGAAAGGATATAGTAGTGACCTTGCATTTGTTACAGAAGTGATATGGCTACCCTTAAAGGATTCTAACCATGCTGAAGGAGTTTTCTAAACCCTTTTGCCTGATGTACTTCTTGTAGTGTGGGTTTTTCAGGAGCTAAGATAAAGTTAGCCTTCGGAAAGCTTTATAGTTAATACTGGATTTATTTTGTTTAGTGCTAGATAAAAGGTCTGTTACAGCAGTACTAAAGTCTTTATTTAATCAGATCTGTTTCAGGTACAGTTTTTGACGACAGCTTCTGGCTAGATCTGAATTATCTGGAGGTTGCTATAGCAGCACAGTCTTGTGCTGCTCATTTCACAGCCTTGCTGTACGCAGAAATCTACGCAGACAAGATAAATAGGGACAAGCAGCAAAAAAGGTAGGAGGAGGAGGAGTGCTATTTCCTGACATTTCTTGTGAAATTAATCATGAGTCCCAGCAGTGTTTTGTGAGTCCCAGCAGTGTTTTGGTTTTAGTTATATGAAAAGTCAGGGAAGCTTTAAAAATATTCCATAGGTGTGTATATGGACATGGAAAATATTTCCAGTCCTTGAATGTGACCCAGGCCTCAAAAGTGTATCATGCTGACTTGTAATCAGAAACTTTTCTTAGTGCTGTTGGTGAAATTACAGCCAGAAGTTAATCAAGGGGAGAAAGGAAACCCCAGAATGATGACTGGAATTCTGTGGATAGAGCTAAATGATCCTTGTAGGAGCATTTCTTCCATAACAAACAATTATCTTTGTTTTCTGGTCTAGCAAGATCAAAGTATGGAACTAGTTTAGGTTTTGTGATAAACCACTGTCAAGTAGTGGAAATATAACAAAAGTTTGGTTGTACACACATACATTAACTAATTGCTTTTATTCTTTCACAGAGGAAAGAACACTTCAGGCATTCACCAAAGCAATTTGATTTAATAAAAGATTAGAAATTACAACGTGTGTGTAGGGGGGCTCTCCAAAACAACACCTCGGTGTTAAAATCCTTTGATGTTAATATTCCCAGCTCAACTAATCACTTCCTCATTCTGATGCAGAGCCATACTGAATAACTTGGGGGTATGATAGTCTTGCATTTATTGTTTGTGCCCCTTATTTCTTAAGTGTTGTCTCAGAATTTCTTTAATTCCCTATATGAAATTTCATATTGAAACATTTCTTTTAGAACTTCTTTTAAAGCAGCTAAGAGTTTGACATTTGAAGAGGAAAGTCAAAAAACACCTATTAGTACTCTGAATGAAAAAAGTAAAGAAGAAACTGGTCTAAGTTTGCAGGTACTTGTGTGTGCTTCCTTATCTGAATGCAAACTGTCTCGTATAATTATGATTAACAGTAGGTTTCGTCTGAGCTGAGGGCAGATCTAGTAGAATTCAAAAATGTGTTTTAAAGTTCTCCTCATACGTTAATTCAAAGCAAACTCAGTTGCCTTCCAGGCAAATTAAATTGAGTATTTGTTCACCTGAAACCCTAACTAACTGCCAAATCTGAAATCACAGCAAAGCAGGCTTTGTTTCCCAAAAGAGCTGACTTCAAGGTGGTAGTAGCCAGCCAAAGATTTTTCAGTTTGTTTTGTCACAGATATATATTCATTAAAAAATCAGCAAGTGATGTAGAAGTTGTAATGATCAAAACCAAAGTAATATTATCATCTCCCTCAGGTTTATTTGTTATATCAAATCTGATCCAGTAGCCTTATCTAAGTTATTTCTTTCCATAGTTCATTATTCCAGGACTATGCTTGTATAAAAGATGCATTGCTTACTTGGTGTATCTGATGTCATTTACTACTTTTGCCTTTTGCTTTTCAGCTAGCCCACCTAAGACCCAGCTCTAGGTCTTTAAAAAATAAATTAGCATTGAAACTAGGCCAGAAGAGTTTGGCTAGACTGCATAACTTTTTTTCCCCTGTCATGATAGGCTCAGATTCTACATAAAGGAAAATTAAGCAATGTAAAAACATTTATAAGTTGATATGATTTGTGTAAAACTAACTCGAGCTGGTTCCAAAGAAATAGTTGTTTGTTTTGTGGTGCATGTTCTAGGACCTTCTCATGGACATCTACAGAAGCATTGGAGAACCTGACAGTCTTTATGGCTGTGGTGGAGGAAGAATGTTGCAGCCATTGGCACGGTATAATTTATTCATGTTCTTACATACTTTAAAGACATTGCTTTCATTTACTGGTAAGGAACTTAAATCTAAAACTTCTTTTTCACATACAACAGGATAAGAACATATGAGCATGAAGCAGTATGGGAGAAAGCCCTTGTAACTTATGACCTTGAGACAAGCCTCTCTCCATCAACTCGCCAGGCAGGAATAATAGAGGTAATATTGTTTTGTAAGAGGAAATGAGTGTAAGAAGTGATATTCATCATATTGAGTTATATGTAGTGAGTCCAAAATTGTTTTAGGACTGAAAGTGACCTCTTTGTTTATTAAGTCTAGCCCATTGTCACAGGCGTCCAAACTGTGGATATAAGACAACTCAGTATTTGTTCTGAAAACATTAAGGTTCTTAGTCCTCTTGTCATTCCCCCATAATCCATCATGGGTATAATGAATTTTGTGAAATACTTAAAAATAAGTATATTCAATATTCCAGATTTAGGCCAGCTCCTAAAATGACAGAATATAGAAAGTAATGTAGTTGGTTATTTTTGCTATCTCATTCTTAAACCACTCCACTGTGAATCACTATGAGATTTTTCTGATACAGTAGATAAAAAGAATTGATGTTATTTTGAATCCTTAATATGCTTTGCTTTTTTAGTCTAAAAATGTTTATACCAGTTCTGTAAAAATGTAGCATAGATTTATGTGTGTTTCCCCTCATTTAATTTTCCTTTAGTACTTTTAATTTCTTACCACAAATTATTTAGTATCACTGTTAAAATTCCTTTGTGTTTGTCCTTCGTAGCGGCTTGATGTGTAATCTGATTAATTGGTCACAATTATAAAGACATTATGCTCTTCAAACAGATAGGAGTTATAGGAAATCTTTTCAAATCCTCATCAGTAGAAACAGTTCATTAAGAAGTAAACTTTATTTTGACTTACCACCCAGGAATGATTTCATGGAGAAATGTGTGCTGGTAGTTAATTTGAAGCACAGTGTGAAAAATTATTTTGAAAAATGTCAGCCACAGTAGTAATAAAACCATTTTCCTGGAGTTGTAGATATCAATAGTGTGATTGGTAGTCTTATTAAAAAGTTTTCATTTTACATGTAGAGTTTAGAAGTAGTCATAGTCTTGTCTTTCCTGCAAAGAGTTCTTTGTTTCCAAAAGTAAAACAAAGCCCTTAAAAAATAGCAGTTCAGTTTAATAAAGGAGGAAAATAAATTTTGAATATTTTTCTTAATTCCAGGCTTTGCAGAATTTTGGGCTTTCCCACACTCTTTCCATGTACTTAAAAGGTCTGGAACATGAAAACACTGAGTGGTGTGCAGAGCTGCAGGAAATACGGTACCAGGCAGCATGGAGGAATATGCAGTGGAGCCACATCTCTTCTGTCAAGTAAACCACCTTATCTTTTTGCTAGTTCTTTAAGCAAAAGGCAATAGGGTCAGATCCAAGCAAAAAAAGACAAGATCAGAACGTAGTTTCTGTAAATCAGGTTACCTAACTCATCTTAATCATTGACTTGAAAAGCAGTGTTTTTCACTTGGACTTGTCTTGTTTGAATGTACATCGCTTTTTGTTTTCCTGGGAAACTGTACAGAAGTGATTCTTCTTTTTGATTGTTCGTAATGCTAAACTAAAATTTTCCATTTTTACATGATAAGATACATACATATCTTGTATGTACTTGTATCTTAAGTATGAGAGAGGGATAGAGAGAGCTTTTAGTATCTAATTTATAAGAAAACAGGAAATATTACTCAGTAACCACAAGAGGTTATCAAGTCCTGGATAAGCAAACGCCATCATTGTTTAGACATACCTGTAGAACTTCACAAATGGCCTGTTGAGGGGCATGTGCCATGCCATGATCAGAACAAATTTTGTGTAGGTGAGCTATATCAAGATTCAAGAACAACTAGAATTTATAAAACATTAATTGATTTAAAATATATAGCATCACATGATTTTTTTATCATTCAAAACAGCAACCTATCCAACTGCTGAAAATGTGCAACCAAAAATATTTGTTACAAAGACAGAATTTTCTTCTTTATAGAGAAATATGTGTTTCATTTTATTCTATGTTAACTTTTGTTTTATTTGTTAGAGATGAAGCAAGAAGTCCAGGATACCATGAATCATTGTATGATGCTCTTCAGTCTTTACGAGATAAGGAATTCTCTGCTTTCCATGACAGTCTTAAAGATGCCAGGTAACAAACTGTATGCAAATACTGTGATGTGGGAGAGAGAGATGGAGACAATGTGTGTGTTTGTAGTCACAGGTTATGTATGAAAGACTATCAAGGGGTTTTATGGGCTCAAATAAAGACTCATGCATAGAATAAAAACTACTTCAAGACGGCAACTCTACGTTTTTTAACTTAGGTTTGTCATCTGTGCATATGTAATTTGTGTGCTAATTGAAGATACATTTCCTGTACACATTCCTTACTCTGTGGACCTCTTAAGTGGATTCCAGTGCTGAGTGCTCTTCTTTAGCTGAGCTATCACATTGATTTTGGAGTTTCTGTGTCCTTATTGTGTTTTCATTTATTGACAAACTTATTTTTTTGAATTTGAATGTTAGTGCAAAGTAACTCTAGACTGAATAGTTTTGCTGTTTAAATTCTGTTCACTGTGTGGAAACTATGTTAAGGATATTTGGAATCACTTGCTAATATTAAATAAAAATAATCTACTATTTTTCTGTTAAATCCTTAGAGTGAATGAAGTAGAAGAGCTGTGCAAGGGCAGTCTTGAGTCTGTTTATTCATTATATCCAACCCTTTGCAGACTACAGCTAATTGGAGAGTTGGAAAACGCAGGTCTTCTGTTCTCCAGGTGATGTTTTAAGATTGTTTCATACCACTTCCTCAGTTTTCAGGATTTTTAGTAATCAAGCATAGCACAAAACTTAAAATGACCGTAACAGATTTTATTCATCAACATCTCAAACTTTGTATTGAGAATGACAAGGAATTTAGCTCCACTACTTGAAGACAGTTTTAGATTTTCATTATTTCCAGACTGGCTTAGTTTGCAGTCTAGTTTAAGTTATTAGAAATCATGCCAATATAGTGTTTTAATCAATTGTTTTCTTTCCTTTATATTGAGTTCCCTTATACTCCAAGGTAGCAGTCATATCTCCTAGCCTCTGGTTTACTCAAGTAACTGAGTCCTCCTCTTTTAGTTTCTTTTCTAAAAATCGTTTCTGTTTCTGTAATGACATCCATAGCTTTGCTGAAATGTGTTTCAGTTTGAATAATTTTCTTCATGGACCTCTATTACCATCAGTATTCTTCTTAAATTCTTAAGATTGCTTTTTAGTCCCAGGAAGGTATTTATCTCTGTATTGTTATTAACACTGAATTTTCTCTGCTGTAGTTCTGTCAGTTTAGTAGCTAATAGTCACCCTACAGTCTTTTCAGCAGCCCTGTGTTTGAGTGTGATTCCCTTTGCTGATTTACCTTTAACACAGGATTTTGATGCTTAATCAAGAATATTTACAGAGGAGCACTTCACCTGAGTGTTTGTTAAAACTGGAAGGCTTTCCAGTTTAGTCTGCCTATGGTAACCATTGTAGGGTTTTATCACTCTTTCTTAAAGTGTAGGATTTGAACTTTCTCAGCAGTTTGCTTTTTACTCATCTTGCATTTCACTGATATTTACTGAAAATTAATAACAAGTCTTTTCTTTTGGGAACAATTGCAGATCTGTTACTACTCAACAACTGAATGACATTTATTTGAAATGGCAGAGACAGTCCCAGCTACTCAAAGACAGTGACTTCCATTTCCAGGAACCTGTCATGGCTCTGCGCACTGTAATTTTGGAAACCTTGCTTGAAAAGGAGAGTGAAAACACCAAAAGAGAATGTATTAAAGACCTGCTGACCAAACATCTGGTGGAGCTCTCTAGATTGGCAAGAACTGCTAAAAATACTCAGGTGACAAATTTCAAATTTCAGGAAAGACCAAGAACAGATATTTAGGTTTTTTTGGTTTATAAAAGAACTTAATTTTTAACAGCACTAATGATTAACTGTATTCTAAGTTTATTCAATAAATCAATCTGAGACTTAAATTATGTAGAATTTATTAATAAATTGTATTTATGAGCATGTTTTTTGAATTTTGTTCATACGTGTAAGCCACTTCATGAGGTAGATAATACAGAAATGACATCTTTAGTGAAGAGTGCTCTTCTAGCTCTGTTTCTCATTTTGGTGCAGTTTTACATATCCAGCTTTCACTTGCATCATATGTTGTAGTGTTCCAAATAAAACTGCAGAGATAACTTCATTGCATCTCTGTATTTAGTGTTGTCATCAAAGCTTCTTACTCTCAAAACACCATTGCACTGCAGTAAATCTCTTTATGTGAATGACTTTCTGGGATTTGCACTGTCAGTGGTTTTTTCAGTTGCTGATGCATTTAACGCCCAGAGTCAGCCGTGGCTTGTTCTAGGTGATGCATCTGGATGAGTAACTCCACAAGAATTTACAGAGCAACAGTATCCTCCAACAGCCTCTACAGAAAATAGTTCCAGCGAAATACAGAACCTGGAAAGGTGTTTAACACTTCAGATATGCAAAACTAAATTAAGCTTTGATTTCACTATTTCACACATCACTATTCATAAAACTCTTTTTATGAATAGTGATAAAATCAGTAGAACAGCGCTGTCTTTGATTTCATGAATTTGCAGAGGCACTTTACTCAGTGCCTCTGAAGCTCTTGGGGAGAATGATTTCAGATATTTTTGTCTCATGCCTGCCCAGCCATCAGCACTGTGGCAGTGAGTATTCTGTAAGAGCCTCAAGTTTTTTAAAAGCATAGTTTGCTCCTTGTGCTGTCAAAGTTATACTAAGTAGTGAGGATGATATTTTACCAGTGATATTTGTGAAGATGTAGGCATGCTAAAGAATTAGTATATGGTGGTGCCATTTTTATAATTATTTTTCTGTGGTCTATGAATGTATGTAACGCATGTAATAATTGCTAAGCTATAAATTCATTAATTCAGTAGGTACTGATTATAGAATTTCTCTATCTCCAATTTAAAATGTTAAACATAGATACTTTATTTTAGAGTTTGTGAGGTTTGATTCCAGTCTATTTTTGCTGCAAATCAGGATTTTCTGCAAGTATATAGAAAAATAATTTCATATCTTTGCTGCAAATAAATTTTTTATTTGGATGGGCAGACTATACTGCACAAATAGAGAAAATGGAGACGGAGTTTAAAAACAAAACTTGCTGTGAGATACAGATATTTTACTTAAAGAATTGTTCATCATAATTTTTTCAATTTCAGCTTCCGGAAAGAGCTATGTTTCAAATCAAACAACACAATCCAAATGGAAATGGAGTTTCTGAATGGCAGCTTGAAGAAGCTCAGGTTTTCTGGGCTAAAAAGGAAGAGAGTCTTGCACTGAATATACTTAAAACAATGATAAAAAAATTAGATGCAGATTGGTTTCAGGTATGTGTTACATAATGTCTGAACTTACGGGATTAAATTATTTAAGATCATAATTCCACTTGCAGAAGTTTTCTCATAGAAGAAAATTAAAAGCCTCTCTTCAATATTAAATACTAAATCTGAGTTGTACTCTCAAAATGTCTGAAAGCAAAAAAAAAACTGTGTTAGCAAATCTTGTTAGGGGTTTTCAAAGAGAGTCTGTAAGATTGGCAAATGTAAGAATTCATTATTCATGGTCCAACACTAAGCCATGTCCCTAAGCACCACATGTACATGTCTTTCAAATCCCTTTTAAACAGGGATGGTGACTCCAACACTTTCTTGGGCAGCCTGTCCCAATGCTTGACAATCCTTTTAGTGATTAATATCCAATCTAAACCTCCCCTGGTGCAATTTGAGGCCATTTCCTCTTGTCCTACCAGCCCCCACCCGGCTGCACGCTCCTCTCAGGCAGTTGCAGAGAGTGATGAGGTCCCCCTGAGCCTCCTTGTCTCCAGGCTGAACACCCCCAGCTCCCTCAGCTGCTGCTCACAGGACTTGTGCTCCAGACCCTTCCCCAGCTCCGTTGCCCTTCCCTGGACACGCTCCAGCCCCTCAATGTCTCTCTTGCACTGAGGGGCCCAGAACTGAGCACAGGATTGGAGCTGTGGCCTCAGCAGTGCTGAGCACAGGGGGACGGTCACTGCCCTGCTCCTGCTGGCCACACCCTGGCTGATCCAGGCCAGGATGCCATCGGCCTTCTGGGCCACCTGTGCACACTCTGGATCATGTTCAGCTGCTGTCAACCTTTTCTGCCAGGCAGCTTCACAACTAATTGGGGTTGTTGTGACTTGGTACTTTCCTTGTTGAACTTCATATAGTTGGCCTTGGCTCATCAATCCTGCCTTTACAGATCCCTCAGGATGATGTTTGTTAAAATATGCTCTACAAATACTTGACTAGAACTTAATTGTGTGTACCACTGCGGTAAAAAAGCCTTTATGTCCATACCTTTACATTTACCTGTGATGGCGTTCTTTGAGAGTTGCTGGAGCATAAACCATTTGCTTTGAATCCATGTATGTTCTTAAGGAATTTCACACATCAGAAAAGCTGCGTTATTTTGGGCTAAGTTCTCTGTACATACCAGGGCAAACTCAAGAGTTGCTGCTCTTTTGATTTTTGTAATCTCTCCACGAATCAGTTGATGAGGCCCTCCAAAAATTTTGTCATTTTTTACATTTACCCTGTCCATGTAAGGAGAATTTGTGTTTTCACAGCCTGTAATGTTCCCATACGTATTTCACAGTTAGTGTTGCCAGCTTGGTCACATGGTTCTTTATATTAGAAGTATTTTGCAAACTTATCCTACTCTACAGTTAAAGCTGAACATCCAGTCTGGAGAAAAGTCCTTTGGAAGTGTGCTCCATCATCTTCCCAAAACACTTTAATCAAGTTTCTGTGTAGAAGTCTGTCTGAAGAACTTGATGATCACACATGGTTTTTGTGGTTCCTAACTGTTACCTATGGATTTGTCTATGGTACTTCAGACTAAGTTGGGATATTTATAAAATACTTTTTAAATTTTTGTTACATTTTGTCATTGGTTTATTCTGCTTTTGATTGTTCAAACTATCAGGTGTTTTAAAATGTGCACTCTCCTTTTGCCTTACGTAGAATGTGAATGTGATTTAAGGTTATTGACTACTGTAGATGTGGATGGAAAATGACTCTGTAGATGCATTATATGTAACAGGCCTCAGTGGTTGAATTCTTCTTGTGGTTTAAAGGCTTTAGAACTTTCCTACCTCTTGTGTAAAAGGTGTTTTTGTTAGATACCTCCCTTTCTTTAATTTTTTTCCCAAAACTTGCTTTTCCAAAGGTCAAGAATGATCCTCGCCTGAAATTGATGTATACAGAGTGCCTGAGGCTCTGTGGAACCTGGCTAGCAGAAACATGCTTGGAAAACCCTACAGTCATCATGCAGAAATACTTAGAAAAGGTGCATCCAGTCTTTGAAATGTACAATCTGTGAGATATAATGCTGTGTTAAAACACAGTGTTAAAATGTCAAGTAGATTTTTCAGTGCAGTCTTTATTTTTCTGTATTGAAGATATGGTTTCTTATATAAATATTAAGGTTTCATGTTGTATTATGTGACACTGTAATCTTATTAAATGTTCAGAATATGGCCTTGTAGAAATCACAGTGAAACATGTTTTATTGGCTTAGAAGTGCAGTGATTACAACTACTTGTCTAGATTCCCTTTCCTCTTCGCTATCCCTACCTCTTCCTTCTCAGGACAATTATTCACTCACCAGCTTTTCAGTACAGCCATTGTATTTCAGAAAACCACAGAATGAGTTAGGTTGGAAAACACCTCTGGGATCATGGAGTCCAACCTGTGACCCACCACCACCATGGCACTGAGTGCCACGTCCATGTCTTTCCTTCAGCACCTCCAGAGATGGTGACTCCAGCACGTCCCTGGGCAGCCCACTCCAGTGTCTAATCACCCTTTTGTGAAGAAATTCTTCCTAATGTCCAACCTAACCCTCCCCTGGTGCAACTTAAGGTTAAGGTTATGTCCTCTTGTCCTACAGCTTATTACCTGGGAGAAGAGCCTGACTTCCCACCTGGCTACACCCTCCTTTCAGGCAGTTGTAGAAAGTGATAAGGTCACCCCTGAGATGCTGCAAAATCTTGGTCTAGTGTTTCAAAGTGCTGTAATTTTTTTGTTTTAAACTTTTAGCCAGTAATAGAAATATTTGTATTAGTATTTGCCCACTCTGCATTTCTTTATTTCATGCTAATTTGTGAAACTCAACATAGTTGCCTTTCTCTGTTGCTATCTATATGCTTTCTTCACTCTGATGATTTGAATCCATGACTTTCTTATATGAGTTCCTTTACTTTGGGCACTTTTTGGACTGTCTTCCATTTTTTTTTCTCACCATCTTGTGATACAAGGCTGTAAGACCATTTTAAAACTTCATGCCTCGTTACTGTAAAAGATAGATAAGCATGGAAAATTCCTGTATGGCTATTGAAGCTGTTTCATACAGGATAATCTTTCTTGACTGTTTGCACTGAAACATTTCTCAAAGATTAAATTCACTTAGGAGAAAAATATTTAGCCTGTTAGATTTATTTTGTATGCATATGTATTCCATCACAGGCAATATTAAATAATCTATTCAAGCAGATAACCCTGCCTGAGCAAGGAGGAAGTTGGACAAGATGAGCTCCAGAAGTCCCTTCCAGCCTCAACCATTCTATTTTTCAGTGAGAAGAGAGTTTCATCAAGTTTTCTGCAGCACTATTTATCTGATTATTGATCTTACCATTATTGTAACTTCTCCTTTAGGCTGTAGAAATTGCTTCAAGCCACAGCGGAGACAGCAGTGATGAGCTGAAGAAAGGAAAGATGAAGGCTTTCCTCTCCTTGGCTCGTTTCTCTGATAATCAGTACCAGCGAATTGAGAATTACATGAAATCCTCAGAGTTTGAAAATAAGCAGGCGTTGCTGAAGAAGGCCAAGGAGGAGGTTGGTCTCATCAGGGAGCGCAGGGTTCAGACCAACAGGTGAGCATTAAATGTAGACTGGATACTATGGAGCTGTCACAGACTCCAGCTCTACTCTCTGGGCAACAGGTGCAGCATGGGTCACATCTCTACAGCTGCATTTTCCCTTGTCCACAAAGCAGTGGACAGATCCACAGTGCTTGTTGTGAATGGTTTCTGAACTGTGCCTGGACATGGTCTAGGCGTGTGCTGGATAGTGTGGGCCAAAACTAAGCCAGGGACACAGTGTGGATGATCATGGCCTGGAATTCATGTGTATCCCCTGGATCTGTTCAGTTTATTTGACAAAAATGTTGCATAGTATAAATAAATGAGTTGGCATTTTTCTCTATTTCATGTTTAGTGAGAGAGTAGAATTAAATTTAATACAGAATTCTTAAGGATTTAGTAAGAGCAACTGCAGGCGAGCAGACAAGGATGAACTTCGGCTGCTGGAAACTGAAGTCCTTACAAAAATGATCTGTACTGGATATTCACATTAATACCAATATTGAGATTAAATCAAGAAGACAGAAGACAGGAAGTTCACTTGTGTGCACATACAGTAAAGGAGTAGCTCCCACAATACAGTTTCTTAGTTGTTTATTTTACAGTGCTTGTACATACTGAACAACTTTAAAAATGTTAAATTAGTTAGAGACTTAGGGAATGCCTTGCTGTTGATTAAGAAATAAGTTGATTAAGAAATAATTTGTTGTTTAAATGTGACATCTGTTCCTGTAGATACACAGTGAAGGTTCAGCGAGAACTTGAGCTGGATGAAGGGGCAATACAAGCCCTGACTGAGGACCGTAAACGCTTCTTGTGTAAAGCAGTGGAGAACTACATCAGCTGTTTACTAAGTGGAGAAGAACATGATATGTGGATATTCCGACTCTGTTCCCTCTGGCTTGAAAATTCTGGAGTTGACAGAGTCAATGAAATGATGAAGGTATATGTTTGCTCTATTTTTTTCCTAATGATTTGGCAAATAAATATCCATCTTCTCCTTCTCCTGTATTTCTAGAAGATGAATTATGTAGCTCCTTAACTTTTCCTGAAAACTTTTTTCAGTTGTCGTTGTTTATCAATTAGTTATTCATCAGTGAGACCTGTAGTTCTCAATGCATTTTAATTTAATTAGCATTTTAATTTGACAAATCTGTATGATTAAACATATCTCACAATTGTTTACTGTGGTCAACATCCTTAGGTACATTATTCTTGTTTATACTATATATTCTTTCAGGTTAAAAGCCATGAAAGGTAGAATAGAAAATAGTACTCCTATGAAGGACTTGCAACATTTAGGAGACATGGGCCAAGATGATATGATACTCCCTGAATTGCTGCTTGATCAGACAGCCATGATAATTCTTAATTTATTATTATTATTATTATTATTGTTGTTGTTGTTGTTGCAGGTCTTGTTAGGTTTAGTGCAGCTAGTTTAGTTTAGTTTTATTTTTACAGCTCTTTAGGTTTAGTTTTACAGCTCTCTAACTGAGTTTTCTCTCCTGCAGAAAACTGCACAGAAGATCCCGTCATACAAGTTCTTGCCTCTGATGTACCAGCTGGCTGCTCGAATGGGAACTAAGATGATGGGTGGTTTAGGATTTCATGAAGTTCTGAATAGTGTAATTTTTGCTTTTCTTACCTACAGATACCTTGATTGGCTTGGTAGTGCCTACTTCTAAACAATATCCACCTTCCTCTGAGCAGTTACAGTTAAACAAGTTATATCGGTGATAAGGGTGTATTAAAAATGAGTGATGCCAAATCAGTATTGGTGGGGGAAGAGGATTGGGGACTTCTTTTATTTCTTAATTTAAAAAATCAACTTTATTGACTTTCTTGTAATATAAGAGTAGTTTTATGCAGTTACAGAAATGTACTTCAAATGTTTTTTCTGTTGTGGAAAAGTATTACCTTTTATTTCATCTTAGGAACCTTAGAAGTTCAAAAGAAATCATAATGTTAATTAAGTATTGGTTTTTTTCTCTTCTGTACTGTTTTCAATAATGGTATCTTTTTTTTTGTTGGCAGCTAATGTCTCGAATTTCACTGGATCATCCACATCATACTTTGTTTATAATATTAGCTTTGGCTAATGCTAACAAAGATGAACTCCTCACAAAACCAGATGCAATAAGAAGAAATAAGTTAATTAAAAATGCACCAAAAGAGATCTCCCAGCTTGATGTGGTGACTACAAAAACTTCTATTTTATTAATCACATTCAATCCTTTAATTTTGTTAAAAAATGAAAAAACCCAAAACATGTAGAAGGGTGTTTTAGTATAGAGCTCAGTAGCAGACTTTTGTTGAGAAGCAGTAGGAGGGAAACAGTACTTTTAATAATTAAAAAACCCCTTTTGTGTATATGTAGGTAATTATTATTGAAAGAAATCATTACAGGGTTGAGCAAAATACAGTTAACGTTTTGTGCCACAAATAGCCCTGATTATTGCAGACTCTTGTGATAAAAGTCCCTGATGTGTCATTCTGTAAAAGGCCTTTTAGATGCAAGAAAGACTTGAGTGGCTTTATTGTTGAAAGTACATACTGAGTTGGGTATTTTTTCTGCTTTGAGTGGTAACGTGTTCTATCTAAGCAGTTTGCCTTGTGCATCTTTTGGTCCTTGTTAAAAGCCATGCTGATAGGTAATACTGAAGTGTGGTTTCATGATAATGTTGGTTTTGCTTAGTTTTTGTTTAACCTGTCTTTGGAATCGTCCTGCATCTAAAGTGTTGCCCCTTCTTTCCCCCATCATTATAGGCCAGACATGATTGGTTGTCATTGTCCTCTTACCCCCCACACTGATACATTTTTTCATCACATTTTTATGTGGCTTTTTTTTTTTGCCTTTCTCTCACATCTCTAGTTCTTTTGTGATTCCCCCCCATAGGATTGGAATTATGCTAAAGTAAGTCTCTCAGAGTCAGGCACAGAAGGAATGCATGGACAGGTTTCTGTCTTTTGCATACAAGATTTTTTTCTTCAACTGGGAGGAAATAACAGAAGCAGGCAGATGGTGGAAGAACATCTAAAAACCTGTCTGTCCTTTTTTGTGAAGAACTTTTGCATGTCTTTTGCACTTTGCCTGGACAGGTCTGCTCCCATTCCATTGCCAATATTTTACATTACTCATTATCTTAGATCAGACAGCACAGAGTTTTTTCTTGTAATTATTTCAGGTCTTCTCACAAAGGGCTGCAGTTTGCTCTGTTTTCATATATGATACATCTTTAATATTAAAAAATATAGTTTACAAGATCTGATGTTTGTTTTCCTTGGGTTTTTTTAGGACAGAATGGAAGCT
Source organism: Haemorhous mexicanus (assembly GCF_027477595.1). Lineage (NCBI taxonomy): Eukaryota > Metazoa > Chordata > Aves > Passeriformes > Fringillidae > Haemorhous > Haemorhous mexicanus. The sequence goes on from NC_082342.1 coordinate 47,243,067, forward strand.
GCCCGCACAATAATGAATATTGTAAGGAAGAGAAGAGCTCCTATGGTTAGAGACATTGAAGCACTTTGTGATGCTTACATCATATTAGCAAATTTAGATTCTACTCAGTGGAAATCTGAAAGAAGTGAGTCTTAGGAAAACTATTTTTTGTTTTAATAATGAAGATAGGTTTTATTTTCTCAGATTAAAAAGTGTATTTTAAATACTGGTGTTTAGTTAAAAGAGGTACTAGCATTGTGTCCTATTTTTGATATAGAATGTAGTCTGGATTAAAAGTCATAGTAATTACTTGCACTATAGGGCTCAGACCCTTAGTATCAAATTCTAAAAATCACCCATTGTCTTGTGGTCATCTTCACCAGCTCAGTAAAAGTATGCAATGAGGTTTTGGGTCCCAAAAGCAATGTAAGCTGGGTTTTGTCAATTCAGGTGTATTTTATAGCTCTGAATTTAAAAATATTATTTCCTCTTAATTACAGAAGGAATAAGTATTCCAGCTGACCAGCCAATCATTAAACTGAAGAACTTAGAGGATGTTGCTGTTCCTACCATGGAAATTAAGGTGACTGAAGTTGAAAAAATATACACTGTAATAACATCATCATAGAACCATCTTCAAGCTTTTGTAATGGCAGTCATCTCTTCATCTAATTCTCATGGTCTTTACAGGTCCACCTATGGGGATACTTCCTTGTCAGGTGGGAGGTGCAGGGTGAGATGGTTTCCTTAGAAGACCATGATCCCTGGCATTATGTGTGCTGGGTAGTGGTTTATTGTACAAAGACAGTTTGCCACTGTTAGCTCTGAGTAGTCTCTCATTATCAAAAGGTGATATCATAGTGAGCTCCCTAACTCATCCAGGGGATTTGGGAATCTCCTGTGTTGTAGGTGCTAGCTCAGAGTTTCAGGGAGGCAGCTGAATGTCACAGAAGGTGTGAGAATTAATAGGTGTGCCTCTTCTCTGTTCTGTGCTTTTACCATTCAGTAATGGGCAATGATCCATTCCCATTGGCTGGATGGGTGCACAGGCACTCCCCTTTTGATACCACACACTCCACCTGGGAAACTGTGCAGTTTCAGGAGTGCAGAGTTGCTTTTTTGACCAGCATCTAAGTTTAAATGTTGCAAGGCCAGAATTCCTCATGTTGAAATCCCTCAGGCTATGTCTATAAAGCTGAATAAGTCAAGGGACTGCTTTAAGGTATTTGACTTCAGAAACCAGAAGTTGCCACCCATGCTAAATATCATCTGTTTGTAGGGCTCCAGTTGGCCCCAGGTGTTGCTCCTTTGTACAACTGGATCATTCTTTTCTTTGCCTTTCTTCTCCTCCAGTAGGGGCTGACTGAAATGGCTGCAGGTCTGTGATGTAGCCTCCTGGGGCAGTATTCCTCTAGGGCGTGAGGATACAGGGGGTGGCTGAGGTATAGATCCTGTGCCCTGCAGCAGGTTTGGGATTGTAGATTTAGTCCTTAGATTAGTCTAAGCCTAATGCTCCCCAGCTATATGTGAGCAGTTTCTTGGGACAGTGCTAGCTGGGACAGTCTAACATTGTGTCACAGCTTGTTTAGTGAAACAAGCAGTACCACATCCCCTCTACCAATGAGGTGAACAAGGAGGAATAAAAGAAAAAAAATCCTTTGCTCAGCATATTTTCATAGCCTTTGTGGTATTATTTTTGTAGGTGATGGAGTGCTCATATTAATATTTAGCATATAGTCTGCTAATGAGGTTTGCAAACAACTTATTACTGCTTTGTCTGAGTGAAATGGAGGTAATATTTATATTCATTTTAACTGTATTTTTAATTTCAGGTGGATCCCACAGGACAATATGAAAATTTGGTGACAATAAGTTCATTCAAGCGAGAATTTCGTTTAGCAGGAGGCATAAATCTGCCTAAAATAATAGATTGTGTAGGATCAGATGGTAAAGAAAGGAGGCAGCTGGTTAAGGTGGGTTCTGTCAGTTGTAATGATATCTCAGAGACTTAGCATGCTGGAAATTTTTTTTTTTAAGTTCTCCTGTCAGTTTTCTCATGTATCATTTCTGTACTGTGAGCAGACTTTTCATACTTCACTGTCAGTTTCCTCAGTTGAGGAATGCTTTAATAAACGAAATTGTGAAGTATTAATAAGTAATATAATATAAATAATAAGTAATTATATTAAATATGTTTGTAATTATTTTTTCAGCAGTGCATGTAATTAATAGCTAGTAGCTTACCTGACAACTACCAGACTTGCCTGGTCATGTATCAGCTGGTGACCTGAAGTGTTCTGTAAATAAGAACCATCAACATATTGTGTTAAATACCTCCTTTCTTCTTCCACATATAAAAAAGTGTTTGCAATTCAGAGACAATCAAAAGCATGCACATAGAATGAAATCAGCTGAGTCTAAGAAAAAATAAAGTTTTTTAGAGATCTTTACTTCTCTCTTTGAACACAAACATTGGGCAGTTGCTGGGAGAATTCTGTTTTGCTGCTAAGTATGGGTTAGTTTTGAAAGCTTTAAAGAGAAGCATGAATCACTGGATCTGCATCCAGCAATCAGACCTGCAGTGCCAACTGATGCTGCTTCACCTGTGTGCTGGCTTGCTAAATAGTGGTGAATCAAGTACCTGTTTTTAAAAAGAGAACCATAAGGACATGAAGGTTGATAGAAACCTGAAACAAAGAACATCTGTCAAAAAAAAAAAAGGTGATTTAAGTTAATGATGGCTCTGTTTAAGCAGCTGAGCACTAACAGAAAACCAAATAGAGACAAAAAAAGCAACTGTTAATTACATTTAATTGCAAGGGACTGTTGTGGAAAAGTAACTTGTGTTTTGTGCAATTTTAAAAATAATTTTTTTACTTCCTGAGCAAGAAATGGATGCTGAGAAGTGTTTTTCAACTGCTTTTTCTGTTTATGCTGAAGGGGCGTGATGACCTGAGACAAGATGCTGTCATGCAACAAGTTTTCCAGATGTGCAATACATTGCTCCAGCAAAACACTGAAACAAGAAAGAGGAAATTAAATATCCGAAGATACAAGGTAACCCCGAACACTGAATTTTCTCTGTGGCAGCAGAGAAATAAAGCATATTTCCCCCTTCTCCTCTTTTTAACCCAAATGCAATATATAAGGGTTTTTATTTATGGGCTATTGAAATAGTCACTGTGCCTGTATGGAATAAACAATATATTTATTGCAGTTTAATTTTTTTCTAATCATTAAAATAAATTTATTGATGCCTAATATATATTTAAATACTCTTCAAAGATTTCTTTATATGAACTTTTAATTGAAAAGAAATTAGGTAATACACTGTCATTAAACTGTAAGTTGCTAGGCATTAAACTTGAACATACAAGTTTGTTCATGAATTCTCATTAATTTGTCTTGTGATATTCCTTAATTAATAATTAATTCTAGTCTTGCAACATTCCTTACAAATAAATTCAGAAGTCCCATCTACGGTCTTTCATGCAGAATTTGAACTGGTGTTTTTTTGGAATTGGGAGTAAGAATTGCAATAAATTCTTATTGTGAATGCAGAAAGTGTATTTAAACAGGAACTTTTGCTTCCTCCTTTTATGTACTTGTCATTTAATAACAGCTGTGAAGGTGACCTCTGAATAAGTACTCTCAAAGTATAAGCTCTTCTCTTTGACAAATGAGAAATGTGCACTCTGGAATCTCTAAAGGTGCTTATCTGAATTGCTAGTGTGGTCTTAAGAATTCTCAGATGGAGTTAAAGTCACTTTTTTTGAATAATTTTCAAGTAAGACTCAGGTTTCTATGTGTGTAAAAATGAGCGACAGCAGGGAAAAATAGAATGGGTGAGAATAATAGAATTGTGAGATATAGAGACTTCCATAAGAAAAGAAAATTGAAGGAAACAGGCAGTAGCTAATCATTACATGTCTAGTGGAAGGTTCACTGGTAGGAAAAAATTGCAATTCTTAGGTGAAAACATTTGTGTGGATTTTTATATATGTATATGTGTGTATTTAGAAGATAATATTGAGTGTCAGATGCATGGTTTGTCCTTCTTGGTCTTTTTAAACAAACAGAAATGTGCACCCATGCTCTGCAGGGTGTGTATTCATAGTTTAGTGTGTATAGCCTTCCCCCATGTATAATCTCCCCTCTGTGGTTTTACTTTTCCAGGTGGTTCCCCTTTCCCAGAGAAGTGGAGTTCTGGAGTGGTGCTCAGGAACAACTCCCATTGGAGAGTTCCTTGTGAATGCTGAAGAAGGAGCTCACAAGAGATACAGGCCAAAGGATTACTCCAGTTATCAATGTCATAAAATATTTCTGGTGAGTCCAAATAACTTAAAAAAACGAAACAAAAAGCTGATTCATAATATTTACTGGGGGGAGGGGGGTGGAATCTACAGGGAACTGTGTACTATACTTTTGTTATATCTAATAATGAATACGACCAGTGGCATGGAATGAATAGATATTTAGCTTCCAGTTTAGTTCCACAGATCACCTCACCATAAGTTTACAAAATTGCAGTCAAGTATACCTGTTACTTTGTATACCCATGATTGTGTAAGAATCTATTTCCTTTCAAATTGCTATAGTAGTACCAGGATAAAAGTGTATTTTTATGCTTGGTGGAGCATTTGCATGGAAATGAGTGAGAATGACTTTCTCACAGTGACATGAAGCCATCAGATAAGCAGAGGGTACCAGAACAGAGTGCAAAGAAAGGAAGTGTCTCCCAACAAGATCCATTTACCTCCACATGCCTATAAAATACATGCACCTGCTGCATCAAGGAAATAGGAGTGGTTTTTCCCATGTTTTTTAGCCTCTAAGTTGTTTATAAAAATAGAATTGTTTAGTAAGACAGATAGTTAGGGGCATTAATAATTGCTGTAAAAAAAGACAATAATTCTTAGCTCAGAAAGAGGAAGAAGTGATAACAGCATTTGATGGAGGGGAAGTGGGTGGAAAGGAAGGAAAAGTTAATTTCCTTCTGAAGCAGTTGGTCATGGGTAAAATGTTTCTTATGTGTTTAAAGGATGCCCAAAAGAAACATTCTGAAGAGAAATACAGAATCTTCATGGAAATCTGTGAGAATTTTCAACCTGTGTTCCGGTATTTCTGCATGGAGAAATTCCTGGACCCAGCTGTGTGGTTTGAAAAACGACTGGCATACACTCGCAGTGTGGCTACCTCTTCTATAGGTATTGGATTAATTTCAGTGGCTTTTTGGGTTACACTGCCTAAGAGTTTCTACCATTTCAGACATAGCAGCTGTCCTGCTTTTGTCACATGTCAAAAAAGGCCAGCAAGAACATCAGCATTATGTTGGTAACTAAGATTTCTGATTTGTTCCTTCACACCCCTATTTTTGCTGCAGAAGGAAGAATGAAATTCTGTGCTTCTTTGTTTATACAGTGGTTTGTTTTCTTAGATTCTGGTAGTTTGGGTTTTTTAACCTGAATTTATTTCTGTTGTTTTGGTTTAAAATTGCATCATTTCATGTGTAGCCTCTGATGCTTTAGCTGCATTGAAAAGCTCAGCCTTTTACTGTCTTTGTACTGGCATTATTATCCATGGTTATTTTAGCTTGGTTATTAAGCCTTTGTTTTTCCTGTCATAATAAAGAAAAAGAAGTACTTCAATGTAAGTACTGTGGATTTTTTTCTGGATGACTCAGTTTTGTACTGAGTCTCTGGAAGACATTTGTTAGTAGATTTTAGACATTACAGTAGATCCCATTTAGAAGGGGATGTTAGAAGGTAACATGTTCGTGCACGCCCTTTTGAAAAAAAAGATGTGCACTGGAAAAAAAAAAAGTAAATGTGCAGTTTAGTACCATTCAGATGAAAGATTTTTGTAGGAAAGACTACTGCTGTGCATGTCCATCAGCTAATAAAAACAGTAAAAGGTGTAAATTGCAGTAAGGGAAATGTAGTTTGGAGTTTTTCTACATTTAAGGACAGTAAAGCACTGAAGTAGGCTTACATGAAAGATCCTGTAATTTGGATCATTGGAGATTTTTAAAACTGACTTAGACAACAGTTGTTTTGTTGGGGTGGGGGGCGGGGATTGCTAATGTTAGTAATAATTACAAAACTCAATTTTATTATGCACTTGCTTTTAATTTTTAATTTTTTTTTTAAATATGCAATATTATTTGATAATCTTTAATGTACAAGTAGAAATGGGGAAGAAATCTGTGGAGCAGATAAAACAATGCACATCTGTATGAGAATAAACTTTTTGCAATTTCATTCAGTCAGCACTTTCTTTTTGGATTTGTAGAATGGCATTTGCTCTTTCCCTAGTCACCACTATATATGGGAGAAGAAATATTCTCACAGTAATCTTTCTTAGGCTTTCTGTGGTTTTTTATGACATGGTTTCAGCACTTACATTTTTGTTTCAGTTGGCTACATTCTTGGGCTTGGAGACAGACACGTTCAGAATATCTTGATAGATGAACAAACAGCAGAACTGGTGCATATAGATCTGGGTAAGCAGGACAGCAAGAGAATCTTAATTTTTCTTTACTTTAGCTTTTTTTTTTTAAATCTTTTATTTTCCTTTCATTTAGGGGTTGCTTTTGAGCAAGGCAAAATCCTTCCCACACCAGAGACTGTTCCATTTAGGTTAACCAGGGACATTGTGGATGGAATGGGTATCACCGGCGTAGAAGGGGTCTTCAGAAGGTGAGTGCTCCTGAATTGCACAGGGGTGAGGAGGCAGCAGAGTGCTTCCAGCTTTGTGATTGTCACATGTTAAATAGTTCTGATGCTTGAGAGGGGACTCAGATTTCTGCTGGTAACACCCAAACCTAAATACTGACCTTTAGCTCCTATGCTTGTATTTATATAACCAGCTGCAAGCTCATTTTTGTCGCTCAGTGTTTCATACTGTTCACTTGCCAATGGATTAATGTCACCCTCTTGTGGAATTCAGGGAGGGCTCAGTGTTTCCAAAGGCTCCATAGCTAAATGTTGATTCAGAATTATTTATATATTTTCCTTCAGAACTATGCATTTCTTTCAGTGCTATACTATATATTTGGAGCTGTTAAATGTCTTTGAACCAATTTATTTTGACTCTAATTTCTGTTTAGTTTTATATATGTAATTTGGAGTGTTTTATCCCTTTTGGAAAATATATATTTTATATTACTTTGCAAGGGCAAAATCTAAATCCCATAATAGATCTGGACTGCAAAACTGACTGGACTGAATCCTAAATGAGTTGAGTTTCAGTCAACCTCCATCCTACCTTCTGTGAATGACACAAGGGATGCCTAAATAGCAGGACATTTCTCATTCCAGACTTGGATGATATTTGTGAAGTAACGCTTGGCAATTCCCAAATTTCATGTCTTTTAAAAAGCACATAATGTAGGTGTTGTCTTTCTAAGGCAGCAATTAAGGCTACTAAGTATTTCCTAGTACACCTTTGTCCCATGAAGGAGCAGTCACTGCCAGTTCTAGTCTAAAGATGATGCTGTCAAACTCACAGTTTGGTATTACTTCTGAAACCATGATACAGAAAAACTTGACTTGTTGGGCTCCAGCTGAAGTAAATAAGAGTATCAAAGGCACTGGTGCAGATTCTGTTTCTGCCTCAGCCAGCCTGATTTCTACTTAACAGTTCAGGTGTAAGTGGTAAACAGGCTCTTGGCTGTGAATGTGTTCAGTTAACTTTGGTGTGTGTGTTCTCATTCCGAGGTAGACAGATCCCAATCCCTCTTTCACAGGAGTACCTGTCCCATAGGATAGTTTGGCATTCCTTCCAGGAGCTTAGTTTGCTTAAGAGTGAATGCAGGTAACCACTTCTGTATCAAAACTAATTAAAATTTCAGAAATTGCTTACAGTCTGGCTACTGGATCTGCTCATTTCATGGAAAACAGCCCTACCAAGAGTCTCCAATTCCAAAGCACTGCAGCACGTGTTTTCATCCAGCCAAGCCATGCTGCCATCATGGCACAGCCTAATAGGCAGTGTTAACCCAGTGGTTAATCCTGCATATCAAAATATTTCAGACTATGAAACAGGTCATCACTTTCCATAGAGAAATAATAATCAGTGAACTACACAGTCTTCTCTTGGTTTTACATGTCTAAATTTCTCCTTTTTTTTTATCCCAGGTGAAAATACAGATTACTCCTATGTTAGAAATTAAACTTTAAGTACGGTACAAATATCCGTTATTGAAATTAAAAAAATACCATTTCATTTTACCAAAAATAATGTAAAATACTGTAAAATATTTTCTAGATGCTGTGAGAAAACAATGGCTGTAATGAGAAATTCTCAAGAAGCTTTGTTGACTATTGTAGAGGTAAGCATTTTTTCATGCCTTTGGATAGTAACCTGCCAGAATGTCTTCAGTTTTCAGTCTTTGTATGCATCACTGCACCAAATACTCATTTAGAGTGTTTTGTACTGAATTAGAACATAGTCAGGTGTTGGTCAGATTTGTTAATTCATGTAATCTTTGATAAAGTTGTAACCAGTTTGCATATTCTATGGAAACTGTTTCCTTCAGGCAGTTCTCCCTCTTCAACACCTATGTGCTTCTAGCCATAGTGCAGCATTCCCAACAGGATTAATACTGATTGAATTAAATCTTTTAAGTCACAAAGAAGAGAATGAAACTGATTTTTGAAAGCAGGTTATACTGTGCACTAAAAGCTAGTTATTCTCTTTAGTGTATTAAAAAATTCACTGCTGAGGTGGGACTGATGGCAAAACTTTGTGAAGTATGAACAACACAAATACCTGCAAGTGCTCAGAGGTAGTTTTGTTGGATTATTTACTAACCAATTTAGCCCAATTCTATTGATTAAAAAAAAAAAAAGAAAACCAAACCAAAACACTGACCCTCCTAATATTGTGGTTAGTGTGAGCATTTCCAACAGTGCTAGGACACTGAACTAGCTGCAATTAACAGCTGAAATTAAAACCAGGTTTATTTACTGTGTAGGTGCTGCTCTATGACCCTCTGTTTGACTGGACCATGAACCCCTTGAAAGCTTTGTATTTGCAGCAGAGGCCAGAGGATGAGGCTGACATGAGCTCTACACTTGGTACTGATCCACAAGAACCTAAAAGGAAAGCCAGGTGCCAGATTTTTTCTTACCCTCCTCTTGCTGCACTCTTGCCTTGCTTTATGGTTTTCTCACTGGATGTTGTTCATGTTGTTCAGGATCCATACCTAGAGCACCTGTTTTTCTTTTTTTCTTCTGCCAGCAGTGATGACCAGAGTTTTAACAAGGTGGCTGAGCGTGTTCTGATGAGACTTCAGGAGAAGCTGAAAGGTGTTGAGGAGGGAACAGTGCTCAGTGTGGGAGGGCAGGTGAACCTCCTCATACAACAGGCCATGGACCCTAAAAATCTGAGCCTTCTCTTTCATGGATGGAAACCCTGGGTGTGACTTGGAAGGATCCAGCACGCTTTTAGAAGAAACCTATTTTTTTTTTTTTTTTGCACCAAGTGTTCTAACATTTCAAACTGGTATTTCACAAAATTTATATCAAGAGCAACCATGATGCCTTATCCATATTAGCATTTGGTAGATGGTTTGGGGTTTTTTTCTATAACCTGTTAATGTGAAACATTTTTTATTCTGCTTAGGTTCATCCTACAGTCTAAACCACCAAGCACTGCTTTGATGTTCCTTGTGACCCACAAGGGCTTTGCCTGGGCAGACTGGATGTGTTGTGTTCTTAAAATGTGAGATTCATCACTGCTGTGTATCTGCTGAAAGGCAGGACTCTCATATCTGGTAGTGGTAACAGGACTGTGTGGAATGGATGATCCAGAAACCAGGATTCATGATATAACCATCTAAACTACATTTCCAAAAGGGGGTTATACTTTAATTTCACAATGAAAGAAAAGAGAACCAGACAACCTCATGTGTAATGAATGAAGGGGTTTTGGGGTTGGGGTTTTTTAAGCTTAGTTAAATAGACACTTCTGTATATAAATGACAACTTTAGGTCAAATAAAATATGCTGCTTTTTTTTTTCTGTTGTAAATTAAATTATGCTGGTACTTTATATTACTCTAATAGTACAAAACAATAAAAAATATTTAGCTTTTGTTGCTCTGATTTCCTTGACAAGACGTATTGACCATACAGTGAAACTTAGTGTATTGGAAATGCCTGTAAAAAAGCCAGTCACTGTATCTGCAGTAAACACCTCTCAGAAACACTGAAGTTATATTCTGAGCACAAAAATCTTATTCTGAGTGCATGTGGTTTTACAGAAGACATTGCTCCTTCTTAAAAGTAAAAAATCAGGTAGTCAGTGAATATGGATAATCAGAGAATCCATTCAAATAATGGTCTAACTTACACAGTTAATAAATCTTCCCAAACCATCTTTATATTTCAAAATAGGAATAAAGGCTGGTGTACCCTTACATTATCTTAGTTTACATTTCATCCAATATTGTTTTTACAGCAGTATAAATGAAGAACTTCTGTTCCAATCAGCATTTAATGAGTTTTTGTTTGTACAGTGTTACCACTACTTTTATGCTATAAGATACTGTACATAGGACAAAATGAGTCTGTTGTAGTGGGTTTTCATACAGCTGACCTAAATTTCTGTTGATCTTTGCAATCAAAAGCACATCCTGGCTTTTTTTGTGGAGAGGAAATACTGTCCAATGATCTGTTTGTTCTCTGAAAATTAAAGTAACTGACAGAGCCCATGCTCTTTATGTGAAATTTAAAGGATAGTTAGGAAAGGGAGAAACGACCTATCAAGCAATGGCAGGTAGGAAATGACTAAACAAAAAGTCCTTTAAGTATTTATCTTCACCAGAGACTGTCCTGGAGTGACCTATAATGTTACTGTATTCCATATCTATCTGCACCCAAGGATTGTTACTGTCTCTTACTAATCATTGTAGTATTTTTGTACATTATATCCTCAGTAAAGGGAGAGCAGATCCTGCTTTTATGTGATTTCTTTCCATCTAGATTCAGATCTTTTAGATTCTCATCAGTTGTTAACTCTTCCATAAAAACCCAGCTTTGCCCTAAACTACCTCTGTCTGTGGTAGGGAGTACTTGAGATTTCCCATAGAGATAGATTCTGACTGCTAGAAGACCAAATGTTTAGTTGTAGGTGTTTCTCAAGCCACTGCAGAGAAAATAGTGGCTTTGGAAACTTTATCCAAAAAGTGCTCCATACAGAGTTCAGACTATATAAAATAAACAACTGATAAGGCACTTGTGCTTTTCATGACTCACCTGGAATGTCCAGACACCTTCCAGTCATTGTACCCCTGAGCTCACCTTTGCCTGGACACTACTGTTGGATTTGGGCCCATCAAGCCAAAGGAAAACCTGAAATTACATAGTTGTACAATAGCTGAAGCTTGTGGTGTGCACATTCTTCAGCACACCTTCCCAACCCACTGTCCTTTTAAGGGAATTTAACTTCTTACCAGCGAGGTCACACATCATAAATTTTATCAACAAAATCAGTCATTGTTAGACAGAGTTATGTTTTTTCTTCAAGTCTCCAGCCCTGCTTCCAAGCCCTTAAGCATGCCATGGAAGTTCTGCATAACACTTCCCAATAATCAAGATGTTTTGCCTGAATGAGTACCTCTCATGGGCAGCTCCCAAAACAAGTGTTTTCATGGAGGAGAGACTCTTGGAGTGCTCTGACCTGTGTTCAGACAGCTGGCACATCAAGACTAGACCAGTACTCCTTGGTTAAGATTTTCATTCCACAAAGTTTGCCAAGATACCTGAAATAGCTCACACATTATATAAGCCTTTAATTGGAAAGTAACATCACCTTCCTCAAAAACTAAAAGTTAAGTCAGTTACTCTATCAGACATAAAAAAGGAAGCAATCTCTAACCAACCTTGCTTAGTATCTCTTACCCTGTCTTCACATGGGTTTGCATTTCCTTTTCCTACCAGACCCTCTGCACCCACAGACCAATGTATAGAAACGCTGTTGAGCCAAACCCCAGGCAGTGCTGTCCACTGTCCCTTTTGCAGTTTCTGATACGAGCTCTCTGACAAACCAAAGCTGAGAAAAAGCCAAGTGGTGCTGCCTGAAGCTGAGCCCATAAAGTGGGAGATGACTGAGCGGTGTGGGGCATCGGGGGTCCAGCTTGCTTGAGCCATGGCCCCTGTGCTCCCTCAGCCCTTTGTTATTTAGCAATAAAGGCAAAGACTTCAGTTAAGCAAAATCCAAGGTGAATGCCATGGTTCTTTAGGGCTTAGGGCTGATGCTGCAGTCAAGCCCTTTGGTTTGGCTTTATCTTTTCTAAAAGCAATACTGACTGTGACACAACATCCCCTCACAACATCCTGTCCTGAGGAACTTCTGGAATGTGAACTGCCAGAAGTAAAGCAAACAGTCTGGCACACAGAGAGAACAATCACAGTTCAGAGGGGATTACTTTACAGGCAAAATGTATTTAAGTAAATGTTGCTGAAACAGGTTAAAGATTAAAAAAAATCCTGTTAATAAGAGCTAAAAAGAAAGGATCAGTTTGTAACAACTTTTTCAGCTTTTAGTATAAGGTTTGAGCATTAATTCAGCAATCTACTGTGCAGAAGCCTTGTGCTGCGCTCTGAAGTAATGCATTCTGAAAAACTAAATTATTGCAAATGCTTTTTGAGCAGGACATTGATATTGGTGTTTATAAACAGCAGAGTCCCCTATAAAAGCAACTGACAAGCTGACATTTGCTTTTTCAGTCAGGCAGTGCTTGTTTAGTCAGTTTTTCTGCTGAAATTGCAACTCCACATCACAATGGAGTAGAGAAGATATAAACAAATACTAGAAAAATGACCACTTAGTATTTGTATCCATTGGAAAACAGTCTTTCTCAGAGAAAAAAATGAACTTACTGGTGTTACATCTGGTCCTGATATGAAATCTATTTCTCTTTCTTGAAAGGGAGTCAAAGCCTCTGTTCCACTGAAGTTACAGTGTGGATATGGATCATATTGTGACTTAATAAACTGGTAGTCTAAACAAGAGTGGAAATGCAAGTAAATATATAATTTACATCTTAAACATTCCTCTACACATATACCTGCTACAAATCCTTATAACACTAACTTAACAAAAAAACAAAACAAAACAAAAAATCAAAGCTAGAGGCAGTTCTATTTGTGCTGCAGAAATGGAGATATAAGCAAATTTATTTTCCTTAAGGTGGCACATCTGACAAAGTAGTTTCTGTAATTACAAGACATATCTGATATCAGTGCTCTGGGGTTTGAGTCTCTTTTACTTAATAATTTCCACTTCATATTGTTCCATAGTCTAAAATAAAAAATTGTTCCTCACAAAGTAAGTTTGTTGGCAGATTTTTTTCTAGACAACAGCGAGTCCTAAATTACATCAAACCATTTCAATCATCTCAGTGTAAAGGAAAGGAGAATCTGGTCTTTATATGATTTTGTTTGGGTTTTTAGACTTGCCTCACTACCTTAATCAGTTTATTATGTTAACACACCTATGCATTGCATAATGCCTAAGTAGATCATACACACTAAGAGCCCCTTGGCTATGTCAAAACACAGAAACTGATGCCCTATCAGCACACAGTTGTCCTACCAGTGTAATTAAAACCAGTTTTAAATCAATTTATTTATGTCTGTGAAAAGCACTGTGGGTGCAAAGTGCCATGTGACACACATCTCATTATAATTATCTCTTATCTGTTCACCTGAATTCTGTCATTGACACACAAGGTCTCGTAAAGCACTGACAATACACGAGGTGTTGTGTTAAGGCAGACATTATGTACAGAAAGATAAACACAAACCTTTGAGCCTCTGCTTCTCCTCAGGATATGCAACAATTACTCCAAGCAAAAGTGTCCTGTCATCATTCAGCTCCAAATTACAGTTTTACTTCATGTAAAACATGGCAGTCAGCTTGTGGGCTCCCTGTTTCTCACTGTTCTTCTCCACCGCTTTCCTTCTCACTCCTACACTACTTTCTGAGTCTTTGTTCTAATGGTTATGAAGTACAATTTTATTTATTTTTTAGATTTCAAAAGCCCTTACTGAATGTGGCTCTCAGGCAGTCCCTCCCCTGCTTCACTCATTGTTTTCTGGTTTCATTACAGCATCTGCATTACAGTTGTAGCTGACGGGTCTTTTTGTACCTCGTTGCTATGAAAGAACTACTAATCTCTTAATTACAGGCATGCTTGAAGCTCTTAAATAATGCTTTCAGAATTTGCATGTCTACAAAACCATTTTTAGAAACTAATAGGATTGTATTAAAAATATTTTTACATTTCTGCTGCATTTTCCAGTTACTCTTTATTAGATATATGAGTACCTCAGTACAGGAGTGATCCAATTGACCAAGGAGTTTAATGGATTTCTTAACTGGAGGAGGAGGCTGTTACAACATGTTCTCTATATAAAATAAGTAATTTACTTTTATTGCTGGCTGTCACAATGCATTTAACTTATCCAATTCAAGAATAACTCACTATTTTGATATTGGTCTTCCAAGTCTTTCTATGAGGTAACTAGAATTTACTGAAAATGCATTATCATTCACTTAGAAACCACTTCCTTGTTGTACAGTTGCTCAATTTTTTATGATCTGAAAGTGATTTATGCTTGCAGATTCCAGAAAAACAGCTGGTTTGTATTAAAGAGTCATGATACCACTTCCATGCGTGGCCTTTGTCAGTTTTTTGGGGTTTTTTACAATAATACATTATTTCCTAATATTGGAAGTGTTAAATAGAAAGAAAATTCTGCAAAGGACTGAATTTCCAGCCACTGATGAATTGCTTCTCTTCAAAAAGTACAGTCAGAACCAAAATAAACTTAATCCTAAAATAATTAAGTGCACATGCATTGGTGTTACAGTCTTGCTTAACAAAGCCCCATGCCAACAATAAAACACAATAAAACCAGTTAAATCCTTAGAGTAATTCAAAAGTATAGCTGTGCCTAATGCTTCATTTTCCTTGTGTATAATTGAATTGAGGTATACTAATGGTAGTGTGTGCATAACCCAGAGTTAAGTAAGGAGGAAGAGGTTTGAGACAGAAATGAAATCATTATAGAAGAAAAGCATAAATTTAGTAAAAATGCCAGACATCTGGACAATAAACTAGCTTACTTCCAGCAATTTCAGGTGAGGTGGCCATAATACTTAGTTAAATACCCCAAAAGCATTAGATATTTACATAGGACTATGATTTTTCATGTCATTAAAACACCAAAAATCAAGAGATAAGCATTTCATGCCTAAATCAAAGCAGACACACGTAGTAAGATAGTTCAAGTAAAAGAACATTTAAGCACTTATTCCATTTTTCAAGTCTCCCTGTAGCACCCAAATCAGAAGCCTACACTCCATAGGCTCCCTCTATGACTGCCAGAGCTGGAAAGGTTCTTCTCCAGAGCAATTTTACAACAGCCAAGATATTAATTACCCCACAAAGATCCCAATTCACTCCTGCTAACTACAGGAGGACCTTCCTGATATATCTCTGCCAAGGGACCAAAGACAGGTGGAATAAATCTAGCCATTAAGAATCTGCCATAAGAGCCAGGTGTGGCTGAAGTCAACAGAGAAACAAAGACTGAGCTAGAGAAAAAGAAATAAAACAAAAATAAAGCTGTGGTTTAGTAAAAGCAGACCCCCCCCCCCCCCCCCCCCAAATCCTTAAGTCAATAACATTGACTTAGAGTGGTTAGCACTGCAGAGATTAAGGATGTAGGAATCTAGTTTTATCCACTTTGACTTGTTTTGCTGAGCACACTTAGTGAATGCAAATATTCTTCATGCTTTCATGCAGTGGCAATTTTGTGCATCCAGAATGAATACCACAGAGAATTCCCCATATGGTAAAGTGATGCTCACAGTACCTAGCCTGATTTTGATGACAGTGTCTGATGCAACACCTAGCAACTCTGTCTGCAAGGAAAGATAATGATCTGTAATGCTTGCATCCTACAGAGAAATTAGGTCAGAAAGTATTTTACTGTGAATATTCTGCTTCAATTACTCGGCAGTACTTGCAGAAACAAGCTCTTGATCAGGTTTAGCCCTTTAGAAGAGAAACTAGAAAACTTGCAAAGCACAGTGGGGTTTCTAGCAGGCAGACAAAGCTGCCTAAAGAATACAGCATCTTCAGTCTCCCAAGAATAAGCAAAGGAAGTCAACTTGGCCTATAAACATTTTCATAATTATCAAGCAGCTTTCAAGTGGCTTGTAAGAGATGAATTCCAGTCCATCATAATTAACTCTAAAAGACAGCAGCCTTCTGTGTGCTTAGTTTTTTCTGTTCTTCCTTCCCTTTATTTTTGTCTTTACTTTGATGTTCAGCTTTGTTTTCCCTTGGATCACAGTTTCAGTTTTTTCAACCTCGCAGTGCATCCGTAACTGTGGGACCCAGAAAAGACTGGGGGCAATCAAAAATAACTGTCTGAGGTAAATTACTGTAATGAGCCTGATTTTACAACCCTATGCCACAACTATAAAGCACTGGGACAGCCAGTAGTGGAACCCAACAGGCCACTCACTAGGAGAATGTACCTTACTTTGCATTGCACTCCCTAACTCGTACAGCCCTCATCTCCTGAGGGTAAATGCTCCTCACCAGAGGAGGAAGATCTGTTCCTCTAACACCTCCAGGTTCTTTGTTGTAAAGGAATATATGGGCACCCTGCAGAGAAGTGCAAATGTACAAAAAAAAAAAGGTCTTTCTAACTTACCCCTGTGGAAAAAAGCTGTGAACAGATTTTCCTGTTCCAACCTTAGATAATTTTAGAACTTGAAATGGTCTAATAAATCATATTCATGTAAGAGAAACTGAAGACATTTCTAGAAGAAACAGTTTCTTTTTATATTAGAATAAGCTAATAGTGAAAAGGCTTTGACAGAGAAGTATGTATCAGTATAAAGTACAGTCCCACATTCACTACATAGAAAGCAGGCTGAAATAGAGCATCTAGATCCCTGAATTTATTTTTCCTGAAAATAACTATTGGGTGAAACTCAACTCTTTTTCTCCAGCTTAGAATTTACAGAGATACTCTGAAAAATAATGTTTTAGTCTTACACATCTTTCTTTTTTAATAAAATTAGCTCATCATATCCGCATCCTTTTCTAAGCTAATTCTTTTTTAGCTATAAGTAACTACTTGTGACCCTTGAAGAATTCTTTTCCTCTTCCTTTTTAAGAGAGGATATGTGTATAATTGATGAATTAGAGTCATCTGATGGACAAGCAAGCATGTAGGACACTCCTCACCTCTGGAAGAGTGACATCTGTAAGTCACTCTGAATTAAAAACAAAAGACATGCACAAAATGAAAAAAGCAAGAATAACAAAGGCAAAGCAAGAATAACAAAAGGCAAAGCAAGAATAACAGAAGGCAAAGCAGGCAGGAGCAGGTTTGTGAATGGCCTTTCACAAAAGCTGGTCCAGAAAACAGACCTGGGTACCATGAGAGAGCAGAAAGGAGATGAGAGGTGAACAGGATAGCAGTGAAACTTTGGAATAGTTCTGTGATCATCCTTGAGGTGGGATACACGATTTTGGGTTCTCAGGCACATGGTGTGACTCGTGGGGTGTCCTGTGCAGGGCCAGGAGCTGGACTCTAAGATCCTTGGGGGTCCCTTCCAACTGGCAGCTTTCCAGCAGATCACAGAAAGCCATCCCTGAGCAATGAAACTACCCCCATTTTAGATTTCTGAGTCCATGTATCTTTCCACCAGGCTTGTTTTCCCCTCAGCCTGACACTCAGGTGTAAGCTGCAGCATAAGCTGAAACTCGTGTCATGGCTTGACAAACGTGCTTCCCACCAGCTGGGAATGAGCAGAGAAATCCACCTTTTTCTTTGAGGATCAAGCCAGGAGGAGGGGGTGACTCACAGGGAGCCGGCACTCCCACAGCAAGCCCTGTCTGCTCCAGGCCCAGGGTGTCTGGTGGCTGCCAGGGAGTGACTCTCGGTCATTTTTCCAAGAGTTTTTATTTGTTTAGTATGATTCTACTCTTCCTGAATAGTTCCAGAGTCGAATTTAAAGTTGCATCAAGAACATTCAGGAAGGAGAGCATTGGTGAGTATCTTCCCTGTCAGAATATCCAATTACTTAAAGAATAATAGAAGAAAACAATACCTACTGCCAGCAAAGTAGATTTTGTCACTGATTTCAAGACATGCAATTGAATCTCCCAACAGATCCATTTTAAAATGGATTTGTACGTCCATTTGTATTTTTATGTAATGTCCATCAGTTTGGTAAGTAAGCAGAATCTCTGTTTCTTAAATCAGAGACTACCAGATGAGCAAATAAATACCCTGATTTCTGGATTGCCTGTGACCAGTTAGATATGGTAGCAGCATGTGGACTGCTTTGACTTCCTTTGTCAATAACGTGATGACCTGAGAGATAACGATCAATATTCACACTGCTGATCCAGCCCCAGGTAACAGGGATTTTTAAAGGCATCAGAACAAGAAGAAACTTTATTTAATTTTAATTTATTAATCCTTCTTATCAGGTAGCATATTATCCTGTATTATTTAATTTATTACAGGCAAAAAAAAAAACCTCGTAACAAACCAAGCCCTAAAGTTTTTTTATTTTAAAATAAACCTCTTATGTATGGTTAGTGCTGTTAGATCAGCTAGATGGATAAAAGCAGATAAATAAATGAGGAAAATGCCTGTACTGATTAAGCCAGGAGATACTGTTCCACAAAACCTGTTGCCTTTTATATAACAAAGAGTTTCAAAATCCTTGATTGAAGAAGAGGACATAAAGCAGAAGAGAAAACACACCCTAGATTTGCTGATGATATTGCAACTTGATTTCAAAGACAAAAACTTTGAAACAGCGATCAAAAAGCTGTGAAAGTAATAGAAAGTTTGTTTGAAAGCAGGCCCAACTACACTCACAAGATAGCTTTTGAAACTACTCAGGCCAGTTGTAAGAGACAATTCTTGCCAGAGGCCCTCATCCCCATCAGTACTCCAAATTAAAATTTATTTCAGAAAGCAATTACATGTAATTTAACATTAAATTAAAATGCAAAGCTAAATCCAGACAAGTATTAGTCTGACAATATAGAGAAAATACAAATGTAGGTGCAATATTATACAAATAAGGCAGCTGTAACTATAAATAGATGGCATTGTTCCATGGAAAAAGAGAGAGGACCCTGTAATAAGCATTGGTTTATCTGAAAATACAGGGGCTGATTTCCCTGCTGGGAGTGAATGCTTGATCCTGGGGAAGTGCCAGGAAAGCTGTCACAGCTCTCAGACCTTGAGGTATCAGCCAAGGGAATAGCTGCTGGCTCCATGACGGGAGAAGTGTTCCTGTGAAGTGAAACACTAGTTTTGTAACTCATGACTTGTTTGCTTTGCTTGCTTTCTTTCCCAAAGGAAAATCTCTCAGCAATTAGTGAACCACGGATCCTTCATGAATTGATGATTTCTTTCAAAAAGGGAAAAGGAGAAACTTTATAGGTTTCGATTCAACTCAAAATACAATATTTTGTGTGAAAGGGAGCCTTAGCTTGGTTTCATTCTGTCTTCTTTTCAGGCAACCTCTTCCAAGTCTTCGAGCACTATCAGAATATATTTATTTAATCAGAAAAATGCTTATTTCTCATGCAATTGGTGAGAATGGAAAATTTTAACCATTTATTAACTTGGGATAATGTAGTATAGTGATACACTTCAAGAAGTCCAAAATAATTAATATGGTTAATTAACACAGTTTTGCACTAAAAGCCAGACCATTTTAAGTGAGAAGCCCCAGAAAAGGTCTGAATTTTTTCTTATTAAATTGGGTTACTTAAGTGACCAGTATCATAACTTTCTGTAGAATGAAGAATTTTTCAGGAAGAGACCATTTAGTTCTCAGAAACAAGCAGGAGACTACAATCTGATACGATGCAATTTTCAAGGGCCAATTTGAGTTCAGTGGGTGTTGATGTTGCCTTTGTTGCCCTGAAAATGACAGTTCATCATCCACATTCATTGGGCTCTTCATATCTGGGCAGAGGTTGTTAAAATTTTACTTGATGGTGTAGCCATGAGAAATAAATCTAACTGACAAGGAACTAAATTTCATCTCCATAGCTTTGCCAGTTACGCATAAAATTCCTTATTTGCTTTAGGGTTTTAACTACGCTTGACAAATGATGGAGTGGTTCAAGGGAATTGATTGAGGGGACAAATTGTTAAGCTATCAAGTTCTTAGAAATAGGAAAATGCTTAGCTGGGTTTAGATGTCCTGTGTCTTAACCCTAAAGATACACAAGTTAATTTTTCATTTGTCTATGAACAGTAGGTACTTCTCCCTTAATTTTTCCATTGGATCAGGTAACCTTCAAGACTTTATCTACTGTTACAAATCTGAATGCACTCAGCAAAAACCCAGTGCTGTTTACTCTAATGGGACCAGAGTCTGGTGTTTCTATGGGAACATAATTTGTATTCCCCATCAAAAGTGATTTTTTTAATGGCCTCCTTAACAAGATAATCCATCAAGGAACTGGTGACAACTGCACCCAGTAACCTACTTAACAGATCCAGTTTGACAACAATTACACATTACTGCCTGTCACCAAGGCAGGGTGTAACTTGATATTAAATATAGCAAACACATTTGACAGTGGACCATAGCTGCTTGAGAGTGTTGAAGGTGGTGACTTCTGAGCAGAAGAATTGTTTGGCTTTGGGGTAATACTGACTTGGGACTGGAATGGAGAAAACATCTACTGCATATGAGGGTAGTTCAATCATCATCGGATTCAAGTAAAGGCTGGAATTTGTGGATGGTACTCAGAGCTGTGTGCTCATGAAGATTTTATTTCATTAGATTCATAGGTTAGGCATATGATGGTAGAGCAGACCTCATTCAAACTGGCATCTGAAGTGAACACGCTGCCTGGTCTGAGTTGATCGTTTCAAGTTTTACAGGGAAAAGCCAACTTTCCCATGTCTCTCTCCATTTTGAAATAAAAGATCTGATTGGGAATATTTTGATTTGAGACAACATTTTATCACAGGGAAATTTGCCATCCCATAGGTAATCAGAATTTGGAAACTATTTCACAAGAAATGCTGAGAATTATTCTGCATCTTATCTACATATTACCTGTATTTAAGCATTGCCAAATAATTACAATTGTTAGAAAGTCATAATCTAAGTGATTTCTACCAGAGAATCATAATCTAAGGGATCTTTAAATGCTTGGTGTTTTTAAAGAGTCAAAAGTTACTTTAGTACAAATCAGGAATTCAAAATTCACATCTACATTTCAGGTTCAGTTACAGGAAGGTTGGGATCTGTCTGACTGGTTACCTTACAGACACAAATAAATCTTTCAGGGAAGAGAGGAAATATCAAGGTCTCAATGATATGGAATAGTTGTGAAAGACATGCTGGAGTTTGTCAGTGAGGGTTAGTACACATTTAAAGTTCCTTTGTTCCTAAGGCAGAAGAAAGCAGAATTTATTGGCAGAGACGCAGCTTCTATCAGTAACATACATTCCTGACATTTTCTAAATAACTCACCTTGCCAAAAAGCCTAAATAAACTTCAGGACATTTGGCAGAGTGAGCTGAATCTCTTCACTACAGGATTTTGCTTCAGTGCTTATGTCAGAGGTATGTCTTCTTGATTCTCCTGTTTCTTATGTTTTTGAATTATCTAATCTTGGAGATCACTATCAGTGTGCAGTAACACAGAATAGTTTGTTCCTCAAATATCCCTTCAAACTTATTTTGCTTATAAACTTCAGTTCATGCTTTGCCTTCATTACAAAGAACATACCAACGTATCTATAACAGGCATCTTTTTAAAAAAGAATTACAACTTTTGCCTGCAGAGTGGTTTTTGTTTGGTTTGAGATAATAATGTTTCTTTTTTTCATTCATCAAATGAAATGAACTGTGCTGACAAAACTACCTTCTTCCTGAGGTAAAAACTGATAGTCCTGAGGAAAAAAAAAAAAAATCGTTTGGAAGCAAACCCAGTTTTCATTTTACCCTATTTTCACTCTGAGAGCAGATTTACATATAAAAGTTATTAAGATACTCAAATGTCTTTCTGTTGCAACAGTGAAAAATTTGGTGAGAGTAACATGCAAGATGAAATCAGGTGTTGGACCTGCAGGATATTAATGTGGTAGCAACCATTTTAGTTTATTGTGGGCATCAGCCATGAGATGGCAGATCTCTGCAGCTAGAGTGATGAAACAGCTTGTCTGGGCATTTTGGGAGACAAAGAATAGCTGAAAAGTGTGGCTACTGTTGACCCAAAGATAGGCAAAATCATCTGCTAACGCTAAATGACCTCTTTGAGTCACAGAAGCTACAGGGGAAGCTGAGTCTGACAAGTACAGCTTGAATTGATCTTTCAGATAGGTTCCATCCAGGATAATGTACTTTGAGGGTTTTCAGCAGGCAGGTTATCGTGTCTCACATGTCCTGTATGGGTAGGCCCTTCTGGCATTCTGCTGAGCTGACTTGAGTCTCTCCACACCATATTGCAAACCTGGGTACAGATGGATCCTGACTGATTTTTTAGTGTTGGGAGTTGAGAGGGGAATATGTCATGCTCATTCACCAGAGTATGCTGTCATTTAAACATATGTGTAACTTATTAAATACATGAATATTCTCACTGGCTGCTTAAAATCAATTATTTTGATGGTTCATAACCGTATTCACAATATTTTACAATTGTCTCATACCTGTAAATTATATATGCAGGTTCTTGAAAGAGCAGGTCTTACACTTTCAGTCCAGGCCTGTAATGCCAAATCAATGTATCTCACTTCTGTCAAATCTCCTGTGTTCTGCATGACTAGGATATATTGTGATAATGAATATTAGTAATGTAAATTATTATACTATACATATTAATATTATAAAAGTATAATTATTATTAATGTATAACTTATATATTATATATAACTTGGCCTTACAAGCCAACACAAAAATACGTGCAAAACTTTGTCAGCATTATCAAGGGAGACAAGACCACATATAGTGTCAAAAGTGTCAGCACAGAAAGGCTACATCACCTCTTGGAGACACTCAAGAGCTGCGTTCATCCTCCTGCTATGTGACTAGATAAATGCTTGTTGTGTGACTGAAAAGCAGTTCATAGAATAATGAACATCTGGAGGTCACACAGACCAAGCTTCATCTCCTTGGGGACAGCAGTTTAGGATTCTTTTTCCTTTACCCAACTTCCCATGATGCAGTGAGTGTCTGTTGTTGGGATTTCTGCCGTGTCCCTCTGAGAAGTCTTCTCTCTCTAAGGCTGACCCAACCCTGCTCACTCAGCTTGTGCTCACACACCACGTGCCCCAGTGCCTTTATCACCTCGGTGGTCCATGTTGGCTGTCAGTGTATTTATTGTACAGGGGAGTCCAAAACTGAGCACAGGACTCCAGCTGCAGTCTCACAGCTGCCAAGCACACCTGCCTTGGCCTGCTGGCCACACTCCTGCTAGCACACCTCCTGCTTATCACTGCTCACATGATGGGACTCACTTAAGGGATGTGCTACAGATGTTTAAAACTACTTCAAACAAACATGCAAATAATCCTTTTTCCCTTACTCTCACAGCAAAACAAAATTAGTGCCATAACTGTCTGCAGTATAGATTTTCCTATTAGCAACTCAACACAGAAGCATTGTACTCAAAACTCAAGCATTAGTACTCATATAGACTCATTAAAATCCTATAAAACTTCTCACAGACAAGAAGATTCTCGCTGTTAAATCCTGTGAACTTAAACAATATTAATATAAAATCTTGCACTTAGAACCACACTTACAGACAAAATTTTTGCAAAACTGCAGTGCTAAAGGAGCTGATAATATCATAGGTTTATAAAATGCTTCTTTTCCTTATTATAGTTTCTTTGCAAGCCTCTCAGACGTGCTCCAACAGGTGATGTATGTTTTCCCTGTCAGCTCTCCTCCCTAACTAAATAATTTACTTTGTAATGTAATAAATGTTGGGTGTATGCTTCCCGGCATGGATGCTTGAATCTAACATTCCATCAGACAAGCTTTGATTATAGGGTTTTTAAAATTATGGATCTACAAGGCAGGCCTGGCACAATTCTGTCACGAAATCAGCACATTGGTGATCTTGAAGTAAATATAAAAAAATACAGTCTAAAGTATATATGAAACTGTATCTCCTTTATGTTCAACAGATCAGGATTTACTAGTTCTCATTTCAAGACAAAATTGAGATTGGGTATTTCCAAATGTGGGTGCTTATATATATTAGGACATACATACAGCATAAAAGCAGTGTTCACTATATGAAGGTTCACTGTTAAGGTTGAAGAAATCTGAAAATAAAGAATCTTAGGTAAAGACTGTGCCTTCCCAACATTTCTGGATGTTAAAGCCTTTTTGCAGATTCCTGTTTTTGAAAACACTGGCCCTGGGACTATATATTATTATATACCATGGGACTATATATTATTATATACCATATACTATTTCAAACAAACAAACCTGCCTCTGTCAGCACTGGTAAATCTCTGACAAAAACAGGACAGGTTTTACTCACTATTTAAAAACTGAAATTACTAGCAAAATTTAGTACTGTGGTATGGAAGCAGTTTTCCAAAACTACCACTAAGAGATTTTTACACCTCTGAACAGTTGCTGTACAAGACCTACCAGAGAATAATACAAAGATCAGTCTATGTATGCCACTTGAAAATTCTATTTAATGTATGTATTACACTTCACATGCAAAACCAGGCTTTACTCAATATTTAGCATTTCCTGTAACACACCAGGCTGATGGGTATCATCCTCTCACCAAACTCACATAGATCTGACATCTTTTCTGGCCTGGTGGGGCACTTGTTATGATTGTTCTTCATTACAATTTAAATTGCACATAGCACCAATGGAAAGAAGAGAGACTTTGCCTTACCTTCTTTTACCTTTGGAAGAGCTATAGCTATAAACTGAACCACATTCTCCTAAATTACTATGGACTTGTAGTAAAAGTTCCATCATCTCTCTATTTTTAATTACAGCAAGAAGATGAGTGCAGTCATATTTTTCAGGATATTTCTTGCCTGTGAGCTACAAAAACATCTCTAAGGCACTCTGTTGACAAACCAGTCTTTGCTTTGAAGTGACACTTGTTACAAAAGCAAGGACTTTTTATGGCAGAGAAGAATTAAGAACAGTTTCTTCTCCTTTTTATGAGGGAAGAAAGGAGGGATAAAATATTCACATTTATTTATATTCATAATTTAAATTTTATCTGATTCTTCTTTCAGTTTGAAAGACTTCTGTTTCAAGCTAGGCAAGTTTTCCTACATAGGTATTTCCAAAGAAAAAAGAAATATGCATCATGACTCCTCCTATTCTCTCCCATTTTAAAAAATACAAATGAATCACTTTTGGACTCTTGATTTGAAATATGTGGAACACTTTGTTGTTCAACCATCTTTTATGCTCACTTCCCTTTGCTGAGCATATCACCTCCATGAACACTGGTAAACATAAAAAGCACATGGCATAATGGGTAATTTCCCAAAATAAGATCATGTAATACAGTAAAAATGACTGTACACATAGAACAAAAGGAGAGCACACACTCAGTCTTGAGTGTCAGCTTCAGCAATGGAACCCTGTTCCTGAACTTCGATGTAGAAAACTTTATGTCAGATGAGTTGAACACATATTTATAGCCTGAAGTTCTAGGAGTGGATTTCATGCTAAATAAAAATACAACCACTATAAATATGAGTGCTAGAATCAGAACAAAGAGGATTATGGGTAGAGCAACATGATACAGGTTTCTTTCTTAACTGCCACATTGTAATAAATGACTGATGGACAGTTGCATCGACCTCTTTAGAAAGCCAAAGTTCTTTCCGCATTTAGCATACTGCCTTTCTTCCTGTTCTAATGCAGAAATTTGCAGTGCAGAACCAAGAATGAAGCCTGCATGATGTATAGAGCACTAAATTTTGTGCACCAAATCAATCAGACAAGTCCACTGTCTTGAAGACATCTCCATTCTTTTTAGTGTCGGGAGAATTTGGTATCCATGAAAGCGTTTATTTGACTGTGGTGAGTCAGGAGCTGCTCAGGCAGGCTGCATTAGCCAAGATGGAAACACAGAAATGGATGCTTGTGGAAACACAGAAATGGGTGCTTGTGGTCTTGGTATTGGTGTCTCCTTCCAGGACTAGTTATGCATTTTGAAGTAGACAAACTTGGGCAAAAATCAACGGAGGTATCTGGAGCTGCATCCAGGACTAGGATTCCTCTTCTTCTGCCCCATCCAAAGGCAGACTTTATCCCAAAGGTATGACCAGATCCTTCTGCCCTTGTGAATTTTGCATTGCTAGCTTCATGGCTGCACATGAACTTCAGCAGAAGACCTGAAAACCTCTTGTCCAGTCTGGAGCTAAGATACCCTCTGGACAAAATGGCTTTGAACTAAACCAAGGAGGACAACCAGCTTTTCAATTGCTTCCATGGACTCTAAGCCCTAGACTACTACAAAAGAATTAAATCTAGGTGGTCTAAAACTCTGCTAACAAATTTCAGATTTCACATAATCCAGAATACTGTGGATGGTATTGTTGAACTAAGACACCAGTGCTTCCCATGGCCTGAAATTCCCAAGTCCTTTTGTGGATCTGTGCCTACATTTACAGACACTCACTGGCACGGAACAGGTTTTCAGAGTGGTGACTTGGCACCCAAGGCACTGTGACTGTGACAGCTAGAGAGTCTGTTTTAAAGCCACATTTAATTCTGGTGATTCACAGCCATGATGCTTATAAACATATTTTTCTAATCTCTCCCCCTGCTATCCATTTTCCTCTTAAATTGATGAGTGTTATATCATGCTGTCTGTTACCTGTCATAAACCACAAAATAATCTGAAAGCATGACCAGATCTGATACCTATAATCTCAAATATTCATTTTCTTTGTCTAGTTCCAAAATTGTTTTGTATACAAGAAACAATCTAACACTGAAGTAAACTTTATGAAGAAATCATAACACTGTTTCAATGTATCACAAATGCTCCTTTAGAATAACTTGCAGTGACTCATGGCAAGATCTTTTGCAGTGACTAGTTCCTCACAAAACTTTGGTAAATAGGTCCCATCTAGAACACGAGCAGCTCTGTGCTCTGCTTCCTGATGCTGCAGTACATCAAACAAATCCCCCAGACACTCCCCACTGTGGGCCCAGTGTCTGTCTGGTGGTGGTCATGGAGCCAAAACTGTGAGAACCAACATTGTAGATCAGAATGAGCAGGAAAAAGGGTATGAAAATACAAGAAGAATACATAACTAAGAATGCCTGCTACTGCATAAGAGTCTTAGATTTCACAGCTTAATTCCTATTCCTGCATTTTAAGTGGGTAATTTTCTCCATCCAGTACAGTTATAGATCTTCCCTTAAAGGCTTTTTCCTGTGGCAAGTGCACACGGAGTCCCTGTCATCAGGCTGAGGTACAAGTTCCATTCCATCCCGTATTTCAGGTTTGCTGGCTTGGCGTTCGGCATATTTCTGAAATATGTAAACAACATTTAAGAATGCTATAAGCACCAACATATAATTCATGAAGCAGAATTTTCCTCCTCCCTTCCACTAGAAGCCTACCTTTATCCAGGCTCCTTATGTCATTGCTCACAACCTCTGCACCAGGTGTCTTTGTAACACAACTACTAATGGGCTACATTGCCTCTGAAAACCTCCTTTCATGTTCCTGCCTATTATTATGGTAATGTGAATATTGTCATCGTCTGTGCCTAGCCACTTTATGCAGGTAATGCATAAAAATGCCATTTTTGTACACTGAACAGTTCCATCTTTTGGGTTAACCTGTAGCTGGTGAAGCTGCCATTGAACTGCACAGCAGTACAGGAGAAAGATACTTTCAGAGAGGAGAAACTTTGTTTACTACAGATTTGCATTTTCTAAGGAAGAAATGACTACTGGGCCTGCTTCATCCCCTACACTCTACTAGTCACACTTCTGGAACTTCTTTTCCATATATTCATTGTTTTGTTGTAGAGTAGCTCATGCTGTAAGTGTGAGAAGTATGAAGGGGAAAAGGAAGAAAACTGGATATACAGATTATCTTCTACAGAGATCTACTGGAAACCAAATACCAAGTGACAATGAAAACAGGGCTGATGGGAATGGGAGCAAAAAAAATTTCCTGATTCTGTAAAATAACCATTATGTCAGGTAGCTTCTTTAATTAAGAAACAGGGTTTAGCAAAGCTCTTCACACTGATCTATGAATAATATGTCTGCTACTGATTCAAGTAAGGACTGAATATGAAATTTATAGCATCAGTAGTAGCTGGGGGGAGAGTAATAAAGTAATCTATTGTACTCACCTGGAGCACTTTATAATAGTAGCAGTAAAACCTGTGAGGCTGAAGT
Source organism: Haemorhous mexicanus (assembly GCF_027477595.1). Lineage (NCBI taxonomy): Eukaryota > Metazoa > Chordata > Aves > Passeriformes > Fringillidae > Haemorhous > Haemorhous mexicanus. Next base: position 47,271,508 of record NC_082342.1, read on the forward strand.
AATTCTCTTGCCATTAGTTGTCCTTGTTTAGCAATTTTTCTTGCTTCCTCATCATTTTCCTGGAAAATCCAGATGAAACAAAAGAATAACAGAGCAACTCAAAGCCTGACTAGCATTAGAAGTTTTATTAAACGGGCTATTCAAATCTGCAAAATTAACTGCAATTAGATTGCAAAGGCATTATTAAAATTGCAGATTTGTTTAAAAATACTGGATTGCTTTTATTATACTACTGCTACCTTAGGGCTATCAATAACAACTTTCATGACTAACTGTACAATTTTGAAAACTCAGTTGATTACTGCTCTACTATTTTGTCCAAGCAACAAGCCTCTTCAAAAGCAGTTCTGATATCTCCCAGACCTACTTAGTTTTACAGAGGACAAAATCACAGCTGTTGTCCTGTCCAATGCAATGGAACTCGTCTTCTTTTTAAAAATAACTGCATGAATTCATGTACTTATTCTCAAGCTTTTTAGGTCTCTGTTGCAAAGCTTTTAGTATTCTTCTGATTCCTTAGGTAGAACTACAGTACTCTCAGAAAAGAAACTCTTCCTGTGTTTTCTTAATCTTAACAGCACTTTGACTTAAAGCACAATTGGTGTTTTCAACCACAGAACTGTATCTGTTTGCTTACAGGATCCCAGCCTCTCTGGGATCTGACCTCTGAGCATGTTACAGAGAGCAGCAATTTTTTGTACATTCAAACAGAACATGCAGTAACTTCTGCTCTAGTCAGGGCCTATAAATGCTATAAAAAGCTATAGCATTAATTAAGTAGTATCTAGGAATCTGGTTGTTTCTTTGGCAATTACCTTAGTCAGTATGCTAAGGCTCTGACTCATGAACTCTTCTGCCCATACTTAAAATGAACACTTAAGTACTGCCCTAAATAGAGATAGTTATTTCAAATAAGGCCTTCCCATTTTATACTAACAACAAAATGTACTTCCTTTACGCCAGGATCTCAACAGAGTTCATGCAATATACATATGTGTGTAAATACAAAAGGAGAGACAATTAAGATAAATTGTTTATATGTTTGTTCATCACTTTGAACTTGAATCAATAATGGAACTTACCTTAGCCCATTTTATTTTCTCTAGCAAGTCCTCTAAGTTTCTCTTAACTGGAACATAATGTTTCCAAGGTTTTAATCCAATATAAAAGTGTTCATAGTACTGGGAATCTTGCTTCAATACCAGGCTGTCACCCAGCAAGAGGTATGGAAACCTGTAAGCTGCTACAGTGCCATCTACATTCACTTGGTATTTGTACTACAGTGTAAAGAGAGAGGAAAAAAAAGGGAAATGTTTTGTATCAGAATGGGAACAATGACTGTATAAATTATTATTTTAATAGGCAAGAAGTAATCATGCTTATTCATTTTCATCTTCAAACTCATTTCAGCGTTAAGCACGTGTAGTTTCATGGTCCTCTGGACAAAATAATGGAAAAAGGATTTGTTTTCAACACGAGGCTGACAGTCAAGAACCTTTGTGTCACATGAGCTGCCTGATGGGTGTCCTGTTGCAGTGTCCTGGCATAGAGCAAGGGCTACAGAAGGGAAGGAAATAAAACTAATCTATACTTCAATTCAAACAGAGTAAATAAATTCTGACTTAACAATATTATATAGAATAACCTGAAATGTATTATTATATAAAATAAGCTGAAACATTATACTAGAAATAACCATGAATGAACTGCTTTGGCAGATGTTCTTGGCTGTTACAGGATTTCTGAAATACTGAACTTCAGAACAGAATTTCAAATGCTATATATTATAATGGCTTTATACAGGATTCTGTCCCCTTTATTTTTTATATCTCTCTTGCAGTAGAATTTGTATGTTAAAGTACAACAAAAACACTTATCTATTTTTCTAATTTGTTACTATAAAGACTCTTTCAGACATCCACAGTGTACTTGAAATGGCTGTAAGTTGTGTCCATTGTTTTCATACTTACCCCAAATCAAAGAAACCCTGATGGTGAGAAATCCAATTTCTCAGTCTATTAAAACATAAAAATAAGCCAAGATGTCTGTCTAAAGGTCTTTCTTGGCTTTCTCTACAAGTGTGTCACACTAAGACATTGATTACAGGTGGTTTATCTACTATGCATGGACCTGTGCTGCTATAGCAGCATAATTGTTTTGTTTACTGAAAAGAATTAACAAAAGTAAGCTTTGTCTTTTCAGTTGGTAAGAACTTGACAGCAAAATTAATCTGAAACTATAATTTGATTACTACCTTAAAGAAGTCAAAGAAGCCCATTAGCTGAGCCTTCCCCAGCTCTTTTTCTTTTTCTCTGAAGAAGAAATATCCAGTTATTCCAGCATCTAGTAGTTCAGGATTTTCCTTGGATAACTTGACAAGATGGAGACGTTCTTCTCGGCTGTCTCGACCTCTGAATAAAGCCCTCTCAGTTTTGTTTTCCCAGAAGGGGCCTATGAGCAGTGAGTGATAAGGCAAAAGCAAACAGCAGTGAAAAGTTCAGGATCTGTTCAAGGCAAAAAAGGAACTTGGTCTGACAGTGGTATTACACTTGGAGACATGGCAGGACAGGCATGGTTTCCCATAACCACTTATTAATCACAGGGTTAAGCTCCCAATGCTGGTTTGAATTTTGGGATGAGAAACTCATACAAGGAAAACTGGAGAACTGCTTTTCCACTCAACAATTTTGTATTTCAATAACTTCAACTATCTGAAAGCTACCCAAGGGATTATAATAAAATATGTAAGGAAAATACTAATAATTAAAGCAATTCTCTATCCATAAAGCCTGCCACAATAACCTAATTTTTTTTTAGTAAAATCCACCTCTGTTACCCAGCAATTTAGTAGGTCCTTGAAGAACCATTTAATGAGGCCTTAAAAAAGAAAGTAAATGGCTATTTTGTGTCCTCTAAACACTGAGCAAGAGTCTGGAAGACTTAATCTCTGCTTACTGCATTAACTACGCCCTTCCTCACCTTTCTGTTGAAAATTTCCCTAAAGGACCTACTAAATGGAGTAGTCTCTTATGCCCTCCTAATTGGAAAGGCAGCTGTACTAAAACAGTAAACACACAATGCCTCTAACTGATCATTTAATCAAAATATTTAATTCAAAAACTAATAAAGAAAAGAGGAACTGAGAACTAATTAAATAAAAAGAAGTAACTTTCCACTCCAGTCTTACTCCTTAGGTATTGCTTATGCCATTTGTTTGATCCCTAAGTATTCTTTAATTTCCTGAGGGCCAGGAAGACACCTGTCAGTAAAGCTGACTCCTCTTTCAAAGCCAGAAAAGCAATTCAAGAGATCTCGCTCTGAGGTACTTTTTCATATGGACAATGTTTTCTAATTTGAAAGAGGCTGCAGCATAGTATCAGCTTACTTCTTTCAGGATTCAAACTAATTTTTTGTAAACAGAACACTGGGCCACAAGACAGTCAGAAAAAGGGTTAGTCTTTGATTAGAAGAAATATATTTGAGCCCTTGACTGAGGAAAAAGGCTTTTTAATTACGTTTAGTTTTCCTTTGCCAGGTCACAGTAGGCATCTTCAGGATACCTTTAATGTAAAATTCAAGTTTATTGCAAACTGGAATTCTTCAGTTTTGGTTCTAAATGATACACCTGCTTAGTGGCAGTGTTGAGAAGTGTTTGCAATCTGGAAAGACTAAGCTGCTTGTACTTAGAGATGTCCCAGGGCACTTGTAACTGAAAACTTCAACACATCTGAATGCAACCTGCTTCTTTGACAGAAATCACAAAATCTTTTTAAACCCCCAGTCTCTAATTCACCTGTATTTCCTTGAATGGAAAGGAGATCATTGGTGACTCCACGCAGGGTTTCCAGAGTTGAGTGGGTTACATCATACGTCGGCAGGACGATATCTCTGGAATCCACAGAGCCACACCAGGAGATGACAGGTATGGGCCCAGGTGTGTCATTAACCTTCCTATGCTCAACTGGCCAGTCTCCAACATTGAGATAAAACTCCACGTCAGGAAGACGAACCTAGATGTGTATCCAAGAAAGGATAATAACACACAGAAGCTGTCTGTCACCCTTACATCTATTCCTCAGTTCTCTCTTGTCACGCAGACTCAGTGCACCTACTGGATAGTTCATAGATTTAGCTGTGCTTAATGCATGAATTCCAAGCTTTTTCCCTGCAAGCAGGTTGGAAAGGAACACCCAGAGGCCACAAAACAGCTCCCAGTTGGGCCTTAGCCCTTGGAGCTTTCCAAGCATTTTTATTGCTGCCAGGAGCAGCCCCCACACATTACTCCCAGCACCCAGTGCTGTCTTGATGGAATGTCAAATCTTACTTCAGGAATTATGCGTGTGAAGATACAACAACAATTGCAGTAGTGCCATATTTAAATGTGTTTAGCCCGGACAAGAGATGACTAAGAGGGGATCTTGTCAATGCTTACATATATTTTAAGGGCAGCTGTCAACAGGATGGGGCCAGACTCTTCCCCAATGGTGCTCAGCAACAGGACAAGGGGAGACAAGCATATACTTAAACACAGAAAGTGCCATCTGAATATGAGGGAAAACTTCCTTATTGTGAGGAAGATGGGGCCATGGAACAGACTGCCCGGACAGGCTGTGGATATTCAAAACCCACCCTGGAGATGATCCAGTGCAACCAGATCTAGGTGAACCTGCTTCAGGAGGGGAGTTGGACTAGGTGCTCTCCAGAGGTCCCTTCCCACCCAACCACACTGTGGTTCTGTGATACTGCCTTAACAGTCTGACATGATCCAAACTGATACCTTCCTGGCCAGTGACAGGAACATTTCATCGGAGAACATCTTGAAGTCTGTGTACTTCCCTAGGGAGCGCCGGTAGATGTGATTATCCAGGATAGTGTAATGAACAATTGCACCTCTTGTTTGGCTGAACTTTGCTGGGATTTCCTTAAGCATTCGCTGCAGGTCAATGGTGGGAAATGAAATGAAGTCTTTTGTAATCTGAGGCTCTTGGGATGGACAGGACATCATGTCCTGCCAGACCTCAGGGTCTTCTACAGGACAGTCACAGTACTCATGATAAACTGGTTCTGTGGAAAACAAAGCACCCAGAGTCTGTATTCGTGATTCTACAGCACACATAATTTCTACATTACAGTGGCCTGGCATTTTTATACCATGCTTTCTACAGTTTTCCTAGGAAATCATCCTTCCTATAATTTCTGGAATTTTGCAGAGTAACTGAAAAAACAGCAACATTCTTCTCTTTTCAGAAATACAGGACTTTGTGTTATCAGGGTGAAATTATTTTGCTAAATGAGGGTCCATTTCTGTGAACCTGCCAAGCACACGGGGGATTCAGAACTGTTTGAGCTGCCCACAGCCCACACATTGCAGAATCCCTAATTCAGAACTTTGACACATTACACTAGAACAAAAAATACCCTTACCTTTCAAAATATAAGGTGATTGAGCCACATGCTGATCACCATAAAGTATCTCAATTTTTAAGCCTTTTGTGACACTTCCATACATCCGATACCGCATAAGGAATGTTCCATCATTTCTATCCAAAGGCCGAGGCGTGTAAATTCTGGTGACTTCTTTTGGAGAAAGTGCTTTAATTACCACTTTAAACTGTGTTCTTCCTGGCAAGAGGAAAATAAAACCAGACAAAATCACTTTAAGCTATTAGAATTACATCTAGTAAATAAAGGTAAGGGGCAAACTCCACTGAATTAAAACCACAGAATTTAATTTCTTTTTCACTACAATTTTTTAATTATACCAAGTTGGTAAAACTAGTTTCCAATGATGAAATATCATCCTACCAAATATACTTAGTCATTGCACACCTTTAAATGGAAAACCTGTAGCTGAAGATAAAAAGTTAAATATTTGATTATAAGACAGAAAGAAAGGCTAACAGTATTTTGAAGCTAAGATTAGGTTTTATTCTAAGTTTTCAAGTTAGTGCCCGGAGGAACAATAATTTCCTGTAGAGTAAGAAAGACAGGAAACCAAGTAACAGGAGAAAAGAATACTTGCCAGCTTGTGGAAAGGCAGTTGCAGCATGCAGGAGTCACATACAAATTGTTCAGCTTTGGGCTGCTGCTGACTGTCTTGCACATTTAAAGTCCCAGCTACTGAAAAGCAGTGATAAGAGAATGATAGTAGAGATGTTCCCTGGACATCTGTCTGACCTGCGCTTAAAGATCACTAGCATTTCATCATTAATGCACTAAGATATGGAATAATTTACGGACAATGAGTATGCATTAACATAAGTATGTTATAGTCTTTAGTTCTATCACAAGTGGTCATTGCCACCTTTATTAATAAAAAAAAAAGGAGGGGAATAAATTATTCATGAACTGTGACAGTCTAAGCATTTTGAATTATACAACTACAATGAATGCTACCACCAAGTAGTATACAGAAATGAATGAAACTGAAAAAATCCAGATAAAATCAAGATGTTACTAAAATCTAAGTATGTCCCAACAGCACTAAATGGTGGAGATGTCAAAGTTAACTCTATATTTTGCAGATTATATTCACAGAAAAATGCACTGATGTGGTAATTACCAGTCTTTTAATGATTAATAATGTCTTCCTTAGATCACTGGATCTTGAAATTGGGTTCAAATCAAATACTGTGCAAGATTATTCAGATTAAATGACTCTTCTGAAGGAATGAACATCTCTGCCTCTAAAGGTCACTGCAAGTCACAACCACCATTTTAAACTTGCTTCAAAGTAGCTGACTTCAACAAGTACCCTCTCCCTATGACTATCCCCTAGTATTATTTGGATGAAGAGGCACTCAAATCCAGAGTATGTCATGAGGTTCACAAACAAAACTCTTTCCTGTTGGTATCACATCTTTGTCTCCTTGTTCTCATTTTATTAAATAGCATTTTTACTGGGTATAGTGATTTCCTACTGAAGAAAAGTAAGTTTTCAGCTGTCATAAAAATGAGTGAATATTGTGAAATCAGAAGTCAAATAGTACTGAATTTTATACCCTTGTCCTCACCAACAAGTAACTAAGTGGGTCTTTTCCCCTGCTGGTTATGTACATCCTGCTCTAGACATGACGAGCCCTTGAGCTGCCCAAAGGATATGTTAGGTTTAGTTGGTGGCACTTTAGACCCAGGAATCATTTGATAAGGGAAGTGACTGATAACAAAGCTCTCTGGGAAAAAGCTAACTCCACTGAAAGTGAAGGGGAAGAAAAACGAGACTATCTCATGTAAGTACAAATAATTCATTGGAGGAAACAGACTTCTTGTTTATATTTCACAACATGGATTGTGTAATGAGGCCAAGACCTCTTCTGCATACTTAATCATAACAGCTTTTTGCTGATTTTTATTTTTTATTTGGAGGATGTTATCATGGTACTTTCACTCATGTTTTTTTGTTTCTCTCAATCCAAAGGAATTATAAAAGAAAAATGTGTCCTTGTTGAATCAGCACCACCCGTACTTCTCTGTTACCCTGAAAACATGTCTGGGACAGCATTTTAAGTACAAAATAACTTCCCAGTACTGAAGAGAGACTAAAATATAGACACAGTCAAAATAGGATATTTTAAGAAATGTAGATAATGACTCCTGCTTTACGCATTTTTTTCTTTGTTGCAGCTTGCAAAAGAGGTACACCATGCATGGAGGAACAAGCGACGAAATGGAGGGGAAGAAGGAAAAGGTAACAAGATACTGAATTCAGGCAAATTGCTAGAGAAGAACAAAAAAACCCCTAGTCATCTTATTTCTGACATGCATGCTGAAGAGAAATTAAAAGATCTGAAGATTTTTTTGATTCAACTGCTCTACCGGAATCGTTGCTGGTTACTTTCACAGATGGAAATCACAAAATTGACAGACTCACTACAGAGACACACAGATTATTAATCTATACTTTCAGAGAGCTGAATGCAAGAGCATATATCCAGTAACAAACAAATACAGGTCTTGTGTGTGACCATCACAAAAGCCCAGGGATCATGGTAACCAAAGACCCAAAGGGAGGTCCTGCAGTGCCCAGGTATGAAGGTGACCGAACTGAAATGTACATCTCTGTTTGGCAGCACTGGAACAAGAGCTGGAAGAAGCATGCCCTGCTCTTTGAAAGCATATGGTGAAACCTGCAGGAATATCTGGGAGGCCTTGAAAAATATTTATTAGCACAGTATAATCTGAACAACAGATAATCTGAACAGGTGATCAAAGATATCTAAGCAACAGTTAACAGCTGATTTTATCATGGTCAATAGTATATAAAGACATGGTTGGCAGTTGTTAAATCTAGGAAAAACCTAGCAGAAAAGAAGAATAAGGTCTATCCAAGAAGCCAAAGGAAAACGTCTATGCAATTTACACTAAATAAAGTTCTGTATTTTCAGCAGGGATTTTCTTAATCTTTGAAATAATTTTTCTAGGGAAAGAATGAATTCTGCATCATTCAACATCCTGCTACAAAGGCAGGTCAAACAGTTACAGCCTCCAGGTTGAAATTCCAGTGTAATGTGCAATGGTCCATATCAATTCTGGTGAACAGACTAGATATTCAGAAAACAATTCTGGATTTAAAATCTACTTATTATGCAAGCTTTCGAATAGATCCCAGTAAGTCCTGATCCACTTGACCGAAATTCTAATGTACACAAAAAACAATTTAATAGATTTGGACACATTTCACAAACGTGATGCCTTAACTGTAGCTCTGCTGCTCTGATCACAGTGTTCCTGTTTTGCAATGGAGGTGATAATGTAAATTTTTTACGATCTCAACAGGTATATTTTGAGATGTTTTTAGTTTATGTTCGAGAGCGGTGCCTGAATGAATATTGTTAATTGTAATTCTTAATGACATTTTACAGATTTGAACATTTTAAATCATTATAGAACAGAAGTTTATAGCCAGGGTCTCTACTACTTCAAACAGTGCTCATGCACTGGAATATGATCAACTCTACCACTAATGTTTTTAAGGATCCTTGGCACCTAAATAATTCCTAAACAATTCTTGGCGTGGGACAGCAGTTAGCACAGGCTGACTGTGAGCAGCAGCTCTTCCCTGCTGGCTGCACTCATGCTCTGTCTTTGACTGGAGGCCACAGCAGGTCATGGGATGAATGGAGATCATTCCATGCCAGATGGCATTGGGACTTGGAAACTTTCCTGGGACACTGAATTTATTAACATAAATACAAACACACATGAACATACTGCCATCAAAACTAGGTTCTCAGTACCCATGTCCTCCCAGTTTATCTTGGAGGACTTACACCAGCATGAGAATCCAACTGAACTTCACACCTTTTCACCTTTAGCAACCTGTTATTTGAAGCCAGGGCTCTCCTGTGCAGCTGCTATCAGCCCCCACCCCACTGGCAGTGAGCATAGTCACATTCTGGACTGCAATTACAAAACTGTGCTGATATCCAGCACCAAGCTGCAACAGCAGATGGAGAAAGCCCAGACCTGAAATATCTGAAGGATCCATGCTCCTGTCAGACTGAAGACATACCCTGTATAATATATGGCTACTCTTCAATTCCGCAAGCAGCAGCCTTCTAACTAACAAGATGTGAAGTGGCCGCGCTTACTTGGTAGCTGCCCTCTCAGTACCATCTCTGTGAACAGTAAATAATACACAGCAAATTAAGTAGCTTCTACCCTATGTAAATTAGCAACACAGGATTTCCTCAAGGGCTATCTCAGGGTTATCTTCATTACGGAATCTGTGACACCAAAGTAATTTTCATTCCAAATTTAAACTATTAATAGAGTGTGTGGAGCTAACTTGCAGCAGCAAAAAGCTCACTGGCATCATACCACTGGCCTGCAAGAACGAACCGAATTCCCACCCTCAGGAGAAATGTCGTGGGATGGTTTGTGCTTGTGCTGAGTAAACAAAAATGAAAATTACTCCTTAACGGAGCAGCAGTAGGATAACACAGCCCAGAGGGCTCTGCTGACTGAGACACAATTTTTAAGCAACTGGTGTGTGTGCGGCATTAAAAATAATTACGTTACCACTTCCCAGCTGCGCACTGGGATTTTACGTCCACTAGCTCCAGGAACACTGGTTCTTTTTGAGCTTACGGTTCTTTGCTGTAAGTTCCAACCTGTTTAGAGCGGACTACTGGAGAGAGCAGAGGGGGCACTGGGCAGCACCAGAAGAAAGGAGGCTCTGACCACGCACTTCTCTTGCCATCCTGCGTGTCCCGGGCGCTGCGGGACCGGGCGCGGGGGGCACCCGGGAGCAGCGATGGCACAGCCACCGCACGGAACAGGGAAAGGAAGGAAAGAAGGAGGCAAGGAGGAAGGGAAGAAGGGAAGGGCTGAGCGCCTCCAGCCAGGTTTTGCGGCAAAACCGCGGCCCGGGCTAGGGTCTCCATTCCTGTCCCTGCCCGCCCCGGAGCACACGAACGGTACCTGGCGGGGAGCGGGAGAAGTTGCGTCCGGCCGCGCTGACCGCCTGGATGTAGAAGTACCGCACGGGCACGGTGAGCCCCGCTTCCAGCCCGGGGCCCCACGCCAGGCTCCGCTGGGCGCTGACGGGGTCCGCCGGCTCTGCCGACTCTGCCGGCCGCAGCAGCGGCCCCGCGGCGCCCAGCAGCAGCAGCAGCAGCACCGGCAGCAGCCCGCGGCCCCCCATCGCCCCGTCGGCCCCCATCGCGCCCGCTCGTAGGGGTCCGGGGCCTCCTCGGGCCCTGCGCGGCCCCCGCCCGCTCCCCGCCCCGCGGGGCGGCCCGACGGCGCCGGGGCCGGGCAGAGCCGGAGGGAGGCGAGCAGAGGGCCGGGCTTTCCCCGGGCGGCTGAATCCGTCGCCGCCTTTCCTAGTTCTCCTCCTCCGGGCTGTCCCGCCATGTCCCCAGGGAGGTTGGGGAGGTGAGAGCCCAGCCCAGCCCATGTGTGCCGAACCGCGCCGGCGGCGGGAGCGTGCCCTGCCCGCGGGGCTCCTGCACGGGAGCGGGTTCGGAGCCGCGGGAAATGCAGCACTGTGAGAGTGCTGGGAGAGCGGGGAGCGGGCTCGGAGCCGCGGGAAATGCAGCACTGTGAGAGTGCTGGGAGAGCGGGGAGCGGGCTCGGAGCCGCTGGTCTGCAGCTGCTGTCCCGAGGGGTTTTTCTTCCCTGACTGTGGGCGCTTTGCGGGACGCGCTGAGGAGCAGGTGATCGGGGGGGGGGGGGGGGGTGTGTAGGCCCCCCTCAAAGAACACGTTACCTGTGGGATTGCTGTAAAAAAAAAAAGCCCCAAAACCTGACATAATTTAAAATTTCTCGCTGTTTTTTAATATTTCCCATAGCAATTGCATTTACAGCGAAGGACAGAGCAGGGACCCTGTCACTGGGCTCAGCTCCCGGTCCCAGAGAGGAGGCTCAGACACGCAACCATGCCCAGGTGCTCCTGAGGTCTGTGTGTGAGATGCTGCTGGTGGCCCTGATCAGTGCTGTGATGCTCAGTGAGGGGGGAAAAGGGATCACAGTATTATCCTATAGAAAATGTAACAACAAAATAATTTCATGGATTTAAAATGTTGGGTTACAAGTAAAGAGGGCGAAACTCCCATGATTTGTCTCCTAAGATTGTTTTATCGTTTTTACTGTTTGCTGCTACTAGGAAGTATTTCAAGGTATGAGTAGATGGGAGGGCTTACAAGGCTGTAGGAGAATTAAATCAAGCTTCTGGGCAAGCCTGGATTTTCACATGCAAAGCAATGAGAGCACAAATGAATTCTGCCTGGTTTTGAATAACGTGAACTTCAAGTCTCTGTGTGTACAGCCCATGAAAAACAGGTTCCTTGAAGGGGGAATTATCAAGTCTGGTTTCCTCCTTGCTTTTGTCTTTAGTCTCTTCAATTCTTTCACCCCAGATAGCCACAGATCTCCACTGACATACCGTGTCTGATACTCCCAACAGGTGAGAGAAAACTTGTGTAGTGTTGCAGGGTGCAGAGCAGGGCTGAGGTCAGCCGGGGACATCAATCTGCAGATCAGGATCAGTCCCTGTGAGGGGAATTGGGGATAGCTGCCTGTCCTGGGGTTGTCAGCCTGCAGATAGGGCCACACTCAGCAGGGAGGGCAGAGGAGAGCTGGAGACCAATGACCTATGCCATCAGTGGGGCAGGGACTGATGGCCCCAGACCTGAAATGGTGTCCATGGGCAGGGGGAGCATGGGGAGCCCTGAGGAGATGGGGGGATCAGGGCCTGATGGTGCTCTTGGGCCACTGTCCCTGGGAAGGAGCCACCCCTGTTCTGGTATGGGCTGGGACCAGCTGTTGGGAGCAGCTCTGAGGGAATGGCCCTGGGGATTCTGGTGGGCATGGAGGGACATGGGCCATCAATGGCACTAACAGTGGCCAACGGCAGCCTGGGCTGAAGGAACATGGGCAGAGCCAGAGGTTGAGGGGAGTGATTATCCACCTCCACTCAGTACTCATTAGACCACATCTAGATCCTGCATCCAGCCTTGGGCTCCCCAGTACAAGACATCAATAAACTGGATCAAATCCAGGGGAAGCCACTGACATGGCAGAGCTGGAGCACCGGCCCTGTGAGGAGAAACTGGGGCAGCTGGACTTGTTAAGCCTGTTAAGAGATACCTTCGATGAGGGAGTGGACCTCACAGAAGCCCCCAGGAAGATCATGATATGGTGCAGGGCAGAAGGATGAAAGACAACTGGCATGAGCTGAAATAAGTGATGGTCACACTGTAACATCTCCATGTTATAGGCTGAGGCACAGGTTGCCCAGAGAGACTGTCCAGTTTCCATCTTCAGAGATTTTCAAGCCTCAAATGGATGAAGCCTTAAAAAGCCAGCCCTGACCTCGAAGCCAGTCTGCTGTGAGCAGGAGGCTGGACCGTAGACCTTCTGAGGTCACACCCACCCTGACATATCCTTTGATGAAACAATGACGTTTCTGTCCCTTCTTTCAAATGTCATCAAGATGATAGAATGCTCAAAGATCATCTAGGTACATGCACGACCTAGTGGGTAGACAGAGGTCTAGACAGAAAAACCACCTTAGTTCATAAACTGTTTCCTTCTGAAGCCAGGCTGAAGGACTACTCAGGTACCACAAGTACTGGCTGTAGTAATTAAGACTGAAAGACTGTGATTAGTCTCACTCATTTACACGGCACGTGGCAGCCAGGTTTCACTCAGGCCTAATTGCAGCTGAAGGGATCTTCATGTGGAGCTCATCACCTGTTAAAACTACTCATCAAACGCTACCCTTGGCCCCTACGTGGAGTATTGGCACCTTAAGGCAAGTTGCAGGCATATGGCTCTCTAAGGGTTTGATATATCTATTGTAAAGATTCTACCACGGATGGAAAACTATTTTGTGTGCTGGAGACTTGTCAGCTGGCAGGATGAGAGAAGGCAGCACATCCTGCCTGAGCCCAGCAGCTGATGTGACTGCTGGTTACAGCTGTGAGATGGACCAAGGCTGCCTGCCCTGCTCAATCCATGGCTTTGTTGGCCATCAGCACCCTGATGATGTTGGCAACCATATTAAGATGCTGGATTTTTTTTTAATAGTCTACTGCATTCACAGCATGTGAAAAACAAATACAGTATCAATACGTTTTTTCATGTAAATGCAGAATTTATATCAAACAAATAGTTTTAAATGTGAAAATCCTGTAAATTCTCAATATTTATAGAATATATTTTGCCAAAGAAAATCTTGGAAGAGTGGAAGTGTCAAAATTTGGCTCTGCTAAACTGAATGGAGCTGATTGCTATTCAAAAGGTATTTCTCCCTATGTTTTCATGCAGTTGACTGTTAAAATACTGTTGTTATTCAGTGTAAATTTGAGTTTACAGATCCTCAACAGGCTGCAGTCTTCCACAACTAATTTACAATCAAAAGCAGTTTTTACTTGCTTACATTAAACCAAGCCACCTGATTTCCTGTCATACACAGCATAGCAAATGAAAAAAAAATTATATCTGCAAGGTGAGCACTTAATCCAACTACTGTGGAATGGTTAGAAAATATTTACAAATAAAAATGTTCTAAACCATCCACATCTAGTCAAGAAAAACTGTATGACAATTTACTTCCTTTGTAGACATTTCTTTTATTATTCTTTACCTTATGTAGACTGGTATCCCAAATTTTTGGATTAATTTATTTTGCAGAAATGTACAACAGCAGAAATTCCGCACAGATACTCAGCTGGTTTATTGTTTTACTCTACAGAATCCTGTACACACAGAGAATAAAGACATTTACAGAAAAACATAATCTCTCCTTAGAATACCACTTTTTACAAGACTGCAATTATACAGTAGTCATCTCCTTCCAGCATTGCCTATGTTAGCATATTCTTTTATCCTTGTGAAACAGGCATGTGGTAGAGATCAGTTCTGTCTATAAATATACAGTTTATGTTAGTCCTTCTATGTACAACAAAAGAAAAATTACCCCAGCAAAAAGTAATGATATATATCAGTACAGATTTGAACTACAGACCCACTTCTTTAACGAAGCTTACAGTATGAAAAAATAAGGATACATCTTGCCTACTGTAATATTTTCATCTTTTAGTTTCTTGTGGAGTAGTCAGTGATACAAGCATTGCTTGTTTTGTGTAAAATATATTATTTTAAAATACCAATATACTGTCCTTCAAGTTAGAAAAATATAATTATGTCCTACAGAAATTTTATTGGATTAAAAAGCATATAAAAATATGGACCATCATTTCAGACCATATATGAAACTAGAAATAAAGTAGAACAAAATGTATAATTATTTTAAAATATATCTTCTGGCTCAATGAGCCACTTCTGATTTTTCATGAAAAGAGAACAAAGCTTAGTTAGAAATTTAATGGCCAGGGACAAGTTTTGGCTACTGAGTTAAAACACTACATTATTGTTGTGGCTGAAGAAGAGCCAATGGAACATGTTTACACCCATTCAGTTTAGAGGATAAAGAGTACTGTGGTCACAGCAGGAACAGTTGAAAAATACCAAAAGGGGATGGTAGTTTAACAAAGGGCAAAGAACCTTTCTTACTGGTTTTATTTACTCTGCATGTAAGAAGCCACCAGTCTGTACAGTGCAGTGGTGCTCCAGCCAAGTGCCCTCTCAGCCTGCCCCAGGTGCTGCTGCCCTGAAGGAGCCCAGTGGCTGCACGTACCTCATCCTGAGACCAGCCAAGCAGAGGCAGCTACAGAACTCTAAGACCTCACAAACTGCTTTGGTCATTTTCTCACTGCTAGAACAACTAAAGATTCAACCTGTGCGGTTAATACAGGAAACCAACAAGCTAAATCTTTTTATATTTTGAATTGTTAAAAGTGTATGTCTTTTGATCCAAATTAACCTGTTTCTAAGAAATCTGGCCAGCCATGTCAACTGTAACCAAAGCTGTGCTGGTTATGAATCGTCCATGTCTGGAAAGCAGATTTTCACGCTCAGCTTTCTTTCTTTTGATCAGTTTCTCAGTGCTGTGCCCTGTGTTGAGCTTTTACTCCTACACTAGAAATACTTCTGCAACTCACATTGCTCACTGCTCTTGCAATGCTGAAAAGTCCTGGTGTGGAATCTGCCTCAACAGCACAGCAGAACAAATGCCACCAGGGACATTGTTGCTATGCTTCCCAGGAATGCAGAAAAAGAACATTCATGCAGAATGCGCTGTAAAGATTTAAGAGGTTTCATTTTGTGAGGATATTTGTTCAGTGGGAAGGATTAGCATTATCATTCTTGATAATGAGGAACATCAGAGAAACAACAAATTATCAGCAAAATAACTTCTTGGTTTTCTGTTAAGTTCTGTAAGAAAAAGCAGCTCATGCTAGAATTTATCCATTCCAGCACTGTGTAGCTGGCAGGAACCTAACTACTGCTTGCTGACTCAGAGGAAAGCCATCCCTGGACTTACACTGCCCAAAGCTCCACAGCTGTTTACCTTCTATTATTTGGGGGAGGGATTTTTTAACATTGATTTTCCCTGCTAAGAGAAACAGGAAAGGTGAAGCCACACATTTAATACAAAAGTCAAATGCTCAGCTAGTATACCTTACTAACTCCCTTGAAACTAAGGAAGCTGTACCAATTTATAGCAGCACAAGAACGGGCTCAGCGTATTTGACATGTTTTTGCCAGCCCAGAAACTACCACGCCATTGTGCCCTCTTAGTACCACAGTCCCTTCAAAGCTCTGATTCTTTATCTATCTCATCTAGGTAATATTCATCATCAGTGGTGGTATCACTGTCTGAGTCCGAGTAAGCAGCTGGGTCTTCCCCGTAGGTATCAGTCAGCTCTCGGGGGGATGAGGCAGTTGATGACATTTTGCTCCCAGCAGAACTTGAGCTCAGAAGCTCAGCCCTGTTTATAGAAGAGCTCTCAGTATCTCTGAAAGCACCAGGGTTATTCAGAAGACATGGTCTCCATAATCGCCCTTCTGTAAGTGACCTCTTGATATTTTCCAGGAAAGCCAGTTGTTGCTCTTTGCCAAATATACCAAATTCCACAGACGGATACATTAAATTTCTAGTGCTGTAACATTTCTCATCGTCCGATGCCCAGTTTTCATTCTCATCACACGACAACAGCTCTGAGTAAGATTTAAATCTCTTCCCATGTATGCCATCTTTGGGTAGAATATTGCTTCCCGAGGCAGAGGTCTCAAGGGAATCTCGAGCACAAATGCCCTCGGAGAGGTGACGCTCACGATGACTTTTCGCATGGCTCTTGCACAACTGATAGCTATTGAGGTTAGCGTTTTCTAAGCCGGCAGGCTGAGAGGTATTTTGACGCTGACCAAGCACTGTCTGAGAAGTCAGGTTTTGCCCTGGACATGTGTCTGCCTGCAAGCAGCTATTTACATAGGTGTTGGAGTTTTTGTCAGTTAAAAGTGGCGAGGGAGGAGCACAGGTATGACTACTAGCTCTTGCTTTCTCTTCATCCCGTGGGTATGAGGTAGTAGCACTGGCAGCGATGGGCTGGCTTTTGCTTTCTAACCTGAGATCAAGTGTTTGGGAATTCTTATTTCTTGCGGTTACCGATTTATCTGGAAACAGGGTTGCGAGTCTTGGCCTATTTTCAACTTTCACTGCAGTTTTTTGAGGACTGATGGCTTCCTTTTGGGTATATGAACTTGTTAACGGTTTCTTTTTGCTGTTAACAAGAAAAGAAGGATCATTCTGATTTTCAATCTTCTTATTATCAGCTGTTCTTGGTCTTGGAGTATTCTTGTCAGAGTTCAGACTGTGATTCTGATTTTCATTGTCCAACTCCAGGAATGGCTGGTGGGAATCCATTGAAATCAACGAGTCGAGGGACATGTTGACCTCTAAAGAAGTAGCACTTCCATCATTCTGTGAAAAAATGTTACTTATGTGTGGTTTGGGGGGTAGATTTTTACTTGAAAATTTACGACTTGTTTTGTAAACAGCTGCCAATTTATTTTTAATTGAAGGTCTGTTTTTTCTTTTCTCTATATCTTTGACTTTGTCCTTTGTGCAGTCAGAGAGAAGCTTGTTCTCCTCTTCTGCACTCTGTGTTATGTTCTGATCTTGTGTAACCCTGGGGACTTTAATGTTCAGGTTGCCCTCATTATGCCTCTCTGATTCCTGAAAACCACTGTAAACTTTACCCATATGAGAACTCTGTGAGTTTTGCTCTCTTTTAATTTTTGAATTCTTTACTTCATCTGTGCTAGCCACTTTGTCTAGCTGAAGAAATGGATCAGCACTGGAAGCTGTTCTTACCTCAGATGCTTTGCTTGGAGACTCTGGAAGCACTTTGCTACAAAAGTTTGAACCATTCTCTTTTTTTCTTGAACTGTCAGGCCTTAATTGCAGTCCACTAAATTTATTATTACACAGAGGGGTGGTTCGGTGTAGGACATCTACTCTCTGTTTTACTTGGGCACTATCCCTGTACATATCTTCCACATCAGCATGCTCTGTGTTACCACTCCTTCCAAGGGAACTCTTCTCCCTGGAGCGGATGAATAAACTGTTCAGATTTTTCTTGTTCACTTTTGGGGGCTGAGAGCAAGTTTCAGAGCTTCCCTTCTGTACAATATTTTTATTTGTTGAATTAGAATATAAAGGCTTCTCTAAATGTCTGGCTGGCTTGGGAGGGGTTGATAAAGTGGACATTAATGGTGTGGCTCTTTGTAAAATTTCCTTCTTTTCTTTTACATGTATTTCTGCCTTTTGGCTGCTTGAAGCATCAGAAATGGCCTTACCTGACTTAGCCACTATTGCAGGGGATTGTGGGCCACCAAAAGAAATTTCTTTTGTCACCACATCAGAAAGTACATTTTCTGCTAATGGAAGACATGCTGAATTATCTTTCTTGTTAGGTACCATACTCACTGACTTCTCAGAGCTAGGGGATAAATGAGAATTCTCTTCTTCACTATCAACAGCAGTTCTTAAATTCTGAGGTGTGACCAGAACTGAAGATACTTGGTCAGAAGAATATGAAGGCACTTCTTTTTCTGAAGTAGTGGGGAAAAAAACATTTGCTAAACTCACATGACCTTCATTTTTCTTGTTTTGTATTCTTGGTGACTGAGCAGTTTCTTTGGGACAAGGTAAATCTGCATCCTCTGAATTATCTCTAAAGAGGCTACAAAATGTTTTTGAATGCCTCCGTGGTAGTGTGTAATAAATTGAAACTAGTTCATGATATTTGACATGATCTTCATCAACACAAACTGTAAATGTGCTTGTGGTTTTATATTTCTGCAAAAAATTCCCCCCTTCCTTATAATCTGGAAACACAGAGGATTCTCTTCTACTTAGATGTTTACATCTGTCTGTCAGACCAACTGAAGTACTACTACTTACTGAATCATTACTATTTTTGGTTAAAGGACTGTGGTAATCTTTGTTACTTGAGGCAGCATTTAATGATGCTGATGTTAAAAAGGAACATTTTGGGTCTAAACAAGACACATCTCTTTGATTAGAATAAGAGGTGTCAGCTCTATGCAGAGTTTCAGACCTTAAACAATCGTATGTTCCTCTGCTTTCTCTAGGTAAAGAGATGGGTGTCTCTGACAAAATACTACCAGCAATGCTAGCTGATTTTCTAGGCAAAGTGTAATAAATAACAAGGGGGTCAGAAGATTTGGAGCTGTTTCTGCCAGGGGAGCCAGTAATGCTACAGCTACTGCTATGTCTTGGCGAGCTGTCTTGCTTGTGAAACCTTCTGACACAAGGTGAAGTACTCCTCATTTTTTCAGTTCCTTTTTCAAGGCAAAAATAACTTAAACTATTTTCAGAGGTATTGGGTTCTCCATCAAAGCCATGCATATAAATATTTCCAGCATTTCCATTTCGTGGAGAACTAGTAGTGAATTGTCCATTACAGTCCTTAGTAACTAAAGTGCTTGCATTTTGCAATGTTTTCTGTGAAATCTCTTTACTAACACTTGTCCTGCTCACTTCAGCTGTTTTCCCCCCTTCTGCTTGAGATTCAGTAACAGTGCTATTTACTGAAGAGCTAGTTAGTGTTCCTAAGCATTTAGAATTGTCTTTATGAGAAAGTGCTTGTGGAGAGTTTTGTGAGAAACTAGATGAGAGCTCAGGAGAACAGGACAACATGCCTTGACAGTTTGCTAATTTTTCAGTGGATAGAGCAGAAGTAACATTCAGTAATGAGGAGTGTCTCTTTGGAGTAGCTTTGTTAAGGGCTTCTGCACTCCAACTATCCTGTTTGATGCTCTCTCTTTGTGCTGCATAATGCAGATTATGTTCCCATTCTTTCTGACTTGGAAGAAAAGGTTCCTTCCTGCTCCCATCAGTTGGCAAAATACAGGGCGGCTGACTGAACGCACTACTGGGTGGGAAATCATTTTCCTTCATTTCTACATTTCTTTTATCACCATTTGATGTATAAATTTTTGCAGTATCTCCTCTGGCAGTGGCTTGGACTTGTCCCTTTGATGTCATTGTGTTAAAGGGAGATACATCTCTTTGCCACATGGCAGAAACAGGGCTGTTAGGGGAAAAACTCCGTGTGTTGATGTAGCTTGTATCTGCTTGTTGAGGAACTAATGGTAACAGCGTGTCTTCATCTGGCTGTTTCACACCTTCAGCCTTTTCCAGGTGTGTAAAGTCTGCCTTTGTACTCCTTTGGGTAACGACAACTGAATTCCTGTTCAGTCTTGTAGGTTCTGGTTGGTTCTTTGAATTGGGAAAGACTGACTCATCAGTTCTGATACCAGATGAAGAAACGGAGGAGGTACAACTTAGCCAAGGCTGACAGCCCTCAGTGAATTCTGAAAAGTTTCTGTTTGCACTTCTTGTCATCCTTTTGATACTTGTATTTTCTGGAGAGTACATGTGAAAATCATTCTGCAGGCGCTGTGAACCAAATTTGGCATTCTTTGCATGTGCCCATTGCTGGTCATTTAAATTAGCCATAAATGCTTCAAAGCTGGTATCAGGGGAAATAAACACATCATCACTGTAACACTGAGGAATATCAGCCCAAGAAGGATAGCTGTCTTTTCTTCCATAAGAATTTTTTTGGTTTGCATACAGCTTCCCATGAGAAGCGGTGTCTCTATAGTAGGATCTAGAGAGATTATTTTCTGATTTGTATACAGGATAGTTTTCCCAGTTATCAAAGGGCAATGGAGAAGTAGCTTTGTCAGGGCAACTAACTCTGCTAAAGCAATTACTGCTTGAAATAGATCTTCTATAGTGGTGTTTCGAGTGGTAACTTGGGTATTTCTTAGTTTCTAAAGAGCTGGGATATCTACCATGGTCTGTAGCATGAAACTCCATCAGTGATTGAGTTCTAAACATTGTTTCTGGAGCTTGTTCTGAAGAGTCTGGCGTGTTGTTCCATACAATGGAAGACAGAGGAATTCTCTTTGGGTTCTGTCGACCAAACCTTGGTACAAAACCATTCTTGCTCTCCCTTGCCAATGGATGCTGTAAACTAGATGCTGAGAGCTGATCAGAAGATACTGATGATGGACATCTCCGAAGGGAACACACAGAGTAACTTCTGCCAGCTGTATCCCTGTTGATACAAGCCTTGTGCCTAAATCCGCTGTTGTGTGTTACAGAAGGGGGATATAAGCTCCCCTCCGAAGACCGCCCGAAAGACACCGCAGACAGCCTCCTGCGGTGCAGACGGGGATTCCCATCCACTGCATCACCATAACTGCAATCCTCTTGAAAGGCTGTTTGGTGCCAGTTTATATATGCACTCTGCAACTTCCTTGGTCTGATGAAAATCTTGTGTTCATCTTTGGCCCTTAGTGTTCTCATTCCATCTGGGAAAAATGTGCTAGGCATGTCACTCCAGTCATTTCTCTGTTGCCCCCTGCTAACAGTCTGCCTCTTTGAAGTAGGGAATGCACAACTACTTTGGACATTTGATGCACTGCTTATAGAAACGATCCTGTCCAAAGGGTCTTGGGTTTGTTCCTGGGCCAGCTGGTCATCCAGATCACTTAGAACTGCACAGGGGAAAAAAAAAAAGATACTTAGCTTTGTTTTCTTTAATAATCTTCTGACTGCTTAAGTGAAAAAGTTTCATGTACTACATTAATAATCAGAACTGGCTTTGAAAGGAGTCAGCTTCTCAGCATTCAAAACCCTTCCCAAACCACACATTCTTCCTCCACTGGACTTTTCAGCAGTCACCCATTATGACTACAAGAAAAAAAATGCTCTCCTCCATGACTGCTCTTTATGTAAATGTTAGTCTTTATGCTATTTAAAAGAAGAACAAAACAATTTGAAGTCTGAGTTCTCACTCACTGTGTGTGTGTGCGTGTGTGTTTGTGTGTAAACCTTCCAAATATAGTCTGTAAGCAAAAAAAATCCCTGAAAAGAATTCACTAGGCAAACATGGACCTTTCTGTGTGTTCACAAGCACAGTTATGACATAACTATAAGAAAACAGAATCCTGCAAACCATCAAACCATCAAAAAAGCATATTCAGTGGTCTGGCATGTCCACTGTTTATTTAATTCAAAAAAGAAGTTCTCTTCTAAATGGTATGAGCACTGAAAATGGCATTTTCTGGATAAGAAAGGGTAATTAAATAGTTAGAAAGCTGTGATTCAATCTAGCAACAAATATGTATTTACATAAACATATATAGGCAACCTCATGAACTGGAATTAAACACTATGTAGCTCAATTAACCAAGATATTCAGTCAGAAGACTGATAGCAATGTATTAAAACTATTTTTATTGTAAAAAGCAATTATGCCTTTGCTAATTGTATTTTGCTATTTTCAAAACACTACACATAATATACAATGGATATGATTGTTTTGTTACAGAATTTCCTAATCCACTTAAATACATAAGACTGAGTGATCAGTCACTACAGACCTGTGCTAACACTAAAAAAGCATTAAGAAAGCATTGATAAATATGTATAGTTTGAATAAAATGTGATCCAAAGGTACTAAAATTCTCCATTTTTCCTAAGTTTCTCTTCAGCACACAAAAGAGAAGACTCCTGAGAAATCCAGCTTAGAACAAGAAAAAAGATGAGGTGTTTCTGAGTCTGCCATTGGGAGGACATGAGCCAAGCTGAAAAAGAACCTGCAACTCTTGACTGGGGGTATAAAAAGGCTCCCAGAAAACTAACTGAATGCCATTATGCCTCTTGCTTCTGTGGTTTGTGGCTTTACAGTTTATAAAACCAGGCCAAATAATTCATCATGATCCAAATTATTCATGCAGGAAACGGATAGAATTCTCACGTAACCATATGTCTGCATCTAAAAGGTGCAGTGTGGGCTCCCAGCAGAAACAGCAGAGAGAACTGTGCACAGCTACAGGGGATTCTTCTGAACTGTATCAGTATGAGATGAAATGCATTCTAGGAGTGATTGATCACTGATGTCTCCTGAAATCAGTGTTGGAGTAGACATTCTGCTGTCAGACAAAGACAGCAAAAAGTAGCCACTCTGCTAGAAATGAGCCATTTTTTACAGCTGTGCTTTTGCAGAAAATTCTCCCAAACCACAGTAACTTCTGGTAACAATACTATCAAACAATACTGAAATAAGGACACACACTTACCACTGAAAATCTCCTTCTCTAGCTGTTCATTCCATTCCAGTGTACTTTTCTCCATTGTTTCATTTTGGTTTGTATCAAAAGATTGATCACTTGTTTCAGTTGACATTGGGGAATTACACATTTCAGCCTGTTAAAAATTGTAAAGTAACCTGGTTTCAGTTCTACATGTGGGTTCAAATCACATTTCATATATCACATCACAAGCTGTGTCACAAATTCCAGAGGTGAGCAAGCTCTGTCAGTCCATTAAATAATGTATTATTAAAATACACAACTGAGGGTTGTAAAATTGCATGCAGTTTATAGACTTCTACACATATAATAAGGAGAATTACTCATCTTGTCCTCATCCTGTAGCATGTTTTGGATTAGGGCATAGTTTACCTAATTTATCCTAATGCATCCTTATTGCATTGTATCTCTCAATTTAGTTTTCCACAATCACTTCTTCCTTGACCAGTGTATTTTAAAATTCACCCACTGACCTCCCAACAGAGATTTAATAATCTAACACTACAGTCCATTTTCTTATAAGAAGACAGCACTTAGTGATAAAAGTGGGGGAAATGTCATCCTATTCCCCATCTGTGTTTGGATTACATGTTAAATTGAGAGGTTCTATCCCATCCATATTTCCCTAAGCTCATAGTCTCAGATGATGGAAGTGCAGACAGCTGTTTAACTGCTGAATTATTTTCGCTGAAACTCTTCCTTTTTTCAAAAAACCCTACCCTACTACTTTTTTTTGTTTGCCATATTCATAATATTTTACTGCTCTAGCTATGATATAGCTTTATATAATATGTTTCTATAACAGACAGGAATCTCTGATAAGATCTTTGCTCAGTCATATATTAATATAGATTATCTCTTTGTTTTTGAAATATGAGAGAAGGGAGGTGGCCAGTTTACATCCTCTGTGCCTTTGATTATACACTGTATACCTTCTTAGTCCCCTCTGTGGTTATGCCACCCAGTTGAAGATGAGGAAAAACATGTTAGTAATACAGGGTAATAAAATAATTAAAATAGAAATATAATCCTTGGAAGAAAATCTGATATTTCAACAGCATGCACTTGAATTACATCAGAAATAAATCTGTTTAATCCTTAAAATGAGCTTGTGCTTATAAAATGAAACATCCATCCATCCATCCATCCATCCATCCATCCATCCATCCATCCATCCATCCATCCATTTATCAAAAAGAAAAAAAAAATCCTACTTCAAAATTTACAATTACATGGTAACTCTGTGCATGGAAATGTTGCACAAGAGGTTCTAGATTACTGCCTGCCCAGGCCAGCTACTCTTTTTCATCCTGGTACAAATGAAATGAAACAAAGTAAATATACTAGATTATTGCTTAGTGTGAGTTTTGATCTATTTTCAGGTTGGTTACAGTTGCCAAGATATATGAAGGTCCTGACCTAGGAAAATATCCATGCAATTTTTCTGTCATCATGAGAGAACTGAAATCCAGCAGAGCTAGATGTAGGGCCTAGCTAGGAAAGCTTTGGATTTTAACAGACAAGCTCAGTCTACTACATGCAACAAGTTCACAACACAGACATTTTACTCAGCACTTAAAACAAGAACTGCAAGAATACTATTTAAACATGTTAAAGCAACAGCCTACAGCAAGGGGACAAGTTTTCGATAAATCTGTATTTAAACATTGCAGACAAGAAATTGATAAGCTACTTACCGTTGCCATTTCTTCCACTTTTGAGGGTGGGCTAGCAGAACTGTCATATCTGTAGGCAGAGGGATTTAAATGTTAGTTTTGAAAAGGAACTTGCTGTAATTTCATCAAGTAGGAAATATCCAGCAGCTTCTCATTTTAACAACTGTTGAGAAGCATCTGAAAAAAACTTGCTCTATGAAGAATTCATCCTTACCTCCCCGCTGCCAATATCCTGCAAAAATAAAGTGCTTGGAAAATGTACCATTCAGTTTGGCCTTGTCAGCTTGCAAACTTCATAACTGCACAGCCAAAAATGAACTCAATCTACTGACATAGTGTCTGCAACAGAATTGTTTCAATCCAGCATTATGGTAAGATGGTATTTGGTCTTTTTCCAAACAACAATAATTTAGTAGGTACTAGTCATAGCCTAAGTTATATACTTGTTAAGTTCTGACTGGTTTGCATCTGCAATTCTATTGTTTTTCTCTTCCGTTTCAACCTACTCAGATGCAGAGCTGTGCTCTGTCCCTGCAAAGGAGGAGAGACAGGCAGCAGATTGGTTTTGGTGTGAACTTTGGAACTTGCTGCTATTCACCCAAAACAGCCTTTATTTACCAATTTTTAAGACATGGTAGAAGGCTCATCTGCTTTCCTAAGCTATTTAAGGCTGCAAGGGCTTGGCAGAGAACTGGCTGGAGCGTCCGTGAGTAATGCAGTGGTTAGAACAAGCTGAGAAGCCCCGAACATAAAAAGTACTCTGTTTGATGGGGTGACTTGCAGACAAATACAAAATAAATGAAAGAAACAAGAACAGGACTACACGTCACTGAGTCTATTCAAGTCTGCAGATCCTTGATTTACAACTAAGCAAACCCAGTCCCTTCAAAAGCCCTGAAGGAAATGTTGTTCAGCCTGTGCTTATTGCCAATTCTTCCTCGTCTCAGAAACTGTTTTTTTCCCAGGAAGTTAATTCTTGGAGAAAATGAAGTAGGGAAAGATAGTTCTGCTCAGTCCTGTTTGCCTCAAAGTCTTTTTGAATGACCTTGTTCTTAGGCTCTTAAAGCCTCCCTGTGCTCAGGTAGACTACTTTATTGTGCTTCAACAGCAAGTATAAACCGGCTTGTTGGCAAGATCTTTGTGGCCCAGCCTTTCCTCCTGAAGTGCTTTGTCATTTGTTTGCAATGTGCTTGCAGGCAGGGAAGAACAGTTGAAAGGTGCAATTTGTTTTTGCTTCTGTAATTGTGAACTGTAAAACCAGGATTCCTCTCTGACATGGGGTCCAACAGAAACCAAACAAGCCTGTTGACTTCAGCAGGCTTAGGATTTGGCTAGACAGTTTGAATGTGAAATTCCTAATTTTTTCTCATAGCTCTGAATAAAAACAGCCATTAAATCAGGGGGTTACCTCCCCCTTTGAATGAAGTTTACAGAACCAGAACCCAGAAATGTACGTAGCTTTTCTTTTAAACTTAAAAAAGTTGTGTTTTAATGCTTCTAAAACAAATTAAGAATGAAACTTAGGTTTCAGAGCTTTTACAATAATTTCCTGCAAATTAAGTTCAGTAAAATCCTGTGGCTTAGCAAGTTACCTTAGTTTTACTTATATGCATAACAAAAATGCAAAAGCTTTGTTAGAAGCTTTCTTCTTCAGCTTTACTGTGCAAAGCTACTCTTTGGCAAAGCCCAAGAGCGCAAAGCTCTCCCCACTTGATGTTGTATTAATTGCTCCTTGCAATGAACCTACGTGAAGTAGACATGTTAGTTAGAAATGTCAGTTAGAAACGTCTTCTGATAGTCTAGGCAAAATTTAAATTTTCATTTGCACCTCTGGCACTATTCTAAATTCATCTGTGTCTTTATTGTCACTGTTCTCTCAGAAATAACTGGTCATTGCATCCTGCTTTATTTTTCTCCCTGCTAACTTACACTGTCGAGGTTATTTTACTATTTTCCCTATGCCAATCTCTAAATTCCTCAAACTGCCTTATTAGTTTCTATGAACTGTTTTAAATTTTTCAGCATTTCAAAATTAAAGTTTTTCTTACTTTCAGAGAAATATTGTCTAATTTTAGGAAACAGTAATTCAGTTTCTTTTTTGGTTAACAACACTGAGCAATGTTTACATTATTTTGCACACAATGCATATACACATATACTTGTAAATATTGTCCATTATTCATAAACAGGAAAGAAGCTAAATTGATGTTCAAGTTCAGAAATATTTGCCATCTGGAAAATACTCCTCAGTATGGAAAATGAGAAATTATATTTTCTACTTTTCCACTTCCATATATATGGATCTTTTTAATGACAATCAAATGTAAGATTAAAAGTAAAAGATGACTATGACAACTGGTAACAATAATAAAAATCCATGAATTAAAATCTGCTGTGAATTAGTATTTCCACAGAGGCAAGGCACCTGTCTTCCCCAGGCTACCACCAAGCTGTCTAATGTCAGTATAATCCATTTTCTTCAATACCATTCTTATCAGTACTAAGTAAGAAGCCAACTAAAAACCAAACGCATAACTCACATATGCTGAAAACGCAATTAAACAGCATTTTTATCCAGGATGAATCACACTTGCACATATAGAAAATAGTAAGGATATATTCAAGAACTGACACCTTTGAACCGAAAGTGATCAAACTGCCTTCAGACTACAGTTACAAACCTTTTATTAGCATCTTCTGTATGTCCATGTGAGCGCACTCCTTCCTGCAGCATCCATAATTTATTCTGAGTAGAACACCACTGCAGCTGTCAAAACTGTCTCTCCGGAACTGAAAGGACCCTCTATCCAGCCATTAATGTTTAGCCATTGAAAATCTTCTGCCAGTTAGGCTTACTTACAAGATTTACAGTGCTGCGTCCCTGCTAGTGTTTCACTAGCTCTCCAAAATAACTCTACCTGGTGAGAGGCAGATTATTTCAGTGCTTTGCCTATGCATAAAGCAAACCACATGCCACGGCAACACCTAGAAGAGGGTGGGGGAAGTTTTCAACAGAGAGGCGTGACTAGAAAATGTAGCAATCAGCTCAGTTACACGTCAGGATTGACTTGTTTATTTTTCAAGTTATGCTCGGTTGGAAATCAAAGGCATCTGAGCCTCAGATACAATAGATTTTCCATGGAAAAGCCAGATAAACACACACAAGGAAAGCTGATCTAATGAGTAGGCACAGTTTCCTTTTTTTTGCCTTCTTAAATTAAGAAATCATTTTAGTGTTTAGATTCTACAGCAAAGGCTTGACCTTCGTGTGTGCATTGGCTACCTGACTGTGCACCAGGATAAAGCTCCTTTGAAATCTGATTCTCAGTTACACAAGTGTCCCTTTATTCTTCAGGGAAAACTGTGGCCCAGCATTTCTGTGTTCCAGGATAAGGGGCATTACCAGGTCACAAGAAAGAGGAAGAAGAAGATGTCAGGTATGGAGCAGTGTTAACACTGCATATTCTTTTTCTATGTTGCGTTGTTATGTAAGAGAATTGTTACCAGTAAAAATCCACAAAGCTAACCTCAAAGCTTCTACTTAAACCTCTCCTTAAATCTCCTGCTTTCATACAAACACTCCACAATAGGAAGCTGCTCTGTTACAAAACCTATGTATCAGACTAATCTTAATTTCTTTAGAGGCCTGCATTCCCTGTCATTGTTTATTACAGCTGTTTTATTACATCATGCCAGAAGGGAGCCCCAGGCACAGACCAGAATACCAATCTGAGACACACTGAGCAAAAATCAGCTTTTTGTACCAAAGATCTTGAATCTTTGTACTTGGATTTCACAGGGCTGCACAATGCAGCTCTACCTGTGATTGCCAGTCCCAAGCATTACCCTAAGACGCACACAAGAATAGTAACGTCACGCACGTGTTGCTGACATATGGCCACACAGGACAAAAGTTAAGAGAGATCAGGCAGCCTAACTAGCCTGACTGTAGCTTCCCCCACCTCTTTTCTTCTGAACAGCTTCAACCCTGGGAATGGCAAAGGAGAAGGATACTCTTCAAACAGCAGCTCCAGAGCTGTGTTTTGGCTCAGATTCAAAAACCAAAGTAAACCAAAGCAAACCCAAATACTGAGCCCAAAGCACTGACAAAGCATAGAAGGCAAAAGGGCCAAGAGCTGTCTGGTTTGCCTGGCCGGAGCTAAAGTTGCAGGGCTGCCTCTAAGCTGCCTCTGGGCTAGAAATGGTGGGAACTGATGCAGCAGAGCTGCCTGGGGCTGGTACTCTCTGCCATGACTTGGGAAAGCTTTGCTTTCCTATTGTACAGCCATAGGGCACCAGATCCCCATGAACCTTACACTGTGTCCTCTTGAGAGGGAACGAAACAGGATGCAGCTGCTCCAAAGTCTACAGTCTTTCATATACTTAAAGTCTTTATGCAAAATCTGAGCAAAATAGGTTTAGCCAAGAGACTCTACCTATTACTTGTGACTTGTGACACAATACAGATAATCTCTCATTACAGGACCAAGTAAAATCACAATCTTCCCAATAAGGTAAAAAGCAAGAAACTGAAAAAATAATTTAACAAAATTTTCTGAAACTTTAGAACAATTCATATACTTTTTTAAAGCTGGAAATAATGTATGTTCTCATTATAGCTCACCGTGGTTGCTTCTGAGTCTGGGTTTTCCTTGATCTTCTAAAGGAGGAAAGCCAAGCAAAAGGTGATCTGAACCCCAGAAAGGAAGCTGAAGTGTTCTTTTGTGCTTGAGGATTTGTGCGGGATGACATTTTTATTTCTTTATGATCTAAAAATGTGATAAAAAGTAGATTTGTTTTGAGTTCTTAATAAATACAGTATTAAAATATACAGAAATGTTATGTCTTCATAAACAATTTTCTTTTGCTTACCTTTTATGTCAGGTAAATCCAGTTTTGACATTTCTGGACAGACTATGTGACATACTGGTTTATAATGACTAACTAGGAGACAGAGAAAGATAAACAGGTCTAAAGTTTCAAAATGTATTATTTGTTTTGGGTGATACATGTGAGCTACATGAGGCTGATTTTCACAAAGTAATCAGAACTCAATTACTTGAAAATCATACCTGTTTTAAAATACAGGCAAATCAAACATTTGAAAATTGAGGCACTCACAATCATTATTCACTGTCTTTTTACATTTGTAAGAAATATAAATGTGATGACCCAGAACATACAATGACCTAACTGACTGTAATGTAACTACACAACACTAACTCAGACTAACACGTCCTCTGTATCATAGATTTCCTTACAATGTGGTCGCATGGAGTACTTTTTTTTTCTGCTACAAACTGCATATCACATCTGTATTTTTAATGCAAGATATTGTGAATGAATTCTATGGGAAGGTTATGACTCGTTTTCTTCAAACACAACATAAACTCAGTCTGCCTGTAAAAGCAGTTGGCATTTGGTGGGAAGATGATGATGAGTATC
Source organism: Haemorhous mexicanus (assembly GCF_027477595.1). Lineage (NCBI taxonomy): Eukaryota > Metazoa > Chordata > Aves > Passeriformes > Fringillidae > Haemorhous > Haemorhous mexicanus. The sequence continues at coordinate 47,301,675 of NC_082342.1, forward strand.
ACTTATAGAAAAGGGAAAGAACAGCAAACTGGAGGATATAAGGAAACAAGACGTCACTCAGGAATAGGGCATTATATTTTTTTTTTCCTTTTAAAGCAATGTCTGAAACAATGCAACAGCCTGAAATTGGCTTATCCAATGACTGTAGGAGAAAGCAAACCCAGAAATTAGGGCAAAGTGTCATTTATAAAAACAGCAAGAGGCAGCATTTTGTGTCATGTGATTGAAATCTTGTGTGTAATACATGGCTTTCCCTTCAGTGACAATCTCTGTGTACTTCAAAATGCCTCATTCTTTACCCCTTTCAGAGCCTATTCTCTTGGTGGCATCGACTTGACAATGCAGGTGACATCAAGAGAGTCCTAATAGCACTGCCATAGCCAGGATGGTCTAGGGATGTAGACACAGCAAGGCTTGCAGGAAGAAGTAGGATCTTTTATTTAGCCAGCTTATACAGTTGGAAATATCAGACAAGCCTCTGAGGCACAAAAGCCCTTCTTCAGATCTGAAACAGAAACAGGTGCTTTTAAAGTTAAATGCCAGAGAACAATTACACAGTGTTTAGTCAATTAGAACATCTCTGAAAAAGAAAAATAGTAGGTAGGACTAGAGCTGAGGACTAGAGGGGATGTTGGGGATAAAAGGTCAGGAAAGACTGAGATCTATTCTGTGCAGGTCTGTAGTATGAGGAAAATGTTTAAGGTTTCACTTTTCTTTCGAAATACATGACTCTACTTCCAGTTGCTATGAAGCACAAATAGGAGGAGCTCAATGAAAAACATGCAGAAGTGTGAACAGAATAAAAGCATGTATCATGCATGAGAATGATCTGGATAGAAGATGAAAGACAGTGCAGAGTACCATGCTTTTTATAGAGACAGCATGTTTCTTGTGCATGTTCATTTTGGATGGGCATCAGAACCTGCGAAATGAGATCTCAAGAAATTGCTTCCTGGTCAGGCCAACTTTTCAGGCTTTGACACTCACCCTGATAATAAGCACTAGCATGCCTTTAGCCCAGTGTTACCAGAAAAAGTTTTCCACTGGTATAGTCAAACCTTTCTCACCCAAACTCATCTACTTATTCCAAATGTCATTTAGGTGCTTTTAGTTTTTTTAGGAAAACTAGGGAAAATAAATTTTTTTTTGTGCTGGTTTTGGCTGGTATAGTTAATTTTTTTCATAGCTGCTTGCATGGGCTCTGTTCTGGACTTGTGCTGGAAGCAGTGTCAGTAACCCAGGGATGTTTTAGTCACTGCTGAGCAGCACTTACACAGAGTTAAGGCCTTTCCTGCCTCTCACCCCACCCTACAAGCAAGTAGGTTCAGTGTGCACAAGGAGCTGGGAGGGGACACAGCTGGGACAGCTGACCCCAGCTGACCCAAGGGACATTCCAGACCATACAGCACTGTGCTCAGCATAGAAAGCTGGGGGGAAAAGAAGGAAGGGAGGATGTTCAGAGTGATAGTGTTTGTGTTCCCAAGCAACCATTGTGCATGATGGAGCCCAGCTTTCTGGGGACAGCTGAACACCTGCCTGCCTGCAGGAAGTGGTGACTTAATTCTTTGGTTTACTTCCTCATGTGCAAGGTTTATCCTTTATCTATGAAACTGTCTTTATCTCAACTCATGAGTTCTCTCAGTTTTAGCCTCCTGCCCATCCTGATGGGGGTCAAGTGAATGAGCCACTGGGTGGTGCTTAGTTGATGGCTGGGGCTAAACCACAAGAGTTCTTTAGGATACCCAGTGTAAGGCTCGAAGTGTTTGAGATAACAACAGATCTCAGTGGAATGTACTAGACTGAATTTATCACTGTTCTTGCTGTTTAGCTACTAATTGACAGGCTCCAGTGCTTGCCATGGGGCTTGCTTGCCAGGCTGTAAATTAGAGCCTAGTGCTCCTTGGTGCAATGGTTATGTGCCATGGTTATGGTGCACCTCTGAAGGGATTGTGACCAAGAATAAGTCCGTAGAAGGTATACACCTCAAAGAATCTGTGGCTGTGCATGTGGTCATGCTGGAGAATCTCAAAGTGTGTGGCCATGGATAAACCCATGACTCCCCCACAGAGACTGCAGCCACAGGTAAAGCCATGTTGGAGTAGGTGCATTTCTGAAGGCATTGTGGCCCATGGAGGAGGGCCATGCTGGAAAAGGTGCACCTCAGAATGACTGGGGCTGTGGATAAATCCATGCTGCAGCAAGTATATCCCTGGAGAGACTGTGACTCTACTTGGAGCAGGTATACCCCTGAGACACTGCAGTATATGGGTAAGTCTAAGCTGTAGCACAGGCAAGGTAAAGGCAGTGAGGTGGTTAATGGGGATACACTGAAGCGTGTGGGACCTGAGCGTGATGTAAATGGCATGCAATAAAGAGTAAAGAATGTGCTGGGTATGGCTGTGATAATTAATTATTTCCATAGTAGCTAATATGGGGCTGTGTTCTGGATTTGTGATGAGTGTTGGTAATTCAGGGATGTTTTCCTTATTGCTGAGCAGGGCTTACACAGAGCAAGGCTTTTCTGCTTCTCAGCCCATCCCACCAACAAGTGGATTGGGGGTGCACAAGAAGGCTGGGGGGACACAGCTGGGGCCACCATACCTGATGGTAATCCCATACCATACAGCATCATACTCAGTATATAAAATCTAGGGGAAGAAGAGGGAAGTGGGGGCATTCACAGTGACAGCATTTGTCTCCTCAAGTCACTTTTACATGTGATGGAGCCCTGGAGATGCTGAACACCTGCCTGACCATGGGGAGCAGTGAAAAAAGGCCTTCCTTTGCCTTGCTTGTGTGAATGGCTTTTTCTTTATCTATCAGCTGTTGTTACCTCAATTCACTTTTAGCCCTCCAATTCTCACCCCCTCCCATGGTAGGGGATTGAGTGAGTGGCTGTGTAGTGCTTTGCTGCCAGCTGGGGTTAAACCACAACCTTTTTGTACAATGCAGACATCACTGCTTTGATTGGGAAACTACCCCTGTATTTGCTACAATTACAGCAATTTCATTTTGATTAATAAAGACGGTTTATACAGTGAGAACAATTAATCACTGGAACAGCCTCCTCAGGGACACGGTAGAGTCCCCATCACTACAGGTTTATAAGATGTTACTGCAAATGGTGCCAAATAATCTCATCCAGGTTCCCTTTCCTGTGAAAAACTGGACCTGAAGATCTTCTGATGTCCTTCCAACCTGGGCTATACTATGATTCTAACTACGGCATAAAAATATCAGGGATTGTCTCTTGTGAATCCCAGCTCTGCTTTTAACAGAACCTGCTCAAAGAAACAAACTCATTTTGAAAACACATCTTTAGTAAAACTATGGTATGAGAAGAAGCTCAGTGCAATTTCAGAAACTCCTTAGCTATTACACTCTGACATGCCATAAGACATTGGTTTGGTGACCACTATTATATAGATAAGGAAATGGACAAATGCAACTCACTGGTGTTTTTGCTCTTCCTTAGCTGATGCTCTAATGGTGGTTTTAACATTCTATTGACATCAATGTAATTCTGATATTTTCTTCTTTTTATTTCTTCAAACCATTCTCCAGTCACCCCCTGCAGCCCCTTTTCAAACTTCTTTCTCTTCAGAAGTTTACTAAAACAGAAAAAAAAAAAAAAGAGCCATTTTAGATATTACAGGGCAATCATTAGGAACTTTCCCTGTTTTTCATTAAAGTATTTACAGTATATCTCTCTACATATAATGACTTTTACAAAGGCAGTGAGACATGATACATTCACAGCAATCACATAAAAGTTTTAGTGACAGCAACATTCTACTGTATAACAAATGAGATTATGGGACCAGGTTGAGTGGATGACTCATGTGCTTGCATTATTCTCTACTTTGAGGAAGTGCATCTTTTTTCCTTGCAAGACTAAGGCAACCCATATGCATTCTAAAGCTAACTGAAAGTAAGATTAAGTTGATCTAATAATCAAATTAGAATAAATAACACTCTAAATAAAGCAGATTTTGAGATATTTATTCACTCATTTAAATAGAAGTAATAACAAGATTATTTTTATTTTCTAGGGGTAGATCACTGATGCCCTGAAAATGAGGTGTCCACTATGCATTTTCCATGCAAAGGAGAACAGTAAATTGAGAATTCAGCTAATAGATATTCATGAAACATGCTCAACAAGTTTATCACATTTTCCTCTTTCCTTGATGCAAAGTGATTCTGCTTGTGTTCAATATGGATGGAGGCAACTAATAATGAATATGAATGTTCTGCCACACTGAGGTGCAGCCTGAGCAAACTACACACATGCGGCTGCAACTGAAAAAGATAGTAGCAAGTTCAGATTTTAGACCAAGAGGTCATAGGAATTAATTGTTTAGCTGGACAGAAAAGAAAATGTACAATTGCAAAGGAGTGGGAATAGTGCAAGGGACATGCAAAGTTACTTGTTTTCAAATTACATTACACTAGTGTCAAAAGTATAGATGCAAATACAGCAAATCCACACCCCCAACTGATTTTGATGGCAACAAAACAAGATGTCGTGCACAGCCTGGAGATGTAATACCAATGTCTGAGCAAGGCTTTCATGTAAATCTGCCTCCTTAATCAGTGGTAAAAATCTGTGTCCAGGAATACTCCCAAGAACATAAGTTGCTTCAGTTATCAATTTAAGTAAAAACTCATCTGAGACAATACTACTTCACAGAACAAACTTAAAATTAAACTTTTAGTCTGAAAATGGATATCTTTTGATCTGAAATTTATAGTATCCATACTAACCCCTACCGCGCATCTGGTGGCATCTGATGGACAGAAAGGCTGGAGGGAGACATTTTTGGGAAATGAGTATTTCCCTTGAAGAAGATTACACAGCCACATGCACGAGTACTAGCCATTCCAAATAAACTTATTACAAAGGCAAAAATGTTACTCATCGCAGATATTACCGCACCATGGGAGTGACTAAACACCGTAAATGCATTGTGCAGCCTGGAATGCAGCCTAGCACTGATGTGAAACAGGAGGGGATGAACAATGTGCTCTCAAGAGCCAACTCCATGACCTCACTCCTGTGGCCTTACCAAAGGGGATCCAAGATACTGGGAGGAGTAAAAGCACAGAGAGGAGGGCATGAGCTGCTTGGGAAGTAGCTGCAGCCACAGAGACTGCCCGGGATACAACCCCTGAGCAGTTCTGCTGAAGTCCCAAAAGCGCAGAGCATCTCTTACGATCCATTCCCGCGGGCTCTTAAAACCCACCGGGCCGAATCGCTTCTCCCGCGGGAAGAGGCGCTGGGATCGCCGTTCCCGGGCAGCGGCGGGCGGGGCCCTGGCGCCCCCCGGCGGCGGCCGCCGGCAGCACCGCCCAGCGCCCGCTCCCGGCGTGTCCCGGGGCAGCGCCGCCACCCCAGCGCCCGCGGCCGGGAAGCGACAGGACAGACAGAGAAAGAGCTGTTTGCCGCACATTTACGCATTCCAGAGTAAAGGGAAGTATAAAAACCCCACAATCACTCTAACATCGACCATACCAGGCACGGCACGAACGCGCCTTGCACTGAGAAACGCAGTTAAAAGTCTTGCACAAACACTGACTTCACTGCTTAAACACTGTAAAGTCTGTACTGGTACATGCTTGGCATTATATGTAGTCGTTATCTGTGTATTGTCTGCTTTTGAATTGTGCTGTCATGCCCAACTCATCAAATAAATCCTTTAAACTGCCTGTGCACATTTATATTTATACACACATGCAGGCCCATATATGGAACCCTATATATGTAGTTATTTGAGTAACAAATAATAGTTAACGAGTATGATACACGATATGTAGTTGCAGTATTGCTCGGCTGTTAAGTATTTCTCCTTTGTGATGACGCTCAGCCAAACCACATCATTTCCCTACATACCTGCTCTGTCAAGTTTACTGCCCTCTCACGACACTAATGAACACCAGTTGAGAGCCAGAAGGAAAGCCCATCTCAAGAAACAATTACAGCAGGAGATGGTATCTGCACTCAGTATTGCAATGAACCTGCCTCTGAGGCAGCACTATTGTTACTTGGATAACACATTATGTGTTGAGACACTGCACCTTACAGTGTCAAAACACCTATTGCCCTCTAAACCAAATGTACTAATCCTGCTTCCCAGTCTGCTCCACCCATCCTTACTCCTCATTTGCCTATAGCTATTTTGCACTTGGAGCCACTACCTTTTGAGAGGAGACAACACTATTGCGACTGGGAAAAGTATCTATAAATTATTGTGGGATTGAAGGCAAATCCATTCGCAGGATTACTTGCAGGAGACTGCTCCACAAACCAGTGCAGGCAGCAACCCCAAATGACCTCACGGGCTCATTATCTTTTCCCATCTATTATTCTACACAGCGTCTAAACCAATGAATCACTCAGGAGCAACTTCTTTGCACTGTTTTTAAAAACATCTCTTCCTTATTGGCACAAGGATGTCCCCGTATTTCTTACAGACATCTCCAGGGAAAAGTTACCCTAAATGTTTGAATGCTCTAGGCTTTCATGTGGGTGATCATAAATACTGTCAATAGATGGGCAGCCTCCCCTGCCACTTCCTGTTGGGATAATAAGGAGCTTTAATTGCAACTGTAAGAGGAAAGGCATTTTCCTTACCATCTTCACTCTGAATATAAAGAGGAACACGTGTTCAAGGTAGTAAAAACTGGGTTGCCAAATAGGACATTTGGGGACAGCACTTGTTTGCAGAGGACAGAGGATTCAATCCCATTTTTGCTAAAGCAGAAATTATTATTCCTACTGAATTTAACAGAGCAGGATTTGACCCTAAAGGACTCTTACCACACACTTCATAAGAGAACAGATAAACAGCAGCTACAAATAATGAAAAATTGCACCAGGTGAAGAATAAACAGATCAAATTTGCTCATTGGATCAAAGCTCTCAGTGTCTGACAATAAAAAACTGAAAGGATTGCAGAAAAAAAGTAGTGTTGAAAGCATTAGATTAAAAAATACAGCGGGGCAGGTAACTTGCAGTAACCTAAACCAAGCTTTTCTCTTTACTCTGTTCATATTCCTTGCTTTGTCAGAAAGAAAAGGCTAGAGATCAATTAAAAATCAATGCCTGAAGAACCTGTTGTTTCCTAATTTTTTTTTTTTTTTTTACTTCAACTTACCCCCTTCCTACCACTTTATATATACCCCCTTCCTACCACTTTATACATTATGCTGCACTGGTGAACTGTACAACTCCATCACTTCTATCACCAGCTATTTTTCTGGAAAACTCTGTCTGTTTTCACAGCCACAAGTAGCTCTAAAATGCTGTCCTGGGGCAACTCTATGATGCTGGATTGTAGCCCCATTTGTCTGTTTAGACCAGAAATAAGTTCTGCACCTTTAAAACTAGATCTGAGAGCTAAGAGGGGAAGAAGGAAAAGTGGTGGAATTCTTTTGGCGGCTGTGTTTAAAACACAGAGGTAAGCAGTGCTCTCAAGAGTTCTCTGCTCTGCAGAGAGACGGGGAGTTTTCCCTTGCTGTTTTGGCTGTTGTTTTCTCTCGTTAGCTGAGGCCAGAAGGGGTTTTTTGGAACGGTTTGGCCATTGTTCAGTCCGGGAACACCGGGACTATCAACCAGGGGTCCCCCTGCAGCAGGGACACCGGACCTGAGCCCCGGAGAGACCGAGAGAAAGCTGAGGACACACCCACGAAAAGGACTCTGAACTACAAAGGACCGTCTCTGAATTTGCCATCTCTTCAGAACAACGAGAGGTTGCATTGTCTAATATTTTTCGTTTTCTCATGTTTGTGAATACTTTGCTTGTTAAATAAACAGACTTTTCTACTTTTCTTGAAGGTGATTTATCACCTGAACAGATGGGGGGAAGAGCCGCTGAATTTTGCCCTTTAGGGAACATCCCTTTGGAAGTTCTCTTCCAAATTTGTCCCAAACCAGGACAAATGCATATGCAAGTATATTTTCTTACTTATAGTTTTTTTATAGTTGCTTTTAATTTTATGAAAACAATTTAAAGACATACTTCCAAGTCGTCATCTTATTTAGAAAAAAAAGGGAAAAGAAGTATTACTGAGAAAGGCAAAGGCTACCACAGCTGAAATAATTTGAAAAAAATTATTATCTGTCATTTCCTAGAAACATATAATAGCAATAACAAAAACATTTTGGTTTCCAAGGTGCCAGAGAAGCTCCTGTGGCAGGTTAATCCTACCAGGAAGAAAAACAATGAGTCAACACTCTCTTTCCTGGCACCTCAGACACACAACAGGTCTGTTTTCTAAGGCAGTCTTTATTCTTGGTAGCTGGTATACTTTTTCTCAGGTTAAAGCATGTTTTGTTTATTTTACTTTCTTACTGTTGTCTCTTTGGCTAATAAAAATGAACCAAGTCAGCCTCATTATTACATGTAAGACTTTATGCACAAGTAGATGAATCACAGAGCAAAAAAGACTCCCATGTTTTGGCTGTACATTCTACAAGACAATGTAAAGAGATCTAACTGAGAATTCCCTTATTTTTTTATTTGATATATGTAAAATTAAAGGTTTCTTCAGTAATTCTCTGAAAAGTCAAGGTGTTCTCTATTTTGATGAACAAAATGTGTTGCCAATCAATAATGCTTGAATCTAACCTGCTAGGTTGTTGCTGCTCACATTTAATTTTTTCCTGAAATAATAGTTTTCTAAGTGTTCATCCTTTTCACCCTTCTGTCATTTTTGTCGTTATGTATTCAATTTATAATGCCCATTAACCCACTAAGTTGCCCTCAGATGTATTCACCTGAGTATGCGACCAAAAGAACTAAATATGGGCAGAGAGGATGTGGCACAACAATGAGGAATAAAGAGTGTGTGGGTTCAGTGTCTGTGAGTGACCAGGACTCAAACACCAATAAATGTAAAGACTTCAACTCTCCTGAACAGGCACCAGGTCAGGCTGCGGGAGGGAGAGTCCCCTAGTGGTGAAAACCCTGCGTGGAAAGGAGCAACTGGAAAGGAGCGTGGAAGTGCCAAGAAATATTCACCTGAAGGCCAGGGGTGCCCAGCACTGAACTCTATGGCATATGTTTTCAATTCCACTTTAATGGTCGCATGACGTTGCCAGCTCATAATTATGCCAAAATTTTTAGATTCTAGTAATGTGCAAAACCAAGAGACAGAAGGCAGAGGAAAGTGAAAAAGTAATTAATCTTCTCTAGTTTTTCCTCACAGACTGTACATTTAATAGGCATAAGTACTTAAAACACAAAGATACCACTTCTGCACATGAATTTGACATGCATTCAGAAGTATCCTTTAAACAGCATGTAGGGCTACATAAACAAACACATGCAAACAGAAATATAATTTTGTCCTTAGAACACTTTTTTTGAGAACAGGTATCAGATTCATACATTAAAGCCCGCTGTGTGTGTCAGGAATACAGTCAGGGAATATGTAAGTTAAAATTAGAACATCTTTTCAGCCCTTACTAAAGTTCTACCTTGTCTGCTCATGAAGAAAACCCTTCCATTTCCACCTCTCCTTAATTAAAAGGTAGAATAAATCACAAAATCTGACATTATTACACTATCTCTATTCAACAAATTTATTCATTTAAATTAAAGCTAATCACCTGCTTTGAGATAACCTAATCCAGTGGCATTGTGTGCATTCATTACACACATCCACAAAGACAGTGAGACTATGAGCACACACGAAACATTGGAGTCCCTATGGACATAGAATACTTCTACTCTATAAATCACAATGACTTTTGTCTACAATGACTTTTGTCTACAATTCTTTAACTACGGCACCCTCTGTACAGCGACCAAAAGTTACCTGTGTTTTCTCAAAAACATTAGTTTCTCACATTATACTATGTGAAATTAATATACTGACTTACACTAGCTGCTGTTTTCCTTCATCAAGTCCAACACTCCTTTCCCCTTGAAGCTTTTGTCTGCTTTCCTGAGCAAGAGCATAGAACACTCTCTTTTGAAATGGAAAACGAGGAAATGTTGCAAGGGCAAGAACAAAGGTTAATTCTCATGCTGACTACATAACTCCTCTTTGTTCTGGCAGCTCAGGAATCAGAAGCTCTCAGTAAAGCTCTGAAATGAGAAGCTCAATGACTGCCTTCAAAAACTTAAGTTTTCAAAACAGAGCATTGAAACCTGAGATCACGGGATCTGAGGGTGATTAATCATGCATCTCAAGGTGCAACAATGACTCAAGACATTACTTTCAATATTAAACTATTTCTTTAGCAGCTACCCCAGGTTTACAGTGAAAACATCATTTCAGCCCTGCTGGAACAAACAGAAAAGTCTGTAAGTAGAGATCTTTTAGCAGTTATGCATGCTTAGAAAATGAGAGCTTTTAGATCTTTGGCAGCTGGTCGCTAAGAGCGAATAAGGAGGAATACCACTAGAAATGTCACAGCTGTTGGTGACTCTCCAGCTTGGACTGACTCTCTGCAATTCCTTTCACAATGCATGCAATACAGAGGAAAGCTCTATTCTGTGAATGTTTTATCAATTAGCTACAATTGATAGTCTCTGTAGGCTACAAATGACAGTCTAGAAAAAAGAGTGTTACTTTACAAGCTACCTACCAATATTGTATGGTAATAACAAAACAAACCCATGATGCAACAGAAAGAAAAGCCACTTATCATCTTTAAAGTGTGTCACATAGTTTCTGAATGGTAGTAATTAATGTCCCTAATGAGATTACTTCATTAATAGGAATTTCTATTAATATTAATACATGCTAATAGATGCAATGGATTTAATTCTCCATGTAGAGACTGATTTATTTGCAGTCATTGATGTAGTCTCAGTCCAAAAACAGCGCATGCCAGGAATAAGCTGTGAGCTCCTGAATTTCTGTCCCAGAAATCTTATATGGAAATGTAAGATGTATACCATGTGTACCACATGATGGGTTGAAAGGCTGAGGATCAGGTCTCTCAATTAATCAGAAGCTAATGATTAACAGAGACATATTTACTCTGCCAGGGTAGAGCTGCTAGTTGATTACAATCATCTTTTATAAATATTGATAGCATGCAAAGAGACAGTCATCTATTGCAAGTAATTTACAGCTCAGTCATGTATTGTAAAGTTAACTGCCTTCCAAAGACATAAAATGCAGACACTATTCCTCATCTTATTGTTTGACTTTCATTATGAAAAACCTTTCCTAATAAAAAATATAAGAAAAAAAAAAAAAACCCAAAACCAGAAACAAAACACAGGCTAGGTGAGAACTCTGTAGGAGGAGAATTAGTTTCAAATTAAGAGCAAATGCTCATCTCTACAAGCAGGTTTGTGTATGACAGCCGATGGGTCTGGACAGAGTTCTGAAATTAAGAGGCTCCAAAATGACCATTTGCTTGTACAGAGCTAAGCCTGAAGCCAAGGGCTCTCAAAATACACCTTTGCAATCTCAAATAATTGTACAGAGTCCCACATCAAGCAGAATTCACAGTTCTGGACAACAGAAGTAAGACAGGTCAGTGTATCTGCACACAGTTTATGTGTTACTGTAACACTACAAAAGCCTCATTTACATTGCTTTAAACTAAGGAAATAGGTCATAAGAATTAATGAAAGCTTTAAAAGTTGACACAGTGGGTGTTTTTCATCTGGAAATGTAATGCTTTTATACATGTATGTAATATATACTTACACAGAGATCCTCTGCCATAGTACCTTAGACTCTCATAATTTATCACAACTCTTCCACTGGAAATGGAAATATTATAGCATAATAATGCTTTAAAATATTATATTTACATGTGTATAACTTTGCATATATTAAAAAGCACACAAATAGACACATATAAATATGTATTTAAGAACACACAAGTCTCTAATGGAGAAAGAGACTGCAGAGCACCCCAGACAGTGCTGCAGCTTTTCCTGACTGCAGCTTTCTGCACTCAGACCCCTGCTGATCTAAAAATCAAAAGACATGGCCAGTATAAGTGTTACAGTTCCTTGATTATTCTAATAACAAAGTAAATTCGATGTAATTTATGTGCTATAAAGTGTAAACATACTGTACTTTTCATAATTCACTCTTGGCGTTGTGGTTTTGATGTGTTTGTTCACAGTTAATATGGTAACAGTATATAGATTTATTTATTTCTGAGGTAAGACTGAGAAAAAGAAGATAGTTATGAGTTTGAAATGCAGACATTTAAATACAGTTTATTATAGTTAACAGTGTAAACATAATAATTTAGCTGCAGAGAAGGATTAGGAATAAATTTCCTGTGAACTTTTAGATGCACGTGTTCTCAGAACAAATGCCCTTTTTCCCTACCTGCTTTAATGAATTTCCTGCATTAAATACTTAAGTAGTGAATTTTTTCACACTGTAAACTCCAAGGAAATATGTAATTTGTCAATTTAAAGCAAGTACAGAAGAGATCAAACAGAGGTCAGGCCTTAGTTTAGATAGTCCTGTGTTAAATTTCTGGAACAGAAAAGAAAATGGGGTCTCTGTACCCAAAATTCAAAACTCCAGTGGGCCAAACACCACTTGATTTGAAAACTAGATTCAGAGAGAAAAAAAGATTTTAAAGGATAATTAAATTCGGTATACACAAACCACTGGCAAAACCTAAATTTAAGAGAAGAAAAAGAGACAGTCACAACGATTTTCAAATGCCATCAAAACAGTATCTGACAGAAAGCAGTGAACATCAGCTGGAGTCCTGACGCACAGCCCAAGTAGCTTTGCCCCCAGCTGTTTGCCAGGCTGAGAGCCATGTCTGCAGGAGGTGCAAGTGCTGCATGTCTGGATGGATGTGGGAGTTTGAAGTACATCAGGGACCAAATCCAGCAAAACTCCAGCTCCTTGGGCTTCACTAAGGAAAGCAGGTGCTGCAGCCTTCGACAGGCCTATGTGACACACATCACCTGAGCACACCACTGGGGCACAGCTGTGCCAGTACGCACGGGGAGATAGCCAGCCACTCCGAACACGAATTAGATGTGTTTGCAAAACACTTTTTTGAATTACTAGCATAACCAATTTATTATTTCTGAAATACATGCAAGGACTTGAAGGTGTTGGACACTGTGTAGAAGCTGTCAGCATGAGAAAATCATCTCTTCTCATCATACAGGCAGTTCAATGACTCTCTGCGAGCCTAGTATGGAAAGCTGTCTTCTTCTACCTAATGACAATTTCCAATTCCAACTAATGTCAATTATTAATTTAACTTCTACACTCGAATTGTGGAGGAGACAGAGGGTGTTGAGAATGTAGAGACATTACTGTTGGAAAGGTCAAACCTGGGAAGTGTGCAGACTTCCTACAAGGTGCACAATACTGTAATTGGCTCACAAGACCATACAAAACCTAAAAAAACTGGACTAGCTGCATTAGCTGTTCCAGAATAACTCCCCATATTGACTGTCTACTCAATAGTTAGTGCTTGCTTGCTCTGCTGTGTCTGACCTATTTATTCTTAAAGGCTGGTCAATTTATCTATATAGACAGAGTTCAATGAATTCTGCTTTTACCATTAAGCTTGGACTTGGAAAATGTCTGCTATGACTGAACAGTAAGTCTTTGCTTAATTCTCATCAGTTTCAACACCATCTTACTTTTGGCAGCCCTAGTGACATCAGAAAGTGAGCTCAATAATGACAATAGTAATCTTTGTGATTTTCACTTTTACACTGTTCGGTCACTTGAAAATGCAAACATTAGTCTCAGCAGTCTGAAAGACCAGGCACCAGGCCTGCATTTGAATGAGCACGGGTGAAAGTGCCCTGAGAACGTCCTTCCTGCTCCTGTGGGTTTGGCTGCCTGGGCCCTGGACCAGCTTGGGCAGAGCAGGGCTGGGTGTCCTTAGACACAGGCGTTGTGAGCACAACACCTCAGCAGGGGTGAGCCCTCCTTCCCTGGGAGCCGCCTTTCAGCGCAGGCTGTTCTGCTGGGCTGTGCTCCCCTTACAGGCCCAGCTGCATCCCCAGCTCTGTGCATGGCCTCTGCCCTGACTCCTAGGCTGACCCCAACTCGGCCTCAAGCCCGGCCCCTCACCTCTGGCCTGCCTGGCCATCACAGGGCCATGGCTGACCCCGGTCACTGTCACCAGGTCTGACCCTGACCTGACTGCTCGGCTTGACCATGGCCCCGCACCATCATTCTGGCCCTGTCCTGTGAGCGCCAGGCTGTGGGGGAGCAGGCCTGGCCCCAGCCCTGAGGGTGACTCAGCCCCACAGCCTGGCCGAGGCCTGCCATGCCAGCACAGCCATCGCTGTGCTGCCCGCCTGTGTCACCCGGGACAGGCCCTGCCCTGCCAGCCCTGTGGGAGCCACCATGGACCCAGTAACCTGAAAAAAGCTAAAATACATTCAGTGCCCTGCTGACAGGCTGTTCCAAACGTTATACATCTCAAAAGGTTCTTCCTTCTGCCACCACACACACCATAGGAAACCCCCCGCCCTCAAACAGCAAGCGCAAATCTTTAGAGGAAAGGATTGACACTGAAATTGTGAAAAGACAAGAGCAACAAGCTGGCAGCAAGGCTGGTCCAGACTCTGCTCTTTAGGTGTAAAACTGGAGTTACATCACAGACTTTGGTCTAGTTATCCCAGATGGACAGAGTAAAAACCAACAGAGAAAATGGCACACACAGTACTTTTTGCCCCTGGCCATTTCTACTTCTCCTTCTCAGCCTGTGTCAAGCCCCAGTTTGTGAGTCTAGACCCCACCACAAGACAGGACTATTAAAAAACACAATGAGGAAAAAACTTGGTATGCAACTTACCAATTGCATTTGGCTACAGTACCCCCACTCAAACAAGGGAAGTCTCAAAATGGAATTCTTATGATAGTAATTGTTTACCAAAGCAAGTAAAGGTTTTTTAATCCCAGTCTTCCCTACCATTTTTGCTTCTACTGGCACTTCTTTAGCATATTAGCCCTTCAGGGCTTCAAAGGCCTATTTTCATTAGTGTTTACAAACCACTAAACACACCGGTGGCACAGTATCAGTGGTAAGTAATAATAGTATCTCCTCCACATCAAGGCACAATAGAACACTTGCACCCTGAAACATTCCAGGGTGGAGTATCTCTTATGCAAGAATTTCTTTATTAATGCTTTGTTCAGGAAGGGAGCTCCACTGGAACAACAATATACCCAAGTAATGTCCTGGTATCCTGTCTGCTCTCCTCACCCATGCAGCTCATGTAGTTTGGAGCTGATTTTAAAAATTCTTTGTAATTATGAGGAGCTGAGCCCCAAATCTATATCTCTAACACTCAAGAAGTTATTCTTGGTCTCCCAGAAGGTAAAGAGGACTACTTCTGTGAATATGACAAAATAAAGCCAGCAATGACAGACCCTTCAAACTGTAAGCAAGACAATATAGTTGAAGCACCAAATACGAATATGCTCAAATACATACAAAACTGAGTATATCTGCACTTCTGCAACAAATGCCTTCCCAAGAGAAGAATGTGAAAAAATACATTTCCAACACAGGATTGTATTCCCCTTCTATTGCCAGACTTGTGAGAGTAAATGGCAGTCAGGAGAATACACTAAGGAATTACTTGCAACAAATGAACTCAGTAAATGATCTGCGTGAGGCAGTAAGAGCAGCTGTGTGCCTGTAACAAGTAACTATGTCCAAATGATTTAATTTAGAGACTGTCTGGAACAGTCTAAGGAGGGGACTCATCTTTCCCACAACACTCAAATGTTGTTAATGGGTCAGCAAGAGTGGAGCACTGAGTGGTGCTGACTGTACCTCCCAATTAATTTCATATGCTTTTCATCTTCAAATTTGAGCGTAAATTAAAATAAACCTTTGTTTTGCTGCTGTCTATTCTCATAGTCATCTGCAAAATAAATCTACTAACCCCCCCCAAAAAAGCACAAACCAACCTGGAAAAGAGCAAAACAAATTAAACCAAATGGAATGAGTGCTATCCTCTCCCACAAGCTCAATTTCCCTTTCCTCTTTTTTTCAGTTCCTATTCAGAGACAGTGGCTGATGTGCCAGATATGTTCTAAAGCTGGCAATTAATTTTTTGCCATTCTAACTACTGAAAAAAAAGAAAAAAATCCTTAAATAACACATGCATAGTTAGTTCTCAAAACATGATCTAGAAAGTAAATTGTAGTTAGAGGAGGCAGGTTCATTTCCTTATTCTGTGGCTCAGTCTCTCAATTATTTTCAATATCTCATTTTTAAGTGAAGATAACAGTATTTCCCTTTTTCTCAAGGATTAATGAACAAAAACAGCACAAGACTATTGCATGCAGTTGTAATAGGAGCATTACATAAAACAGCCAAGTCTCCTAAATAAAATAATTAAAGGATACAGAGCTTTTGTGCCCCTTTACATTCATTTTCTATTTATCCATAACTCTTCTACTCTGTCTTCCAACTGTTCACTTTTTGGACATCCTGCATCTGTACCAGCTACGTGTTCCCATGCCACATCTCCCTACCTGCTGCCTCTTTTAAGTAGCTGGCTCCATGTCTCCTGGCTCTTCTCATCTCAGCTGCTTTCTCTGGGCCTTGATGCAGTTCCAGGGGTGGAGGTGCATCTCAACACCCAGTGTTCAGACACTATGAGACATCAGAGATGCAAAGTTGACTGGAATGACACCTGCTTGGGCACTGTCTGCTTCTCTACACTCTGCAGAGGGAGGAGCTGCCTTGGAGATAAAAGGCATTAGCTCCACCTCTGTATCCCATAGCTTCATGCCCTAGTGCTGCTGAGACTTCCTACAGGGACTGCCAGTTCCTCTGCTACCCACCAGGCTCTGAAGTGCTGTCCTGAAGAGATGAAAGGCAGTCAGCCTCTCTTCAGCCTGCCCATTTGCTTCATCAATAAAGGACAGAAAAGAGAAGCACCTTCAGGTTTGTTTAGCCTTTGGGACCTGGAGGTCTCTGTGCAAGTATTAGCTGTCAGTTCTTTTTTTCATTTCTGTCCCCAGCAGCTGCAGAACAAAGCTTAAGAAGATGAGCTGGGTGCACTCTGAAGTCTTGAAACCATTAGTCAAATATGTGATTTTCAGGCCTATTTCATTACATACAGAAAGTTGATCTGTGATATTAATACCTGTGCAAGTATTCATTGCACTCTTAAAGAAAGTGAATTTTTGGAGAGCCATCTGAACATGATACTGTGCCACGAACATGCTGTATTCATCCCTGCCTTCTCCTGGGCATCTAATTGTAAGTGAAGTATTTGTGACCAGGAACCTCCTTCCACAACAAACATCTGTAAAATCATCAGTTTCACTAACCAGACTCATTAAATTTCATTACTTGAGTTGGACTTCTGCCTTAAAACTGCAAATACTATAATGGAACAATGCATGTATATTGATATAAAAACCCTAAATTCCATCTCTGTTCCGCATTCGCACAATAAATGAAATTTTCTTTGAACTGGTACTATGAATGAAACTGGATTGGATGAGCAAAGAAATCTGAAAGCAAGTGTTACCCAAGTTCAAAACTAATAAGTTTTTTTTTCTTTTAAATTATTATATACGTTATTAATAAGTTTCTGAATTATTTTCGGTGTATATAGCAGCAAGCAGCCATATGAGTTATACCAAAGCTGACTGTTGCTGTTTCTCTGAACTTGTTTCAAGGAGAAGGAGGCAGGTAGGGCTGGTTTGTGGTGGCTGCTCAAAGGTACAGCTGAGAGGAGCCACGAGAGGGCACTGGAAGGAGAGAACCGGCCAAAAAATGCAGTGGGAACCAGCAGGTGAGGACACAGCAAGAGCTCTGCTCTCTGCCCATAGCAAGAATAAATTAAGGTCCAACAGGACATACAGTTCATTTCTGTATAAAACCCAAAGCTATACTGAGAGGTGTCCAAAGCCAGGCTTAGAGGCCTGAAGGCTTCCAAGGGAGCCAAGAAAGGGCCAATGGTACCCAGAGAATGTGCTGGGGCATCAGGAGCAACAGGAGGGGAAGCACCAAGCAGAGCTGAGAGCTACAAATGTGCACAGTTGACAACCTAACTCGCACGTTCCTGCTCTACACAAAGGCTACAAAGAGAAAGGGAGATGAGAGAGGCTGTGTAAAGCTACCTTTCCCCAGAAAATCTCCCCATTGTACACTTCATTTCACAAAGGCGTGGGCTGACTGGATGAAGAGAGATCCAGTTCTACCCAGTGCAGGTAAGCAACAAGAAAATAAATGTCCTTGTCAGGAAATAATTACAAGGTCAATACATTTGATGAAGTCACAATAAACCACAGAGAATGTCAGAATTAATCTTTTGATTTTATTTCTTATTTTGTCTTTCAAAATTAACTGGTGTTAACATTTTTCAGTATAACAAATGTAGCTTGTTTCTGCTTTTTGGATTCTAGATCCTACTTTATAAGTGGGAATGAATTTAAATTTTTCATTGAACTTTTAAGAGATTGGCAGACAGCTATGTGCTTGCTTGTATGACATCAAACAATATGGGCAAGATCAGCGCAGTCACTAGAACCTGACTTTGGTCTGCCAGCAAATGCTTCACTCCCTCTGTCCATCCAGTCTAGATTGGTCTATACAGGAACACGCTATATTGTAAATACAGATGGTCACTGAAAACACTTTACCAATTTGTTACTAACCACTGTTTGTAACTGATTTGTTCCCTGGCCCTGCCCAGCTCCAACTAGCTCTTTCCAAAACCAGGTTCAAGAGCTGTTTGAAGGGCAACTCACTTCACTGACTTTGTGCAGAAAGAGTAGTCTTGATGAAATTGTTCCTTCCATTCCACAGCGTTTCCTATATGCCTTGTTTGATTGACAGCATCAATGAACTAGCTTCAAAATCACACTTTGAAAATATCCCAGGAGTGAGCTGCCACAGTTCTCAGGCATTCTTTTAAAATTTTTATACTGGAAAAATGTCTATGAAGTTAATTATCAAAATAATAGTAATAAGAATGACAAAGAGGCAGGCATATGGGACAAAAGGGAACAAATGCAATTTTGTTTAGAGCCTCTGAAGCTCACTGTGGTCATATAGGAACTGCAAGATTTGGCCCTCCAGGGTGATCACTGTTATTACTTTGATTATAGTAGCACAGGGCAACACCATACAGACTGGAACCTGTCTGCTCCTGATGAGAGTCTTCTGGCCTGAAGTGCTTACACTCTAAATAAGACCAGGTAGACAAGTGGAGTGAGGAAGAAAGTACTTTTATTAGGTCCAGGAGAGATTAGGAAACTTGCCCAAGGACACATACCTTTGACAGATCCAGGGTTTAACCTAGATTTTCAGTAAGGCACCTTGGTCATAAATACTTCACCTACCTTCTGCTCAACTTGTGAATGCCTCTTCAGCTGAGATTTAAACAGACTACGTCAGTAAATCATCACCAGAAACATCCTGTTATACCATGTTAATTTTGAGAGCTTTCACATAAATAACATTTCCTATTGACAAAATCCTAAGAAACAAATACAAATTTGGGGGCAGGTGAAAGCTTCGAGCTCAAAAGCAGGCAACTGCTTCACAAGGCTCTCTACAGCATTGGAAGTTTCAATGCTTTTGCTTCAGCTTTAGTCGCAAAAACTTCAGAGCTTTAAACTTACAGCCCTCCAGCTATGTAATTCCTTACATCCAGCAAAATATTTCTCCTTTTTGGGAGGGTAATAATAAGACACATGGAACAGAAATTAATCAGAAAAAGAAAAGGAATACCAAATTACGGAAGAAAGAAATTGCCAAACTTAACTCAGTCCAGGTGCACAAGCCACAGAAAACCAAGACAAGTTTCAGACGTAAGTCATTGTTGACACATAATATTTAACCATGCTCATCATAAAATCCACTTTACTGAAATAAAAAATACACAGTACAAAAATCCACTTGACACAAATGTTACTCATTAACATTCCCTCTATATCTTACACGAAAGCATTACTTGTGAAAAGTGCCCACTTGCAAATCTGAGAGGACACTGCCTCTCACTTCACAATGTGCCAAAATTCATACCTCCGGGAAGAAATTATAATCTTTAATAATAAACGGCTCATTTTCCAGCATAATTTCTATTAATTCCTCGACCTTTGCTTTCACTATCAACACAAATAGTTTTGATTGCACAAAGGGGAAATACGAGCTAGAAACAAGGTCAAGGTGTCCTATATCTTGATAACGCAGAGAGAATTCAATTAAGTCACTTTCAAGAGTCTTGTGAACTACCTTTCAGGCAGGTGAGCGCCTAGCTTTGTTTCCAAAAGCTGCTAGGATCGACTCAAAAGCCGCAGAGTTGCTACGTTTCCCTGCAAGGTCCGGCACAACTTCCCCGTCGCCGTGGTCTCCCGGGTACCGGTGTTTAGCCCACACCCCATGCCAGCGGCACGGTGAAGCACAGAAGCGGCCTCCTCCTCCTCCCCGGGGAAGGAGAGGTGCCACGGGGAGCCGCAGCCGTGACTCAGAGCCGTCTCTGTCACAACACGCATTTCCCAAACGTCCCGATGCTTCAGGTGCCCGGCCGGACGGCTCCGGCGGCAGCCAGCGCTGGCGGGAGCCACTGGCGCTCCCCGCTGCCCCGGCAGGACCGCGGGGAGCTCAGCCCTCCCTGTCGCGCAGCACCGCAGCCCCACGCCGCCTTAGCCGGCGCAGACCCTTCCCCGCGGGGCGCCCCCCCGCCACCCCCTTTCCCGATCTCCCCGTCGGCATGAGCGTCTCCCCGCGCCGCCGGGATGGGGCCGTGCGCCCTCCGCAAACCCCGTTCCGCGCCCTCCAAACCCCGTTCCGCGCCCTCCACCTCCGCACGGGCGCGATGGGCACCGGCGGGACAGGGGTGAAAGCCGGTACCTGATTCTGTCCTTCTCTGCCCGCCGGAGCTCCGCGTCCCTCTGCAGCACCTGGAAAATCGCCCTGGCTTCCTCCTCGTTCAGAAAACTGAGATCTGGCCCCTGGGGCGCTGCGGTCATGGCTTGGCTTATCGGCGGGCGGGAGGAGGCGGGCGGGCAGCGCTGACCCCCGCGGAGCGTGCAGCCGCACCAGCATGGCCGAGCGCCGGGCGGACCGCGCACGCCGGCACCGCGGGACACGCGTGTCCCTGAACGGCGACAGCCGGCGCGGCGACCGCTCGGAACCGCCCTGGCCCGGGCTTGGCAACTCCCTCTGCAGCGATCGCAGCGCAGCCCGGCGGGGCGGGGCGGGGCAGGGCAGGGCAGGGCAGGGAGGAGCGGGGAGGTGGCACCGCCGTCGGGGCCGAAGCCGGAGCCGGAACCGCAGTGGGCGTTAGTGCTGGAGTGGCCGCTCGCCCCCTGCTCGTGTCCCGCGGTTGAGTCGGGTGATACGCTGAGCGCTCGGCGCGGCGTTCACTGTGGCACTGCCCAGGGAGCGCACGGGGGGGGCTGCTGCGGTTCCCCCCTGGAGCTGACGGCACCGTTCCCGCCGGGCAAGCCCCGCCACGTCTCTCCCCGCGGCACCCGAGTGCGGCCCCGGTGCTCCGCCCGGGCGCCGCTCGGCCCCCGGCAGCTCCTCCGTGGGGCACACCGCGTTCCGCTGCTGCAGGAAGACATGCCCGTAGTTTTGCGGAGTGGATGCAAAGCGGCAACTTTTCCACGGGGGAACAACGGGACAGTGTTTCCTATTTACTCTCCTTTAAGGCTTTCCTGAAGAAACAATAGGGAACTATTCTTGTTCTTGATCTGGGAGTTATAATCACATCTCGGAAGTAATTTCATCCTGACTCCATTCTAACAGCTCTAATGCAACTCAGCTCTGTGTTGGTGGGAGCACCATGAATTGCTGTATCTCTCCTATGTATGTGTCTGACTAGTTCACTGTATTAGTTGAAAACTTTGTAAAAATGTCCTTTGAAATTTTTCCATCGGAGAAGTCTTTTATTCAGGGCTGAACTGCAGATGGAGAAGGAAAATTATGGTGAATTATTTCAGGCTGAGAAAGTTGGGGCTCTTCAGCCTGGAAGAGAAGATTTGTTGTGCCGACCTTGTAACAGCTTTTCAACATGTGAAAGGGGCCTGCAGGGAAGCCAGAGAGGGGAGACTCTTCATTAGGAGCTGTAGTGGTAGGACAAGGGAGTAATTGGTACAAACTGAAAGAAGTGAAATTTAGGTTAGATATTAGGAAGAACATTTTTTTACTCTTAAAGTGGTGAGACTCTGGAACAGGTTGCTCAGAGGGCCTTGAGCAACTTTGTCTAGTGGGAGGTGTCCCTGCCCATGGCCGGGGGGGTGAGACTAGACAATCTTTAAGGCCCCTTCCAAACCTGTAATATTCTCTGATTCTATGAAAGAAAACACAATTTTTATTATGGCAAAGCAAGTCAGTGGAAAAAGGCAGGGCAGTGTGCAGCAGGAGCTGGGCTGTGATGCATGCAGCCACTGTCCCACCCTGCAGCAGGCTGACGTGGGGCTGCGGCAGAATGTTGCCCCACTAGGGAGTTGAGTGGTGCAAGTGGAAATAAAGGCCTTAGAGCACAGAGGGAATAACAGGTTGCAGGAGGTTCCTTGTTTTGAAAGAGCTTCTGGCATCATTTGTCTGACCCAAAGAGAAATGTACCTGATTCCTGCTAACCAAACAACAAAAGCAAGGCTGTGAGACAATTGATGAAAATGTAAAAAAGCAAACTATGAAGAATTATGATGTGGAGAGGGTGTGTCTCCAACAGAGAAAACACAGTGAATTTTTAGTAGTGTATGTGAGACACTTCTGGGTAAAGTCCAAGTATTTCTAAGTTGTTTCTAAAGGTGCAAGAGCCACAGCTGTCCCTGGTGCAGTAGGGGAACTTCCGTCTAAGAGTAAACGTCCTGTCCTTCCTTTCGGTTGCATTGAGCATAATAGAATGACTGTTTCACCAGCAGAAGCTGAGTGTATGGAGTTCTCCTGGGGACTCTCCCAGGCAGTGAATTAGACATCACTCTCTCTTTCTGACTGGCACCTGCAGGGTGGGAAGCAGTTGCTCACTGTGCTTCTGCATCATGCATCATGCTTCTGCTTCTTGCTCATTCAGAGCTGGGGCAGAACATGGTAACATTTTTTTCCGTACATCCATTGCAATGAAGCTCCTCAATGCCCACACTTGTCTTAAAAACAATGTTGCATCTTATTGGTGAGTTATGGTCTTTTAACTTCTTGTGCAAACTTACAAATTGTCACTGCTCGTTGCAGGATTGGACTAGATGACCTTTAAAAGTCCCTTCCAAACCAAACCATTCTGTGATTCTATGCTGAAAAATAATACATACATACAGAATAAATAGGAAGGCTGTGCATTTTCTTACGGTTTTGCAAAGGAAGTTACGTATTACAGTTCTTACAAATAAAGGGTGGCATTTCCCCACAGATTTGGTGACTATCTATAATTGTATCTATCCTGCATGTAAGTCAAGAATGGACTTGTATTTCTAAGTTTCTGTCATTCTTTTCCTTAATTTCTACAAATTGGACTAATTGGTGCATTTTTCTTCCCATCATTAATAATGGGAACAACATAATTCCCATTATTTGTTGGCTTTTTTTTTAGTGCAGAGGGAAACAGGGACAAGATGTTCATTTAATGTATAAGCAATGTATAGTCTTTCAGGTAATAAGAAAGAAATTCTTTTGTGTGTGTTTACAAAGCAATGGAATTGTTTACAAGAGTGACAAGTACATACACTAATGGCTTTACAGGGATGCTGGATGCAAGACTTCACAATGATAATTATTTCAATGGTTTCTATGCAGAATATTTAGAGATTTGGGCATGGCCATTTGTATAATAATAAGACCTTCATTTTACACAGCATCTTTGGTATGTCACATAACCATTACAAAGTGTGTGTTGGACCAGGAATAGAAACAGCTCCTATCTATGGAGTCTTTTACCAGAATTTTATTTTGTGAAAAATAACCACTTTTCCAAATGTCTTTTAATTACTCCAACTCTCTTACAAATTTATGTCTATTCCATATATGGATCAAGATGACAAGAAAACACTGCCTGTATTCCAGTATTTAGAATCCCTAGCACCTTATGTGCTTTAATTTCTGCTTGATAAACCTAAGATAAGATACATGCTTTAAATTTTTCCCATGGTTTTTAGTTAACACCTGTTCCAGGAAGATACAGAAGCGTTTCTTGTGAATACGTAGTGTTTTCTGGTTTAAAAACCTGAAACAGAGGGCCAAAATAGCTTATGAGAGGCTGCAGACATGAGACATCATTAGTAATGTTAATTGCCAATGCCACTAAAGAGGATGCTGACACACATACTTTAATTATAGGGCAAATTCTTCAAAAATTGTGTTTCACAAATACTGCTGTACCAATGGGTGTTGCTAACTTCACTTATTCTCAGTGGAGGAATTAAAAGTGTAGGGTTCTGGAAAGCCAGAAGGATTGATTCTAAAAGTTGGTCTGTACCTAGGGAATTGAGAGGAATGTGCAAAAGGGTTGGTTAAATCTTATAGCAATTGGCCTTGAGGCTTGTAACAGCCTTGAGGCTTGAAAGAACTGTAAGGTCTTGTCTGTTCCTGTTGCACTAATTACTGTCTAAATTGTCAGCCAGATTAGTGAAGGCTGGTTTAATTAACTCCCTGTGTTAAGTGAGAATGGCTTTGTGACAAGGCAAAGAATAAATATGAAGCGTCTTCCATTTAAAATGTACTAGATCTGCTTATTGCTTTTGAATTTAATATTTCTAACACTAGGCTAGGTGAAAAATACTCAGAACATACTCCTTGTAAGGACAAAAGCAGTGCCTCTCCTCTGTTTAACAAGCCCATTATTTATACCCCCATTTATTCTAATAGTCATTGTTCATTGATGTGTGTTAACATCTGGAGATCCATCTAAGTTTCAGGGGACATGGAGGCTTGCAGTGTATGGTTCCCACTGCCACAGGTCAGCACCTCCACTGAGCAGTGGGTGTCCGCCAGGATCCCTCACTGGGCCCTCAACTCCCCCTTCAAAAGAGCTTTGGCCTTTCATTTAGGCATTTCAGCTACAAAGTGGTGCACTTTGAAGATTGCCTGGACACCAATACCTAAATGCTAGTTGTGTTTTTGTAGCTGTTTGTGTGCTACACGGCCTCTTATGAGGCAAGGAGGGAGCCGAGCAGACTGTGGGGTGCAGACCATCACTGACCACCCCGTAAATGCCACAGGCAGCAGATCTGCTCTCACAGGGACAGCCAGTCTTCAAGGTACACTGCGTTCCCAAGTCACATCTTGCAGCCTGTGTGGCTGCAGACTGCTCCTTTTCACAATCTCCTCAAGCACTTCCTCTTGCTGAGTCTGTCATTCACCTGCTCCTTTTTTCCTCCCCATCCCTGGAGTGTGGGCTGCTCCCTTCCCCCACTCTTAGTCTCTGTTCTGCTCACACAGCACATTTCCTCACCTTACAAGTACTGCTTGCTGCTGCTGCCTGTCGCCCCAAGGCCTTTCCTGCCCCATACATTGCCAGTATGGACTCCTCAATTTGTTCCCTGTGCAGGGTTGTTTCTGTTGAAATAGACTTGTTGATCCCTTAGGATGACATAAAGACATCAAAATATTATCTGTTTTTTGCCTACCAGAAGAAAGGTAAGAGCAATGTCCCAAAAGCATATTAGCATTGCATAGCAGCAAGGAAAGGTGGTCATGAGAGAGATGTCTGAAATGGTGACTGAAATCTAAGAGAGGTCTCTGAAATGGTCAGACTCTGCAGTCTGACCCTGGCACTTCATGACACTACCCTCTGTGTATTTGGTGCTGCTTTGGAAAATGAATTAATGACACTCCTTTGCTTTGCTTTGTCCTTATGACTGACTGTCCTTCTTCCTCCCTTATTTTTAGGATTCAGTTAATCACTAATTTCATTTGTAATACTCACTTTGTCTGGATGGGAGAGAAGAGAATATTGTGAGTAGGATCCCTCACAGGGCAAGACAGATTTGGCTTGTAGAGTGTTGCTGCAGAGGGCTGCAGCCCAGAGAGGCTTATGAAACAGATTCTTACCTTTACAGCTCTGGAGTACAAAACCACTGCTTGGAATGGGAGGGTGAACATGTTTGGTTGAAATTATGCAGGGTTTCTGCCTTTTTAGAGGTCTGATGTCTTGACTGTCAGAGCCACAGGTTGGCTAGTACTGCATATAACATCTGCTCTCTTGGCAGAAACCAGGCAACCTTCTCTTCCTCCTTAACTAATGTGTGCGTAAACATAATCACCAGAGGCCAATACCTAGGACATGGCAGAATTACACATTTAATATATTTAGGTCATATGCCAGTGCATGCAACCTATTAAGACAGGTTTGAGTAAAGGTACAAAGAACCAGGTGTGACTAAACAATAAGGAAGAGATGTCATCAGAAGCAAGAAGGCAACCTTTAAAACACTGTAGTCATATCCAAATAAGGAAGATAGAACAATTCATAAATCCTGGCTGATAACATATTTTAAAAAAAGGGAAAAAAAGAAAAATATAGCTGGGAGGAACGACTTGCTGAAGTTCTCTAAATGAGGACTAAACCCTCCTTCAGCACATCAAGAAGCTCATCAGAGAGTCTGTAACACTGATCAATGAAGGTTATACAAAAGAAGCACTATGGAGGACTCAGTATGACTTCTAAAAACTAAATTCCTACTTGACAGTGCTCTTTTTGAAGGATGGCAGCAAATATTTGGACAAAGCCAGGTTGATGTAATTTGCTAGTACTTTTAAAGACATTTCACAGTACCATCATCAACAGCTTCCAAGGAAACTTAGTATTATGAGATTAAATGAAAAGTCATTTTATGGGTCAATAATAGGCTACAACTTGGGAAATAGAGGGTAAGACAGGTTACTTATTATAGTGGAAGGTCAGTGGTAACAACTGGTCACAACCACTGGTAACCATTGATTTTCCCAAAGCTCTGTGCACCCTCTTAGGCGACCTGGAAAAGAAATGAGTAATGTGGTGAGCATTTTCGCTGGTGTGGTGGGAAATTTAGTGATATGAAGACATTCAGGGTAATAAGGACAAAGGCATACTGTGAGGGACCACAAGAGGCTTTTGTAATACAGAATGACTAGGAAATATTGTGGGGAAAAAAATCCTGGTTTCACATAAAAGCAGCTTTCACCAGTAAACAGTGAACCCGAGCTGACTATTACCATTTGGATTCAAGGTCTTTATGATATGCATAAATGGTGAAAACATCAGAAAAGGAACCCAAGTATTGTAATTTATTAGAAAAGGAAAAACTCCATAGTTTTTTTGCAGCTTGTATATAAATATGGAATTCTGTATGGAACATACACTATATTCCTATATATATATATATATATATATATGGTACATCCTATACCATATGAACATAGATTTCTGCATATATATTCTGATTATAGATTCATATATATATTCCATATAAATGAGGGAATTAGAATATGGAGCTCTGTATATTCTGTATTTCTATGTGTTATAGAAATGGCAGAAAGGAATTAATTTTGGTGTTTCTTCAAGTACAAGAATGAGAGTCTATCATTCTGGATTCCAGATCCATGGCTGTAATCAGGAATGTGTTCCACAGGGCTGTGGAAGCCTCCTTGTCTTAGAAAAAAAGTTCCTGAGGATTTCTCTTCTTTTATGCCTAGCTGTTCTGCTAATGTGTTCATGACCAGCTGCCATGAGATGCCATGACCAGCCATGAGATTTTGTTGGAGTGGCAGTCCTCAAATAGTTTTTGGATATTTACTGCTAGAAGATGTTAGGAGCCAACAGATCCCCTCTTGATACCAAACTGTTCTTCATCATCAGTCTTGAAAATTTTGCAGTTTACCAGCAGCAGCTGAAAGATGGGTGTCAGAGTTGAAGCAGAGTGGTGTCAAGATATGAGGGCGTACAGATGGATAGATGAGGCTGCTCTGTATGATAGGACAACTTTATAGGATTGGGAATAGAGCAATTCAAATCAGCTGTGAATTTTTGCATCCAAACTGCTTTCAGGAATTAAATTCAAACTCAAAATTTCTCTAATTGTACCTTAATTTCTTATCAAGCCAGTTTTCATGCTTATGCAAGATTCAGGTTTATGTGAACCAGCACATAAGAAACATAGGCAAGGCATGCAAATTCAAGTGAAATCTCATGCGACAGTGAAGACATACTCAAATGTCCCTGTGCTTCCCTCTGCATGTGCTATTACATAAAAGCTAGCCCAAATCTGACTGCTGTATCTGGCCTGGTTTTGGCTGGGATAGACAGATAATTTTCTTCTTAGTAGCTGGTATTTTGTAGTGCTTTGGATTTAGTATAATAACACATTGATGTCTTTAGGTTTCTAAGTAGTGTTTCTATCAAGTAAAGGACTTTCCAGCTTCTCATGCCCTGCCAGCAAGAAGGCTGGAGGGGCACAAGAAGTTGGGAGGAGACAGAACCAAGGCAGCTGACCCTAAAGACCAAAGGGATATTCAGTGCCACATGACGTCATGCTGTACATAAATCAGGGCAAAAGCTGGCCAGGGGCTACTCTTGGGAAATGGCTGGGCATCACTTGGTAAGTGGGTAGCAGCTGCATTCTGTATCACTTGTTCTGTATATTCTAATTCCTATTATTATGGTAATTAACACTATTATGATTTGCTTCCTCTTCTGTTTCATTAAACTGTTTTTATGTCAACCCACAAGTTTTCTCACTTTTACTTTTCTGATTCTGTGCCTCTGGGAGTCAACTTACTTGCAGGATGGGGTTAAAGCAGGACAGCATCATGCCATCTATAGTCCCTGGAACTATTATAGTTGTGTAGGGTGATATATTTGTTTTTTCACAAAAAAACCCCTGAAACCCTAATACAATTTTAGAGCAGCCAGCATGGCTTCACCACAGATACCTGGCTGTCTTCAATGACAACTGCTTTGGGGATGAAAGGCAAGCCATTCATACTGGCTATTTTTACTTTAGCAAGACTATCAAGACCATGTTTGGTTGTATCTTTGTAACCATGTTTGAGAGATATGGACAGGATGGATTGTTTATGAGGTTGATGAAACAAATGACCATCAGGCTCAAAGAGTTCTGGTTAGTAGCTGAAAGTCTAACTATGGTAGCCAGTAGTATTCTTCTGCATTAGATTGTGACCCTGGTGGTATTTAATTTCTTCACTAATGACCTGAATGATGAAAGGGAATGCATCCTCATTACCAGGTGGGGAAAAGATGGCATGCTGGAGGGCAGGGCATCAGGGGGATCTCAACAGGCTAGAGAAATAGCCTGCCAGAAACTTGAAGTTCAAAAAGGGAAATTAAAAAAAAACTAACCAATGAAACAAAAAAGCCATTTAAAAAAGGTAAGTAAAGGCTCATCTAAAGCTCTATGACACAATACCACTGTACAATTGGACAGGCTATAAAAGAGTCTTTTGGGAAAGAACCTGGGGGGTCATGGTGAACAACCCAAACATAAGCCAGCAACGTGCCCTTGCAGCAACAAAGCCTAACTGCATGCTGGCCTGCTTTATTAAGGGTGTAGCCAGCAGGCCAGGGAAAGTGACTTCCTTGTGAATTCAAGAGGCTGTGTCTGGAGTGTTGTGTCCAGTTTTGTGCTCCCAAATACAAGAAACATTAGCATATAGGGACAAGTCCAGTAGAGGAGCATAAGACTGACCAGCGGGCTGTAGCTGTGACACTTGGGTAGGGGTGAGGTAAATGAGTTTGTTCAGTCCAAAGAAAAGGTTAAGAAAATTTACTTGTGTACAACTTTTTAGTGGATGGTTACAGATCTCCTTGGAGGTGCAACACAAAAGGACGAGTAATAATGGACATAAATTTCTCGAAAAAGTTCTAAGTCACTATTATTTAAAGAAAAATATATCCTGGATTTTTTTGGGTTGAAAGGGACTCTTAAAGATCATTTGGTCCGTCTCCCCCAACCGTGGGCAGGGACATTTTTATTCACTAACTCAAGATGCTCAAAACCTCACCCTGCCTGACCTTGAAAACTTCCAGTGATGGAATCATGGCTGATCCAGGTTGTCTAGAAAAATGGCAGATGTATAAAACTGGGGAAGGCACTGAGCATCAAACATCAGAGTTAGCCCTGCTTTGAGAGGGGATTCAACCTGACAAGGTCCCAGAGTCCATGTAGATTACTTTATGCTTCTGTGATTGCAAGTAGTTTATAGCATATATGTCACATTTAAGTCCTCAAAACAAAAATTATCAGAGACAGAAAATGCTTCTGTGCACTGACTGCAAGATGTAAATGTAATCCATCATGAGGAAGTTTGTTTCATTGTATATATGAGGTCATCTTTTACTAGAAACTAATAACCAGATTATCAGAGAGAGTTACCACCAGCAACTGTGATTAGTGTCTTTAGAATTTAATGACTGCCAGTGCTGGGTGGAGAAGAAAGGTAATAAATTTTACAAAAAAAATATTGCTTCAATTTTCATTTAATTAAGAAAATTAAAATAAATGAAACAATTAAAAAGTCTCAAAATCTATAATGAAGTTGCATAAGAAAAAATCTTAATGATATCTTTAGTCAAATTATTTTTGAGCTAAAATCATATTATACTCTGTTTAAACCCTGAAACAAGTACAATTATTAATGCCCCAGGAAAAACTCTGGCTTTATTTACGTGCTCTGTCTCAGAGAACAAGGTACACCAAGTATGATACAGCTAAATCAGAATGCCTCTGTGAATATGCCAGGGGAAATTAATATAAATTGTGGCATGAAAATGCCTTTCATTCCAGCAAAGCAGCAGATTATCTTGAACATAATTATACCACAGATAATTCTTTGTCATTTTTAGCACTTAACTCCAAGAGTGCTTTTATTGCAACAGAATCACAAGAATTAGGGCAAATCCTTCCTTTTTTATCCTTCCTGTGTTTGCATAAATACCCCTAAGTGTGGAGGGGAAGGAGTAGCCCATTACCATCCCTCTTTTAAATATCAGTTACTTTTGATGTTGGTCAGCTACAAATATAGCAGATCAGAAGGAGCATTATTGAGTAAAAAATATTTTACCTTTGCTTTGTGTATAGCAATCAAGTTCTATCTGAAAGATCAGGTTAAATATACAGTTGTACTTCAGTATCACTGCCTAACTTACCCTTATCTACACACATTGATGATGAGTCTAAATACCTTCATCTGCCAAAGAAAGTAATCATTTTCCTAAACATAAACACTTGTGCTGCAGACAGCTCCCTTTAAATGAATTAGCCTAATTACTTTTATTTTCAATGAAGAACACCAAATGGTTATAGTACACAATTTATCTCATTCCAAAGTAGACATTTAAATAGGTTAGATGAATCATGCCTTAAGAGAGGCTGTTTCTCTCTATTGAGTATAAAGGGAGTCTGGCATGACTAGCTCCAAATTGTAAACTGTACGCATCTAAAGTTAGGTGAGAGGAATCTCATCCCACCTGTTTGTGCACTTAATAAAACAAGAATACCAATACAGTAAAAAATTGAACAAACTGTCCCCAGGCTTTGAAACAAGTTGTTTTAATCTTGAAGCAATCTGGCTCTTAATTTAGGGTTTGATTTAACTCCCACTGAAGTCCATAGTTGTATGTTTTAAGGGGAATTTAATGAGTCTTGTCAATTACTGCTGTTCACTCTCTAATCAAGTATACTTAATTAAATTCAAGGAGAAATGGATACTCAATTCTTAATGAGAAACTATATTCTATAAATACAGGTTATATTTGGAACAGGATTTTTTTTTAATTAGTTTTTTCCCTAATCTTATCAATTAAATATGTAAGCAGTATAGATAAATCCTTAGTGATAACTGTCTTTAACAATTCTAATTCAAGAATTAGGAACATCAGGAAATACATATGTTTTTACCTTCCACAGGATTATTAGCTCTTTAATTACTACCTAGACTATATTAAATAAAGTCCAGCAGGATGTTATTGCTCTGTTGAAGTGACACCCCTGAAACTTGTTTTACACTGTCACTTTTGCAGAGCTCCTCAGTGCTGCACCCCAGGTAACAGTGGGCTTATTGTACTATTTATAACACAAAGTGCAATGGAGTTGTAGTTCAAAAATCTGATAGAAACTTTTGGGTCCTACTATCAGAGATGGAAATGGATGGCTATCCAAATGAAACCTTTGAAAATTTACTATGTAAGCCAGGTCTTCATATCCTGGTCTTCATGTGGGGAACTGAGGAACTGAGGAAACAGCAGTTGTGCATTACATGACTGTGACCATGATGTGGAACACAGAGGCCTTTGCTGGGAGAGATGAAGCCAGAAGATTTGTGTTCTCTTTTCTCCTTGATGAATTCCTGCTAAATACCTAACTGGCTTCACAGCTCATTGATTTGATGTGCAAGTGGTATGGAGGCCTTGAAGGAGGAGAGAGAGGGAACTCTGTGAAAGGAAGGAGCTAGCACCTGAGTGAGATTTACAAACCCTGGAGTTAAACACTACACATCCATTATCTAATTCAGTTTCTATTTCTACCTGTAAATCTGCTTCAGAGTAACACATGTTTGAGAAGACAGAACATTACCAGGAGCTGCATGAGGCA
The DNA here is from genome assembly GCF_027477595.1 of Haemorhous mexicanus. NCBI lineage: Eukaryota > Metazoa > Chordata > Aves > Passeriformes > Fringillidae > Haemorhous > Haemorhous mexicanus. The sequence goes on from NC_082342.1 coordinate 47,334,159, forward strand.
TGGGAGGCTGCCTTGCTTTGGCCCTGCTGAGAACTGTGTGTTTCAAGTTCCCCAGACAACCCTTGTTTGGCAACCCTAATGCAAAGGCAAAAGAGGTCAGGTTGGAAGGATTTTAAACATACTAAAGATGAAGTAGCAACTCTGCATATTAATAACAGGATTAAATAAAAAGAAATGGATCAGTACAGGGGGGCTGTAAGCAAAGGACTCTCTCCAGTGCACCTGGCAGTAAATGAAGAGGATTTAAGTACATGGGGAAATAGAAGCAACTTCAATACATTTGAAACATTGATGCAAAATTGAATGGTTTTTCTTTTGTTTAGCCTACCCATTCTTGGGGTATGAGATTTTCTGCTAAACAAGCAGCTCTCCTGTAAACCAGCTCTGCTGTTCCATTCCTAGCTTTCATCCACACAACAACCTTTATTGTGGCACCTGATCCAGCCACTTATGAATAGTTGGTTTGTGTAAGCCTGTAAGGGAGAACTGTGTGCTCTGCAGAGCTCTGCAGTGGGGAGCACTGGAGATGATAGCTTGTAATGTTAGCAGGGAACTTCAGCCTCTTTTTGGTACTCTCCTCCTGGGTAAATCTGTGCTTCAGTTGTTCTAATTGTGTCAACTTGTATTTAAAAACATTTGGTGCAGACTAAGTAAAACCCTGGGTCCTGAAGGGATGCAGAATTTATAAGTTTTTCCTGTTCCAATTGAAGTAACTACATTGGTAGTTTTCTTGCAATTTACCACTTTTTTAATGAACCATACAGACCTTGTAGTTCATACTGAAAAGAATGTGAAGTTTCTGTGCATTAAAACAGTGACTGTGCTATGAAATCCATTACTAATTTTTTCATGAGGAATAATGAAAAACTGAGAAATTGTATCAATACTCCACAGGGAAGGCATGAGGGTCTACACACACATACATAAATTATAGTTACGTTCAAGTATATAGTCAAGTTATGTTGATATAACTGCAGCATTTTCTGGTATTTTTTGGTACAGCAATCAGTGACTTGCTGAAAAATTTATATATGTTCTCATTTTCCTGTAATACCACCCATAAATTTTGCCTTATACTGCCGGGGTCTCTCTTTCTAGCTGGTCAGAGTGACCCCGACTAAAGTTCGAAAGTTTCTTTTCCCAGCCCGGTGCTTGAAGAAGAAGTCAGGGCTCTTCATTTTTTCGGTCTCAAGATTGTTTATTGCATCTTATCTATAAAGTTCTTTCTCCCTGTCCAGCCGAGATCCGTTTGGCAGGACAGCCAGAGGCACTCCCCCGTCCTCCAGGGTGGTGTTATCTTTATATACTACAAACTACGTGTACAATATTTACAGTTATTTTCCAATACCTATCATCTATATTAGACAGTGAGTTTCTACTTTAGACCAATCTAAAAGTGCCAACATCACCAGACAAGATGGAGGTAGAGAAGAAGAAGAAAGGCTAGACACGCCCAAATCCCTCCATCTTGTCACCAGAAACCCCTATACCAAAAATCTTAAAACCTACATTTAGACTCTGTAATTATTTTATTCTTACACTATTTACACTATTGTGGCTTTTATCTCTTTCTATAAAGGTGACAAGTTATTCCGTGGTTCATAATCGAACCCACTGGTGTTCTGGGCTGTGTGCCAGGGTCTCCGAGCCCCCTGGCAAGGGTCCCAGGAAACTCCGGACTCCCAAAGGAATGTCCTGAGTTCCGACATCATACTGGTCTATTTCATCAGATGAAAGAATCACACACAAGTTTTATAACACTATAAAGATAGGATGAGTCTGGTTACTTTAATTACTAACCCAAAAATGCTAGTAAAAGTAATTTTGATGGCACAAGAGATGTCAAAGCAACTTAATCAGTTTTAACTTCTCATTTTATTTACAAGCTTACGAAATCTACATAGAAGCTTCTTTCTTAAGAGCAAAAGAAAAATACAGAACCAAGATGGCACAGCCTTTAGTAATGGCTTGGCTTTAAAGGCAAAGGGATTTATGAGATGTACATGTTCAGTAAACAATCACATTTATGTACTTGTCTGGGTTTGATGGTGGAAATATTGCCACAGGATCAGCATGGCAACAGACATTACCAAATCAGTGGAATTGCACAATAATGATTTTGTGCCATATATAGAATGGAAATTCTATCTGCTCTCATGGGCTAATTTTGCAATGACTTGCCTACCCTGCAGGCCCTTGTATACCAGAACCATTGCAGTATAGAGATCCTTATATAGTGGTGTTAATCTTCTGTTGGTTAATGATTCTCAGTCATTCTCTTCTCATGAGCTGTGGGCTTTGGGAGTCAGTGGGCCCTGAGCCATGGTCAGTCTCCCACTACCAGAATTACTTTTCCCCAGCTGAGGCTGATTCAGCACAGTTGCTGAGTTGGATTTATTTTTACCTTATCTTGTCCGTTCTGCCAAATTTCCTGGTGGCCCACAGATTCTGCATTCTTTGAGTTCACTATCAGTGGTACACTCTTCTCCCCATGTTTTAGTAACCTCCCCCTGGACCTGAGATCATTGAAGCTTGTCAAGCCCTAAACCTTAACAATGCGGTTCTTCCAACAGCTAATTTGTCCTTCTAACACCCAGATAGCCCTTGGATCTTGTTAGCTGCTATCTGTTTCATGGATTAAATTTCCTTTCTTGTTATTAGGCCTGAAATTACAAAAAGATCAAATATCAAAGAACATACTTTCTTAAGAAAATTTTATATATGCCATATTTTGCAACACTGGGACACCTGACAGCTTGTTTTGGGGATCAGTTGCTGCCCGAGGAAATAGAAAATGGGTCTTATAGAATTGGCTACCATAATCTGGCAGAATGGACTACCTCAGTGCTGTAGCACATTGAAAAGTGACACGTTGCATCTCCTGGGTGACACAGCAACAGCAGCAGCTGCTAGCAGCTGGAAAAATAATTAATATGGAGGCAATTAGGGGCTGCCTATCACCCTTAACTTCCCTCCCCTGCATGGACAGCCTCTGTAATAGTATCTACATTTTGTGTGATCTTAAATTTCATGATCTTGTTAGGAGCTGGATATGCTGTCCTGGGGATGAGGATGAGAAGATTGGTAATGTAAAAGCAGACAGTTCCTAAGGAGGAACTGAGTTCTGCTACCCAGAACAGCAAAAAATTTTCCTCTCTCTCTAATTTCCTTGGCATAGTAATGCTTGGTAGAAGATGCTCAAAAAGGAGGAAAAAATAATTATTTGCCTTTTCAATTAACCCTTGCCATGCATGATTGAGTCAGAGTACCAGAAATGCTTTTTCATTCAAACACCTCCTTATTCAACATGAGAGGCAAAACCAGTTCTTCCTCCATGTCCTGATGGGGACACGTGTACCTGTTTTCCATTATCTCTGATGGCAAAGAACAGATTTGTATTTATTCAGGACAACAAAAAGACTTTGCCAGCCAGGGCAAAAATAGTTTGTGTGCTGTAGTAGCTGACCTTGAGTCTTGAGTTGCTCACTTCTCCCAAGAGAAATGGGGGAGAGACTTGGAAGAGCAAAAGCTGCAAACTTGGATTGAGCTAAAGAGTTTAATAGATGAAGAAAAGCTATTTGTGGAAGCAAAGCAGAATAGGGAATTAATTCACTACTTCCCATTGGTGGAAGATGTTCAGCTACTTCCTGGGAAGCAGGACCTCACCACATGTAACAGTTACTTGTAATGACAAATGCTTTAACCACAAACATCCCTTTTCCCCATTGATTTCATAACAGAGCACAATGTTGTATGGCATGGAAAATCCCTTCAGTCAATCTGTGTCATCTCTCCTGGCTGTGTCCCCTCCCAGCTTCCTGTGTACCCCCAGATTATTTCCTGGTAGGGCAGAATAGCGGGGGAAAATAAAAGCCATCCTGGGGCTTTACAAACACTGAGCAGCAACATCCAAACTCTGGTGTGTTGCTAACACTGTCTCAGTCCCAAACAGCAAACATAGTAGGCTATGAAGAAAGTTAACTCCATCCCAGCCAGATCCAGTGCAAGGGCTGATCATGTTCTGCTCCTGCAAGAGCTGCTGTTGTGAGAGGAGAGGAGCCCCTGTGCCAGCAGACATACCTATGGAGGAGCCTGATATGTCTGGGTATCACTGTAAACCTACAAATCAATTAAAAATCCATGACTTGTGGATGTCTAACTGATGCAGCCCATGTTCTCTCCTTGTCTCAAGCACAGCAAGTTGTGAATGTATCTATGCATCTGTTGTATTTACATTCAAAATTCAATGCATCAAGCACTATACCTTGATGGACCCAAGCTGTGTTCCACTGCTGAGAAAATGCATGGAGGAAGCTGGCAGGGAAGCAGAGGGCCAAGGGTGTGTGGAGGATCCCAGTCCAGGCAGAGCCAACAGAGGTGTTGTGGCCAGGACCAGGAGTGGTTCCACAGCAGGGGTGTAGAGAGGGGTGCGGCCCCAGGCATGGCTCCAGAGGTGAGGCAGGCAAGAACACATGAGGTGCAGGGTGGGGTAGAAGAGCTGGCAAAATGCCCAGGTCTTGGCTCCATGCCCAGAAAATGACAAAAGAGGGAACTAGGAAAGGACCTACCAAATGACCTTCTTACCTGGGAAACCTAATTATGGCTCCAGGCTGGGCTGTGGTGATAGCTTGCTGGTGCAAGGTGAGGGTGGAAGCAACAGTGAGGGCTGAGGGTGGAACAAAACAAGCTATGAGGAAGGAAAATGTGTAGAGAGATTGAGTAAGAGATTAGGAAGATGCCAACTAAGTGTAATTTGATGTTAAAGCAAAATTTTAAATTGGTACTTGCAGCATCCAGACCCAATAATCACCGGCATCAGTGACTAGGAGGGAGAGTCAGAGAAACTGATGAAAAGGATGAGACAGCTGCAGATATCACTCGCACAGGGAGGCAATGCCTAATGTGACAAAGCCTACTAGTTGACCCAGCAACATACTTGGAGTAACTTTGAGCTGGGAAAATACTTTTGACTGGGTCATTGACTTGTGTCATGAAAGTAAAGTATTGACCTAGTTGTGCGAGGCTTCAGCTCTACTCTAGTGGATGATCAGCCCAGAGTGACTCTTAGAATAGGGAGTTGGTTTGGTTGCATGAGAATCACACAGCGTAGGTGTACGAAAGCAACCAGATTAGAAAGAGCATTCGAGACCTCTAGAACTGTGACCTAAAGGAGAACCCCAAAGAAAGAGCAAGTCTTCAACACTGGCTTACAGCCCACTTCAAATCTTTTACTGGATGTTTAATTCATATTACTTAATGACACATAATTCTCTGTCATTGCTCTCTTAGAATTACATACTTCTCATTTAACAAAAAATAGTAAACATCAAATTGTTTTCATGCCTATATTCCACTACAAGAATACACCAATAAAATCTATACTTGTAATTCAAGTATCAAAAATTTTTAACTCAGACCTATCTGGAAAAAGAGCTGAGGCTTCTGAATATGGAGGTTACCCTCCTGCTATTGTGTATTATTATGGTATTTAAGAAACACACCTTTGGGTAGATGATTTGTATGACCAGGCTAAGCAGGTGTCTTCCTTCCAGGGAAAATGATCCAACAAAATAATCCTGAATACTCTCTAACTGCCTGAGTTAAGGGCAAAAACAGTTTATCTAGACTAAGATATCTGCAAGCTGGCTGAGTAGTCTGTTAAATGGAGATCTACTTAACCATATGCTTACTCCCAATAATTTGTTAGTAACTTGATGAAAGAAGATCTTGTTCCTGTGCAAAGTGACTGTCAATTGCAAGCATTGTTAATAACAATAGCAGTGTATTGTATTCATGTGGTTATAACCTGAACTGCTCTTCAAAGTACAAGGTAACGGAGCCATTGAGGATTTTTTCTTATCTTCTGTCTAGTCCTCAGTCCCCTGAATATTACGGTTTCACCCACTCCTCCTGACTGTCTTCCTGATAAAGAGATAAACCCTGTATTTCCAGTGCAACTGCGTATGTTTACTGTTTCAAGAGGATTTGAATCTTGTTATTCAGTGTTCTTTGAGTCAAATTGCTAGTGATTTTTTTTCCGTAATGTTTATGTGTGTCTGGAGGAAGACTGTTTCTCTGTCACCATTACCCATAGTAGCCTTTGCAGAATAGTAATGAAATAAATTTATCTCACTAAATAGGACATCAAGGAAGGTATCCATTTAAACATTCATGGAAGATGACACTTCAACAGATATAGACCTTCAATATATCAATCTACATATCCTAGTATGTAGCTTTACTATGGGTATTATAAGTGGCAAATGAGATAAAATACTACTGTGGTATCTTAGAAAACACAGAGCAACTTTATTGGTCTAATCTGAAGCTCTTGGAATACAAAAATGACAAATTACTAAACAAGTGCATAAATAATTGTGAAATTATTTAAAAGCAAAGCAGCATATGCCACTGCCGTTGAAGGATCCATTACCTAGGAAAGAAAAAAGTGGCTTTGTTTATTTCAAAGCTCAGGAGATGTATCTATTACCAGTTCTCATCTCCTTGTAAGTCCCAAAATCAGACCTTCAGTCAGAAGAAAGGTCTGTAAAGGCATGCAGATGTAAATGACAAACACAGCTTTTATGTCTTTACTGTGCACCGAGAAACTTCTGTCATAATCTGTTCTCCTCCTTTCTTTTTTCTTTCTTTTCTCTTTTTACTTTTTTAAATTTTTCTTTTCTTCTTTCTTTCTGTATTTACATCCTGCAGAGGCAAAATGATCTGTTTAAATGAACAGGATAATAAAACATGAACTTATGTTCAGATAATGGTCTCCTGCTTCTGAAGAAAATCATGAAGTAAACCTAAGAAATTTATTTTGATGTCAATCTAAACCATTATTGCAGCAAAATTTACACTTTGTTAAGGTTAATCCTAGACCTCAGAAATTGCAAGGAGATCAAGCTTCAAGGCTGCCGGGGCGGCTTCTCTCTCTTTAACAGGAAGAAGTTAACCCAACAGAGGAATGTCAAATGAGACTATTGAGATACTTCAAAAGTAATACACTGTGAATGCTACTTGCATATTTAAGCTGCTAGAAGCAACAGAAATGGTCATAAATATACAGTGGACACCTTTAAAAATCTGCAGCTCATAGTAAACTTAGATGTTCACAAGAGTTTTAATACTCTGAGTATAGCTGCTTCCTGGCAGAAGTGCAGAAGAGTCTCTGTGAACCCATGCTCCTCCAAGACTCCCTTGCAGTGTGATGCCCAGCTGCCAAAAATTAGGGAAATGCATTGAATCCCATTGTTTTGTGTGCAAGCTGGGTTTGAGACCAGGTACTGCAAGGAACCATTTGCCTGAACTCCTTGGATACATGCTTTGTACAGGAGAGATAGCCTTTTAAAGCATTCCTTTTAAAGATGCAATTTGCTATGTTCATCACAGGATTAACTGGGAGGAGCTGCTGACTCCCTCCAAGGCAGAGAGGCCATGTAGAGAGATCTCAACAAATGAGAGGGCTGGGCAATCACCAACCAGATGAAGTTCAAGAAGGAAAGTTCTGGATTCTGCACCTGGGATGGGGCAACCCTGGGTGTATGGGCAGACTGGGAAATGAGATGCTGGAGAGCAGTGCCACACAAAGGGACCTGGGGGTCCTGGTCTGTGCCAAGTTGAACATGAGCCAGCAGTGCCCTGGCAGCCAGGAGGGCCAACCCTGTCCTGGGGGGCATCAGGCACAGCATGGCCAGCTGGGCAAGGGAGGGGATTGTCCTGCTCTGCACTGGAGCAGCCTCACCTCCAGTGCTGGGGGCAGTTCTGGGTGCCACAACAGAAAAAAGACATTAAACTCTGGTGTCCAAAGGAGGGCAGCAAGGTGGAGAAAGACTTTGAGGGGAAACCACATGAGGAGTGGCTGAGGTCACTTGGTGTGTTCAGCTTGGAGGAGACTGAGGGGAGATGTCATTGGGGTCTGCAGTTTCCTCATGAGGGGATGAGAAGGGTCAGGCACTGATTTCTTTTCTGTGGTGACCAATGACAGGACCCAAGGGAATGGCCTCATGTTGTGTCAGGGGAGGTTTGGGTTTCATATTAGAAAAAGGTTCTTCACCCAGAGGGTGGTTGGGCGCTGGAACAGGCTCTCCAGGGAAATGGTCACAGCACCAGCCTGGCAGAGTTCAAGAAGTGTTTGGACAGCACTTTAAGACACATGGTGACTCTTGGTAATAGTGCTGTGCAGGGCCAGAGTTGGGCTCAATGCTTTGGGTCCCTTCCAACTTAGCTTATGCTGTGATTGTGAGAGTCTGTGATTTACAAAGGGTTTTCTGACTGTCTAGGAAGAGCATGTTTTTCAGTGACTTATTTTTCACTAGATTTTTCAAAATTTGAATTGATGTTCATGTCCTTCATGAATTACAATGTATCTCCAAGGTCTTTATTTTGCAAAGCATATTTTTTCAATCCATATTGTCTAAGAACTAACCCTGGTTGTTTTCATCCTGTTGAAGGATCTCGGGGGACCTTAGAAAATGCAGCTACCTGCATATTCCAACATACAGCAGTTGCCTTGCCTGCCTCAGAATCTTGCAGACTCAGAACAGCTTTTAAAAATCCATCTGTAACACCAATCTGCTTTTTCTGCTGCGTTTGTTGTCAAATGAACCCCTCCCTGGAGCTGTAGTAATTGGATTTATTGCAGAAAGGCATCCAGAAACAGGAAGTTTCTCTTTAATATTACTGCAAGGAATGGGGTGGAGTGATTTGAATGAAGATGCAAAATAGTTGTTATCAAGAGTGAAGATCAAAGAGAAGGTGATGAATGGGCAGTTTCAGTTGTTATTGCTTTTGAGAGGTGACTGAAGGGAAAACAAAGCAAAACACACACATAAATTGTTGCCAGGAAGTTAAAGGTATTGGTCTGGATTCTTTGTACACCAAGTTCACTTGCTTTGCAGTCCTTAAAACAATTCAACAATAAGGAAAATAAACCTTTTTATTCTTTTCTGTAAGAACATAAATAGTAACACAAATGCCTCTTCCTTTTTCCTAAACTTAAACTGAAATCCTTCACTGTGTATCCTGGCTTTTCTCCTCTGATCTCTGTTTTCTTTTCAAGGATGTCTCTTGCTATCTTTGTATCTCATTCAATATCACAATATACCATATTATGCCAATATATATTATGCCAGGTTTTGTGGCCCAACAGGCAGTAAGCACAGATTTACAATGAAATAGAATAACAATAATAAATGGTAGGAAAAAACAGAAGCTTTTTGTGAATCCAAATTTGAATCCATATTGTTTTCTTCTGAACCTGTCCATAGTACCCCAAGCAGAGAGGCAATGCCAGGCGAAAGAAAACATTCTTGCCAGACGTACTTCTGTGAACACTCAATGTGACTAGATGTGCTCATTACAGTTTTATTTATCCCTAAAAGGAGCTACCTTCTTCCCATGTCTGGAGCATTGCAATCAGAATAAATCCTAAGCCTCGTGTACATCTACAGCAAAACTCTAACAAGCACTAGATTTCAAGTTTTCACAGTATTTGCATTGCTGTATTGAAAAGGAAACAAGTGTTTTGGGGCTTCTTCCCAGAGAGACTAAGCTACTGAGATGTTCTCTGCTTCATTTACCCTTTCTGTGTAACGTGCTACTACTTCCCTGATGTCACAAGGCTGGATGCTTTGGAAACTCCAAACTGACTGATAGAGGCTGATGTGAATGAATGCATGCAGTTTTCCTCTCTGTCAGATGTGAAAAGCCAGAACATGGTGTACTCCCTTTGAAACTTACTGAGTGACACAGCAGTATAAATTCCTCACAAACTATTTACAGGCTGGGGCAGAAAGTTGAGCACTGTTACCGTTAAATCTCTACACACAACCATACAGCTGGACAACACTCACACACTCGATAGACCACTGGGGCTTTTGTTGCTTTTGCTTTCACTCACTCCTATTTGTGCCCCACAGGATAGCTTCTAGCTAGACAGATAAAAATGCCTAAATAAGAATCTTATGATAGAAACAGTTTTATTGTAACATCCAAATTTTATGAGTAGTAAAAAATCAACTAGGCAGCCATCATACATACATATAAGGTTGGAACAGTTTTCCTCATGTATAATTTCATGTTTAATTACCTTGAATTGTAATTGGCGTTTTATTATCTAGCTAGTTATTATACAGTCTTCACAGAAAATCCTTTGACACAATAGAACATACTGTGGAAAAACGAGCCAGGAGTGCAGAGTGAGAGTGAGGCAGGTGAGGACAGTGTCCTCCTCCCTGGCAAGGCACAATCCCACAGCGCCTGAGCAGGGCAAGCAGAGCTGGTCCTGTAGTGGTCACCTAGCTCAGCCACATGCCAGTGACCACCAGACACACAAGTTTGTGGTGATCCAAGGTCCAAGGCCAAGCCATGTCCCCTCTGGAAGCCATGAATCTGAGCTCTGCGGTAGGAAGTTTTTTCTGCCAAACTCCATTGAGTGGCAGAGCCTGTTAGCTTAGACTGGGTGGCTGTGACTGTCAAGCTCCTGAATATGGCAGGAGCCAATCCTCTGTAGAGCTGCAGAGTTTTATGGGTTCTGTGTTTGTTTTTATGAGTTGTTGAACCTTTCTAATTTAAGTCTGAAACCGAGATGCTAATTTCATTAAAGAATACTGAACATTTTCTGAACTGGATCCAAAAAGTAGCCACTGAAAGATCACTTTTAGATTTGTTTAGGCTTTAAGTTTGCCTGTGAATCAACCACATTTGCTGAAACCTGTTTCCTGAGTGTTATTATTGATGGTGATTTAAAGGATTGCTAAATGAAGTGAAACTAGAACACTAAACTGCTGAGAAGCTCAGTGAAGCTTTTTATGTCCATGTCTTCACACACTTTTTATTGAGTTTTTACATTTGGTGAACATTAAACTCTTTGGGGAGGGATAGGGGGCAGTCAGCTCTAGCTTGTAGGCACTTTAATTTTCTGTCTACATGTCATGTTCCCATTATAGTGAGTGGAAATCCAGTCAATTCAGCTAATGGACTCTGGAGGGGGATTCAGATGTCTCTTTAAAAATGAGTCAAATAGCTGTACTCTTTCCAGTGGGATTGAACATAAGCATTCAGTGTTCTAGGATATATGGCAGATATAATGTGGGATATATGGGAGATCTGTGCTATTCTGAAGAAGCAGCTGGGGCTCAGGCAGGGTGCCTTACAGCACCTCAGATGGCAACTAAGCAATTGAACCAAGCCCCTCCATTTAGATGACTATATATACATATATCTATGATCTGGAGCTGAATCCCACACCTGAGGTTTGTTCAGAAATTTTAAATCATTATGTTTGTTTGCCAAAAAAAAGTAGGCAGAATCTCCCATGAAAAATGTTATTTTTCTTAACATAGTTTCTGGTTTTGCTTTTCCCCATGTTCTTACAACCAGAGGAAGTATGGAAATGTTATTGTAAGACTTAGAAATCCAGCTATTCAGGCACATGTCTTTATGAACTGGCCTTTCATAGGCAACTGTAGACAAATCCACACTACTTCATCACAATATCCTGAAAGAAATCACCACATCCTGAAAGAAACCCTTCTACCCTTTCCTTGCATTTGTGATTATGAAGATGAGGAGATTTAGCACAGTAGCTTTTCTGTCTCTAGTTTTTAGAATGCTGTGATCACTCCGGAGTTTGGAGGTCACGTGGCTACTCATGCTGTAGCAACAGTTCCTTTTCACCTGAGCCTTGTCAGCACCTTCTACTTGAGAAAGATAATGCAACTGAAATAATAAAGCATGAAATAAATTAATTTTTTTAAGAGACTTTGCAGTTATTTAAGGGATGAATTAGGTTTGACAACTTTACAGTTCATGCAGCTGTTGCCCATGCAGGTCCACATAGGACTCCTACAAGTATAGGGAATTGTCAGCAGGAATGGCTGAATGGTAGGGACATGGGCATGGGTCCAGTTTCACCTCTGGCAGCATAAATAGGTACTACCAGGGTAGTTTATCTTCAGTTTCCTTTGCCTTTCCACATTGCCTCTCTGTCACTGACTTCCAGCCTATATCTCTCATCTCAAATTTGTCTCATGACCCATTACTATAACATATCAGTCTCATGAGTCTAAACTTTTGAAACAAATTTAACTTCTATAGACAGAAATGTGCAGATAGATAAGGCAGGCTGGGTGGCTTACACTTCCCAGCCACAAAAAGAGGTATTATTAAATCATCATAACTAGGAAGGAAATGTGCACTTCAGAGTTGAACAATACACCTCGTGAATAAACTAGAGGATCAAAATAATAAACTATGACTCTTTCTCCAATGGCAAGAATAATCAAGAATATAAAAACAAGGATAATAAGGCATAAGTGCCTGCTGCATAAAGGCGCTGTGCCTTTTTTTACATATCTGACAAACCAAATATATTGTACTACACTAATGATCTGGGAAAAACAATACATTAATTGTCTCCTGAAATTATTCTGGCATACAGAAAGGCCAAGAACTGTGCTAAATAAAAATGCTTTTTTTCTACAGAGTGCCTTGATAATTAAAGGACAACATTTAAGCATGTCATTTTAATATTAAGCTTCAGTAGCACCACAGTGTGTACTATTCTGTTTGGGAAATGGCATTCTTCCAAGATGTGTGATCATCTGAAAGGGTAACTCATCTTTTATAATTTCATTCGCCAAGTCTGCATCTCAGTCAGGAAATCAGCTCAGTTGTGAAAGAACTGTCAAGATGAAATGCATATTTATGGCGCTCCCTGCACTGGAATAACTGCCCATGCCCTGGGACTGCACAGAGATCCCAGCCATCACGGAAAGGCAGGCTCGATGATTTAAAGGTTCTTCTCAGGGTGGTGTGTCTGTTAGGATCCCAGTTTATTACTCATTTTTATTTCTCCAGGTCTGTCACGGCCCCTAGTGGCCCAGAGACACCCAGACACCACCGTGGGCCTGGCACCAGCAGCCCAAAGAAGGGTGAAGTGCTGCAGGGCAAACTGTGGGCAGGGGTGAAGTGATGGGGCCTGGGAAACCTGGGCGTGTTCAACAGCTCTGTGAGCCAAAACAAGTTCCAGCAAATCCCATCATATATTTCTTGCAAGATTGGTCATGCTTATAATTTTCAATAAAAACATTTTTGTTGACTTAAAGGAAAAATGTTTTCATTTTGTATTTATTTTAACATTCATCTTGTGTTTTTATTAAAAGAATCTAAGTATCATACATTTTGAAGAGGAAGATGATTTAATTTTAAAGACTGAAAGTATGACACAGTAAGTGATGAATTTTTAAAATTGCTTTCTGTTTTATGGGTTATCTTGTCTGACAATCTGGGTGAAAGCTTTTCTTCTTGTCCATGGAATTGTTCTTGTTGGCCAGAGTTGACATCACAGCTTTCCCAGTGTTCAGTTGGGCTTTCATTGGCAAAAAGTTCATTCTATGGGCCCTGCAGACTAAATAATGAATATTATCAGTCCTCTAGAAAACAAAAACATTCTCTGATATTCCAGGAGAAATGTTTTTATGCCATTCTAGTTATGGCATCCTTAGCTTTTGGATTGTCTACCTAAATCCAAATTCCTGTAATTTATATGCTTGGTAAAAGCATTTTTGTTTTATCAGTTCCTCAAGAAGAAATGCATTTGCAAATTCATATTTGTTTCACTGTTGGGAAACAGCTGTTCATTACTAAGAGGAAAATACAAGCTCTCAAGTATACCACGCAATATTCTTGGTAATAACTGATTGTTTATCCATCACAACCAACCCATTTGCTCAGACCAGGAATTATTGAAGATGTGTTTTTACTGTATTTTTCAAAATCAGATGTAACTTTCATCTTCAAAAATATAATTTCTTGGTAGCCTTTTATTATAGGGCTACCCAATACAGGAAAAAACAATTCTATGGGTTTTCTTAATTTTTTTCCCCTCTACCCTGTCTCTTTTATTCATTGCTCTCCATCCCAAACAGCTACTGTGACTCCTTTTTATACTTGCTTACCCTGGGTCTGCATGAGAGTATTGAAATTTCTGTTTTAAACTGAGAGCATTGATTTTTTTTCTCAGCCTGCAGTACTCAGACTAATACCTCTTGGCTAAGCTGAAATGGAGTCCTGTGACCATAGACAGGAGTTGGGAGAGACCCTGGGGGAGGCTTAGCAGGGACAATAAGGTCCAATAGTGCCCTCAGGGCCCTGACATCTACTCTAACACCCATTTCTTCTCTGAACAATTTTGTCCATCACACCTAATAATGCTCATTTTAAAGTGATTTTTCTTTTTCCAAGTGAGATTATAATTTTTCTATGTCTTATTGTACATCCTTTGGACAAATAAAATTTCGTAGTAATGTCTGATAGGAACATATTACCTCTGTTAAAAATGACTCTCAAATCTGACTGTCATTTCCATACTGCTCTGAATCTACATTGTATTAGTACATTGAAGATCCACCCTTTCACTGTGGGTGTCTCATTCAGAGAAACTCAGGCAGAATATTCTCGCGTGCTTTCTCTCAAATCTCCAGAAGCACAGCAAGTAAGCCTTGGAAGATAAGGGTATTGAGAGCCATTGAGGAAATTCTCCTAGCACGTGGTTGTTTTATTGAGAAGGGCTTTAGTGGTATTTCACTGACAAATGGCCCTTCTGGGGTCACTTCCTCTGGTTTGCTGACTACTTCTTTAGGTATATGATCAAAATTGTATGGAAAAATGGAAAGTAAGCAAGCTAGTATAAAACGATTAAGCATTTAATGTGAATGCCAAAGTTTAAGTTAAACACATACAGTGATAACTTAAAAAAAATATTATCAAATAAAATCAACCTTTACTTATCTTAAATTCCTGTAGAGATTTGCAGAGGAAATATTTAACTGGGGTGTGTGGTATGTGAATGAGAGTCTATGTGGCTGCATGAGGCATCAGGAGAAATGGTAGAGCAGGAGTGCAGGGAAGTGATGATGACCAACCACAAAATGCAAGAAGGAATATAAGTAAGAATGGAGAATTGGCAACATCTGGATGCTGAGCCAACTGTTCTAAATCCATGGGGCATGATGAAACACAGATCTATAGCCATGTGGTACAATTCAGCTTGGCCCTGAGGTTTTCTCAAGGGAGTATATCAAGGATACCAGAGATTGTGAACCACTGTCACCATTCAGGATGAGCCCAGACAGAGTGACGAGGGCTTGATTGTCAGGGCACAGCAAGGACTGGCTGTGAGGCTCTCCTAAAAGCTAGGATCTCAGCCTGGTAACACAGCCCCTAAGTGAGGGAGCAGGGCATACTCACAGCTGGTAGCTGTGGTCAACCAAGAGTCCAACTCATCAAACACATCTGAAGCAGGTCCAAGGTCAAGCTGGAAAAATCAATTCCTGGTCAGGGACAGGATAAGGATGAGGATCAGGATGAGGTCTGGTGGCCATAATGAGGGTCAGATACCGTCACTGATGACTGGGCATGTCCACAGTGACAAAGTAGGACCAAGGTCAAGCCAGGAAGTCATTCTGCAGCTCTGGGTCCCAGCAGAACCCATGGCCAAGGACAGGAATGGCTGTGGCTGAGCTGGGGACCAACATGACATGTGGCATAACTCAGGGCCTGAAGCTGCAGGGTGGAGCTGTGCCAGGGTGTAGGAGGAGGACTGAGGGAGGTGAGGCTGGTCAGGGCCATTAAGATCTATGAGTGCCCTCAGGGTGCTGACCTTGATACTTGGTGCCCCTTGTCCTCCTCACCATAAAGGACTCTTTGGAAACACACAGATGTTTGTACTTATGAGTAGGAAAGATGGAGTATGCATGAAAATGAAATCTACGGAGAATGACTGTTACTGAAATGGGTATTGTTTAAAGTGAAAAATTGCTGCCTTCCTCTCTGTGGTCAAGTACAGGGCCTTGTTACTTTTATTGTTATAGCTATACTCCCTTCATTTCTTCAAATTACAAGAAAACAATTCTGCTTGAATAATTTATTTCCATCATTTATCATTCCTCTCTCTTAATCTCTCTCAAAAGGACCTCTGGTTTTGCCACAGTTTTAGGGACAGTACTATTATAAGACAACTGAAGTTTGAAATGTCTTATTAGAAATTTCACAATTTCTGATAGAGAGTTTGTAGAGTTTGTTCCTGTATAAAAGAGAAACTTTCACAAACCCCTGGCTGTTTCTCGGGCAAGCACCTCAGGCTGAGATGACACCAGAGAAATTAGAAGGGTGGTTCCAGAGCCCTTGCAGGCTCCCAGACCTCCAGCCTGGAGCTCCATCCAGCATTTTACCTTGTACTGTGGGACACAGGACAAGGCCCTTTGACTTTCTGTTTTCCTTTCCTGGTATATGGACCTCTTGGCTAAGGAGCAAATTAATTATCAAAAAGCATCAGCATGCTTTCATGCTTTTTAGAACCTTTTCAAAACATTCATGACAGTAGCATAAAAAGTTGTTTTAGAAAGAGGATGGCAAGATATGATTTTACTTTTTTTTTTCATTGAGGATTTATATCTGTCATGACTCACAGACTACTGCTGCTGTTCTGTTACGAAAGAGATGAGCCCTGCAGGCAAAACACAGACAGGTGAGCAAAGACAGCATGTTCAAACACAACACTTGTACATTTAGACAGGAAAAGAGTAAACTTACTCCAGTGCTGGGACAGCAGGAACTCTACATGGGAGGGTTTTTGCTTTTATGTTTTTCTGTTACGGGCAGACATAAAATGCTTAAACTGGCAGCTGAGCCCTGTGACAGTCTGACTCTGTTAGACTGGGACTTTGTTATGTATGTCAAGGTAATGTGCTATAACTGTGGGAAACATGAGCCATCCCCCAAAGCACATCCTTCAGGGTGGATCAGCATCTCCTGCAAGCAGCTTTTTATCAGGTAGTTTTGGACAAAACTATTTTTGTTTCAAGAATAATACTTACTTATTCATCTGCACAGCAATAAACCCGTAGAAAAAACCATTGCATTCAAAGCTGTACCTGGGAAGAGAGACCTCCCTGGGGCATATTTAAGGGGATTTTTCCATTCCCTCCTGAAATTAGTAACTTCATGGATTTTAAAGGGAAACCAAACCTTTCTATGATCATAGGTTTCCCTGATCTCAGGGAGGAGGGAAAACATCTTTCAGTGATACACTCAACATATGTATGGCAACAGTGGAGCTAATTAAGAGACACTCCCTTTTCCCTTGGCTTTCTGGAATTCCAAACCCTCATCAGAGACAGCAATTATTTTGGGAGTCTTTCACTGTTCCCCTCATCAAGGTGTTTACTTCCGTCTTATGCCATTGCATAAATATGTTTGGGATTTTTCTCTTCCTGATGTGGCGCAGTAATTCCACAGCCTGGTTTTGTTTTTAATTCCGTGTGCTGATGAAGGGCTAAAGCTTACTCAGCGAATTGTTTCTGACCGCTGAACAAATGCAGAGCAATGCAGACCTTCCCGTTGGGAGGGGTAAAAAATTGGTGAATGTAAAGATGGTGTAATATAAATCTGCACGTTGGTTAAATCTAGTTTGTTGAGAGATATGTGCCTCTTACAGACACCAGCCTTACACCATGCAGTGTAAGACAACTCTGTCTGTTTGTGGTTTTCCCTGTGACTTTCTGCCAAGCCTTTGCATAGTTCAAGGCTCTGAGCCAAGGCCATTAAGACTGACTACAGCTGTATTATGAAGGGTCAAAGCGATGTCAGAGCTTAAACCCAACACCTTAAACACGAGCCCCACTCTATGTCTTTCAACTGAGTTTTGATTTTTCCAAATTTCTCAGTTTTTCCCTGTAACGAATGAACAAATAAAACATTAACAGCCTTGCCACAGAACTCTTCCTCCTGATTCCAGCTCCAGAGTACTCACTCCAGCTCAGGGGTCCTCTGTACAAGAAAGACATAGACCTGTTGGAATGAGTCCAGAGGAGGCCATGAAAGACAATCAGAGTCTCCTATGAAGACAGGTGAGAGAGCTGTTTAGCCTGGAGAAGGCTCCAGGGAGACCTTATAATAGCTTTCCAGTATCTAAAAAGGGGCTTATGACACCAAGTTGAATGGTGTGGCTGACACACTTCAGGGATGGGATGCCATCCAGAAGGAGCTGGACAAGCTTGAGAACTGGGCCTCTGGGACTTCCATCAGGTTTAAGTGCACCAAATGCAAAGTAGGTGCAAAGTGCACCAAATGCTCCATGTAGGTCTGGGCATCTCCCGGTATGAACACGGGCTGGAAACAGATGGAGGGCTGAGAAGGACTTGATGAGGCTGCTGGATGAGAGGCTGAACACAAACTGTCAATGTGCCCTCACAGCCCAGAAAGCCAAATGTGTCCTGGGCTGCATCCAGTGGTGGGCAGCAGGGCCAGGGAGGGGATTCTGCCCCTCTGCTCAGCTCAGACCCCACCTGCAGGGCTGCATCAGCTCTGGGGTCCCAGCACAGGGAGGGCAGGGACCTGCTGGAGTGAGTACAGAGGAGGGATACCGGGATGATCAGAGAGATGGAGATCCTCTCCTGTGAAGAAAGGCTGAGAGACTTTGGATTGTTCAGTCCGGAAAAGAGAAGGCTTTTGAGTGACCTAGCTGTAGACTTCCAGTACCTGGTGGGGGCCTACAAGAAAGCTGGAGAGGGACTTTTCACAAGAGCAGGTAGTGATAAAACAAGGGTGAATGGATTCAAACTAAAAGAGGGCAGGTTTAAATTAGACATTTGGAAGAAATTCTTCATTCTCAGCATGGTGAGGCCCTGGAACAGGTTGCCCACAGAAGCTGTGGATGCCCAATCCCTGGAAGTGTCCAAGGCCAGGGTGGATGAGGCTTTGAACAACCCGCTGTAGTGAACGGTACCCCTTGCCACGGCAGACAGGCTGCAACTGTATCATCTTTAAGGTCCTTTCCAACCAAATCCATTCTATGGTTTTGTGATTCCCCCACACCATCATATTGCTGAGGACAAAATTTACGCCAGCACTAAACACATACCCCTTTTCTATTAAGGCTTTATTTTTTTTTTTTTTCCTTTCCGTTTCATACTCTCTATCAGTAATTTGCAGTGATTTCCTTGCTGCGGCACGAACTCATTTCTTGGTGTTACATTCCAACTTCCCCCCCTGACGGAGGCCGGGCCGGGCCGGGGCGGTGCCTGCCGGCGGCGCGGCCCCAGTGACGCGCTCCGGCTGCGCCCGGCCCTGCGCGACCCACGCGGGGCGGCGCGGCAGCATGGGCCGGCCCGGCGGCGGTGGGGCCGCGGCGGCCGCCGTGGACCCCGTGCGCAGCTTCGAGCGCTGGAAGAAGAAGTACACCCGGCGGACGAAGAGGCTGCGGCTGCAGCGCAAGGAGAGGAAGCGGCCTGAGTGGCAGGTGGAGCGGGAGAACATCGGCCGCCTGGTGCAGCGCTACCCCGAGGTACGGCCGGGCCGGGAGCGAGGGGCTGTGCGGGGCGGGCGGGCGCGGCGGTCTATGAAAAAGGTCTCTCCTCGTGTGGCTTGTGTGTGGATAGAACCGGGAGGGGAGGGATGGTATCTGTAGGTGCTGGGCAGGGGTGGGGAGCCCCCCTGGTGGGCAGGGCTGTTGGAGGTGCCCGTCGGTAAGAGGTGTGCTGGGTGCACTGCTCTCCCGCGGGCAGTGGGCTCTTACTGGCACGAGGTCGGGATGAGGCTCTGCTCTTTCTCCCCAGGCGGAGGAGCAGGGGCCGGCAGCCGCAGTTCAGGGGTTTTGGTGGAGGTGACTGGACAGGCTGTGGAGCTGGGGGCAGTTTGTGGTTAAAAGGGTAGTTAGGAGGAGGAGGCTGAAGCAGATTGTAGCCAGGGGCGCTTGGCCCTTCTCACCAGGCAACGTGGGTATCTCCGTGTTGGAGATAGCGCACGTTTGTCTCCATAGAAGACGCACGACGGGCAGACCATCAGTATGAATGAATGTGAAGTTTACCCTCAAGTCAGGAAATAAGTATTTGATTGCGAGACCTCAAGTGAGTGGTGTTGGTTTTGTTTCTCAGAGCCCCTTGAATTCCTGCGGGAGATAGTCGGCTTTGGAATCACACTGATCGGTGGAAAGCACTGTAATTGTGAATAACGGGTTAGATGTGGGCTGCCTGTGGTGCTGCTCTGCCTCCTGCCAGCTTTTGCTGAGTTTGCAGGGCAGTTGTACTTGGTTATGCAGCACTCGGCACAGCTGGTGGTAATGACTTTTTGGTGGTTCTAATTTGATTGAGCAGAAAGTAATGGCAAGAGGTATAGAAGAAACACATCTGTTACCATAAAGAGGTCATGTTAGCTCCATTAGTTAAGATTCAGCAAGTTAGTATTCTTGAGCTTCACTGGATCATTTGCTTTGCTATCTGAAAACAAATGGCATGTTCCTCTACTCCTAGCCTTGGCCATGTGAATGTCTGTGGATGTTCCTGTGTCACTAATGTGACTGCACATGCATCTGTTTCTGGGCATGGGCGGTAGTTCTGTTTCATTTTGCAGCTTGGGGCGGCATAGTGGAAGGTCGTGTGTGTGTGTGTGTGTTTGTGTGTGTGTTTGTTTTTGGGTGTTGAAGAAAAGAGGCTTGTAACTTTCAGGCATGTTTTCATCAGAATTAAGAAAGAGTAAACATATGCTTGAATTAGGATAGTTCTGGGGGCTCTTGGTCTCGCCTCTGCTGGGGCTTTGCTGTCCTTTTGCTCCAGGTTTCTCTTGCCTGTGAACATACGGTTGAATACCCACCTAACTTTCTGTCTTCAGTCCTTCAGACAGTCTTTTCTGGTCCCTGATATGGTTTTCCACTGGGTCTCCAGTGTTTCTTCCATATTACCCTGGATCTGGTTAAAGTTGGAGTGGGAGTTGTGAAGAAGTGCCATGTGCTTGGATCATCAGCGGTCTCCAGTGAGTTCTGCATGATGCAGATCCCTTAGGGACAAGGGAAGTAGGAAGCTTTTGGGTGAGCTTCTCTCTGTGAAGAGCAGTGGCTGGGGTCTTTGGTGCACAGGTTGTGCGTGGGTTAGATTTACGTGTGCATGGAATAGGAGTAGAATGGTTGGTGGGTGCAAGATGATCCAGCTTGGCCTCCTGTCCATGATCTCATGTGCAAGAATGACTGCAGTGGATAAACAAGACAAAATTAATAATGAAGACTCAACCACTATACTTTGTTACTGGATTTTTTTTTCCATTTGTTGACATATGATAGCAAGCGTGTGGCAGCATAGATGGAACATGTGAAATTTAGTTTCAATGTGTCCATATCATGGGACCATTTTCTGTGTTATATGCTCATAGATGAGCTGCTTTCTGTTGATTCAGTGACTTTGTTGCCTGACTGTCAGGCGTGGACATGGACGTGGTCTTTTCCACACAGTTGTGCTCATGAAAAGCATTAAGAGTCTAACTGATATGCTGGGGAGCTGTTTGTGAAAAATCCTTTCTAGTCTGCTTGGTGTTGAGTTAGATCAGAATAACATTTGAGATATATGAAATGAGCTGGCTGCTCTCATATGGAGATGATTAGAAAGAGCTCATGGTTACAACTTCCCAGCAGATGAGCAGAGGTAGTTACTTTGGACAGGGAAACAAACTAAGTAAAAGTTGGTGGTGTTTTCTACTGGTGCGTGATGAGGTGGGATAGGACTATCAGAAGATCTACCTCAGACATCAGTCCTTCTTATGCTTTCCATTTGGACATAACTTAAAAATGTATAAGTACCTTCGAGTTTAAGGGTGCTACAACATAGCATTATTCAGCTCCTGGAAGTATGCAGGGCAGAGAAACAATACAGGAAGCTTTCTGATATGACCTTTCCCAACATTCCTCGCTCTTTTAATGCTGTTTTCACCTTTATGTCCTTGGACATCTTTGAAAGAGCTAGGCTTGTGTGTGTAATGATTTTTAAATTGATTTAGAGAAGTTTAAGGTAGAAGAGTGGAACAATATTTGTCTTCTTTTTTGATTAATATGTCTGTTCTTACTGATTCATCTAGAGTTAAAAAGAAGTTGACTACTAAATACTTTAATTATTTATAGCAATTTCAGATTGCTGCAGTAGCCTATTTGATGTATCACAAACCCGTTAAAATCTATCCCTTTAGTTGCACATAATCGATTGCATGAATTCTTTTTTGATGTTAGTAAAATGGTTTTCCCTCCTGTAGGCCTGCTGTTCATCTATGCAGGGAGTCTCTTGGCTGAAATTAACCAGAAACCGTATACATCACTGAGTTGTAAATATTTAGCATGTGAAATAGTAAGACTGGGAGTTACTGTCTAAATTTGGAATTATTTGTCAAGGATTCCAACTTAGGAAAGTAAAAAAAATGACCCTTTTTTATGGTGATTCTGGTAGGATTTTTTCCCTCCTCCAAAATAATGTTTAATTGCTCTGTTAGGACATAGTGAAAGCTTGAAATCTACCTTGCTAGAGCTTTACTTTGAAATGTGTCAAAACCAGGTTCTAATAAGAGCATTATAACTTTTTACCTGTTTTTACCTTTTATTTATAGAGATTAAATTAGTGTATTAAGTTGCTTGTCTTGATTTTACTGGAGAGAACTAGGCTGAAAAGAGTATTCTTGTGATTTAGATACTTTAAACAACTATAACCTCTCAGTTTTCTATAACAGGCAAAGGCTTGGTTCTTCAAGGAGATACAAGGCTGATCTGACAGCTCAGTAGTTCTTTACCTGAGGCCTTCTCTGGAATTGTTAACACAAGATGTCAGGAGGGTCTGAAGACTATTTTGCTTGGTCCCTGATTTGGGAGACCAGTTCAGCAGTTTGTTAGAGATAAACAATACCTATTAGAAATGCATGAGTTGTAAGCTCCAAGTTTGACATTTAGAAATTTCAGTTTATGGATTTTTAGTCAGCATGCATTCAGAGCTATGTAGTCTAGCTTCTTTTTCAGGCTTTATAAATTCAGTAGTCTCTATTTTTTCTTTCTTGAGTTTTGTGGGTTTTTTGTCCTGCTGCTATTAGTTGTGAACTTTGCCAGTGAAATCTGTTCACATCTGCTAGAACAACCTTGAAATTTTTTCCAACAGCTCTGCTTGACACCTCATCTTTGTAAATCATTGAGCAAACTCATGGACTCAAACACTTTTTATTGGGAACTCTGTGTGTGTTTGTGTGTGTGTGTGTATGTGTGTATGTAATTAACAGCTCTCAAATATGGGTGCATACAGAGAACTAAGTTAGTAGGTGTCAGGGCAATTAACTACTTTTCTAGTATTTTTTTTTTTAAACCCTGTAGGACAACTTAAAAAAATTAAATACACTGAGTGCTAGAGGTTGGTGAGCTTCAGGACATAGATGAACTCTGCTCAGTCAGGTAGATGTAATATTGCTGCAGCTCTGGGTGCCCAAATATACCCTGCAGCGAGGATGAGTGTATTTTCCCAGTAGATCCCTGCTGGCATTTGAAAAGGACATCTGGGCTCTAGTAAGGTGGAGACCAGGGGCCTCCTGAGGTCCTCTGCAGTCTAAATTGCTCAATGATTTCATGGTGGTCTGAGCTTTAAATTGTGCTATTAGCCTGCATTATTCAAGTATATAATTACTTACTGAATAGTTTATGGTAAATTGGTGGCTTAGATTAGGTCAAATTAGTATGGATTGCCTAGCTAACTTGAATCAGGTCATACTGAACTAAATATTTATGTTAACACCAAGTTGTAGAATGTTATTCAGTTCCTCTCTTACGGTTGGATTGTAAGCATTGATTAAAATTATTTTCTTTCAGATAAATGCAAGTGAAATCCAAAGATTTTCAGATTTTCCATTGTCAAAGAAAACCCTAAAAGGTGAGTATAGAACTTTTCTTTGGAAAAAATAATATAAGTAAAGGGGAATACATTGTTTATCTGCATCTGAACTTTTTTTTTTTCTTTAAGTTTTAGGTAAGTATTGCCATGTACAGCATTTTCTAAACAGAGCAATACAGTTGTGGGCCAGACAAAATTGAATAGCTTTATTTCTTTCTTCTTTTTTTTATTCCTCTTCCTGTCCCACCCTCTCTCTTCCCACCCTGCAAACACTAGGACTGCAGGAATCTCAGTATCGTGTGGTAACAGAGATACAGAGGCAAACCATAGGTTTGGCTTTGCAAGGTAAAGATGTACTTGGAGCTGCAAAGACTGGATCGGGCAAAACGCTGGCTTTTATTGTTCCAGTAAGTAATTTACATCCTTCTAAATTATCTCTGAAATACTAATGTCAGTCAGTTTACATTAGTAGATCCTGAGAGAAAAGTTAAGATCCAACTGATCTGTTTCAGGAAAGCCAAGATACTTAGGAATTGAATAAAGCTGCTTGAGCTTCTGAAAGAAGTGTATTTTTTGTGCCAGGAATAATCTGCGACTTAAAAGTTTCATTTTGATCCTTACATTAGTAGGCCCTGTGTGATTTAGAAAGTGCTTTGTTTTTCTCTCAGGAATGTTTTCCTAGTGCAACTCTAGTTATCCAATTTTTCTGGCATTGAAAACTAGCTGTATAAAACAGAATGGTGGATTTTGAGTTCCTTAGATTTTTAAATGACTGGTTTTCTCTCCTTTAAAATGTTATAATTTGGACCTTGCATAACAAAGTTAACGTTAGTGATTGTGGACTTCCTGTCAACTCCTTGGAAATCACTTCTAGGTGCAAGCAGAAAAGTGGGATGAAAATCCCTGTAATTGATGTACATGTCTGACAGTTTTACTCAAAGCACCATGATCTGCATTTCATTTCTTCAGTTGAGACCTGTGCTTAAAGTGCACATAAAGTAAATACAAACCTCAAAGGGGAGAAATTTTTTTTTATGGAGTTACTCTGTGTTGAACATTACTTGCCTTTTTGTAAGCATGAATTTCTTTGGAGCCTATTTCTGTGGGAACAGTAGCAGGTGCTTTGAATACCCTCTCTAGTAAAGAAGATTTATGCTTTATGCTGCTTTTTAAAAAAAAATTCTTATTAGTAGAGAATAAAAAAATGTAGGTGGCTTCACAAGTCTTGTGAATTTAAGAAACAAGTGAGATTACTCAATTATTTCATATAAGAGTAGACATACTTAGTTTTACAAACCTTATTTTTAAACAGTTTCAGAGAAGAGTGCTAAGAGAGGAGCTGAAGAGCTGAAGAGTAGAAAAAAATTAATTGTGCAAGTATGCTTACCAGTTCTCAGTATTTCAGAAGGCTTCAGATATTCATACCTGTAAAGTCCTTGTGTTAGGATTAGCAGACCTGTAGAGTGTTTCTGCAGCATCAGTTCATAAGAGGGGGAATAATCCTGGTGTGAACTGTATGGTAACTTTAGTTGGAATGCTCTGTGTGTAATGTGTGGATAATACTGCTTCAAGTCTATAAGCCAGAATTAAAGCTTCAATAATTAATGTTCTTCCAGGTGCTCACTCTATTCCTGATTCCCACAAAACCTGATGAGCAGAGAAATTTCTCATGTTTTTTGGTACTGATTCCTATTATCATATAAATGGCCTAATTTCTGGAATTTGGCATAGTAGGATTAATTGTGCAGTGAAGTGTTTATGATTTTCCACTCATTACTGTCTGTCTTAGGTTGATACTGGAGAATTTTGCTTAACAGCAAGTGTCATTACCATTAGTTAGAATTTATATATCATCAACTATGTAAAGTTTGCACTGATGTTTCTTCATATAATTATTTTAATTAACGTGGCTTTGTCTTTTTTTTTTTTAATGACACTTTGATACCAACTTATTGCACACTTTGCTTCTGAGATTTTTGTGGTGATAACATGGTAACTTCTTTCAGGCTTTGGAGCTCCTCTATCGGCAGCAGTGGACTTCAGCTGATGGCCTGGGGGTTTTGATAATCTCGCCTACCCGGGAGCTGGCCTATCAAACCTTCAAGGTTCTGCGTAAAGTGGGGAAGAATCATGAGTTCTCAGCTGGCCTTATCATTG
Source organism: Haemorhous mexicanus (assembly GCF_027477595.1). NCBI lineage: Eukaryota > Metazoa > Chordata > Aves > Passeriformes > Fringillidae > Haemorhous > Haemorhous mexicanus. The sequence continues at coordinate 47,359,997 of NC_082342.1, forward strand.
GAGGAAAGGTGTGTGTCCTCTCTTGGAGTTTGCTGGATGGAAGCATAGTTGAGTGCTGTATTAAGTGCTAGTTAAGGAAGGAATCACTGGGCTTGAAAAGTCAAGGAGGAGAGTGGTTAATGGGAACCTATCAGTGACCCACTATTTTCTTGTGTGTATTCTGTGTCTTTTCTGAAGCTTTTTGAGACATATTTAAAGTCTTTGCAGTGTCCATGCCTGGATGGATCTTCCTGCCAAGTCTTCCAGTACTGTCCTGTTAATTTAGATTACTCTGAAATACCTTTTCCTCAAGCTACAGATGTGAACATGCTGAAGAAATGGTGGCATATCTGTGGGAAGAGGAAAGCTGCTCCTTGATTATTCTTTCTAAGAGCTGTTAATAGGTTAAACTGGCCTGACTATCTCAGGTACTGAACTTCTAGTCTGAACAACTAGAGCTAAGATGGATTAACTCCATTTCAGGATCTAAAAGAAGAGTCTGAAAGAATCCACCACATAAATATGCTAATTTGCACTCCAGGACGGCTTTTACAACACATGGATGAAACATCATATTTCTATGCATCTGATCTGCAAATGTTGAGTAAGTTTTTTAAGTACTTGAAAGTACTCGGGAATATATTGGAACAGCTCATAATTGTGTGCAGCACTTCCTTGCATAAAAAGTTTATTCTTGTCATGTTATGTTGATGAAATGGCATTTAAAGTTGCACATGTTCAGATTAAATTAGAAAACAGCAAAATCCCTTTCTTGTGTGTACTTCAGCTGAAGCAGTTGCTGAGCATGCCTTCCCTAGGATGATAGGAAGCAGGGGATTCAGTAAGGAATCCAAACTCCAGTGTAGTTCCCCGTATAATCTTTCACATTTGTCTTTACTGATGCTAAACTTACCTTTCTGGCTATGGCTCTTGTATCTTTCCTGACATGATATTAACCAGCTATATAGGATATCCATTGCAGTGTGTGTATTTTGGACCAGTTCTAGAAAACATTTTCTTTGTGTTTTAAGACAGATTCCTGCTTCTTTTATTCTTTTGTTTGCATTGTTAACATTGTTTGTTTTCATCTTTTCAGCCTGAACAAAAATTTTCAGTGTAATGAAAAGGTTTTGCCTGCTTCTAAGAACTGCATAATCTTTAGCATGGCTTGAGGAACTTAAAAGCAATTAAGAAGCTAATGAAACTGATAAAATGTGATATTATGCTTGCTACACTTAGTACAATTCATGACAGACAAGAATTGCATTAAATGTAGGCTCTTTTAAAGCTTTGTCTCTGTGCTACTAGGTTTATACCCTATGTTTCAATGGTAAATTCAGCTTAGGTACAGGAGAGTGTTTTGCTCTGTCACAAATACTACAACACTGTTTTACGTTCTGTGCTTTTATTTCAGTAAAAGAACGGGGAGTCTGTTTGCAAATTGCCAAACTGTTCACTTCAGATGCTGATCTTTTTCCTTCTGCATGAGAAACTGAGGGCTGTAGTGCATAGATTATGGGAAATGCTATGGTTTCTGTTGCAGATATTTTTAAAAACATGTTTTATGAAGTACAGGGATATCTAAAGAGATCTCTGCCATGTACAGTAGTCATGTAATTTAATCTCTACAGATAGAATTTTGTGCTATATGGATTTAAATAGAGTTTTTCCATAAGTAAATCTAAACCCATTTTTATTCTCAAATTTATCTTTCAATCCAGTTCTTGATGAAGCCGACAGAATTCTAGACATGGGGTTTGCTGATACAATGAATGCAATCATAGAAAATCTACCTAAGAAACGCCAGACCTTGCTTTTTTCTGCAACACAAACAAAATCTGTGAAGGATCTTGCACGGCTGAGTCTGAAAGATCCAGAATATGTTTGGGTTCATGAGAAAGCCAAATTCAGGTATGTTGGGATTTTTTTTTAACTCTGGTGAGGGTTAGATAGTGATCCTATTTAACTGCTGCTCTGACAGTTCCCTGAATCAGAGGTAGCGTTGTGCATCCATCACTGGATCAGTGTCTGATTCTGCTGTGTGCCTTCCTGAAAGCAAGGAATTTCCAAATGAGGGGGGACTAGTTCTGACTGAATCACTACAGGGAGTCTGAACCTGTGCTTGTCTTGACTCCTCAGGCAGCTTCTCAGACTGGAAATTCTTTTCCTCAGGAGGAAGCTGCAGAGTGGATTATAGCCAGTGTTCTGCATCTAGCAGCACTCATTTCTGAGTAACTCCTTTTCTGCTGTTCAGTGTCCTTGCCTCCCGCATGTGTGTGCTTACTGTGCAAAACCACCACAAATAGAGTTTGTCTGTGTGCCATTTGTAAATCTGGCTTTCCAAGGATGTGCTTTCCTCTTGGGAAAGTGCAGAATGCCAGTCTTGCTTGTGTATTCAGTATTAGGTGCCCAAAAGAAAGCGTGTGCTGTTAGTTGATGTGCAGTAACTCCCGTGGCTTCCTGATGTGCTGCGTTTTCTATGCATGTTTAGGGCTCTGGCCCTGTGTGCACAAAATAGATTTGTCCTGCCCTGCAGTTTGGAGTAGGATGGAGGCCCTTGCTGGAAGGGAAGTATGTGGTGTGCCATGCTCAAAAAATGTAATGCATCACTAAATGAATGTTGCTTTTTTGGCACATAATTTTCTTTTGAAATCCAAATGAAGAATGTTATTTTGCATTTCTGTGAGCTCGATCATCTGAGTGTCAAATTAGTTATGAGCATGGATGATTCTTTTTCTGCTCTTCTATGAAATATGCATATATTTCCATATGTAAGATGCAGGAGAAAGGTGAAGCACAGAGATAAAAATGGCTTTCCTGGGAGCAAACAAGAAATCATCAGGAAAATGCATGACAGAACCACACTGAATCTTGAAGAAGTTTTTACTATTTGATTTTATTATCTTTGTATTGTACTTAAATACCTTTTTTTAATCAGTAGTACTATCAAAGGCATCTTAAATAAACATGATTGCCAGAAAAAAAAGTGTGCTTAATACTCTCTTATCAGAAGAGAATGTACACGCCTTGTATGCAGTCTTCATTTTGGCGACTGTCTATTTCACAGATCATGTTCGTTTAAAGTACATTTAATTTTTTTAAATATTTGGGAGAATGCAATTAGATAGCAAACCAAATTAAAAGAATAGTAAGTATTAGTTTGCTTTAGAGTTTACTGCCTTAGGTTATTGCCTTATAAAAGCAATTTCCTCTGAAAGATTTAGAAAGCAAAAAAGTGCTGTGGCGTAATTCAAATTAAATAGCAGAATAAAAACTGGAGGAGTCTCTTGTAATTTCATCCTCCCAAGTGACCACCTTTAGAAAGGTACTTTTGAATACCTACAGTCTGTTTAGGATGAAGTCGAGGGACTGTAAGAGATGAACATTTAGATGTGTTTCAAGGGCAAATATCCGAAATAATTTTTTTTTGTTTTATTTCTGCTTTTAAGAACAGAAATGTGAGTTCAGATGACAATTCAGAGCTTTAGAAAGTCACTTTGCATCTCAGTGTAATCAGTAGAAGTACATCAATGCTTTCTTTTTGTGCGTGATTAGACTCTGCTTTGACATTGCCTTAAGCACAAATGATGCTTTAATAGGACTAATAGACAAAATTGCATTTTAAGTCAAGGCAATTTGAATGTCGCTGCTTAGACATGGAAAGTTTTCCTTGCTGGAAGTAAATGAATTTAGAAGTAACGTCAAAAGTCATCAGTCCCTCCCCACTGGCTTTTAATAAGGGAATTGATGTAGCTTTCAAATGAAGCTGATAAGACTTGTTTCTCAAAGTGAGAGAGCTTTCCAGCCTGATTCTTTTTCTTTTCTCCTTTTTCTGAGCATATATAAGACACTCTTGGCTTAAAAGAAAGGGGAGACATTTCTGTGATTTATCTAAATGTACTTTTTTGATGTATTTTTTTTCCCCTTCTTTAGTACCCCAGCAACTTTGGATCAGAACTATGTTGTCTGTGAGCTTCAGCAAAAAGTAAACATGTTATACTCATTCCTGAGAACTCATTTGAAAAAGAAGAGCATTGTGTTTTTTGCAAGCTGTAAAGAGGTATGTTTTTTTCTCTCCCTCCTTCTGCCTCAGAATTTAAAAAGTGATAAATGAAGATATTCATGTAGGTATCAGTGCATCAGAGAGGTGAGATTGTGGACTAATTTGCAACAGGAAATTGGAGGAACAAAACATCACCTACTGCTGCATGTCATTCAGGACCTGGCTTTGAGGCAGTTCAGTGACCCAGGCTCAGTGCAGGAAGGTTCTGGACACCTGAGTGTTCTCAGCCATTTTTGTGGTCTGCTTTTAAAAATGAATGCTAAAAGTTAATGTCAGTAAGGCCCAGCTATTTCAGTTCTGTCTTTTGACATGTTTCATAGTTAAATTACAAAGTATTTCAGTAATCAGACTTGCTTTCCTTACAAGCTTTTAAATGTGCCTGTTTGAGAAGGTGTGATTGTGAAAGAGTGCTGGCAAAGGTTTTTCTTACATAGTAAGTAATCCTTCAAATACCTGCTTGTATAAGTGTCCTGGGACCATTCTGTTGAAGCTATTCGCATGTGTTTGTTTGGCACAGGTATTTGTACCTGTAACTACTGCATGTATCAAGTATTTTACAGTGCAGGTATTACTTACTAGTGGAATACAAGGCTAGTATTTTACAATAAAAGACCATTTTACAACGGCCTAGTAAATATTCATTGCAGTTCTTTCACCTGTGCAAGAGGTTGCAATATTTTTGTTGTTCTGCAGTTGACTGGTGGCACTGAAGTGGTTGGCTCAGTTGTACAGAAATTTTTGGAGCTGCAGCTGTTCTGCTTTCTTAAAAAGACTTAACTACTTTTTTAAAAAGATGCTAGGTAGCTGCTTGCTGTAAAACAATGCTGCATCATGGGTACTGTAGGTAAGAGTAAACAGGCTGATTTTATAAGAGAACATGTTGAAACTCATAATTGTAAACTGAGATTGTAAACTGATTTGAGTTGCAAGTGTAAAACACAACACCTCTCCAGTACTGTCTAAAAGAAGTGCTTCTGATGGACTTTTCATACTTTGGTCCTTTGCATACAGCCTAAGTACTCATGTCCCAAGTTGTTTTGCTGTTACCTACTCTGGTTTCATTTAGGAAATGCCATCAAAAGGCATGGCAATCTTTTTCCACAGTTGTTTTTGTCTTTCAGCCTGCTTGTGTAACAAGGTCTCAACATCTTTTTTTCTCTGATATGGAGAAAAGCTTATTTAATTTGATGTACAATTTCACATGATATATACCCTGTATATGATCTTAACATGTTCAACAGTGCATGGTAATTCTTTCCCCCTTGTTTTGTTGGGTAGGTTCAGTATCTGTTCAGAGTGTTCTGTAAGCTTCAGCCTGGTCTTCCTGTCCTGGCACTCCATGGCAAGCAGCAGCAGATGAAGAGAATGGAAGTCTACACTTGTTTTGTTCGGAAAAAGGCAGCAGTGCTTTTCGCTACAGATATCGCAGCTCGTGGCCTGGGTAGGTACCCACCTAGGAGTGGAGCAGCAGCTAATCCTGTTGAGGCTTTATCAGACTTTATAAAGTTTTTGAAAAATGAAGCTGTAGTTTGCTTAGGATCTCAAAATAGAGATGCTTCTTAGAGTTCTGCTGTTTCTTTACTGGAGCAGCCCACTTCATTTGTTCTTATATTTTCTTTTTATCCCAGAGAAACATGTGGTAGGTAAACAGTAACAGTGTATCAGGGATGTATTTGTTTCCTACATGCTGTAAGGCAAGATTCCAGCAGTTTTAAGAACTTCTGATATGCTTGTATCCTGTGCGTTGTTTCAAAGGACATGAAAAATTGCTAACCTACTGGTATGTGGAAATGGAAACCTGAAATTTTAATGTCTGACCGATGAGTGACATTGTAGGACTGTATTGATAAGGAGGCAGAAAAATAAAGTAAAATAATTTTTTTTCTTTTAGTCCTTGGAGTCATTTAAGTATAACACAAGACCTTTTCAGGAGTCCAGTCATTCTTTGAGATAGCAAACTCTGTTGTCCAAATGTGAGGTTTTGTCACTGTTACAAAAAGAAAGAAGGTGCTCTAAAAACTGAATTCAGGAATGAAAACTGGCTCTCATACCTTCCATACTGCTGAAATCTCACCAGTGACCATCTAATTTGGGTATGGTTAGTTTGGTCTAGAGTGTAGGTGTAATTCTGGAATACAGTATAGCTACAGATTTGATTTCAGTGCAAAGCATGCTGCTACTGAGTGAAGTGCAGCAGTTAGAAAATGCCTATTATTAATACCATTCACAGTCAAGGTTGACTTCTGTCAGGCTTGGTCACCCCTTTCCATCTTTAAGAGGGGCTATTGTATTTCTGTATGTGACAGCTGGAGTGATGCAGTCTCACCACAGCAACTTCAGTCCCCAGTGGTGTGGCATATTAACAGAGAGTGTTAAAAGTGGGACAGATATTGTTATATAATTGTTAACCATAGGGTGTTTTATCGTCTGTGTGACACAAAGCATGTCTATTCTTGTCAAGTGTGAAATTATGTTCCATTCATTGCACTGTCATAATTTAGGAAATGAACACACAATTAATTTAACTTTCTTTGATTAAGAGAATGATTGTTTATGTATGCTAATACATGCAGTGTTTCAGAGGTTGCATCTAATGTCTGTAAATGGGTCCAAGTGATGGTTCTTACAGGAATTAATGCTCTTGCATAGGAGGGTTTTGAGTCCAGTGAGCTTGTTGTATTTTTTTCTTTACACAGATTTTCCAGCAGTGAATTGGGTCATTCAGTTTGATTGTCCAGAAGATGCAAACACATATATCCACAGAGTGGGAAGAACAGCCAGGTTTGTTTTCACTTTTCATTAGTATTTTAATGTTTAAAATAAGATCTCTGTAGGGACAGATCAACGGCTAAAGACTCACTTAAAAAAATTAAGATACAAATTAGAAAGAAAAAGGCTGTTATCACTAAGAGACCCTTTTGATTAGTTAGGAGTAATGATTTAACTTAATAATTTCTTAGTGAGCTTCAGAGACTAGTTACAGCAGACAAAAATATCCCTGATTGTTCCATCTGATTAGGGACAATTAATAGAGGAAATAGAAAACCTTTTTCCCTTGGCAGGATTACCTCAAAGGATGAGTTGAGTGTGTGTGAGAGTGGAAAAGCTTGTTTTGCTACTGACACTTACAGATAAATAATGTTTTAGACTGTGGATCCAATTTCTTTGTAAAGACTCTTCAAAAGAATGGAACTATTTCTTTCTTATTTTAATTTGGGAGGAAGGAATCAAATGTTAATTACAGGTTAAATTTTTAATTTTCTAAGTCTTTTGTGGAATTATATATTTAAGCATAGCTTTAGTTAAAATATTTGTGGCTAAGTCTTTATGATGGAAGGGAGTTACCGAGATACACTGTTGTAAACCAGGTCCTTCATCTCTGAAGTAGATTTTTAAGTGAAACAGAAGCTGTTACTGCATATAATTCAGGACATCAAAAACCTCATGCAATTATCTGAAGGATGAAATGCGAGGCCTACCATTATATCTTGTCTCTAATTTAATTTGTTTGTAGTAGAGCTTGCAATATAGGCAGTTTTCAAACCTAATGGCAGAGCAGTTGCTTAGAATAGGATTTCAACACTCTAAGAATTTGAGAGCTGTATTCCTGTATCAGAAGGCTGTAAATTTTGGTGACTGTACCATGTGAATGCACTTCCAGCACTCTTTCAAAACGTAGATGTTTTAGCCATGTTTTCATTGTAATTGGTAACATTTCTGCCCCATTCTGTCTCTCTGATCTTCTGTGGTAGAAGGGAATGATGAATTTTTAAATGACTTTGAAAAAAAACCTGTCAATCAATAAGGTCAGTGAGTGTTGTATATAATTAGATAAAACACGTAGCTATTTTGCTAATTTAAAATTTAGATGTAATCTTATGCATACCAATTGAGAGAAAAGCATATAGGCTTGGTTAGAGTTCTGTTAAATTTTCTTTTTTCTCTTTCTTTCTTTTTTTTTTTTTTCCTGTGTGGCTTCCACAGAAGGCTTGTAATTTTGTCTTTATGGCATACTGTCATCATGGAAGGAAAACAATGTATTTGGCACTGTTTAATTGGCAGGGTTTAGGATACTGGTTGAGCTCTTTCTGAGCCATGTCACTCAGTTAAAGCACCTTCCTGGAGCTGTAATCCTCAGGCCTTTTCCCTATTCTCATTAGGAGCTGAGAAGAGCAATTTTAACTAAGTTCAGCATGGGGAAACAGCTCTAAAGAGGTGCAAAGTCAAACAACTCCTCTTTGTCATAATGCTTTTATTCAAATGTCCTCTGACAGGACTTTAGCCTGGCAACCTTAAGGATCTGTCTTCAGTGGCCTCTTAAGTACAGCCTTCTATGATTGCTCGAGGGACAGATTGGACAGAAAATTGGGACAGGATGTCTGTCTCAGGGACTGTGGGCTGTGTTGGATGCTGTACTGGGGTGCCTTACATTTCCTTCTATGTCAGTTTTTCAGTAGGGAGACCTTAGGGAAATTGGGAGTACATCTGAGCAAGTTGTGTGAGCTGGAGGGTGTTGACTGACAGTGGGAAAACAAAAAGCTTTGCTGTAGGAAAAGCTTCATGGGTATTTTCTGTTTCCTAATCTCATACAAGGATCAGCAGGTTCTGCCTATACTGGGCATTCATTTTGAAGAGACATATGTGCTGTCTCCATCCTTAAGGTAAAACAGTCCTGGAAGGAAATTTGTTTAGGAAACTTAATAGCATGAAATAAATCTTTGAAAATGAAACAAGGGAGATGTCTAATAATTTTAAGTACTGTGCAATAAGTAAATATGCTAATGAAGTTTTTAATGTGGGTAATTGAGAATGTACTTCTTATTGAAATCTGAGTGTTGAGTAGGAAGCTTCATTTGTTTTCAATGGCTACAGTTCATATGAGAAGCTTGTGTTTCTTATAGAAACTTGATAAAAACGAACTGAACTGCAATTTAGTAGTCCTCATTAATGAGGTTAGAGATAATTACAAATTTTTCATGGGTTATGAGAATATAATTGCATAGAATGAAAGCTAAATTAAATATCTCATCTAATTAAGGGGCTGTGTTAAACTGTAATTAAAACTGGGATGCCAAATACGGTTTACTTTAGAAGTCAAATTATTTTGTGATATGAAAATAAATATGAAAGGAGAGAAAATATGTTGGGGAAGGGGATGGAAAATCTTTGACTAACAATCATGGATGTGTTCCCACATACATCTTAGAATTTTGCAAAGCCTGATCTAAGACAAGAGATAGCAGTTTATTTTTAAGTGGATAAGGCCACTGTGTTCCCTAAGAAACATTTCATTTGCATTTTACCCCAGTGAAGAACATGAATTGCAACTCCTGCATTTTTGATTTGTGGTTAAGTAAGATCAAGAAAATCTGGATGTAGTCCAGTAATGCTTTTGCTTTATAGTAGAATTGACATATATTGAGTGGGGTTTTTTTTAATAAACTTGAAAGGTATGCTGCAGTTAGAGTGACTAGAAGGTTTTTCTTCCAGTTGCTTTCAAAGTCTTAAATAGTTCAGTGACAGACTTTCTAAAATACTGACAATATCATGGACGGTCCAATAAATACTTCTGGTGTTATTTTTGCTACACAATTTCTTAGAAAAGTCGGTGGTTTAAAGCACTAGATTACAGTGTTTCCTGTGGGATTTAGTTTCAAAAACTCTAAATAAAAGCTGCTTGTAGCAATTACCTGCTAAAATAATTTCTTCTGGCTTTTAATTTCTATTGATGCCTTCTATTCTGTAACTTATGAAGCCTACAGTTGAAAGTATTCTTTGATGAATTTTGTGAAAGAAGTTATGGTGCCACTAGGGGACAGCAGAAGATAATAATTTTTGAAGCACCCTGATGCTCATTTTTTTCTCCAGCTGTTTTTCCAAACATAATGTCTAAGTTGTATGGCATGAAAAAAGTCTATAGGGATATTTGTTTTCCAGTCATGATTGCATTGGTGAGACAAAACACCAAAAAGTTTATTTTATCTTCTTGTTTGTGTGTAACTACCTTCAAATTTGGATGTACCTATATCTATCTTGGCAAGTCTCAGTAATTAATTTCTTTCTTTCCTGGCATTGCATTCATCTCTCCACTTAATGTTTAATTTTTTTTTTTTTTTTTTGCTTCAGAGGCAACTATTAAAAACTGCTGCTTGAATTAAGTGATTTTCATGTCATGAGCCTTTTTTTAAAGGCATTGGCACTGGAATGGTAAACAGAATAAGTATTTTTGTTCTGCAGTTTTTATCTGTGATCTGTTTGGAGCTACATATGATTTAGGTCTCACTGGTTCAGACTTCTAATCCAGCCTAGTTGGTTAGCTTTCTTAGGTGCTTACACTGACTTAGGAAAGTAATTGTAATTCTGTTGTTGTCAACAAACAGTGTGCATACAGGCATGCTTCTTTGTTTTTAGTAAATTATATTTCTGAAAACAAATGGAGTAATTAAACTCCATCTTCCCAAAGCAGAATACTCTGTTACCTGCCATTTTTGTGGTGGCTGGTATGATGATTAGACTGAAAGAGGAATGACTAAAGCCTCCTAAGAAGAATGTGTATTTTGATGCTTTGTGAGTACTGCAGAACACGAACACCTGTGAAATTATGGACAGGTGAAAGGGGCAGGTGATAGAATTCTCTTACTCTGTCATGCAGTTATAAGCTTTGAAGCTCATTAATGCTCATTGGGGCTCTCCTTAAGTAATTGCACATTATATGTGTGAAAGTGAAACTAATAAACCTTAAGAGTAATGTGACAATAAAGCATTTAAAAATGCAAGTGACTTAATAGTATCTTTTTCCATGGTGGAAGCTTGATTTTTATTTCTCTTTTAAATTGGGAAAAATATTTCAGGGATATATGTCTTGGGTCCTGAATAATCTGGACAACTCCTTGTTTTGATTATTTTTCTATTTTTAAGACCCACTGAAGCACTTTGAATGTTTTTTAAAAATAGATGCTGTATTAAGACCCTCTCACATTGCAGTCAAGTCATCATCCTCACTCGAGTTAAGTAAAAATAGCTGCCAGTGGAGGTCACAAGATATTGTTGACACCACATTTAACTTGGAATTCACTTTATTAAATTCTCTAAAATTAAACACTGTATCCTAGCTACATTCTTGACAGGGGCCTCTGATGCTGTATTTGTACTGACTGGCACTGTGTTATCTGCTTGAATTTGCTTCCTAATGGAATGGTAGGAATGTTCCTGTGCACTGAACGATTAAGTGGCCAAGGTTATTACCTGCTGACATGAAGCTATGCTGTTAGCTGGAATAACAAAATAAATAAGCACATGTATTTTAACTCAGCAGAGTGGACACAGCTGCTGTGTGTAATGGATTGCTTCCAGTGTAGGCTGGAGGAGTCAACAACATCCCAAGGCCTTTTAAAATCAGTTTGTTCTAAGACTAACTTGATAAGGTTGGTGAGCCACAAGAACCAATAATGATTCTCATAGATTATTTCTTGTGACCAAGACTGGCAAGCAGGGACACTCACCCAATATGACTGGATGGAGGGGACTATGGCTCTGTGGTGAGAGTAGAACCCAGATGGTTCTCCAAACTTGCCAGTAGGTATAAGTGGGCTACTTTCCAGACAGAAAAAGGATATTAAATGGTCAGTGGAAAAAAACATATAAACTCAATCAATTAGTCTCTGACTTCATAGCAGAATTTACTGATAATTTGTAGGGATACTAAACTATGGTCTATTCAATGGAGAATAGAAGTGATCTAAAGCAAAATGAAAAAAGGAAGCCGGTTAACATTTTGTTGTTTAAATGCTCTGTGGGATGTCAGACTGTTCACAGCCCATGGGAAGAAGCTTCTTTTCCTGGGTAAATTGAGGACTTAGCAGTGAATACTGTCTGCTGCACTGGGTCAGCTGTAAATAGTCAAGACACTTTCTGGTCTCCTGTAACTTTTATTGGGCTGCTTTGGTAGGACTTGCTGTAGATGGTGCAGCACAGTTTCAGATTGCAGTGCACACAGACCTCTTATTAAGGATTTGTTGTTTTAAGCAGAAATGCATATTACTGAAAGAGGCCATTGATCATGTAGATGGGATAGAAATTCCAGTACACATTTATTTTTTGTGCTCATTTTTCATTTAAAAAAAACCAGCAAATCCGTATTATGAAAGAAACCTGGCAGTGTAGAAGTTATAATAAATGGCAGATAAAACTCTTCCTATCCCTGCCTGGAAAAATACTGGTTTCTTGGTTTGAAGCTTAGATTTCACCAGTCCTCATTATGTCACAAGGCCCAGAAGGTGTTATGATTGGAAATAAAGTTTTGCCTGAATTGAGCCTGGTGTTGGAGACCTAAAACTGTTACTTTGTTTAAGAAATATGTTTAGAAATAGTAGCTTATATAGTCGAATTTAATGGTTGAGGTTTAAAACAAAATATGAATTATTGTATTTCTGTAGAAGCCCTTGGGGGTAGATTAGGATTTTAGTTTCTCTTTGTTAAAGGATAGTATGTGGGTGAATATATTTATTTGTTATGTGTATCAGATTGAAACAGATCAGCTCAGAATAAAACTATCCATTCTGATATATTTTGAATATATTTTTACAGATGTCTAGCGCTTTTTTTGTATAATGGAACAATGTAACACAGACAAATGCCTGCATCAGTTGAATGCTTTTTCCTTCACTTCTGTAGTTGTTCTAAAAAAAATTGAAAACAGTTTCAAAATTAAATATAAATTGTGTACTAGAAATAGTAGAACTTGACTCACTCTAACTTTTTTCCTAATCCATCTTATATTAAGCATGATTGTTAGGTTATTAGCTAATAATTCACTGCTGTTTCTTTCAGTCTTTACAGGGGCAAATCTTTGCTAGAGAAACAGGAATCTGTGCTGCTTTTTGTATTTTGCTCACCAGTTTTTTCTGCATGATGAAGTCGTCTTTTTCTTGATTCTTTATTGAAACTAAAATGATATGCAAAGATTTAAAGAGCATTATTTTGCAAAATCAAGTTGTCCGGATTATTTCGGTTCTGAGAAGGGTGTGAATGGTGTGTAGTGAATAAATGATTGCCTTACATAGTGAGTAACTTGGCTTCACAGTGGAAGTAATTATTCAGTAGTTTTGTATTTATAGTTTTGCAACTATGTATGATAAACAAAGGGTCCATTAGAATAAGAGTGAAAATATATAATTAGAGTGTATCATCATGCACATGCAAAATCAGGCACATTTATTGGGATTGGTTTTGATGCTCTTCCAAATGCTTAACTTATTGTCTTTGAAGAGAGCAGTCTGTTACTTGCTTCTGGTAAATCTGGCAGATTTGATCTGGGTGAGAATGAGACAGTTGAGCAGTTGGTCTGGCGTCCCTAATGCCCAGTTTCCTTTCTCTGAAAAGGTTTACTGTGGAGAGTTTCTGCAGTGCTAAAGGTGTCTGAAGGTGGCTTGTTGGCTTGGAATGTGATACTTTTGGAAATGGGCTCACGAGCTTTGCAAGCTTTGCAGTGATACCTTACTTCCTTCTATGTCTTTTGACAGATAAGATGATGGCATATATTGAGGCTGTCCATGCTGGCCCAGTTCGGCTAAAATTAGATCTTTAACCTAGTCAACCTGTTAAAGTCCTGGTAAATTCAAGTTACAGATTTAAAAAAAAACAAACCACAAAAAACTTCTTTTTGAGTATGGTGGTAAATGTGTGACGTCCAAAGTATAAAAAAATTATACTTATTTTTCCTGCATGTTCATGTGAGGTAAATATCTTCAAAGACGTTATCACTTCCTGTATATTGCATTTTCTGTAATGGGGAAATACTCCAATTCAGGAAACTGTTATGCAAGTGTCTTTATATCTGTAACCCTCCTCCCCCAGATTTTATGACTATCTCATCCTCTCTTTTCTCCTTTGCCAGCTGTTAAAATAGATGATTTTTTCTTGCCAAGCAAAGCAGAAATACTGCCTTTAACTCTGGAAATTTGGCATCAGCTTATGTCTTTTGAAATACAAACGTTAGGGAAACATGTTGTAATACATCTGTTTGAGACAACCTGTATAACATTTCCTATAATGTCTGCATATCTATGCACCTTATCCTTGCAGTTCCCTTACCATAACTTTTTTCCTACTGGATATTTGCTTTTCCAGCACAATACTGGTGCCTGATGACCATCATGAGATGGTTCCCATTCCTGTTTTATTCTGTTACAACCACAACTCATATGTCACTGACAATTAAAATGTGGTGCATTTGACTGAGCCATGGGTTACAATGTCATGGCAAGGATGTAGAAGTACTCTGAATGTGGATACAACAAGCTCAAGTCTAGCTGCTTGGCTAGGTGGAATTGATTAACAATCGGTATGCTTTCATTTATTGCCTTTGTGATAATGGTAATGTTTGCTTTAATGGTATTGCCTAGGGGTATATGCAGTTGTTGACTGGATCTGATCAAGGATGGATTAAAGATAGGTTAAAATTAGGCAACAATTGAGTGTCTATTCGTCCTGCATGAAAACCATTTTTTTCTTATCCTGTCTTCACTGGACTATTGCCATTCTATTTCTTCATGTTTGATACTGGCTGTTGGCTCAGGGGAAGTTTAAGATAGCTTCTGTCATGGTGCATAAACTATCCTCTTAATTTTAGTGTTTGGTTTGTTTTTTTTTTTTTTTTAATGAAGTGAAGCTATTTGGCAATGCTTTGTGTTTCTTTGCTAAGGAAATGGTGTTGTGAACATTTTAAAACCATTTTTCCTCTACTGGTAATTAGCCACTACCACATTGTTGTAAGTAATTTATCCCACTTCCTTTTCGTCTGCCTTTGGCACTTGCTCTTGATTGTAGGCATCTTTCTTTTTCTCGTCTGCAGTCACTGTAAATATAACCCTTTGCTTTATAGCACTAATGATGATTTTCACAGCTTCCTGCTTGCAAGTCGTGATTGAGTTGCAGAGAAGTTGTTTGCCTTTTTCAAACGTATTGAAGTCAGTAGACTCTAGAAAACAAAGCAGATATGAACTAGAAGTGATTTTTTTTTTTCCCCCAAAGACTTTCTGCAAGTAAGATGCAATTTTCCATGGACTTGGAATAAATCATATACCCTTAGAGACTGTTAAGATCACAGTGCAAAGATGAGTCCCTTCTCTGATTTCTTGATCACCTTGAAGAGATGACAGGATATCATCAATTATTACACAGTCCAAGAAAGTTTGATTACTTTCAGGTTTTTAATTTACTTTTCTTCAACAGAGTCAAAGTACATACTTATTGGATAATAAATCACGAGAGTAAATTAGCATTTTAGGACAGATGTTTGGTTTTGGTGATGACGGACAATTTGAAGGCTGCAGTTGGCAAGAATAGGGAGAACTTCTAATATTGTCTCATCTGCAGAGGTAGTCCTCCTGCTGAATAATTACAGTAACCAAGGTTGTTTCTTCATTTCTCTATCATGTGTAAAGGTTTAAGCATTTTATTTGTGTGCTGAAAATAATTACAGAGATGTTCCTCTATTTGCTTTAGTGGAGAACTTTATTTCTGTAGGATAGTAAGGGGTGTTCTTTCTCCTGTGTTTTAGGCATTGTAATGGAAACAAATTTTGAGCAGGTCTAACTGTTCTTGTTACTGTTTATGTCAGTTTTTTGTAGCTTGTCCTTTCCTAAGTTTGCCAGTATGGAAGCTTTTAGTATGAAATATGCAGAGGGAGCACTTTGGAAAAGTTAAATTTTCCACTGAAGCCTTTCTTCTTGAGATGATCTTTAACACAATATTTTTCTGATTAGCACATTAAGAGGTTGGGGTTTTTTTTGAGAAATAAGATAACACTCTGCCCAACTAAACCTCCTTTTTTTATAGGCTATGTTTTGCTTTCTTTAACTGAATGTCCACTGAATAGATACAGACCTTCCCAGATGGTATTTAAGAACCTTTGGATTTTAGCTTTATCAATTCTGTGATGTTTTCGTTTTGTGTTTAGCTCTGAAGAACAGTGTTGTTATTAAACTGTTTGCTTGAATTAAGTCACGATTATGGTATAAAACGGGCAAAGACTGTTCTTCCTTAACTTCAAATATTTTTGAACTATTGGCATTTAAAAGAGAATGTTTTCAAAACATGTGTGGGAAGGGATTGCACTGCATCAGTATTTACTAGATCTCTTTCAGTGCTTTAGAATTTCTCAAGACTTAGCTCTGAGAAATATTTCTATGTTACTTTTTTTTTCTCCTTAATAGGTGGCAAAAGATGAGAAAGTAGAGGTGCTTGAAAGCCTCTTTTTTTCCAGATCTATATTTTCATGTGGTTGTTTCTTTACTTAGCTGTGGTGCTACTTTGTCTACATAAAGGCTTTGCAAGACATAATGTAAATATTGTAATTGTTGTAGTTGGTGTCCATAAATACCAGATGTGATGCTTGGCTTTTTTGGTGAACTGTCTATGGAATGTGCCTTTTGGATTTGTACTTTATGAAGCAATTACTGACTCAGCATACAAAGAGTTTAGCACTAATCGCACAAAGTAAATTTTTAAGAGTCAGAGTGAAGGTTTATCTGATCCTGCATCCTGTTTCAGAGTGGCCTCTTGGATACTGCTGGAAAGCTATAAAAACAAAACAAGCAGAGAATGGTTTTTCCTGTACTGTATCATTGCAGATTTTGGTTTTGTGGCTTGTACAGACGATATCTGCACTCTCTGCCCTTTGAGTATTTCTTCTTAATTTCTTTGACTCTGGCCTTTCACAGTGTTTTGCACACTGAATAAAAGAGATATGATAAAGAAACTAATAATGCCAAGTCAGGCACTCTGGGATAAGAAATACCACGAGCAAGAAAACTACATAAATCCATGCCTTTGGCTAACTTTAAAGAATCTGAAACATCATTTGTATGTTTATACAGTGCAATCAAGACTTTTCTTGACAAATGACAAAGATTGTTGAGGGATTTAACAGACATTTTTTGCAGATACCAGATCATTCACGTAGCTCTTGTTGGAGTCCTATCCTTTCATATCATCTGCTTTGGAGAGAAAAGCAGAACTGGGTTATTCTGTACTCTAAATTGGTGAGACTGGTGTTGGCAGCAATATTATCTCTGTCTTCCTGTCTGATAGATTCAAGAGAATATTTTCATCCTTCTTTCCAACAGTGCTCTGAGAGCTCCGGTTCTTTTGATGTGTAATTGGCTGTCTTGGTAGTATGATCATCGGTTTTTACCGATGATAAAGTGCAAAGTCCTCTGAGGTTCAGTGGCTTTCCAGGATTTCATTGCTTGTTCAGGGAGTGGCAGTGTCTGACAGGTGCCCACCTTGCAGGTATATAATTTGTAATTTGGTTGGGTTGAAATATATAGAACTTCTGTAAAAGGTGCACTTGGTCCATGTAAGCAAGTTCTTCCCAACCTTAGTTATTTGTGTAAAGTGTGTAAACATTCCATGGGATGTTTGGTCAGCTGGGACAACATGCTTGGTAAAGATAATAAATTAAGACAAACATATATATTGCTTAGAACTTTTTTTGAAAGATTGTACAAGCTGATATTTTCTGTATTGAAAACATTGTAGGTCTACTAATGAAATTTAAATCATTATAGTTTTTGTACAGTACCAAATTACTCTTTTATCAATCCATGTATAATCAATAAATTTACATGATGTTGGCATGTAACTGAGATTCTTCTCTTAGATCAATTTTATTTCCATGTAAAATTTCAAAATCTAGAATGTAAAGCTTAAAATTTTATGATGCAAACCTTTACTAGATGCTTGTAGTTGATCTTCAGAAGTTGGTATCCAAATCCATCTTACATAGCACTGAAGAAAAAAAAAATCCGAAGCATCCAAGAGCATTTTGTTGTGATTTTTCAAATTCATCAAATGAAAGCAGAAAGCTGTAATAAAAGCTGTCAGACTGTTTTAACTGCAGATTTTGTTTCTACTTGCATTGCTTACTGTGCTGTGACAGATAGTGTTTATAGTTTTCAAACAATTCTGCAGTACTGTTTTTGCCAAGTGATAACTGTTTATCCTTGGAGAAATGTGAGCTCCGTGTATTCCACTAGAAATGATTTTTATCAGTTTTAATGGTATGATTCATGTTTGGTGTGCCTGAGAGCATCCTTCTGTGCTCCCTGGCCTCCCTAAAGAAGGGATTTTAAAGCTGCTCTACAGAGCAACTTACCAGTCTTGTTTTGCTTTGTCCTACTCATTGCTCTCATCAGTTGGTTATGAGTTGAATTCTGTCCAATTCTGGCATATTTCTGAAATTCAGTTGGAATTTTGTTTTTGTGATGAGGGACTGTGCAGTATTTTCTTATCAATCTGTACTCTTAAGAAGTATTTGTAAACATAAACAAGGAAACAGTGTATGTGCTACTGTAGATACAGACTTAGTGCCTGCAAGCTCATCATTACCCACTTCTTCAGGAGAACTTAAACCCATTGTGTTGTTTGCTTACCAATGCTATTGGGTACTTTTTTCTACATGAATATCCTGAAGTCAGTAAATGTGCCAAAAGGAGGAACTGATATTTTCTTGCACAAAGAGAAAATGCTCAAGAAGATGCTTTTAAGCATAAATTAGCTGTTTTTTTAATGTCTTTGCTAACCGTGTATCTTGTGTAATTACCAGCTCATCTACATTTGATACAGCTGTTAAGTGCACTGAAGAGTGAATGCTAGATACTTCTTATGGGATTCTTATGGGATCAGTCTGATTGTATCTTTTCTTTTGCATCTGGAAACTGCTTCTATAAATGAAAGAGCTCCTATTTTTATGCTTTTCTTTCTGTGATGTCACTGTGACCTGTTAGCCTTTACTGAACATGTAAGAAGGGGTTGTTATTTGAGACCAAGGCATTTACCCTTTTGTAACCTTTCCCTGTCTTTGCCTTGCAGGATATGCAAAGAGAATCAGTTTTTACCAAGTGTTAGACCTTACCTATTTGATTTCTTCTCAAAATCAAACCTTACCTATTTGATTACCTATTGAAACCTTACCTATTGGCAAATGCTGAATGCAAGTAGCTGGATTTTCTAGTCCTGTAGTCAAAGTACATTTTGATCAAGTGCTATTTGTTTGCCAATAATGCTTCAAATGGAGGGAGGAAAAGATTCACTGGTCTGAACCCATGTCTTAGCCCCAGATGCCTCCAGGCATAGTTTTAAAATCAGCTCAAGCTAATATTGGCAAATCACTTAACTGGTTTGCCTCTTCTTTTCCCTTTGTGAAGTGAGAGGTTTTGTTTGTTCTTTGGACTGTTTATAAAGAATCAAATGTAAATTCTCATTGACTATTGAAAACATCAGCAAAACCTAATTTTTTCATGATTGCTTGAGATTTCTTTTTTTTTCCCCTTTTGATCAGGTACAAAGAAGGTGGTGAAGCTTTGTTGGTATTGCTTCCTTCAGAAGAAAAAGGAATGGTGGAACAGCTGGCACAGAGGAAAGTACCTATCAGTGAAATCAAGTAAGTGGCTAATGGCCTGCCTGTTATTCAACCTTCTTTCTGCAGGAGTAATGTGTGATGAGTCTATGACAATCTTGATAAAGTGCTTTAATTGCCTGAAGCTGGACAAATCAGGGAAATGGATTAGTTTTGGTAGTGTTGTAGAAGGAAAAGACCTTGAGAGGTTACCTATTTTATTGCTGTTCCCAAAGGTAGGATGACCTGCACAAATCATTCTTATCAGATGCCAATTAATATATTCACAGTTTCCCAAAGAGACCTCATCCGTACTCAACAGTTACTACCATTAACATTTTTTCTTCAAGTGTCTGATAAGACTTGTAAGTAATTTAAATGAAATATTTCTTTTGTCTTGTGCCAAGAATATATGGAAAGTGATGTACTCTCTTACTCTCTGCAGCTTTTTTTTATGTAATTGAACATGATAATGCTCTCTTTTTCTTTTGCAGATTAAACAATTACAATTTCTTTAATCTGCCCCTGTATGTTTTTATTGCTGTTATAATTTTTGTTTCTCTTATCTGTTTTTTCTTCAGTTCTGGACTATTTCTCCAACTTGTCATGACCTTTCTGAATCAGTTAGTTGAAGGACAGGAAGTAAAAGATGGTCATTTTACATACTAAAAGGAGGGTTCCAAGGGAAATCTGTAAGGAGCTATGTTATCTGTACAGTTAGAACTGCCTTTGAAGGAGTAGCAGAAGCATATAACAATACCAGATGAAAATAAAAAAGTATGTTTCTGTTTTCTGTTGAATGCAGAGTAATGGATATGTAGGAAACACAAAAATCCTAACTGTAAAAATATTAGAAGAAAAGACCACCACTAAAAAATTGATGGTAGTTTCTTGTATAGTAGCTATAGGTAGGAAGGGGTTTACTGTTTTCTGAGCCTGTCAGACTGATGTTGAATTAAGAGAGAAAAGAGAATGTGAAGGAAATATGGAAGAAGAATTGAAAACAAGCCAGGAAATGTGATACCAGCCCGACTCCATTTTTAACACTTAAAAAGTTCAGGTCACAGCATGCCAAAAATTGTACAGCAGAGATAAAAGAAATCAGAGAAGGATGACAAGGTAGAAAATGTAAGTTTCTGTATGAGTGGATATGAGCAAAGCTAGGCCTGTTTTACTTTGAAAAGCTATGGTTTGCATGTGAAGATACGGATATCTAAACAAAGAAGGGAATTAACTATACTGAATTTCTATGTAGAAAAATTGTTTTTGAGAAGAAGTCAAATTAGGATGAAACCTTAGGTGGTTATTTACACCTCATTGCTTAACCTTCAGGTTTGCTCAAAATTTATAGGTTGATATTTCTTCAGAGAACAGAAAAAATGCATATAGCACTTTCTGGATTTAAAGTTTAGTTTTATTTTTTCAAAGTATTTTTGTTTTATAGTGTAGCCCATTTCAAAGGCTCTTCTGGACTGTACTTGTGACTGCTATTTCTGTGTAACAAACTGAGTACACAGCAGCTGGTGAAATAAATCCACCTTTTCTGGTTAAACACTTATCAAATCCATGTAGGATGTGAATGAACTTCAAACATAAACAATTTTTGCTAAAACAGTGAAATAAGGACTAGAATGCAGTCCAACAACTGCTTAATGACAACCCAAACAAAACTCACCAACTGAATGTGGATAATTTCAGTAAAGGAACTGAAGTCTGACATTTTCTTTTCCGTTAAGCATCATAGTGCTTTAAAAGGATCTGTTGTATAACCACTGCAGTGAATTCTCTCTTTCCAAACTTCATCTTTTTCCATCTTAAAATGGTAGTTATTGAACTAATTTATCTTTCTTCTATATTTAGTAAATAAATGTCTGATCTCATGCACATTATAAATATTTCCCCTTTCCCGTTTCTCTGTCAGTTAAGCTTTTAACTTCGTAAGTAATGGTGTTAATTGTTTGAGCAGCTTACCAAAAGAAGTGGTAAAAAAACCTCTTTAGGCTGTATTTATCCATGTAAATAGAAATCCATGTTTTTGTACAGGGATAATAATCCAATTTTAATAGGGCAAATATTTCACCCCCAATAAATGCACATTATATTTATAATCCGAGTTAGGTGGGTCTCTGGAGAGAGTGGCTGCATCTCTTAACATATTGCTGTTAATCTGATATTACTTTGATGGAAAACTCTGCTTTTTTTTTTTTTTTTTTTTTAAAATAAATAATACCCCAGAAATTCATTCTTGTACCAGGGCCACTAGGACATATGTATTATAAATATATTTAAGAAATATTCTTAATTTGAATAATTATTAGAAAAGTCAAGGGTTTTGATTGATAACATATTTTAACAGCCTGGCCCAATATCCAGTTTTTCAATCTGCAATATTCTTCAGTAGAATTTATAACATCATAATGAAGGGGAATGCTTTTACTTAGAATTGTCTGCCTAGTGTGTTATGATTTAAAAGATGTGGCATTGTCCTTGTAAAAGACTGACTAAAATCCTCAAAAAAATATTCTCGTAATTACTTGTGGATTGCAAACCAATTTAATTCTAGAAGTTTTTAACTACAGATTTTCTCCTGCTGTTTACTTCCAGCCAGTTTCCCAATTAATTCAAGTCCATTGTGTTTTGTCAGTTTATAAATTGTTTAAGAAGTTGCATGAACCCATGGATCATGTTCCAGGTCTTGTGGTGAAGTCTTCTCCTATTGTTTGTGCTTATTCACCTAATTATAGATTCTTAAGAATTCTTACTTGGGAATTAGAAGATAATGAGCATTGCTCACTGCCAACAGAGTTTAACTGTTCAAGTTTCTGAAATTCATTCTCAAAGCTTTTTTTCAAAAGGTTGTTTCTAAAACGTTGCAAATTCAAGTGTTTGTTTGGCTGTTCTTATTGACCTGTTGTCTGGTACAGTGGTCATAAGAATGCTGTTACTTTTCTTACTTTGTATTTTTTGATTTGCAAATGATTTTTGATGTTGTTTTATTTATTATAGATAGACCTTTTAAAACAATTCCATAATTTGAAAGTAGAGAAAGGAAGAAGTTTCCTTGATACCTGTTCAAAGGACTGGGGTTTAGGCTCTTTCCTTAATTTTCAGTTTTAGATCTAAGCTGCCAGTAGAGGTTTTCAGTAAACTAGTCCCTTCTAATTAGCACAAGCTGACAATTTACAGGTAGTGCTTTTAACAGTACGTAACTTCTTCATTGTTCAAAAAGAGCAAGAGAAAGTGCAAAATATGCAATAATAAATACAATATCTTAGAGCTTGTAAATATGGCAAAAAGGTACTCTGAAAGTATTAAATCGTTTTTATATTTTTAAAGGAGTCTGTAATCTCCAAGTTTTCCATGCAAGCTCTAAACTTAAATTATTTTTGGTAGTATTTTGAGGTTACTTTGTTGCATCCAACTTTTTTGGGTAAAAAGATAAGAGCTGCTTCCTCAGGGATTGCCATAACAGATTTTGTGTCTAGAAAATTTTACCAAAGGAAGTGCAAGTATATAGATACTCATGATGTAGTATCACTTTCTTTATTTTTATGGCAATAAAGGTGTTTTTTGAGGAAAAGAGCAATAACAACAACAAAAAACCTTTTTTCCTTCTTTTTTTTTTTCTTTTTCACAGGGGATAATATTTGGATGTGTATCCCACATGTTGGCAGTATCAATATAGGGGATCTGTTAAAACTAGCTGCCTACCAGTTGCCATAGTTACTGTAAGACAGTACACTGGTGTCACTATTTAGTGTGGTTCTACACCTCTGTGGAATCTGCTGGGTGAGCCTTCCTTAGGTGCCAGTCCTTCCCCCTCCCTCCAGCCTTCAGGTTGTCTAGTGTAACATAGAGAGCCACATTCCACACTGAGAGCACAGAGCAAAACCTGCTGCTGCTTGGAAGCTGGGTGGAAATCTGGAAACTGTTCTGCTGCATCAGGGGACCAGGGTCTTTTAGGTGGTTGTTGATATTTTTTGCTTAAATTCTATTTTGGAGAAGAGTAGGGGAAGGATAATGCCTAGTTAAAACAGTGCTTGTGTCCTAGTATATAAACCAGGGAAAATGAGAAGAAATCAAAATGTGTATCAACCAGAAAATTTGGAGATTGCTGTCTGATCGATACATAAGGCCAGGCAAGCTGGGTTCATGTTTACATCATGGCACAGTCAAGTGTGGCCATTAATGCAACTGGTAGGCAAAACTGTAGCTTCAGAAAGTTGTACTACTCCTTAAAGGTAAGATATGTGATCACAGAATAAGAAATAGCCAGCCTACTTAAAATGGCAGACCATGTTATAAAATCCCCTTCTAGCCTTTGCATAATTGGTTTTAGCTCATTGGTTCTTAGCCATTTAGGCAAGCTTATAAATTATGATAGCTAATTTCAGTGTTTAGCTTTTAGGTTTGCTTCTCCTAATAGTCACATGTATATAGTTTATTGTAAAGAGTTTTATTTGTTCAGAAAGCAATAACATACAAACTCATTAAAGCCAAAATCCAGTTTAACAGTGGCCACCTTTCTCATTTTTTGAATCTCAGCATGAGAGGAAGATGACAGTGGATGACTGTCATGATACAGTGTTGGAGAAGAGAGAATTCAGTACTGCTTCTCTTTTTTTGGTAGTCAGTGCTGCACATTTGCTCATTAACAAACGCATTAGCTCAAAATGTGCCTGGGGTACCATGTTCTTTGTTGACATCGCTTAGATTTATACCGCATTATCTAGCCATTCTTTTAAATGTGAAGTGTCTTGTTTTTGGGGTTTTTGTCTTCTTCAAAAACTTTTCTTGCAGATTTAAATCAAATTACTCAAAATTTAGAGGCAGTCTACAAAATATGGCTGTATTTTGTCTCGAATTGTTGTCTATTATGCTTGGAGCCTCAATGACACATAGTCTCTTATGAATAATGAATCATATTCCTACAATAATCAAGTCACAGAAAATAATGAGTAATAGCATGTCCAGGTGAAAATTGGAACTTCGTAAGTATTTTGAGTTTGACAGTGGCAGCAGGGAGGAGTTGGCAGTCTCAGCTACTCTGTGAGAAGTACTCCAAGGCCATTTTTTCATTACTTAAAGATTTCACATACACCGTGTTTCCCTATTTTATGAGAATGTTCAACTGCCAGATGCTTTCCTGACACCAAATATGACATCTACTGTTTCTTTACCATTCTTAAAACCTGCTAATGCTGCTATGGAGGATCAGCAAACTGATGAATCATATTTTGCTTCTGACTAAGCTGTGTTAGCTGTTGTGTATTTGCTTGTTTTCTTTAGGTCCTTACAAATTAGGTTTTTTTTGGTATCAAGAAAAAGTTCATTGTTTAGCTTCTTTTTGCCCCCTTTGAATACGAGCGCTGTATTTACATGACCTTTTTGATAGGATTTTTTTCCCTCCATCTCGAGGAGTTGTTAAGATTAGATACAACTGTGACTCCAAGTGCTTTTACTTTCTCTAGTTGCTATGGAATAAATTTCTTCTGACCCAGCTGATTTATTGGAGTACTTGGTCTCCCATGATTTGTGATTCTGGTGTGAGCTTGCACTGTGCTGTAGCTGTTGTTAGCTGACTGATTGCAGCTAGTGCCTGACTGATTAGCCAGTGCCTTTTTTCCTTGTCTTCACTTGGGGTGAAGACAAGGAAAAAAAGGCAGTGGCTAATTTTAGGGCTTTGAGGTCATCTCTTAGTACCTTTTCCATAACTTAGCTGCAATTCAACACTTTTCTAGACTGTCTTACTGCTGGTGTTCATATTAATTCTTTTATAACTTGTGCTATCCCTTCTATACTTTTTGTATCATTATATTTCAAAGATTTGTTGGTAAGTTTGTCCCCCACTCAATTTTTCATGCTTCTTTTTTTCTGTCTTATGCTTTTAAATTTTTAGAGCCTATTATGTATTATGTGTTGTCTGGAAACTGGAACTCATGTTTTTTGGTCTTTCACTAAAACCGTAGCTAATAGTGCTTGTGTACACTGTAGTTTTCCCCTGGCTGTATCTGAACAGATTGAAGAAATTTAAATTGTAAGGGAATGAAGCTTGATATCTGTTTTCATATTTAGTAAGAATAACCTCCCACCATGTTTGCTAGGTTTTATGGTACACTGGGGTGGCAGTAGCAACTCAAAAGTAGATGAGATCTGGGCAAATAAACCTGCAATAATGTAGGTATCCCTGGAATAAGTTTAAATATTCAGAGTCTGGGAGAGGACCAGATATCTTTTTAGTAGGTTTAATGGCAATTTCTATAGTGCAGTCAATATTCTTTATTTACTTGAGAAGCTCTTAAATATTTTTATCTCAATGTCCTTTATTATTGCTCACCTGGCTATTTTTTCTATGAAGTACTTAAATTTCAATATTCCTGGCACAATGAATCTTATTTAAGCTTTTAAAAATGCTGACAATTTCCTTATGAAGACTTTTATTTCAGTATAAAGTAGTGCTATAATTCATAATGCTGTTTCTGTATTTTTGCAGTATTTTTATAAAATCAGGAAGTTCTTTTCTGCTGATTTCTGCTTTGCTTTGGAATGAAGCTTCACCACCTTCCATGAAAACTGTCTGAATAAAACAGCTGCCATTTGTCTTTTCTGCATTATTTGTTTGAGGAGTGTAATCTTCATCCTTAATATGGTTCCATTCTGTGCTATTTCAGTGGTAATAGCTCTGTGCATATAAAACAATGCAAAAGATGTGAAGATGCTCCTGAGAACTAACAGGTGCTTATTTTAAAATGTTCTAATAATTAAAGCTTTTTTTTGTTTGTTTTTGTTTTTCTTTTGTTTTTGAATAGAATTAATCCTGAGAAACTTACAGACATTCAAAAGAGGCTGCAAGCATTCTTAGCTCAAGATCAGGAGTTAAAAGAGAAAGCTCAAAGGGTAAGTCATCTGCTTCCATGCAATTCTTGGGGCGTGTTGGTTGAATAGAACTGCAGTTTGAGTAACTGACCAGCTCTGACATGCCCTGGAAGCAGTGACTGGAACTGAAGAACAGCCAGAGATAATTGAGCACTTCTCTTAGGAGAGTAACATAAATTAGAGAGAACCGGAGTCTTCTGAGTGATGTCTAGTGACAGAAGAGGCACAAATATCTGTACAAAATTTCCATTTAAACCCATAAAAAGCCTTTCTTGTGAGAGTGGTTGAACACTAGAACAGCAAGGCTGTGCAGTCTCCAGATGCTGGTTATTAAAAGCTGGGTTCCTTCCTGAGCAGCCTGCCCTAGCTGATGTTGGTTTGAGCAGGCGCTTGCACTAGATTGTCTCTGAAGTTTCTTCTCAACTTCAACTTCTTGTTTCTTGGAAAGCTGGTTCAAAAAATGTCAAAATAATGCTTCTAATAAGAAAGGTGACTTAAAAATAGCAGATCACATTACTTGACTTGAAAAGTTAGAAATATGAAACCACGTAGGCCTCAACATGCCCACCTTGATCAATTTTTATTGTCATATATCCTGAATAGATGTGACAGTTTGTCCTTTCTCGCAGTAAAATCCAATGCATTGAATAAAGCATTTTAACTTTTGTTTGGATTTTAATGATCAGCAAAATAGCTTAGAATAGGTCTTCTGGATTAGATGGAGAATTATGTGAATGGGTTTATGAGTGGAATTTCTTTGCTGTGCTGGTTCATGCTGGGAGACTTCATGGGCAGACAATATGTGCATTTCACCACAGATTTGGGGAAGGTAGGGACTCTTCAAATAACTAAGTAGTTTCCTGGATGAGAATGAACTTGGTTGTAAAAGATACTTTCAGTGAAAGGTAGCCTGTGAAACATTTCTGGAAATTGCACTGGCTCTTGCTATCACTAAACATGTTTGCTGACCTTTCCCTGGTTTTATAATATTTTTAGGCCATGAACTCTTTGGAATGGAGCTTGCTGCTTTTTTTATTGAAGCACTGCAGCATGTTGGTTTTCTGAGGCTGGTTGGTTTGTTGGGGTTTTGTTTTGTTTTTGTTTTTGAATTGTGTATATCATTAGCCTGTAAATTCCGTAGTTATATCAAGTCTCTTCTAAACTATACAAAATCAAAAGCTCAAATTGAGATGCAGGAAAACACTGCTGGAAGGACAATAGGCAGATCCTTCATGTCATTTTTTCATATATATATATATATATATATATATATATATATATATATGTGTGTGTGTGTGTGTGTGTGTGTATATATGTATATGTGTGTATATATGTATATGTATGTATATATATGTCAAATTAAGAGAGTACCACCAAAGGCCACATGATGAGAAATCCAGAAATGCCAAAGCCTGAGAAATACATGATTGCAGAGATTTTGGATTAGTGTTAATAACTTTTTATTTGTATGAGCTAGTGTGGGCATTTATGACACTTGAAGGTATACTGGTAAACCTGAGTGGTAGGGTAAAATGAGAAGAGGATTGTGAAAGCTTGGAGAAACCAGGAGTTTTAAGCTTTCTATTGAACTGGGATGTAAAATGAGTCAAGTTGAAATATTTAAAACTCTTGAGATTCATCTCAGTTTTAGATGTCCTCTGTGAGTTAGTCTGCCTGAACTTCTTTTATAGCTGATAGGGTGGAATAAGCACTTCTACAATGCCTCCTGGCACAGATACCTTAAAACCCCTTTGGGATGGATGGATGAATGGTGGTTTTTTTGTGCTGCAGAGGTAGGCTGTGTGATGTGACCTATCTTGGAGGCCTGCAGTAGGGACACTTAGTGAGTCAGAGGAATGCCATTCTTTCCTAAACAAGGAGATTTAAATCAAAGTGCCTGAGGAGCTCAGTACTAGCTTTGTAAATAAAATGTCTAAGGCAGTGTTCTTAGGGAATGCTTTTAAAAACTATTTTTGGCGTTTAGGTATTCCAGGTTTTGTAGTGCATAGAGCATTACTTGAAGCAGTGTGGAATGTCAGTGTAAGCTTCATCCTGGCGCTGCACAAATCAGAGGCACTGGTGTCACATTCACCTCTAGCTGCCACGGGAAGTTGCAGCTACACCAGTTTATGTCAGAAGTGACAGAGCAGCTGGCTGGGGGAGGATGAGAGTAGGAGTAATCCAGCATCATCTTACTTGGAATGAAAACACTAACAAAACTTTGTTTCTGCCTTTGGCTTTTTAATCTCTTAAGAGGCAGAGAAGGATCATTCTGAATTGAGCAGAGGAATAATAAAATTTCAAAATAGCCCAAGAGTAAAATGGAACATGGGCTGTCTGTCAGTATTGCAGATAGAAACTTAAATTCATTTTAAAAAAATTTAATTGCCATATAATTACTCTTTGAGACCATTTTTGTTGCAGTTTTTAATTTATTGGTAGCAGAGAAGTGTCATTCTTGCAGGCAAGCTGTAAATAACATTCAGTTTTTGAAAAACTTGAAGTATGGACAAGTGGTTTATCACAGAAGTGTCCCTCCTTAATAAGGTAACTATGAATGTTCAGACATACTATGCAAATATGCCCAAGTAGTCTTACATGTCAATGTGAATAAAACAATAAAATGAATGCAAATGAAATCCTGACCTTGGATCCTTATCTGAAATGCTGGATTTTTCAGAGCGTGGGTGTTACGTTGTCTAGGCTGTCTGTTGCAAGCTGCCAAGTTCTTGACATTTGTAGTGTAAGAAATAAATTCCCAACCTGAATGGATGAGATAGCAGTGAAACAGCACAGCTATGCACAGTAGTTTGGATAGGGTGGTCATCTACCATCAGGTTTTGAGGGCATGAGGCCCAAGTTTTTGTGTCCTCTAAGCTTGTTGATTTACTTCAAGGTGCCTTTACTTTTTTTGAAAATAGAATGTTCTTGATTGCTAATTGCTTCAACAAACTTCATGGTTCATTTAGTAGGACATAGCTCCCCTGCTGTTGCTTGGAAAGACAGTTTGAATCAGATCAGGACTCCTTTGAAACCTTTGCAGTTGTTCTTATGGACTGGCGCTGCCTTTTGGCATTTCTTGTAATTTTAATATTTAATATGTCAGTTCGGCCAGTTCTGGAAAACAGTTTAAAAAAAGAATCTTTTTTTCTTGCCAGTTTGAATGTTATTGTGGCACTGAAGTGATGTATGTCCATTAAATTCTTCATGACACCCAGAGGGATGTGCAGGGTGTTACAGCCTGAGATTCCAGCCACATCCTGTTACTTTTGAATTACTGTCAAAACAGCACATCAGTTGAATTGTGTGCATTTTAATACTTACAACAGTTATCCAGGAAATAGATCAATAAATCAAAATTTAAAGGTAGTAAATTCCTAGAGCATGGTACTTTTTTCCTTATGTATTTCCAGTACTTGTACAATAATCTCCACTGCTTTTGGAGACCTGTAGCTACTACTCTAGTACAGCTGTAATATGTTAATGATGCCCAACCATAACATTTT
Source organism: Haemorhous mexicanus (assembly GCF_027477595.1). Taxonomy (NCBI): domain Eukaryota; kingdom Metazoa; phylum Chordata; class Aves; order Passeriformes; family Fringillidae; genus Haemorhous; species Haemorhous mexicanus. Next base: position 47,389,821 of record NC_082342.1, read on the forward strand.
CCACAGAAATTATTGCATATGATATTTTTGCAGTGTTCAGTTATTTTTAAAAAAGCCTTGAAAGTGATATCAAACAGCAGATATGGCAGGGGACAACAGCAATTGTAAAATAGCAGGGAAGAAGTTCAGACTGACTAAACTTTTTCTCCCTCAGCTCCAGTGTGTGTGTACAGGCTGAGGAAGTCTCAGAATAACTGAATAAAATCCAACTGAGATGACAGAGTTTTATTCAGAGGTTGAAGTCAACACACTGAAATCAAATGAAAAAATCAAAGCAAATGGCTTGATTTCTCTTCTTGTAAACTAGAACAGCTCTTCTATGCATTTGTTTGGTGTTTCATTCTTACTTATTGTTGGGCTTGAAAAGCATGCAAAAGTTGTGTTCTTTCTGCCCTTTATAGTTTGTTAATTTCTAGACCACGTGTATGAAATATATACTAGTAAGGTAAATGGATGGCTTTATCAGTTATCCAAGAGACCCAATGAGATTTCAACCCTATAGCAAGTAGTGACTCATGTAGATATTCAGATCTGCAAATCTTAGATTCACAGGAAGGATACTTCTTTTTTAATCTACTTTTTTTTTTCATCTGTCACTGCAGAGAAAAAAGAGGCTTTCATTGATTTTTGTCACTTGCTAGACAGCAGTAGATTAATGAGATCTGTCAAATGTGAAGCCTTTTCCTAAACATTCTAATTACCTTTGTAAAATGATTAATAATTCCATGTGAGCAAAGAAGTGTTTGATGTAAGTATTCCACATCTCAATCTTGGTAGCAGCTGAATGAATTGAGCTCACACTTTCCACAGCTAAAATTAATTGAAAGACATAATCAGGAAGGAAGCTTTACCCAAAAACCCCTCAGCATTAGGAAAAACAGGCAAATGAAAATTTACTTTTATAGTGCATTAATGGGTAGCTTGCAGAGTATCTCTTAGCTCTACATACCTTACAATCATTTTTATTTCTGTTTACTCAGGAGAAAAGAATGAGTTTATAACATTGCTTAATTTCTTGTATTATCTTTCATTTTACCTTTTGAAGTGTTTTTTATTCTCTTACAAGCATTTAAAGAATCCCCGTAAGATATCAATGCTCCTGACTGTTGAGTGTTTGCTCCTCTACCTGAGGTTAACAAGAAATAGATTTTTTTTTAAATTCCACATGAATTATTAACACAGTAGTTTTCTCCAGTAGGTGCCTATACATAAGAGATTATAGGATGCTTGAATGTAAGTCTCTGAGCTTAACTTGCTGTTGTTATTAGTGTTTGATGGTTTAAGCCTCATGGTAGGAGTTCTGGCATGTGTCAGAAATGAGGTTCTGAACAATAGAAATCCAAGGATCTTTTCTGATACTTGAAATATACCAGTATTTATGCTGCTGCTGCTACGTAGAACTAGACTATGTAGAAGAAGCATGAGAAGAAGGAGAATCTTTCCTTTTGGGAAGGACAGCAGAAAAATGCAATGCAAGATAAGGTTATTCTCCTATGCAGTGCTTCCAGTTTTTTTGGAGAAAGTCTGTGATTAATTGAGACTTCATCCTTGGACTGGTCTTAATAGGTGTTGTATAGGGAATTTGTCTTGGTCAGCTGAGTTGCATCATTAACTGTGTGCATGTGATGATGATGGTAAATGTAAGGTAATATGAAACATCTTAGACCACAGTGAAGTGCAGCTATATTGAGTGGAATAACTTCCTACTTGTGGCAAAGATTAAGTCAGGACACCTCAGATGGATAGCAACAAAGTCTATTTGAAGTTCCACATAATTTAGATATTGGAATAGCATAACATTCAGAAAAGCTAGGAGAAAAAAAATCAAATTGAATCAGTGATGTCTCCTTCTGACTAATCTGTCATATTTTTTTTCTAGGAGAATATAACATGACATACTGTTGGGAAATTCAGTCAATTCAGCCAGTGTGAATGTAATGAAATATTTGAGTACTTGAAGTTGCATCACTTCTGTAGTAGTGATAAATTTTGTCTGATGAGTACTTTAAAATTTCACTCTGAAATCCATGTTAGATTACCTAATAGTGAAATTCTATTTTGTGTTTAGAGCAACAATATAATGTTTATTTCTTGTGTTGGTAATTGAATGGTGTCTTTTTTTGTTGAATACTTCCATTTTTCTTTCAGTGCTTTGTATCCTACTTGCGTTCAGTTTACTTAATGAAGAACAAGGAAGTGTTTGATGTTTTCAAATTGCCTCTAGCTGAATATGCTCTGTAAGTATGGTCAACTTAAAATATGAAAGCTGTATAGTTAGACATTTTGCAGTCTTTAAATAGCTGTTTTGATTGTGTTAACACACAGAATTGGTCTTCTAGTCTTCCAGGGTATTTAGTTTCATATTCATGCTGAGCTTTTGCATATTTTCAAGAGCATTCTAAATGGAAATTATGTGTAAAAGCAATACATGCTGTACAGAGGAATAACTTAGGGCAGAAGGTACATTTGCTATATGCACTAGAAGACATAACTTCTGAAGTAAAAGGATAGAGAATAATGTTTTGATGTTTTTCCCCTCCTCAGATTTGCCCTTCAGCCTCATTGCTAAATACCAGCCTGTAAAGTGTATTATTTAAAAAGAAATTGGAGGTGTCTAAAGACTATGTATTGGAGTCTCATTTTGAGTATGATTTGGACATTTCTCTTTGGCCATCAATTACTTTTCAGAAGATTCAGTGTGTTTAGTAAAGATGAAGCATCTGCCCTAGACTGAATAACATCTATTTTGCTGTGTCTATTTTTGTACATATATGTGAATCATTCCATATTTTGTATGGGAGGGAAATTAATTTTGACAGGTTGACTGTACAGATGACAGCCCCTTGAAATTGTTTTAAGATGTGAAGTTTTCGAAATCTCATGGGGACGCAGGGTAGTCATAAGGGAGCAGCAAGGTGTTCAAAGGTTCACAGTAAATTAATTTGATATGTGTGGAATTTCATACAGAGAAGGCTAATTTGCCAGCACATGGTATAATGAAGTAAAATGTGACAAATTACTAGACTCTGGAGCACCTGGTCTTTCTGTGCTGTGCTGTCATTAACATGATTATGCTTTTTAAGATACATAAGCCTATTATAAAAGATGCTTTTTAACTTCATGGACTGAGACATTTTGGAAAAGGAGAACTAGCATAAGTTGAAAAATTTTTGCTACATGCAATGCCTGACCCTTCTCTTGTGTGGTTTGTCAACATCTTTAAAATCTGTTGTAGGTCTTACAGTGCTATGAATGTTAGGAATAGTGGCAGAAGATTAGGGCTAAGAGGGATAACCACACAAATTCAGCCAGTGTTAGGAACAGAGTAGCAGATGGTGGTAATGCTGAATTTTCAGAATCCCAGTGCCTCTTACTGGATTTCAGCATGATTTGCCATCTAGTATCTGTAGATGGAGTAGTCTACAGTTCCGTTCTTCTCAGGTCTGTGCACCCAGATTTGGACCTTCCTCAAAATAATTCTGAGTCTCAGCTTTGGAAAGCTACTGATGTCATTCCTGTAATAAAATGCAAGAAACCAGTCAGTTGTTTGGAGAGAGTAGGAGAGGTTTAGTCAAGGCTGTGAAATATGTGGCAGTATAATCAAAAAGTCAGAAGATAATAAATCTGGGAGATAATTTGGAGATTCTGTTCTAGTTTGCTTGCACTCTTCTTCCCCACTCTCCAGACTGCTAGTCTAACTAAAATACACCCTGCAGTTCAGTGCACAGCCACTGATACATGGATCAGTCATCTTCATTTATATGAAAGTCTCTCAAAGTCTGGTATGTTTGAATTTTGCATCCAGAACCAACCTTGGCTTCCATTCTGCACACAAACTTACGGCAAAACCTGAAATGAGAATCCTTTCTTCCCTTTACCTTCTGTGTGCATTTTCTGAAAGTACTTAAGCCTTTCCGTGGAGATTTACTGCTAGCCTGATAGATATTGCTCCACTAAAAATCCTGCAGAGAAAAGAGGCTGCTTAATGCCCCTGTCAGGTTTGCATTGCAGGCTGTTGCCCACATTCCCCATTGCTCTCCTGCTTTGCATGTCTGTGCTCTGAGATTCTCTTAAACTCTGTTGATTGAGTCTGCAGAAAAGCAAGTATTTTTCACTTTTATATGTTATAAAAGATCATATATATATATACATACACACACACACACACATATATATGTAGAACAAAATATATTAAAAATGTATGCACACACACACACACACACACACACACACACACACATCTATTCTATCGATTGATTGCCTTTAAGCTAGGGTGCATTACTATTCTCTCCAGTATTCTCTCATTATAAATTGCTATCAAGAATAATTTGCTGGAGGACGACTTGTGTAGGCCTTGTGTTAACATAGGCAGCCTTTAAGTCTGATGAAGGAGAAGCTCAATGCTTGCATTAAAAAGATAAATTTGTCTTTTGATTGCAAAGGACAGCTTTGAAAGCATAAGAAAATGTAAACAAATAATGGGGTGAAAAGGAATAATTACATAGTCTGGTCTCCTGGAGAGGAGACAGTGTTTTGAAATATTTTCTTTCTCAGGCACTTTATGTTGCTAGCTGCTAACACATACATATATATCTATACACTGTTCTCTAGGGGCAGTTCTTAACAGGTGAGTGTGCTCCATGGACAGGTTAGTCACAGTTCTAAGGGGAAGGGAAGGTAATTTCCTTTGTGACTGTAGTCATGTCTTTCAGGAGAAATGCAGCATATTTTCCTGTTTCTCCCTGTATTGGTACACAGAGAATAAATAAAACAAGTTGAGGCCAAATTATGGGGAAAATGTCAGATACACACTCCTTAGTATCCAGATAGTTCTGCAAGTATTAAAAAGCAGTAGGTAGCTGCAGGTGCTGTCAGGACTGAAATGGGTGATATCAGAATACATGATCTGTCTGTCCACATCTGTCTGTCCTTTCACTAACCAGTGAAAGCACCCACTGCACTCTTGTTGCCACCCTTGGCCTGACCCTTACTGCATGGTCAGGGCAGAAGGTTTTATTTATTACCTTGTTCAGGGCTGTCTGTCTCATCCTCAGGCAGTGCCCATTGCAGTCTTTGCATGTCTTGTCATCTCTTTGTTGGTTCCTGGCCCTCCTTCTGGCTCTCCTTGTACTTACTTTACTACATGCTCAAAGATAGCTCCTAATTACTTTTCCCCTATTGTTTCCAGTCTTCATGCACCTGTAGCCAGACTTACTGTTACTCATGCTGTTACCTGGTTACCTGGTTAATGTCCAGCCATTTGCAGAGTTTGGGCATTCCTCATTGAGTTTCCCCTCAGCCACCTGAGCTTCTGTAACTGCTTCTGTAAACTTTTGCCTACAGCTTTTTGAAGAATCTGCAGTCTCCTCAGTCCAGGGTCATTATTCTCTTAGTCATCATCCTCATTTCTTCTAGGATCTTGAGCTATCTTCCCTCATTCTGCAGCCGAGCTGGCTATTGATCTTCACTCACCTTGGAAGTGAATGTACTTGCATATGCATGAGTAGCAGTTCCAGTAGAGTGCCTATCAGAGCTGGCTAAGCCAGTTAACTTGGAGAAAGGGTTTTTAATGCACTCTAGACAACCTTGTTGCTTGTGCTCTGCTGTGTTGCCCTCTGAGCAGGTGTCAAGGTGGCTCAGGTACCAAGGAGCACCGCCAGGCTTTGGAGCTGCAATATGGAGGTTCCTTTTCCTTTTTTAAGGAAGACTACATCTTGGCCTTCTGAATTATTAGATTGCAGCCATGACATCCTCTTTGTTCTCCTTCTCTTTGGTCCTGACCCATGAAGTCTTGACTAGAATAGCTTGGCCCTCCTTATTATTAATAGAGTGCCAGGCATTTGAACTCCTTAATGGAGAGGAATAAAGCTGGCTGGTAAAGTAAATAGCACAGCAAACACAATTTCTCTGTTCATTTTGGTTATTAATCAGACCATCTGGAAAGCCTGTTAGTTCAGCTTTGTGTCTTTTCAGTTGATGTGAGTTCTCCTGTTTTCAAATGGTTGCTCATCCTCTCTTCTGATAACATTTTAAATGTTAAATGTGGATGTAGCATATATTGCTAGGCAAGTAATACATATTTCTTCTCTTGAAATAGCTTCTGGGAGTATTTAACCTTTTCCAACCTATTTTAGGTCTTTGTCTGAACCTGTTCTACAGTCAAAGTAATCTCTATGATGTGTTTTTATGTGTTCATATCATTCTGAAGTAGTTCACTAATGCAATATGTCTATATGTAGTAAATGTGATAAGTTAATATCAGACTAAATCAGTAACTTGTGTAAAATTGTTCTGAAGCAGTTCTTTACAGCTGGCTCATGTTTGAAAAAGGACTAGTAATCTTCTAGGAGTAAATCAGGAACCGTTGTCAAACTTAAAATTTTAAGATTTTACTGGTCTTACATTTGTTTTTTGCAAAGATAGATTTTGCTTTGAGTGTCTAAGATTTGGTCTTTCTAAAGAGTTGAGAGGTGTCAAGTTTTTCTCTTATCCTAGTAGAGGCAAAGTAAAGTTACCATGCTAATATAAACATACTCCAAGTCTGTGTTATAAGCACAATTATCAAACCTTAGAAGAGGCAGTATTTTAAGTCCATTACACTCTTCATTTGAATTCATTTAAAAAAAAAGTTGACGCTTGATCTTCATTATTCACTGGAAACAAAAGTGGTCATTCTCCTTAAAACCATACATTGTTATTTCTTTGAGGTTTTATTCTTTTAATTTATTTCCTGAAAGTCCTTGTGAACTTGCTACTAAATTGACAAAGGTACTTGAGCATTATAGGTCATTTGTGTGGTTACTTCTATGCATTCCCTAATCAGCATTAGGTAATGCTGATGTCTGGCCACCTTGTTTTCAGTTGAGGAGTAGAACTGTCAGCTGTACTTTGATTTATAGTAGCAAAACACTCCCTTGGTTTCAGTACTGCCTTTAGAAACTGATTTCAAATGTCTTTCTAGAAGAGCTTGCTCTTAAGAAGTCATTGCATTTCACACCAAAATACGAAACAGGATTGTTTGGTTTGTCAGCTGAAACGTTGTTGCCGTTTAAAGACTAACATAGTCTGAAGACTGCACTGTGGTGTTAGTGTGTTTTTAGTGTTGTCTGTTAGGATTTATGAAATCTCACTAAATAACTTACCTGCTTTTTGTCTGTCTTCATCAGAAAACCCTGCACATTTCTTATTCCAAATGAGTGTGTGAAATGGTAGCACTAAAGTAAAAAAATAACTGCAACTTCAGTCATAGTAGGATTGTGGTCTGAGTGGCATGTAATGAATTATTGAGAACTAATGTCCTTTGTAGTTTATGAAAAGAAAGACTGGTTCATAACATTGAGTTGTTGTAGTATGACTGAACTATAGATTTAGTGAATAATTAAGAAACAGTTTCTAAAGAAACTGTCAAATCTTAAAATACGGGGAAGCTTTTAGCAGTAGTAGAATGTCCAGACTGTTTGTCCCAGATTTTTCTCCGTTTGGAATATACTATGAAAAAGAGGCAGTAATGAACCAAAGCACTGACATTTCTTTGAGAAGTTATGTATTAAAAGTATTGGGGGATTATTTAATACACTTTTTCTAAGCTTATCTACTATTACTGTCTTACCAAATAAATGTGACCTCTTCTCTCCTTCTGCCTGAGGTCTGTATTCTTTTGGAAGTAATTTGAATTCTGATAGCACTAGTCTTTTTTTGGTAGTTTTGCTAAGGAGTGAAGAAAAAATTGCCAAGACTAACTGACAATTAATTTTATTCAGTTATTAAAGTAAGACGTCAGTGCAGTACGGCAGTCTGGCAAGTGGAATTTCATATTTGAATGACAGAAGGTCTGTGATGTGAAGTCTTGTCCACATCATGGGCTGCTCTTTCTGTTTTGTAACTTTTGCTGAACAGAGAAGAGTTTTTCACCTTGTCAGACTTTTTTATGTATGTGTATTCCTGATCTTTGATGCTAGCTCTGGAGGTGTAGAAGAAAAGCTCTGATAAAATCAGAGTTTTCAACCCTGTGTACCTTGTGCCTGTCTGCTTGTGAAAGAGAAGTGGGCACTGGTTGTGTAGTTGCCATGCAGTATTGCTGCTTGCATTGCTTTGTCAACACTTGACAACAATACTTTATGTAGAATAATGTGAAATCTGGAAGAGCAAAAAAGTGTTTGTCGTCCAAAGGATTTGGTTTTTGCAACTTCGATCTCCTGGCTGAAGAGATTGAATGCAGCAATCTCTTGATGTGTGTTTTGCTGTGCCTGGTGTTGAGGCCCAATTCCAGGTTTGAATGGCTTCCAGCTGCTGCAGTGAAGCATTACATCTGCTGTTTGGTTATTTCCATTACAGTTAGTCAATAGGCCAACTTTAACACATCATTTCATTGCAAAGGTAATTAGTGTTTGCTGTCAAACAGTAAAACAAGTTTAAGATCGCTAGTAGCTTCAATTTCAGTTCCCAACGGTGTTGAGTTATCCTCTGCACTGTCAGCAAATGTGCAAAATACGTTGGATTAAAACATCCTTTGATCTTTTTAAATAAAATTCTGTTTGCTTTGTTTTTGCTGTTAATTGCATGTGGAACAGTACTGAATTATCAGAAACACTAAACCAAAATTTTTACATTAAAAATAAACTTTATTTGTTGGAATATTTGTTCTTTATCCTAACATTGTGGATTGCTGTTTGGGTTTGTGTCTATTTTTAGCCTGTGGCTGGTAGCAAAAGTACCCTGTTTAAGCACAGGTGTGATTACAATTGGGTTTTTTTGTTTATTTAAGCAGGGCATTCCTTTTGACTAGCCTTTCCCATTGGCTACCATTAAAAGTTCAGGGCTCTCCAGAGCCTACAGTGCACTCTTGCTGCTCTGCAGTATCTTTTGGGTGCTTAATCAACTGTTTATAATGACATTTCTGCTGGGTAGTATGGATTAGATATTTCTCCTGTGCTATAACTTGGGTTCCTTTCAGAGGCTGTGTAGTGAAAATAAGAAATTATGCTATCTACTTGAACAGCATTGAGAGGAAAGGTGGTGTATGGCTGTGCATGTTTTGAATTGAAAGAGGCTAGTCTTTTACAGGTGTGGGTGCCTGTAGTCACTGTATTTGGTTAAATCCTTTATTCCTTTGTTAAGTGTGTGTACAAGCACCAGGTGCTACTTTCAGTTCTGTGTCATGGGTTCTCTATGTGTTCCTTGCAGCAGTACCAGTGTCCCCTCACATTTTTTAGTCACCTAATGAGATGGCTCATGAACTCTGAAATCAGAGTTGCCTTTTTTTTTAAATTTGGATATGACAGGGTCAAGTGTATTAACAGTGGACAGTTACAAAGTTTGTTGAAGTCAGATGGGCTGTTGGAGTCAGGGTATCTGTTCCCATGCAGTGTTCTCCACTATTTTTGCTAGACAGGATTTATGCTTTTTCTGCAATTTTTGCCCCTTCATGTATAGTATAACTTTGAATTGTCATGAATAACTGCATAAAAGAATAGCTTTGCTGGCACTGTTAGTTATATATGCCATGCAGGTAAAGCCTTGCTGTAGAGAGGTGGAAGCAGGTGAAATTGCCTTTAAGGGAGAATTGTCCCTCCCCTAGCTTTTGCTGCAGTTAGTCATTCATCCATACCATGTTTGTTCTGCCGATCTCAGTCACTGTGAGGTCAGGGGGGATAATGTTCTGGGTGTGCTTCCAGTAGTGAAGGGCACTTGACAGATCAGTGTTATCTCAGTCCTTGACATGAAATCCATGTGTTTTCAATACCAAATTACATTGGCATTTCTTCCACCATTATTTACCGTGAATCATAGGTAGTTAATTGGCTCTTATCTGCAACTTACCAGCTTCTTTGTTTACTTTCCTTCCTGGGAGGCTTGTAAATGTTATTGAGAGTTCTCATTTATTTCATCTCGCTTCCTCTTCCAATGTTCACTTGTATTCTAGACTTTTTTAAATGTGTTGATCAAAATGTATCAATATGAATTATAATTGAAATTGAATCACTTGAGCAATCAATGAGAGCTTCTAATTTAGTCAAATTTTGTGTATCTGCCTTTTAAATTTATTTGGTTAATTCCATGTTTCAGTTCACTTGGTCTTGCCATGGCACCTCGTGTGAGATTCCTTCAAAGAGTTCGGAAGCAGCTGAGTGCAGATGAGGCAGCCAGTGAGACAGACCCTTTGGAGGAGACAGAGCAAAATGAGAATGCCCTCACCTTGGTAAATGAAGAAACAGTGGAGAAATGTGAAACTAATGTCAGTGGAAAAACATCAGTTAACAAAACAAAGGAAAAGCAGAGAAGAAAAGAAGCTGAGGAATGTTCTGTTTCTAGTGGAAGTGCTGAGGAGAGTGGTGAGTCTGAGGATGAATCGAAAGGGGTGTCTGAGGAAGAGGAAAAAGAAGTTCATGTACCTAACAGGGTACCAAACTCAGACTCCAGGCAGTTCTTTGAAGATGATGATGATGACGAGGACGATACTGAAGGTCTTGATTTGCTGACAGTGAAACAACGGGATGTTTTTGGTGTGGAAGCTAAAGAGAATCCAGCACCGGTAAGTGTGCTTTATAGTAAGTCTTGTGAATCTTAATCATTTTTTATTGGACTTGCTCCAAGGAAGGAGGAGAGGAAAAGAGGAAATTCTGCTCTTAGCAGAATACTCGTTTGAAGTCGGACGTGTTGTGCATAGGTATCAGAGGTCGTAAATACTCCCAGAAGATCAGTGGTGTGACTGAGCTTTCATGGTTTTAAGCTGTTAGCACAGTTTTACCTGCATAATGAATATCCTTGTACTCGCTTTAATTTATGAATAATGTGACTCGAAAACCTGGGAAATTTTGACAGTTTTAGTTCTTATCCCTTCCTAATTTGCTTGTACCTCTCTAAAGAGCTGCCACTTTCAGTCATAATTTTGATGCTGAACCACGGTTTATAGCACTGGGAACTGAATTGCAATACACAATGAGCCACTTCCCAACAGAAATCATAGCAGAATGGTCTTTACAAGAATGTAACCTTCAAACAATGACTTTTACTTTTAACAGGACCATTCCTATTAGAATTGAGCCAGTATCAAAGAGAGAGAGAAAGTGCACATGTTTCTTGGGAGGCATGTCTATAAAGGTTTATGGAAAGTATTCATAAGTAAATCTTTCATTTCCTTGGCACATAGCTTTATAATTTTGATTTCTTTGTCCTTGGTATTCTGAGAAATATTTCTTTCTTTTAATCTTTAAATACAGTGTTACAGGAATGGGAGTTTGGGGTTTTTTTTAAATTTTTTTGTAATTTCTGTAAAGCAGATTTGGTATGTGCATACTGGGATTTCTTTTTTTTTTTTTCTTATTTTTTTTTTCTTTTTTTTTTTTTGGTGTATCCTTTACTGTCTGGCAACTGTATTTCTGTAGTAAAAAGATAGAAGCAAAATAACCATCTGGTTTGGCAAGGTTTTCTTCTGAACTTAGATGCATTCAAGGGCAACCTCTTGTTAAGCAAAATATTTGTTTTTCCAACTTTTATTTTAAATCTTTCTTTTTCTTCGTTTTATGGGCTATTACTTAACACAGGGCACTTACCATGACCTTGAATCTAATCATCCTACTATCTGCATTAATAAGCAGCATCTTTCCTTTGGTATGTAGTGAAGTATGAACTAGTTTTATCAGCTGTCATTGTCAAAGATGAGCAGCTGCACAGTGATCTGACTACTGCCTGCACTCTCCTCTCTACTGTGAGGAGGCTGACACAGGTTGCAATCTCATCTGAGAACTGTGGAAGCAGAGTTAACTTTCTGTTCCTGTTACTCTCAGCCTGAGAGGTTCAACTCAGTCATGGCCACTGCCTGGCAGTAGCTTATATTTATTAATAAATTTCAGTTTTGTGTAGGGAAGAACTTTGTGTTTTAAAAGCAAAGTGGAGTAAAACATCTGTGCCTTATTTAAAGAATGATCATCTCATGGCTTTTTTATTGCTTCTACAATTTTGCATGCTGAAATACACAAACAATTTCATGCTGTTTTTAGTATGTTGCAAGGTTTTCTTCAGGAAATGGTGAAAGGTGAAAGTTTTAGGTAAAAGAATGAGCAGAAAAAAATTTATGAGAAATACAAGTGATTTAGAAAGTAATTTGTAACCACACTGGCTAACCTTTCTAGAGTTTTCCAGCATTAAGCATTTATAGCTTATATTATGTTCAGGTAACTCGGGCATTATTTTCTGTGATACAATTTTTAATAACTGCTGTAAGGGTTAGTAGTTCATGACTGGTGTGCAAGTGCAGAAGACTTTGTACCACCTAAAAGCTCTGGTACATGGAGGCATAGTAAGAAAACACTAAGTGTCTCTTCTAAGCAGCTGAGAAGAAAAAAAATTGGAAAGTTTCAAGGTCTGTGTCAATAAAAACTTAAGCTCCTTCAGAAAGCCTATAGTAGGGAAATTCATGGTTTTTAGAAAGTCAAAATGCAGAGCAGACTGTTTAACTTGATCAATGCCTGCAGTAGTGTGGGGTTTATTACATGTGATACTGTGAAAATTATTGATAAATTGTGGAATGCTTTAAATGTAAGGATTCTGTTTTTAATAAGTATAAGAGAATAAAGATTTCTGTCATTAACCATATTAACTTTTAAGGTTTAGTTATAGGAGTGCAACATAGTAGAAATTACATTAAAAGACTTGGGCGTTGTGCATTTTTTATTTGATATAACTCAGCACCTCATTTTCTGAATGCTAAGATGAAATTGATAATGTGCAACAACTTTTATATATTTTTTCCATTTTTTTATTTCTTGGATAGGAGTTCTGAAGTGGTTATTATTGCATTAAGATGGATCAGTTAATATTTAAAGCGTTAGTATTCTGGGGTGTGAGAAGCACTGAGCAGTGTGAATGCAGCTTTCCTGGTGCTGTGTGTTGCAGTGTCCTTCCAGGAAGGACTCAGGAACCAGTTTGCTGCATTAATTAGTAGTAGGAAAGGCTGCAGAGAGCCTAGGAGTGTGAACACAGAGGGTATAGTCAGCTGCATTAGTTAGGAGGATTTTTTAGAAAATCTGTTCTGTGTGCTAAATAAGATAGGAGCCCTTTGCAAACACTGGCATGTGGTTATTTAATTTGGGGTTTATGAATATGCCCATAAAGATTGAATTCAGTTTGCATTTATGCTTTTAATGTGTATAATTGATTGTGCAATTTCCCTATTCCTGCTTTAGGCTTCTCGTCCTAAAAGCAGTTCCAAAGCAGTCCTGCTGTGGTTATTGAGCTCCAGGACATTTTTTGTAAATGGAAACATTAGGTTTAGTTTCAGTTTTTGAATTGCTGGTGTTAGAGACACCATTACTTCCTCATCCTTGTCTCTACCCTAGTCCCTCCAATGGAAGAAGGAACAAGGGGGAATGTTAGGCTGGCTCTGATGTGGAGCTCTGACCTTTGCTTATAAGTGGAGTTGGCTCATCTGTCTTTCTACCAAGGGAAAGGAGCTGGTCAAAAAGAGCAGGGGTTATTTAAACTGATGACAGACTCCAAGGGGATTTGTGGGATTTTCGTAGAACAGTTTGTTTTTGATGAATGTACGTGGTACCCAGCCTAACTGTAGAAGAGGTTATGGTGTGAAGTGTGACACATCCAGTGTTAATCCTTCTAACACTGTGACTTGTGGCTCAGTTTCGCTCTTTCCCTTTCTTGGTGTGTGTCCCTTGGCTGCATGTGTACTTTGTCATTTTGTGATAACACATATGAAAGAAAAATCTGTTTTGTGCATTGCTGTATAAAAGGAGAAACTTTGGATAAGTTGAAAGACCTTGGCAGATATTACAATTTTGTTGTGAGCTTCCTAGCTTATTTTTTTAAGAGATAGTCACTGGCTGCTCTATTTATGAGTTTTACTTTGATATGTCAGGATTTTTAGTTGGTGGTCTAACTCATGGGACTTATTTAGATAAGTATAGTGTTCTTATGCATAAAAAGAAGGTCAGCTATATGCATAGAGACATTAGCAGATAGGCAGTATTTAGCTGTTGTGTTAACATTATGGAAATTGTTCTTTTAAAGTGCATTTAACAGTATTAGCAGTATTGATGTTGTTGCAAAGACTGTAAGTACTCCCTGGTTACAAACTTTGTTTCTAATGCTAATTTTATGAAATTGCTTTTTGCATTTGGCAATTCAAAGGCTATACTTGTTCAGCTTCTATCATAATTTATTTTGAGAACTAAGATTAAACCTATAATATTTTTATTGGTTTTGTTTATATTTTAATTTTAGTCAACTTGTCAAACATTGCATACTGTCAGACTTCTCTTCTGCTCTGGAATTTTCTGTTTTAGTGTGGAAAATACTAGATTACTGAGTTCTTAGAGTTGCTCTGGCTTACTCCCTGCTTCCCCATCCCTTGTTTTACGGACTCCTAAAACTTCTCAGGTTTTTTCCAGTTGCTGCTTGGAACACTGTAACAAGCAAAAGCATACAGGGAGCTGCCTTGAATAGTACTTGCAGATTCCTTGGAGTTATTCTGGCTCTTGGAGAGCATGCTGTTTGAATATTGTGACTATGGAAGGAAATTATTTTATGTGCTGTGATTCTGTCTGAGCTATTTGTCTTGCCTAGCAATCCATTATTCTTACATACATGAAATTTTCTTAACCTCTCAAACACATGAAACAAGCATTGTAAAGTGGCATGGCATGACCTGGATATGTACATATTGATAAAAGCAGGAAAGAATGAGACAAAGGTAAATCTCCCTAACTAGCAATGATGGGTGAGTCTGTATCAAGAAACAGAGAGTAGTAGCTCCTTGTAATGTGGACTTTGCATGTGACATAGATCAAGGAAACATCATATTATATGCACCAAAATGAGGACATAATCTCCTGTAATTTTCTCCTGTGGTGTTGAGAAGAAAGCCTGTTACACTCCACAGAAATGAAAAATTAATTTTCAGAGATGTGAAAATTATCTAGATTGCTTCTCTTACATTGTCTTTTCTCTCTGAATGGGATTTCTTTCCTCCTGTTACATGTTATGAGAGAGCTTTTCACCACTTTTATATACTGCTTTTTTTGGCATGAAATATCTTCTCGTTCTTCTCACCACCTCTTACTGGCTATTATTCTTATGCTTTCATATTAATATATTTTAAGCAGTTAACTTTATCTCCTTGAAGCTTTTCAGGGGACAGCAAGGTAAAAAATACCCCGAGGATGGAAGAAGCAAGGAAACAAGCTGGCTGGCTCTGGCAGTGGCATTCCCTTAGGGCTAGCCTGCTTTGCTCCTGCTGTAGCGGTGTGTTGTGTCCAAGAGAAGAAAGCTGCTCTGGGCAGCCTGCTGGCTCTAAAGAGAGCATTATTCCTTGGAGACATGTTGCAAAGTGAGCAGTCTGGCAGAGAAAATAGAGAAGTTACTTATTTGTAAGTTAAATAGAAGTCAATAGTGTGATGCATTACTTACCATAAAGTCTCCTTCCTAAAGAATGTAAGTGCTTTAGGTTCTCAGCCCAGTAACAGAGTGCTTATGTATTTCTAGTTGAATTACAGCAAGTAATAATTTATATGAAGAACAAAATATTTGCATACAAGTGAACAAGGCCTACATTTAGATATTAGCCAAAGTGCTTCAAGGTTCCAGTGTTAGAAAAAGTTATCACCCATGAATGGAGATGAAACCTACTGATGGTACCTCAAGCCTCTTTATGCAGAGCAGTCATCACAGAACACATTCTATGAAGTGCATAGAAAATTTTAAAGAAATCACATTTTCTTTCAGAGCAATTTCAGTAACTTCAATGCAACCAAGTCTTGTTTTTGTAAGAATGTTTATGATTCCAGTTTTCAAAAGTCCTGTTAGTCAGGACTCCTTCTGTGAGCTACAAAAAGTAGTATGTAGTTTTCAAAAGTCCTGTTAGTCAGGACTCCTTCTGTGAGCTACAAAAAGGACAAAGCAAACCCATTTACTTGTCTTCTTGGTCAGCTTTTAATTTTTGGATTTGCGGAAAAGTTCATTCTCCTGGCTCTGCTATTTTTGTATAGAGCACTCGTGACTTGTGTGCTAGATTAAACTGTGCAAAAGAGGCTTTTCAGGCAGTTCCATGTGAACACCCATTACCTACATAAGCTCCAGCTCTGTAGATCAGTCATTGGTTTAGATTTTCTTCATTGCTTTCTCAGGTTAGCTGCTTTAGCACTCTTCTTTTG
The DNA here is from genome assembly GCF_027477595.1 of Haemorhous mexicanus. Taxonomy (NCBI): domain Eukaryota; kingdom Metazoa; phylum Chordata; class Aves; order Passeriformes; family Fringillidae; genus Haemorhous; species Haemorhous mexicanus. The sequence goes on from NC_082342.1 coordinate 47,405,984, forward strand.
GCTCCACATGCATCTTCAAATTTCCCTCTAAAGATTTCTATTTCAACTGCATTTTTACCAGCTTACTAAGAACTTCTGTAGTTTATGAAAAAATCCCTGTAAGTTTTAGATTTCTCATACCTATAAGACAGCACTCCAGGTATTTGTGCTAATCCCTGTGATGCTAAGGTTAATTAAAAACATCTACAGTTAGAAGTCTCTGAATTACTGGTAAATGGTGTATTTGAAATATATGGGTGCCAAATATCCCTTAAGGGATATCTATTCAAGACTGTCATCCTAAATACTTGAATCATGTTGAAAACCTGGATAAGAATATGGGGCTTTTATGAATTTTTATGAATTTTTTTGTATATATCTGCCTCTGTCACAGATCTAGCTTCCTGTATCATAGGTTATGGAGTACATAATTTTGATGTGCTGGGCTTTGCTTCTGTGGAAAATTTAATATGTTGGGGTGCTTTTGAACCACTGTGAATAATGGTACTTTTGATGCCTACAATCCATCCTCTTGGCATTTCTTACTCTTGTAAGTAGGAATCAGGTGTAGAAAGACAGTAGATGAGTAGGCAACCTGCTTTGGACATTTATATTAAAGATATTTGAAAGGAGTCTGATTTGAGCCAGGAAAGACTTTCCCAGGTCTGGTGGGACTTGTTCACAAGTCAGTGGCTTTTCCAGCTGGCTAAAATGTACTTCTTGCCATCTAGAGCAAGGGATGTTGTTAGTAGCCACTGTAGCACAGTTCTGAACTAGGCAGTGCCACCTCTTAGTTTCAGCTACTGAAGCCTTGAGTTAAACCTCTTAATTCTATGTGCTGCCTGAAGCAGCCTCACAAGTTGCCTTGCCTCTGCGGGACCTGCTGAAGTACCACATCATTTACTGCCCTAAGAAGAGGAGGCTGTTTGGCAGCGTGTTTCTGTGGCTGACTTCACAGAAGTACTTTGAAACTTGTGTTTAACAATCTGAATTTTGAACCTGGACTGGAACGTATTCTAAACAAGTTCCCAGATGATACAAAACTGGAAGGAGCTGCTGACTTCCTTCAAGGCAGAAACAATGTAGAGAGACCTCAAGAACTGAGAAGGCTGGGCAATAATGTTCCACAAGGGAAGGTGCTAGATTCTTCACATGGATGGGGCAACCCTGGGTGTACAGGCAGACTGGGAAATGAGATGCTGGAGAGCAGTGCCACACAAAGGGACCTGGGGGTCCTGGTCTGTGACAAGTTGGACATGAGCCAGCAGTTCCCTGGCAGCCAGGAGGGCCAACCCTGTCCTGGGGGGCATCAGGCACAGCATGGCCAGCTGGGCAAGGGTGGGGATTGTCCTGCTCTGCTCTGCTCTGGGGCAGCCTCACCTCCAGTGCTGGGGGCAGTTCTGGGTGCCACAACATAAAAAAGATACTAAACTGGAGAGAGTGTCCAAAGGAGGGCAACAAAGGCGAAGGGCCTTGAGGAGAAGTCATATAAGGAGCAGTTGAAATCACTTGGTGTGTTCAGCCTGGAGGAGACTGAGAGAAGACCCCATTGCATCTGCAGCTTCCTTATGAGGGGAAGAGGAGGGGCCGGCACTGATCTCTTGTCTGTGGTGGGCAGTGAATGGCATAAATCTGTCTCGGGGAGGTTTAGTTTGGTTATTGGGGAAAGATTCTTCACCCAGAGGGTGGTTGGGCACTGGAACAGGCTTCCCACAGAGTGGTCGCAGGACCAGCCTGACAGAGTTCCAGAAGTGTTTGGACAGCACTCTCAGGTGCGTGGTGTGACTCTTGGGTATGGTCCTGTTCAGGGCCAGGAGTTGGATTCTGATCCTTGAAGGTCCCTTGATGTAGCCCCACATTTCTCTTCACAGAGAAAAGCAAAGCACAATTCTTCCCAAGAATATTTCTGGGTTTCACATTCTCTGAACTTCAGAGAAAGGAAAAACAATTCTTATTTGCTGTGCCTGTGTTGTGCAAAAGTAGAATGCAGTATGGAGATTGTTTACCCAAATGGTGGTGCTTTGTTTCTTTGGCCTATCAGGACCAAGTGTGTGTGTGTGTGTGTGTGTGGGACTGTCAGCCACAAAATTCAGTACAGTTGTGTGCAGAGTTGAGTGCTTGACAAATTCAGTTTAGATGTAATGTAGTATAGTATAATATAGTATAATAAAGTAATTATTTAACCTTTTGATAAGATGGAGTCCTCCTCATCATTCTCTCTCCCCTCATCGGAGTTGCCTGCAAATACAATACCTTCCAACTCAGGAAATTCTGTGATTCTGTAATCTTTTCAGGTTATTGATGATTGATGCTGTACAGAGTTCTCTGAGCAGGCTGGGCTATTATTTGCATGCTCAGGTTTCAGCATCTGGTGCAAATTCAGGCTGAAATGAGGTGTGTGCTTATCTCTCAGTTGAATAGACCTGAAATGAATGAGAGAGATGCATGGTCTTTTATGTCAAGAAATATTAGAGTATGACTTGTATGACTTGAAATGTTTCACTAAAGTCTTCCTAATTACTAATTTAATACTTCTAGTAGCTTACTCAAGCCTGCACTAATACCCTCAGTTTTAATTGTTCTTTGTCACTGATTTATAGCCTTGCTTAATATATTGCAGCAGTTTCATAGATAAGGGTGAATGAGCAAAATACTGTGCATTAAATCTGCCTTGTTTTGACCAGTATTCTGTAAATCCATAGGATTTGTAAACTGTTAAAATGCCAAAGTTTCCTTTACAGTGATTAGTCCGTGAATGGTTGCTGAGTGAGGCCATTGGAAATATTTATGACTATGACACAATTTTGGATAAGTGTGCTAGAAGTTGAATGCTTAAATTATGAAATACTTCTGGAAATTATACAATACTAATTTTTAAAGGAATGCTGCTTCCTGAAGTTGTAATAATGCAGACCAGTTATCCAAAATGTATCTGGAGTCTTCTAACTATCTGTCAGCAAAGTTAAAATTTTGAGAATTATTCTTTATTGTAGAGTGGCTTCTCTGATACAGACATCTGCTACTGTAAGCATTGCTTAACAAACTACCCATGCACATTTAAAACAATATTTTGAGGCACATTTCTAAATTTGTGTCTGAGTTGTGTAATTTTCAGATGGAATCGTTTGACAATTTGAAAATAAAATTTGTGGGTGATGATTCATCAGCTATTAACCAAAGTCATTCCTGGGGTAATTCATTACACTATCACTGACATTCTGCAGATTGTAGTTTAATGGCTATTTTAAAAAGGAAAAATGTGTATGCTGTTTTGGAATAGCTACCTGCTGACTGACCAGGAGCTAGGAATTCTGATTAGTTGCATGGAGCAGATATTCCATGTTTCCATGAGGCTGTGGTTTGTCCCAGCTGTGAGGAGTTGTACTGTTGGCATCCCAGCTGGGATGGAGTCTCTCGCTTTTTACAGCCTGGTCTCTGCTCCCCATCTTGGATAAAGCAGTAGCTGCATCCTCTGGGGATAAAATTCTCTCAAAGGAGAGAATGAGTGAAAGGAAATTAAACCAATTAAGACTGCAGCCTCTAGCTTTATTTCAGTAACAAACTAATTAAGTATAAATGTCTTTGGGCTAGCCTGGTGGGGGAATCTTTGAGGTCTTCTCATTCTTCATTACCACTCTGTTCCTGCGGTAGTTTTCCATGTATTTCAGTGCAGGGTGGTTTTTCTCTTTTGCCTGAGCTACATGTGTGTTTGTTCCTCTTGGTAGAAATCTTCATGTAGCTGATGCTCCGTGTATCAAGATATGACTATATGGCTCCTTATGGCTCATATGTTCTCTATGGACCTCTGTGAAGTAACGGGGTTGTGCTTTAAAGAGATGTGGCTGGCAAACATGCCTCAAGAAAATGAGGTGCTTAAGTAAATCCCTCAGAAAAGCATAGATGGGTGACCTTGAGTGGGAAAACAAAATGACACATGTAGCTTTTTGAGGAGCTAAATGGTAGTATAATGTCCCTCAGACTTGTCCCCTGTGTGACCAAGACCACAAAGCATTTTTTAAAACTGTCTTTCGTGGTATTTTTCTGTGGTAATATTGTCTGTGCTTCTTGCAGAGAGGCTGTGCACATGGGCCACTGGAGAAAAAAAATCAATGTCAAGCCATGAAATGACTAGTATTGTGTTTTTTGAAATTAGTTTTACCTGCTAGAAGAGTAGAAGAGGAGTGTGTTTGAGGTACTTATGCAATGCAGATCTTGCTAGGAGTTCTCAGGGAAGGGAACACAAGACAATATCCCTTTAACAGAGCAGTACTGACACCATTCAGTTTAAACTGGAGTTGCTGAAGGTGCCTTTCTTGTTTCCATAATCTCCACATTGAGCAAAATTAATATTAGTTGATGTTTTATTTTTGTTGACTCTAACCTGAGTCAGAGTGGGAGAGTTACAAAACACCAGCTGTGTGGTAGCAGCTTTCCAGCAGCTTTGCAACAGGGACCACATCTTGCAGAGCATAAAATGACAGTATGTGTTTCTTTCTCCACAGGTCTGTATGCATATACAAGTAATGCAGATACCTGTTACTTCAGGGAAAGATACTGTTTTTGCAGTCACTATTCCTCTGCTGTAAATACATACAATTCTAGCCTGAGTTTGGTGTCTGTACTTCTGGGTGATAGTCTTGCATTTGGCTACTTCAGATTGCACTTACGCAAAGCAGGTAGAGACCTTCTGATGAGGTCACAAATCCCAGTGTTACTCCCAAGTTTTTGTTTTTGTTGTTTTTTTTTTTTTTGGTGGGGTTTTTTTTGTTTTTTTTTTTTTTTTTTTTGTCAAATGGAAGGGAAGAACAAGCTGATAATACTAAAATGTGTATTGACAGCTGCATCTGTTTGCATTGAGGTGCACTGAATACCAAAATGTAGTTCTGCCATAGCTGTTTACTAAAGCAATAAGCACACGTTCTGCTGCATTCTGTTCTGTTCCAACCACTGGAACTCACTGATGTGGGCTTCCGGAAATGAGTAGTTTATCAGTTTGTGTATTTTGAGAATAGCCTGCTGACCTAGAATCACATCATTTCTGCTAAAGAAGTTGGTGTGGACTGTTGCTGTCATTTCCTGTGATGTCTGCTCTGTGTGAAATTGAGCATGGGAAGAGAGCAACTTCCAAGGAGTTCCATGAAAGTTTATGTGTCCTGGCTCACAGATGAGTACTGTATTTGCAAGACAGGTTCACTGTGTTTTTTCATGTCCTGTTTCTTGAAGTTTCCACTTTGGGTTCAAATTTGAGACTCACTTGACACATAGATGGGAAGCATAATTGCAGACTAAAGTTAAAATTTTCTGTGTATTTTGATCAGTGGATTGAAAAGAAATACTTATCTCCATCTTTGGAAGACATTCTGAGTGGGAGTTTCTAGCACATGTAGCTCTTACATCAGTTTAGAAACAGTGTTTGAAGATGGAGGCACATTGTGAAGGAAAGCTTTGTAAGAAACTGTCACAGAAGCTATTGGGACCAATGTCAAGAGGGGATTGAAGGGAGAAAGGAGAATAATGTGAGAAACCTGGGCTGAAAGGCTGTAGTTTTGTACGGGTGTGGCAAAGCCAGGAAGCATCTTTAGAACCTGATCCTTGGGCAGCCCACAGGATACTGTCTGCAGGTTTCTGTCTCTCTTAACTTCACATTTCATAAAAACTCGTACCACCTCTTTTGCAGTTATATTTGAGTATATGTTAGTGTGTTGCTCACTACCACAGTTTTGAATATTGGCTGTTCTACTAATATGTGGTTTATTTTTCTACAACTTTTTAGTGCTACAGTATTTGAATTTTTTAGATGTAAAGGGAAGCGGTCATCTGGTGTGACTTCCCTGGATGTTATAACCATGTTGTGATACTCAGTCACTCCTGTATTGAATGCAAAAATTGAATTTTGCGTAAATGTTCCTTTCAAAAGGCATCCTTTTTAGTTCTGAGGAAATGAAGAGATGTAAAATCTGCCACAGCTAGTTACTTTTTCCAGTGGTTTAACTCCTGTGTTCATATTGAAGAGGTGGATATGGGTTTGAAAAATAAAGACAACAGGGGACATAATAAGAGGACAAGAGTGGAGAGTAAAGATATTCTAGCAAATACTCCTTTGGCCTACAAGAGAGACTTTATTTTAGCACAGAGAAGAATGTGAGAAGAAAATGTGATAATGTTATGGAGGAGGTGAATGACATGATATAAATTGAAAATGCAGTGTGCAAATGCAAATTAAGGCAGCTTCTAGTTTATGGACAATTTGTTGCTGAATGTTTGCAAAAGTAATTTGGATGACCTCCCATAGTTCCGTAGTTGTGGAAAGGGCGGTGTGGGAGTTGAAGATCTATGTTTTGACTGAGTGAACTCGAGTCAAATTTCTGCTCCTTTCTGGTTCAAGTATTATAATTATCTTAACAAGGAAAGCCTTAAAAGAAAGAGAATAATTTTATGTACCGCATCTGCAGGTGATTTTTCTCTCTTTGGTTGTAAGATCAGCACGTACTGTAAGCCAAGGAAATGTTATGTTTTCATTAGCCGGTTTTGTTCTTGTTCGGCTCTACTTTCACAATCCCTTTTAACATGGGAAATTTAAAGCATAAATTACTTTGACTTCTCTACATTTTCAAGAAGTATTTTATTCTTTTTAGTGCAGATTAATTTTTCAGTGGGTCATTAAAGATAATCAATCTTGAAATTTCTCTGTTACTGCTGATCTTCTTTTGCACTTGGAAAAATAACATTCATATTTTATTTTTCCTGCAAACACTTTTGAAGTACTTACAACCAACAATACTCTTCTAAAATATTTAATGATGTAATGTAAAATAGCTGCTAGTGATTGAAACCAAGACAGTTATAATGGAATATTTACTGGGTAAATCGAAAAGAGACTAACTGGTAAATAGTGGTATGAGAAACATTAAATTCTTCTAGTGGAAAAACATCAGAGAATTGGAATGTAATTTTAGCTTGAGTCTTTTATCAAGAGCGAACATCTCATTGAAATGTAAATGCTGGCATGTTGTTTTCATTTCTTTCTTTAGTTAGTGAAATAATAGTTTAAAAGTATTTCAAATTATGCTGTTGTTACATGCTCAGCGTAGCATGAGTGCTGTGGTCTCTAAAATGGATAAGAGCTGTTGTAGCATCCACACTGTGCTGGTGTTGGGATGGAAAGTAATGGATGTAGTTGAAAAGTGATTGCACTTGTCCTGCTCCTGTGGGTCTTCAGCTGAATTCTTTGTCTGTGTGTTGGTTCAGGCATCTCTGATTTCCTTTGCCTTGCATTATATTCTCTGGTGTTGGAGCTTCTGGGCTGTAGTATCTGTAGAGCCGGGCAACTCCTCAGATATTTTCTTGGAGAAAGGATCTGAAGTACATTGGAAGAGATTTTATTTTACGTTATGATTTTCTGCCTGTCTGGAGCTTAGGAGGGGATCTAGAGAAGGGCATGTTTCCTGCTCGTGTGAGACGCTGGCTACAGAGCTGATGCAGCAAGTGGTGGGAAGCAGAAGGGGGATGGGCTGCAGGAGCTGTGCTGGCCTGGCTGCGGGCTCCTGCTGCAGTGAGAGGCTCAGTGGGCAGGGCTGGGGCTTTGCCCAGTGGTTCAGGGCTCGGGCTCTAAGGGCTGAAACTGGCATCTGCCCTCTGGCACTAAGGGGGTCGAGCTACCCTGACAGGAGACATCTCTTCTTCTCTGTGTCTCATGTCCCTGTGCTGCTTTAGCTCTTTTCTGGAGCACAATGCTGCAACATTCCTTCTCTGCTGAAGAGGTGACTTTGTTATCTAATTCTAATGGGTTGTATGGTAACTCTGGAGGTAGGCACCCAGTGAGAGAAAGGAGCATTCATGGCAAGGAGTTAAGCATTTAACGTGGAGGAATAGTGCTTGTACTGCTGCTTCCTCTCTCCTAAGTCTGAAGATAATAAGGAAGCTAGGTGAAATAAAAAAGAAAAAACCAGCAAATCCAGTTTTTCTGCACATATAACTTTTTTCTGCACATACAATTAAAGAATCATTAGCTCTTGTTTTCAGTTAATCATCTGAGCAATGCAGTGCTTCTAAAAGACATATTTCCAACTAAATTTATTCTCATTTTTGCCACAGGAAGGCTCAAATCTACATTAAAGTATTTTTTAGCAAGATTAAATATAAATTTGTATGGATGTTCAGTACTTATTTGGGAGGTTAATGCTTATATTAACAATTCTAACTTTTAAAACAGAGTTGAATTAATGGTTTAACCCCAGCTGGCAGTTAAACACCTCATAGCCATTTGCCCACTCAACTTCAGTGGAATAGGGGAGAGAATCAGAAGAGTTAAATTGGAAAACTCCTCCTGTGTTGAGATAGAAGATCGTTTAACAGGTAAAACAAAAGCTGTGCTTGCAAGCAGAGCAAATAGGAATTCATTTACCACTCCCCACAGGCAGGCAGGTGTTCAGCCATTTTCAGGAGAGCAGGGCTCCATAGTGCATACCAGTGACTTAGGAAGACAAAGACCATCACTGTTCCCTCTTCCTTCTTGGTCCCTCAGCTTTATATACTGAACATGATGCTGTCTGGTTTGGAATATGTCTTTGGTCACTTGGGGTCAGCTGTCCTGGCTGTTTCCCCTCCCAACTCCTTGTGCACTCCCAACCCCGCTCACAGGTGGGGTGGGATGAGAGGCAGGAAAGGCCTTAACTCTGCAAACTGTGCCCAGCAGTAACTAAAACATCCCTATTTGCCAGCACTGTTTGCAGTACAAATCCCGAAAATAACCCCATACTACCTACTGTGGAAAAAAATAATTCTCCTCCAGTGAAAAACAGTACCCTAGGCTAAAAATGTTGCCACAAAATCAGTGAAATAGTGAGTATTTAATTTCTGAAAGCCACAACTACTAAATCTGTTTCAGGAGTGAACCCAAACTTCATATTCTAAATTCTCTTACCCTTTTCATCAATTCCCTTACAATTCCATCCTCCTTGACATGTGGTGGGCAGGCATTTGTGATTCACACAAAAAGTGCCATATGGTGCTGAAAGCTGTATATACATTTGGAAAGAGGTGCGAAGCTCTAAGAGCTCAATACTGCCTTTAGAGATGTCACTGGCCAGGGTTTACCTTGAGAATGTTTAATGAGATGGCTCAACATAAGAACAAACCAGTTGTTAAGACAGGGGTGACTTGAAGTTTTTCACAAGTATAGTTCTGTGTTTGAGCATGATGATATTAATGTATGGTGACTCAAGTTCTTCAGTCATGAGAGCTTATACAGTGGTAAAGAACATTTAAGGTGATGGGAGAAACCAGGTTATTTCTAACTCTAAAGCTGTAACTTGTTTGTTTTCCTCTATTTGGTTTGTTTACTCTGAGAAAATTCTATGAGCTTAATTTCTCTGCTGTGTAAAAATATTTTTTTTTGTTTACACATAGGTTACTTAAAATTCATTGAGCAGTTCTGTGTACTTTAATGTCTGGTATTTGTGAGCTGGGTCTTTGCATTTGCAAAATAACAGAAAACTGTTGAAGGTGAAAGCTTAGGTCTCATGGTAATCTATAATGTGAGTTGAACAATGCATTCAGGCTTTTTAAACTTACTTTTTAAATTTACTTTTTTTGTATGTAACAAGGAAAAGCTTTATGTTTTATCTTTGGAGTTCTCTGAAATCATTCTCCCTTGCCTAAATCAATGACTTATGACTGAGATTCACTGTCCTTGGACAAACTTCTGCTGTTCTCCTATGTTCAAACTGGGGCTAACAGATAGCCCTAAACTGCTCTTGTTGGTGGTTATAGAATAAACCTATTTTTGTACATAAGCTGTGCCTCACTTTGTGTTCCCTTCTCTCATACTGCCTTTATGTTGTTTTTGTTAGTGCTGACTCTGTCACAAATGTAGGAATTAGCTGACATGGGAGAGAGAATTTCTCACCAATCAGTCTTCTTTGTGCAGAAAGATAAATCTGTGGATTTTGCCAGTCTTGTATTTAGTCTGAACGTTTGTTGTCAGCTTTTGAGGAAAGAGAGTGAGTTGATACCATATTGAGCTCGTTTTTACACATAAGCAAGGCTGAATGCAAAGGTTTCCTTATTCATTCCGAGCAGTGGTAGGACTTTCTGAACCACTCTGCAGAAATTATTGTGTAACATATGCAATCCACCTTACCTTCAGGTGTACATTGAGACGTGGAGGATATGGCTGTATGGAGCAGTGAGTAGGCAGACTTGAAGAAATCCAGTTCATCCCTTTTGGGCCATTCAACCAACGTGATTTCTTTCAGTATATGTGGTTATGGTTAGTAGCTGGAACTTCTGCAGATCCCCACTGTGTGCCAGGAGCAGCACAAGTCACCTACCTGTTGCTAAGCATTGACTCTATTTACTCACAGGGAGGGAAGAAATTTGAGTTTTTTGGTTTTGTTTTGTTCAAGGCCAATTTCAGAGAAGGTATTGATAACCAAAAGGCACATACAGTAACGATATAAGAGAAATTATGTAGGGATAATAGACATCTAGAGAGAAGACAAAACCACACTTACACTCAAACAGAAATGGAAGCTTACAATTAGAATTCTTTAGGACTTTGGGGACATGAGCTAATTTAAAATGTGTGAATTGTTAATACTTCACCTTTTTCACTGTATTCCTTACTTTGTGTCTGATATGCTAATGGCAGTTAAGGCAGTGAAAACCTACTTTCTGTTTTATCAGAAAGCTGCTGCAGTTGTTAGACATTGCTTTATGAACATCTGTCACTTTTAATATTGAGTTGGCAACCCCCCAAATTGTTAATGAATCTATGAATTCTAAGATCTGAATGGGTTGTGCTTGTATGGGAAAGCTTTGGTGGCTAGCTGCATGCATAGTGGGCATCACTTCTAAATACTGGGTCTAGACTAATTAGGTTGTTCTAATAGATGGGTTGTTGATGAAAGCACTTAAAACTTTGTTGAAAGAATCTTCAAACAAACAACAACAACAATAACAAAACCCTATCCAAGAACTCCCTCTTGAGCTTCAAATCAAGAAGTGTTGCTAATCCCAGCTGTGTAGTCAAAGTAATGTGCCAGCTGTCTCAGACCTGTATTTGACAGCTGACTGCTGTAGGCAGAGTGACAAGTTGTAGACAGCTGTAGAGACAATTTTTGATAATGTCTGGGGTGGGGGGGAAAGTGCATAAAATATTTATTTTTTTAAATAGTTATTCAGCACAGAATGAGGAAACACTGAGACAACAACAGCATCCCTTACTCTCCACACAGGTATTGGCAAACTGAGTGCATCCAGGTGTTGCATTGAATGAGTGTGGTTTTTTGAGAGAGGAACTGATCAGTTCTTGACGCTTCAAAAGGGTTTTTTTTTTTTCAGTGTTTTTAAAGGAATTGCTATATGGGGGTGAAGATGGATGAAATGTTTTGGATAGACATAGAGGTCAAAAAAGATAACTGCTTGAGAAGGAGAGAAAATTTGCTTTAAGAAGTGTTAGAGGCCTTTCTGTGTGGCCTAGAGCAGGTCAGCAAATCCTTCTGGCCCTTTTGCAAAGTATTTAATGTATGTGCTTATGCTTGGATGGTTATTTCTCTAAGTGCATTCACAGATGATTAGAGGGATGAAGCACCTTTCCTGTGAGGAAAGGCTGAGAGAGCTGGGTTTGCTCAGCTTGGAGAAGAGAAGGCATGGGGTGCCTAACTGTGAGCTTCTACTACCTAAAGGGGGCCCACAAGAAAGCTGGAGAGAGACTATTTACTAGAGCATGTAGTGACAGGGTAAGGGGGAATAGATTCCAACTGAAAAGAATGTAGGTTTAGATTAGATATTAGGAGAAAAAATCTTCACCATCAAGGTGGTGGGACAGTGGAACAGGTTTTCCAGGGAAGTTGTGGCTACCCCATCGCTGGATGTGTTCAAGGCTGTGCTGAGGGGGGCTCTGAGCAACCTGGTCAAGTGAAAGGTGTCCTGCCTGTGGACAAGAGGAAGTAGCCTCAAATTGCACCAGTGGAGGTTGAGTTTAGATATTAGGAAAAAATTCTTCCTGGAAAGGATTGTTAAGCATGGGAACAGGCTGCTCAAGGAAATGGTGGAGTTGCTGTCCCTGGAGGTTATTTATAAGACATCTCAATGTGGCACCTGGGGACATGGTTTATTGGTGGACCTGCCAGTTCTGGGTTAATGGTTGTACTAGATGTTCAAGGTCTTTTCCAACCTAAATGATTCTGTGGTTCTATAAATCAGGTTCATAAATCAGCTCTGTGACAAAGGCTCTAGTACTGCAACTTATATAGCAAATAAAAATAATAGCTTGGTCTTGGCAACTGGAATGCTCAGAAATTGGAAAACCAGTCTGATCTTACATGCTTAAATGGTGAGGCTGACAGACTGCTGCATGTGCACAGACTTGCTAGAATGTTTAGCACTTAAAGTATGCTCATATGTGAGTAGCTTGAAATTTGAAAGCTCCTCTCTCTCTCTCTCTCTCTCTCTCTCTCTCTCTCTCTCTCTCTAAACAGTGTCAACTGCCCAAAAAGGACTCAGGACTTTCTCAGGAGGTGTTTTTTCTTAGTGCATGAACTTGCATCTTAGCCTTTTTCAGCTCATTTGACTCGTGTCCCATTATTTTGAAATAGAATTGGTACTTGCATCTGAAACAGGAAAGTTTAAAGGTGTTATCTAAATACAGTAATACCAAAAGTGTGATTATTCTCACTTCAGAAGTGCTCCTCAATGGCTGTGGTAGCAGCCAGCTTGAAGCACCTATGGGTACATTTCCTTGCATTCACTTGGATGTGAAGATATGTACTTCAAGTAACCCAAAAGTTTTAAAGCACTTTGCTTGTTCAGATTTTTAGGAAATAATGGAGTTTGTAATTTTGTAGTTTGAGTATACTTGTGTTGGCAATGTGTCCCAAGAGATCCTTTATTATTTCTTGAATGACAATCTAAGTGCAGCGCTCAGCCATCCCTGATGAGTGGGCTGAGCATGTGACTGGGGAACAAAGCTGTTACTGACAACCTGTTCCCTTTAGGTTTGTCTAGGGCAGTAAATAAAAGTTACATAATTTGCATAAGCCTATTAAGTGGTATTCTCAAGGGGAATAACAATAATTTCTAATGCTGTTTTCTGTGCTGACAGTTGGTCCATTTAAAAATTAGATACTAAGAAGGTTTCCAGTCAAAGGAAAAGGTGGAATGGTTTGTGGCTGTGCCACAGCAGGGTCAGGAAGGTACAGAAAAATGTGAGCAGTGAGTGCCCAGTCTAATATGTTGTATGGAGTGAATAGAAAAATCAAGCTAGACTAGTGCAGTTATTTGAAGAATAATGTAATTCCAGAGATTTAAGTGCAGGGGGAAGGAGATTAATGAGCACAGTATAAATTCCATGTGACTATCTGCTTTAAGCTAAAAGTATACAGATGCTTGTTTTTCTGCATGAAACGAGACAAAATGAATCACAATGAAATTGAACATATGTTATTTGCACTGGCTTGTTTAAATCTGTTTCACAACAAACATTTATTGGAGCCACTCAAATTAGTGAAGAGGAAAAAATGCTTTTGTAGTCTGTGATGTTTCTTGGAGTGGCATATTGAAAAAGTTCACTACATCATCCTTGTAAAATAGAAAGCTTCTGTATGCTGTCTATTTAAAAAGGAACTTGTAGAGTAACTTGATTTGGTATGAAAAGATAAAAGTTAACATTTCTTGAAATTTCTATAGCATTTAGGTGTTCCCTATACAAGTCCTGAGATTGTATTACTGTACTGTTTAAGAGGGTGATGCTATGGTATGGTTGGCCAAAGTTTGTGTGATTCTGTCTCCCAGAAGTAAAAATTACTTGTTGATAAGCAGAGAATAAGTGTATGGAATAAGTATATCAAAATCCTTGCTCTTTTTCCTAAGATATAAAATGAGTGTATCCCAGATAATGGGAATGCCAATATGTGCTCTGAATACAGCTTTCATGTTTGTCTAGGACATTTCAGGAACAAATGTTCAGTTTTTGTTGTCTCTTTACTCAAATGTGTAAAAGCGTTTTTGGTACAACTAGTTTTTGAAAATGTTGATGGTGTGGAAAAATGAGGTCTAGAGAAGAAAAGAGAAGATTTGTACCGTATTAGCCTCTTCATTATTCCGAAAAAATATTTGTCATAGCTTAAAAAGCAGATTTTAATTTGCAGAATAGACAGTGTTATTCACTGGATTGTCAGTGTCAACACTGGATTGTGTTCCTAGGGTTTGAGACTATTATTTTATTAATGCTATGTAATTAAAATGGCAAATAGGAAATTAGAACTCGGCATTTGGGGGTAGTTTTATTGATCTATTCCATTATATATTTTACATGCTTATCCAGCCTGCAAGTGTGCATAACTTCTTAGACTTTTGGCTATTTCTTGAAACTTAAATTAGTGAAAGCTCTTTTGTATTATGGGACAGTAGTCGTAGGTATTGACTTTGTGATAATGGCTCAAACTACAGTTATCTTTGGTCTTTTCACACATTGTGAAATATTTGCATAAGGGTCACAGAACTCTTTAGCAAGTACAATATCTATTTGTTGAGTACTTTCTGCTTTAAAAATGTGGTGCTTTTATGCCTAGAATTAACAGATCAGGTTATTGTTGCAGCAAGTTTTCAGTTCTGTGCCAGTGAAGCTGGCAGCTTTGATTAGATGTTGCAGTGCGGTAATAGGATTGTAGTTTGTCATTTGAGACTGCTTTGGTTTCAGCATGGAAATTCTTGCAGCAGGAGGAGCTCTCGACCCTGCCAGCATGCCAGCCTAGCTAAGGTTTGCCTGCTGTCTTAAATGGAAGCATTGTTGAGACAAAGGCTGTTATTCTTTTAGGCATTTGCTTGATCTCTGCTGGAGTTTTCAGGGCTGTACAGTATCAAGGTAAAATCTTTTTTAAAGTATTTTGAGAACAATCAATTTGGTGGTCAAGCAGTCCCTGGAACAATGTCCCCCACAGCTGGATATTTTCAAGAGGTGGCTGGACAGTGTGCTAGATAATCTCATGTTGGTTCCCTTTCCCATGTTTAGAGGTTGGGCCACATCATCTTTTGAAGTCCTTCCTGACTTTTTTTTGATGAGGTTATGTGGCAGATTGGTAATACTTCTTATGGACAGGCATGTACACTGAGGAGCTTCAGGAGTATCCAAAAATGTTGTGAGTGCACCCAGGCATCTGCTGTTTAGTGGAATGACTTCAGGCTGCAGGACAGCCATCAGTGCTGGATGCCTCACATGCTCGACAGTCAGCTTCTGATTTCTGGTTTGGCACTTCGGATAAAGCAGGACACTTTGGTAAGCCAAAAAACATATGGTTACACTTGATTAAAATTCTTGAGCTGATGATTGAGGTGCTGTATACCTTATTGTGGCATGAACATGGCAGGCAGCACAGCCAACCTCAGACTGTCCTGAGCTGAGACACCCCTGTCCCCAGTCATTAGGGGTCTGACAAGAAAAAGTGAGCAAGCCTGACACACAGGCTTGCTCTGAGGTTGATGACTCCTTCATCTCCTCTATTGCAGGGATGCAGGCAAAAAGCAAATATTACTGCTGTTTTAAAAAGGGTTCTGGGGTGGGTTTTAGGATGACAGAGTTGCTCTTTTTTTCTTGATTTACTGTCCAGTTTCTAGTAGAAATTCAAACTGGTGCCGACAACTGTGCATACTGGTTTAGATGCAGGTGCAAATGCTGGAGTTGAGATTGTAAAGTTAAAAGTTAAGGACCAGAGTTTTGATTCTTTAGTTTGTCATTTCCCCACTGTGCTGTTTTCAGGACACTGGGGGGAAGTGGTGAGTATATTAAAAAAAAAAAAATCTGACCAAAGCCTTCAGAATTATTGGACTGCCCCTAAAATAGAGTAGAAAATGTTGTATTTTTCAATGAAAACACCAAAAGAAATTACTTCTGCTCTTTCAAAGAGGTTCAGGAAGGATAGGAGTAGTTAAATTTCAAAGTTGTTTTGAAGATGGTTAATTAAAAGGATCTGTAAGGTAAATGTTGACACTTTTTAAAAGAGTCTTCATACCTCTACATACTTTATTCTTTGTTAATACAGTGCTTTGAAATATTTTTGTGCAAATGAAGTTTTTTAGAAAAGGAGATTTTCTTAGGATTTCCCGAGGTTGCATGGATTTCAGAACCAAGCTGGAATGATTTGCTTGTTCTGTAAAGTGGCACACATGACTGTAGAAGGGTGGTTGGAAAAACCTGAAGCACTGATGATAAATCTGTGAGGTTAATTTTGCCTACTGATTTACTTGAAGGAATGGTGTACTATTAAAACATGGGGCTGATGACATTTTTCATTGTGCTTATGGTGAGTCTTCCCTTTGTTGATGTTAAACAGTGCAACTTACTCTGCTTCGATTTCTTTTACACCACAGGACAATTAGAACAAAGCATTTTGCTGGGTCAATGATGTGTTGGTTCTGTAGAACACTTACCTGTCTGCGTTGAGTCAACAAACTTAAGAACGAAGTCAAGAGCCTTATGCTGTACTTAACTTTGAAGGCAATTTGTGCTTTTTAAGTGCTGCTGTTATTTGTTCTGAGGAGTTTTTCAAGTGGTACTTCAGTGTTACAGAGAGATACTTAGAGCTACGGCAGAATCACACAGGTTTGATTGTATTTTCAGAGTACCTAGTGAAATTTCTGTTCCTGTAAATGGTGCCTTTATTTTAATAGAATTTAAATGATAGAGCCAGGGTGGGTCCTTAGAAAAATTCCCTGACCCTTAGTTCATTGCAGACCAAAAACTGTCTTAAAATGCCATTCTTGTTTTTAAACTTTCTCCTTTCCCCATTAATGAACCTAGAGACATGAATGGGACAGTTTATTTAAATTGCCTTTAGCTGTATCTATTTAAGAAGTAGCAGAAAAATCTTTTGCATAAATGAAAACTAATACTAGCTTGCATCCCCTGAACCTGTGTCACTGTAAGCAAATTGCTGCCAGAGCAGTATAATATGTGTTTAATTTGGGACCTTTTCCACTCATAAATGTTGAAAACCTAGCTGAAATTAAATTAAGTGTTTGGAATTTTACCTGTACAAAACGAAACTTAAAGCTAGTTGTTATGTTTTCTTAATTAGATGAAAATGTGCTTTCTTTACAAGGAAATTGTTTTGAATAGAAATTATTGATATTTAAAAGAATAGGTGGGGAAAGGAAAGGAAGGAAAAACTGTGGTCCTTCTGATATACATTCTTGGTTTTCCCTGTTCAGTCTGGAGCTTTTAATGAATTTAAAAGAAAAATGGGTTCTTTATCTTCTTCTTGCTGTTTGTCAAGAGGAGATGATTAGTACTGAAATCCATACATGCATGTGTGTATTTTATATATATGTATATATATATATATGTGAAAGCTGAGGGATGTTTCTGAGATACTGATTGTATAAACAGATTCTGGAGGTCAGTGCTTGCCTGGCTGTTCTCCATTACAGGATGCTCCTGTGTAATCCTATTAAGCTTCAAAATATTTAATTTGAATTATTTTTCTGAACTATATGGCATGTTTTATATAGGTAAAATGTAAATGGAAGAGTAGGAATCTGACAGAGCACACTGTGCCTATAAAAAACACACCAGGAATTTTAATAATCTGAAGTGCTCTTCTCACTTTGTATTAGGAGAAATGTTGTCTTTAAACATCCAGTCCTTAAGACCCATTTTGGAGCATTCATGCTTGTTCTCCACCTATTCCAGGACTGCTTTGTTTTCTTGGGAATTATCTAGTGTCAGGAACCTGCTTAATTGAGATCTAATAAGGTCGTGTCTTAACATAGTTTGGTTAATTCTAGATATATCACTATAAACCTTTCTGGCAGGGCACCCCAGTAACACCCATGTGTTTCATCACAGAATTGTTAGGGTTGGAAGAGACCTCTTCATATCATCTAGTCCAATCTCTCTGGCAAGGCAGGGTCATCTAGAGCAGGTTACACAGAAACACATCCAGGTGGGTTTGGAATGTCTCATGTCTCCAGAGAGGGACACTGCATGACCTCCCTGGGGAGCCTACTGATGTATGAATAAATTCCATCTCTAGTATATTGTCTTTGGTTCTCCAAAATCCTCTGATCCTATTTTATTTGGTATCCAAGATCAGATACTTCAGGAGTACTAATTCATGTGCGTGGGGTGGATTTTATGATGAGCTAAGTTATTATGGATTAGTTTCCTGGGAACTAGCGTTGCAGTTGGAAGAATAAACTTTGTCAGCAGGTTGCAAGGCTTTTTTTGGTGTATGCATGGATTTGGCTAGCAAATCCTGTGTGATGCTTTCAGTGGTCTCCAGCCCTTAAATGATTGTTTCCACTAAAATATAGATCACTATGTTAACACTTTCTGCCTTATGTGACAGCACGTAGGCGGGCTGTGTTCTGCCGAAGACTGCGTACCAAGCTGGCACTGTGAGGGGACAAGTGGGGACGTATGATCTGGCAAGACATTAAAAATCTGTGAAATCTGTTGTCTTATTTCTTGCTGGTAGAGTGGAAGAACAGAATAATCTGTGGCTGTGGCTGCAGAGGAAGCAGTGTAATGCAGTAAGGGTGGATCTGCAGAGTGAACCCCGTGTTCACAGCGCACTCGTGTGCGGTTTGATACTGGGGCTGATCCAGTCTGTTCCTGCCCATAGGCAGTCAGAGCCTGTGAGGTGTACTCCTAAGGGCATCTGAAAGTCTTGTTTCATCCAAATTGAACCTATTTTGTGTGCTCTGAGACTGCTGTAGTGTGCCCACCAAAACATAAGAGATAGGAATGATCAGACACACTCTGTAATGCTGATGGTCTAGTTTTTGGTTTACTTTTCATCTTACTTTTTTTAGTACATATTTTTATTATCACTGATGTTTATCCAGTGCAAAATGTAATGATGCACCGTATCAATTTCCTTCGTTCTTAGCAGAGTATAAATTAGAGGAGTACGTATATATGGAGGCCCACAAACATGCATGTACATACTTACAGCGAACAGTCTGTCTGTCAGTAGTCCGATACACTTACAGTCCGTAACCAGTAGAGTCCTGGCAGTGATTAAGAAAGGCATTCAGGATGGAGGGATGTCCCAATATCACTGATGGGCAGTGTAGGCTTGAAAATTTCTTTCTTTCACTGAAACCAACTCTGTTGGTTGTTGTCCTCTTCAGCTCTGTGTTGTAACCGCGTTCCCCAGGACCAGGTTGTCTCCCTTTTCCTGCAAACAAAGGAGTGCACTGTGCTGAGACATGCTTTAGGGGAGTTTCTTCATTAGTCCTTGCCTTAGGAGATTACTTCAGGCAGTGGGATATAGTGTCTTCTAAGCATACTGTTCTCCCTTACAAGGTCAGTGTCTTTTCACTGCACATTTATGCAGTTAGTAATACAGTTCTCATTTTTGATCTTGAGATGCTACTGAAATGTGACTTCTGCTTTAAAGGAGACAAGGATTTATAATTGTTTGCTCTAATTTGCTTGTGAGTCTTCAAATGTATAATTTGAATACCCAAAGCTCCCATTAGATATTCAGATGAAGTTCTGTTCTTCAAGGCTCTTAAAACAAAAGACTAGGATCACGAATGAAAAATTATTTCACAGCATGCCCAGCAGCAATCAGTGCATCAAGAAGTGGGGCTTACAATATACAGTTAACTTTGAACAATCCACACCAGTGTATTTCATGGAATTTAAGCATCCACAGCAATATGAAATTATTATACTTCTCCAGCTGTGTATGTGACTTTGCAAGAGTGTAGCTGACGCTGTCTGGTGGTATCAGCCAAATAGCAATCATCTGCAAGGTTGGCCAGTAATGGGATTCTGAGAGCTGTTGGTTTTCAGTATCTTACTTGAGGATTTGTGAGGCTGAAATAAAACTATCCAGTTGGGTCAAGCATTTGATCTTTTATGCAGGACTATTTGTCATTGCTGGTGATTGGGAAAAAAGCAGGAAGAATTTCTGCAGCCAGTAGCTCCAGACAATACTACAATTGCAGTAATAAGAATCTGGAGAGCTCTTTAAGGTCTTCTTTAGCACTAAATTCTGCCACAGGTTTTCCAGGATGTCACTTCTCTCCTTCTTGAAATATAGGTACACCACCGAAGGGAAGGAAGAAATCAAATCTCTGGGTCTGGACAGCAACACAACATTCCAAATATTACGAGGTATCTGATGCAGTTTTGAAATAGCACAAATTGAATTTAATAGTTCTACAAATTAAATTTCCTGTACAAAACCAGTTTATTTCTAGAATTCAGCTAGGAGACGAGAAGATCTAGTATCAGATCTGTGTTGAAACAATACTGGGTCTGTCAAGTCTTCACATCCTTATCTCTCTTCCTGAATATAACTGTTATTTCTACTCTGGAAGGTCACACCTAATTCTCTGTCACCTTATCACTAAACAGTCCTTCAAACTTTTTTCCTCCGTGTCACTTCTTTTAACTCCTTCCTGTCTTTTGGTTGAAGTTCATAGATTTGCAGCATATTTGTTGTGGACTGTTGCAATCTAAAATAGTTTTATCATCTTGGGAATTTTTTTAGGAATACAGTCTTGGAATGGACTCAGCTTTAGGGTTTGGGTTTCTATGTTTCTATATAGAATCAACATAATATCTTTTTTCTGCTTTACAACATAATTGTTTTTTTATTTTATGTGTAAATTATATCTACCTGTTCCTGTGCAGACTTTATTTTTAAATCTAAATAACAGAAATTTCTTATTTACTTTTTAAATTTTAGGGGCATATTGTTTGATTCAAAATTGTGTGAGTGAGAGTTTTTAGGGGATTTATAATCTTACCCTGATCCCTGTGGTCTGTTCAATATATAGGATTTGTTTATGGTTGCTCTGTACTTAAGTTGCTCCATACTTCTGATTATCTATGTTGCTTTATTCTGTATCTCTTGCAAAGTCTCCATGTGTCTGAGGCAAGATGATTGGAGCAGATGTAGCTATCAGAATGCAGTGTGTAATGAATAAAAATATTGGTTAGTTTTCTGTTTTGTTCTTGATTTATTTTCCTTTTTGATTGCATGTAAATGGTTAGCTCATATTTGAAAATTTATGCACAGTAATTTGAGATCTTTAAGGGGTGATATAGGTAAAATTCATTAGTGTGTGAATAGTGCTACATAGCCATTTTTTCTGCATTAATTTCTGTTTTCTGTTATTCAGTACATGATTCTGTTTTCAAGTTTGGTATCACTGTGACTCTTCTCAGTAAGTTTGTTGTTGACAGATTTTTCTAACCCAGTTATTCACCCCTGCTTCAAAATTTCTTGGGAATGTGTGGAGCATTATAAATCTTAACTGAAATTTTTGGCAGTTCCTGTTAACAACCCACTTTATGAAAAGTCTCTTTCACTCTTATATAAATTAATGCTTTATCAGTGTATTAGGCCGTCTGCCCTCTTATACTGCAGTTTTTCATCCTATAATGGTTTTTCCTGGTCTTTCCAGCTGCTGCTGCCTCTCTGATCTTGTTCCTCATCAAATAGAGTTATAACACAGTCTTTGTGCAAAAGCAAGTAATTTGAATTTTGAAGAGTAGTGCCATGACTAATATTTCAGTTGCCAGAGTGATGGATGTGGGTGGTGGGCAGTTGAGCTGCGAGCCAGTGGGATGCAGATGCTGAGTCCTCTTAGGGAAGCAGCTGCAAGAGGGTTGCTGGGCTGTGCCAGAAAAAGCCAGGCTGGGGGGAGCCTCTTGGCAGGAATTCACTGAGCAAGACTGGTGGCAAGTAATCCTACCTGGAGGGAGATAATTCTGAGGTGAAAGCCTGAAGATGGGCATCAATCTGCCAGAGAGGTTCAGCTCCTCACCTTGTACAATTTCCCACTTTTTTGTGCTTTTCTACTACAAACTAGCTGGTAGGACTTCATTTTGTCAGCAGTTCATTTGTACAGGTTTCCATACCCTTTCCAAAGATGAATTTTGGCTTTTTCTTTTTTACCTTACATTATGTTTAGAGAGTCTCAAATCATACAGTAACGACTACTGGTGTTGTTTCAGGAGGTTCAATCATAGGCTGCTTATGCAGTCATTTGCTTGTGCCACCTACAAGCCTTTTTAGGCTGTGCTTAAGGGTTGTGTAACCTCCTCTACAGTCCTGCTCTTAAGCTTGCAGTAACACCTCTGTGCTGTCCTTAGTACAGCTGGATGATTTGTGGCTAAATTACACCAGTGTCTCTTCATTTTAAGTAGGGATTTTCCATGTGGGTTGTATCAAAAGCCTTATTGAACAAAAGTATTTTATGCATTTCTGTTCTTAAAACAATTTCTTTGATAGCTAAAGAGTATGGGTTTGGCCTGGCATCTTTGGTCAACCCACGCTGAATCTTGTCCTGTTTTGTATTTTTATGTCTTTTGTTTCTGTTTCCACCAAATATTGTTTCAGATCCTTTCATCCCACTGAGTCAGCTGGTGATAGTTGCTCTTATTTTTCCTGGCTCTGTATGTGACCATGCTGTATTGTTTTGAAAGCACATTCTGATACTCTGTAATGCTATATTCTACCTGCATAACAACTCCACTGTTATTGGTTTTACTGTACGTGCAGTCATAGGAATCAGTTTGATTTCAGTCCTATTAGCTGACTTGTATGATGTTATTTTCTCACTTGGATCCCTGTTTTGGGTACTTGCAGGGTTCCTGGTAAGTTGTCTTGTAATGGTTATTTATTCAGGAATCTCTATAGTTCTACAGGCTTGGTTTTGCTTAGATTTATATTTTTGAGAATTTCACACTTGCTGGTAAACCATCTTCTCTAATGAAGCTGACCTGTCCTCCAGCTGGTCTCCACTTGCTTAATTTCTCAGCCAGCCCTTTTGGGGCTTGAATTTTTCATGCTCAGAGTATGCCAGGCAGTAGGTGCTGGAGTTTGTGCCGCTAATAATCCACATCTGGGAAGTGTATGTAGGTCCAGAGAGAATAGAGAGAATGAAGTGCCATCTCCAGGGACTTCAGGCCATATTTAACTCACTGGCTAGTATTTTCAATTCCCAAAAAACTGCTTTCCTAAAGTGCAGACTTAGAGATTTTGATTCTGTTTTTATTTGGGTGTAATTTCTTTAGCATATTTCAACAGGAGTATGCCTTGCTTTTCCTTTGAGCTTTCTGTAGCACCCGGGGAGCAGAAAATGAGATTTTTTCAGGTCTGTGTATTGATCATTAATGGCCAAGGATAGCAATAAAAAAACCCAAGTAACAAGAAAAGAACATTCAGTAGGAAAATTCTAATATCTTAGTTCTTGTGATAAATAATTGAATCAATCTTTCACATAGCCATGAAATAACATAATATACTTAATCCCAAATTCAGTAGGAATTTTGGGCTGTTTTTGTTTATTATTTACTAATGAAAAAGTTTATTTGATTTCATAGACCTGTTTTCTGTTTTGTCAGACTATGCAAATAAAACCAAGAGAAACAACCATTGTAGTTGCTATAAACAAGAAGGCATCTTCATCATTGGTGGTACACACAGATGCAAACATTCAAGTCTGCTTTTAACAGATCATGAATCTCTGTGTTGGAAATGAATGAGGAAATATTTAACTTCCTGTTTATCTCCTCTGTTGTGTCTCCTTATACTCTGTATTTCTGTCTCAATTGATGTGCCTTTAACCTTTTGGGTGCCTCTCATGTTTGCTTGCCCATTTGTTTACCTCCAGCCTAGCTTTTTTTTTTTTTTTAAATAACCTTCCTGTATATAAAACTGGAAAGTCTTTCAGTAAAGATTGTGTTAGAGTTTAGCTCTGTACTGCTGTGTTGATTTTGAAAAAAAAGAGGATTTTTTTCCTGTTCTTTTTTCTCTTCTTGCCACATTTCCTCTCTATGGAAGTTGGTTTGGTATCTTCTGAGCTGCTCTACTGCTCTGTGGTGCTACATCTTAATTTTGTTCTCTTTCTGATTGGACTCTATTAAATTGATTATATTTTCTTTTTATTTTTCATCTCTCCTATCACTTTGTATCTTTTCCTGTTTCAGTGGGATAAACTCCTGCTTAAAAGAAATTAAAAAGTCATGAGTCTGGGAAATAATAACACTACAAATAGTATATATATATAGAAGTAGCAAACAAGCAAATGCATGTTTTGGGACAAATTGATTTTTAGAGAATGAAAAGAGATTTCAGAATATGCTTGTTTAGATTAATGCTTTTTAGTTGTTTTTTTTTTTTCAAATGGCTTTTATTCTCAGAAGTTGCTATTTGTCTGCTGTACTTTTTATTTACTGTGTTATGCAACCTCCATTTGCTGAAATTTGCATTTCTGCCTTCATGAATATATTATTTTTCAGAAACATTTTGGGTCAATGAAAAACTTTATTAAAATATCTATTTATTTAGGAAATACATCGCTGGAGGCTCCAGAAGAAACAATGCCCTAGAATTTTTAAGCCTTGGTATTTCTAAAGTATTTATTGCTCTAACAGAAATTTACAGAGAAGGGGAATAATAGGATATTAAATTTGCAGTCAGAATAAAAATAGCTTTACAGATATAATTTGAAAGAAATCTAAGGTATTAGAGTAAATAGTCCCACTATCTCAAATTTCATTAAATGATGTACAGGCAAGACTGTAATGGATTTTTCAGCATTGACTGCCTCAGTCAGAGGTGAGCAGTTTGTATTTGAAAAAAAAGACTGATATAAAGGCTTAACGCTTGAAATTTCCTTTTTAACTGCTTATTAAAACAACTGATCAAATGCTTTCCATGAGATTTATTGCTTGCTTTCATCTGTCTTAGCCATGTATTTTGTTAATTTAGAGCGATGTTTTAGCAGAGTGATTTGGTAATGGCTCAGCAATAAGGCAGTGTCTGATCTGGATGTAAAGGTTCAGTATTTGATGTTGTGTTTTCTCATAGAGCACAGCATCCAGGACACAACTAATGAGGGCTTGTAAACAGTGAAGGAGGTTGGGACACTAAGGAGATGTGCTGCTTTACAGAGGTGCTCACCCAGTGGCACAGTAAATGAGAATTTTCTCTGCAGACTGCAACTACTGCCAAATAATGGTGGAGAAACTGTGGGCGATGAGCACTTACTCTAATTGCAGCACTGACAATGAGGAACCAACAGGATAAAAATAAACCCCTGATACTTCACTGGGCCTGCCATTACTGTAGGATTGGAGATTTTTGTATCTTATGAGTTAAGGGAATCTTCTGTCCACACATTGGGCTGAGTCCAGTAGAATGTAGTGAAACATTTCAGCTCCAGAATACATTCAGGTTACTGGTTTCCTGAGTTCTGTGAACCAACACTAATCCCTGATGTTTATGGAAGGAGGCAAACTGAACACTAAGTGGTGTTAAAGAAAGTGAAGAGGCAAAATAATGAAAACAATAGTCTATCTTGTAGTTCCTCTTCTACAATGTAATGTAAAAGACTTGCATTTGAAGGCAAGGGAGCACTAAATACCTCTTTCCATTACTAACTAAGTTTAAAAAAAAATAACACATGATTTGTGGATGTTAATAATGTACATTTTGAACGGTCTATGCACAGTCCTGATTAAATGCAATCTATATTTTGTTTAGCATAGATTATAAAATCTCTAATTAAAGGCTGGGACTTTGTTGTGCTAGGCACTTAACATACTACATATATACTGTAGCAGAGCTGCTGGTTTAAGGTGAGAAATCAGGTGGGCACAAAAGACAGATGGGGAAACACGAGGTGATGAAGGCAGTTATGGGGGTTGTAATAAGTTGCAGTTGCCATTTACCATCTGCCCAGCTACAGACAGAAATTTTGTAATACCATTTTTTTGTTGTAGTGCACTATTTATTCATTTTGCCTTAAGGATGTAGCAGTGCATGTCCAACTATAGTTATATGGACTCTGTTATATGGATCAGTGTTGGTTGGTAAATATGATGATGATGATGATGATGACAGATAATTGTTCCTCGGCTTTCATATGCGTTCAGCACCCTGATTTGTGGGTGCATGGGATCTTGCTGGAATTACAGTTGGTAAGGGGGTATCAGTGAATGTTGATCTCTAGTAATAATCAAGTGATATTTTTTCCAATCTTGCAATGGAGTATTAGGGACATAAACAAGAGCACTTTTCTCTTTTATGTGGTGTTCCCAAGTTTTGCCCAAATTGCAGTATTCATGTGAATTTGTTTTAAATCTATCCAGTGTTTAGTTTTTCTTGCCTAAATCAGCCTACCAGGGCTTAAAGGATAACTTGACTCAATTCACCTAAGGAATGTTGGATTTTGAATCTGAAAAGTACAAAAATAGTAAGGAATCAAGACAGTTGTGTGGAAAGACTGATGCTGGTAAGTTCTGTTGTTTGAAATAGATCTGGTGTTGCAGTCCAGCATCACACCACCTTCTCATGGTGAGGAAACACTAGGAGAGGGCATGAAAAGAGTATGAAGGTTTCTAGGGAGGAGAGTGTTTAACAAGGAGCTGGTGCATTTTGAGGAAGTCCAGGTGAAAACTGATAGAGCACATCTTGAAGGGTGGGTAAGACTGACTATAAGGATAATAACAGTTTTTGCTTGTGTAGGCCAGTCATCCAAGGTTACCCCTGTAGTGGAGAAGGAAGAGAATGCTTTGGATTAAATACGAAGAAGAACATTTTTACAATGAATGTGGTAAAACATTCAGATAGATTGCCTGGTAGATGCCTCATTCCTGTAAGCTTTGAAGGTCAGGCTTGGATGGGGCTCTGAGCAACCTGATGTAGTGGAAGGGCCCTGCTTATTTCAGGCAGATTGGACTAGATGACCTTTAAGGCCTTTCCAATTCAAACTATTTTGTGATTCTAGGATTCAGTGATTTCAGGAGTTGAATCAAAATCCCTGATGCTTTACCTCCTACTTAAAATCACCCCCTTGGTTTGCAGAGGTAGGAGGGAGAAAATAGTTTTCTTTTGCTTCTGGCGTGCTTCTCTGCTCTTCCTGTTGGCTTTATTTGGAGTCTCTCGTATTGTGCACTTAGTTATGAAAAGCACTCAAGTCTGTAATTCTCCTCTCAATTCTGCTCTCTGCAGAATTCCTGCTCTTTGCTCCATAGAATGTTTGGAGGAAAAAGGAGATCTTTGTGATATGTTAGGCCCATTGATATTTGTACTGCATTGTAGCAGTATCTTCATAGTGAAAACAGCTCCTTTGCAGCTGAAAACTGACATGGAACAGAGTCTGCTGGATTATATGGAGTGAATGGGCCAATCCACTAATGAAGCAGTTTGCTGTATAGCTGTTAAACTTCTGCTACAGAAAACATTTAGCCAAGAGGATTGGTGAATCAGTATTCACCTAGATGTAGAAGAGACATGATTGCAGTTTTTTACAGGATCTCATCTGAAATGGCCTGGTAATATCTTGGACTAAATTAATCTCATAATAAATAATCCAGATGGCAGAATTCATAATTATCATGAAGGGACCTGCTGGTCAGTCCCTCACCCCTGTGGTTTTTTCTTGGCTTACGTCAGTAAGAGTTGTTTATAGCTGGAAGAGCAGTGTGACCTGAAGCTGGAACGTTGAAATGATAAAAATAGTTTTGTATTGCAGATCTTAAAATTCTAAGTAGGATTTTTTTTTTTTTTGCAAGTTCACCTTTGGAAGAAAAATAATAATTTTATTTCCTTCTATTTCCTATCTTTTTAGAAATGTAGTTGTTTTCTAGATAAGATTTTCAAAAGGTTTGAAAGTCTCGTGTCTGATTCCCATTAAAATTGAGTTTATTTCTCAAACCACCCAAACAGTTGAAAATCATACTATCCTTACAAAATTTTAGCATCCTTGTGATGATTTTTCTAAATCACATACCAGAAAACAAACTCATGGTGACTCCTTTGAAAAACTGAGTGCTACAGTTTTGCAAGTGAAGGACTTATAGCCCCAAATTTCAAAAAGATTAAAAAAAATTGGATCTGTCTGGACCACAGTCCTTGAAAGTGAGCAGTCCATGAAAGTATGAAGTAAAGCTTGGCTAAGCAAATGTTCATTGAAAAGGAGTTTATTTGTGCCCTGGGAAGTGTGCTCACATTTTCAATTGGAATATTCAAAGTCAAGATGTTTTTAATGGGAAATATCTCCTGCCATTTTTGTTACTGTTTTTTTTTTTTCCCAGGAGGAAGAGAAATGCTTCCTTCTTTTTTTTAAAAAGCAGCCTACTGGGTGATTTATTAAAAAAAAAAAAAGTATTACTTTTTTGTTGCCTATATTCTATTTTAAGCCATGAGAATGGATTTTATTAAAGCAGTGTAAATAAATAAGCAGATGGCTTTGAATATTAATAATTTGTTTTGCATGTATTAAATGTCAGTATAAAATTTATTGAGAAGAAATATTTGCTGCTGGACTGTCTCTGTGTAGTAGGTAGTTTTGATTGCTAAACATTCCAGTTTTATCCTAGCTAAGATATTGATCTCTTTGCATTGATGGCCCATAGCTGACTCATTATTTTTCCCATAGCTCTACTAAATACTGAAACCTACTGATCTTCTAAACAGCAAAGTAGATAAATAAGAGAATAAATTATGGCAGTTCTCTTCTGCAAGCTGCTAAACTGATAGAAAATGTATTATGGTTATGTCCTTGGAAGACACTGGCTGTTTCAGTGTAGTGTGAACTTCTTATCAGGCTTCTTGTCTTCTCCTAGTTATTGACCACTAAATACCCTCAGCAGCTTTTTTTCACTTGTAAGCAAATCAGTCAAATAACCCTTACTGTAAAAAAAGCTCCATGTTAGACAAAGCATAGGAGAGTGTTCCACACTAGACTGAAACAGAAGACATTTTATCCATATGGTCTCTCATATTCTGCCTGTCTGTGTTAGCCTAAACTTGGATATGCTTTTTTATGTTTTTTCCTCAGAGCAGTTGAAAATGGTAGATAAAAAGAATCTTACCCACATTTCTGTAAATGGCTACAGGAATAAAATCTATTGAATGCATGATAAAAAGTTACTGCAACATAAAAAAGCTGTATTGTTCAAGCATGGAAGCACCGTAAAAAGTGCTTGTAAAAGCATTTCAGAAGCTTTTCCCCTACCAGAGTTATGAGTAAGTCATATCTTCTCAGTATCTTCTCTCTTTTGAGAAAAATCAGAGCAATCAAATGCAGCAATACAAAGGGATAACATCTGTTTCTGTAGATTTAGTAGGAAAAATGACTTAAATATATATCTATATATATTTATATATGAACTTTAATCATCTTGGAAATCGATCTGTGCAAGAAAATCATAGGAAAGAAAAGCATAATCTCAAAGTAATGTACTTAGTAGTTTTAAATTGAGTGGTTTGAGCAGAGGGTAAATTTGTGTGTTCTTACAAACTGGTCTGTCTGCAACAACCATATTCTATTACATTATCACTGTTACAGAGTTTGAGAAAATACTGCTCTGGAGAAAAGGGATTGAAATTGCTCTGTTGTGTCATTTGGTTTCATATTGGATTACTGTTTTGGATAGAAAAAGATCAGTAGCAATGTGAAGTACATAGTTATCTTCTCACTCGGTAATGTTTCTTATATGGAATCTTTTTTCTGCTGAAAGGTTTTAAGAGGATGTTTTTGTTTAATCTAGAATAAGATATGTCAGTGTGAATGCACTTTTGAAATCCAGTTTCCACACTGGCAGTCAATCTACTGTTCTTGGTTTTCTTGCTTTTCCTAACTTTTGCTGTTAAAACTGTCTCTAGCTGCCTTGACATTTCAGGGTAAGTGAAGCAGCATTTGGGTTTCTTCCAGCTGTGGTCACTGGGTGGCTCTTGGCACAAAGTGAAAACACTTGCAGTTAAAATGGGAAATATTTCTCACCATCCCAGAAATGTCGACTTTCAGGCAGATTATTCTTAACTGAACAAATGTCATTTGCCACACATGACCCATGGATTCTCTGAAACTGCTTCAGAAACTGGTTTTTGAAAGAGATGAAGGTTTCCCTTATTTCTTAAGCTAGCTATCTAAATTTATTTTTAATGGAGACCTGTCAGCAGCTACCCCGTATTTTTTTTAGTAGTGATGACAGATTCATAGCCCTAAACACATTTTTTTCTTCCTTTTCTTTCGTCCATTTCAATTGACTTTTTCAAACTCGTAGTTTTTCACTACACCAGTTTGCTTGAAATAGTGTGTGTGAAGTTGTTCCAGGTGAGCAAGGTGAGCTCTTCCATCTTGCTGGAGTGACAATGAGTGTAGGGCAGTGGGGTGGGGTTCATGACTTCATTGCAGTGGCCCAGTTGTGCTAACATAAGCTGCTGTGTCCCCACTGTATTGCTGGCTTCAGGCTGTTTTCTTTGCTGTGCCTGGTGGCTCCAGCTTACTTCTTCACTTCAGGCAATGCAGCAATTTCTGTGTACACCCAGGAGTTTAGCTAAGGCTCAAATGGGATAATTCTTTGGTGGTACAGAAGTGAAGTCCAGCCAAGAGATAATCTTTCAACAGACATTTCTTAATTTAGAGAAATTTCTCAGGAGACCATGTTCTGTGAATGGCAAGGATGGGAATTAAGCCTGAAAATGAACAAATTGCAGCTTCTTTGTCAGTGCTCATAAAAACTCTTCAGGTTTGGGAATGTGTTGTTTAGTTTGTATTACTTGAATTGGATTGGTCCAGCTCTTGACCTTGGAGCACAGTGTGTCCTGCAACAGGCTTCCCAACAACTCGCTGTGCTCTCGGTGGGCAGAATCGAGACATCTCTTTGGATGGCAGAAATATCTTCCATCTGCAGCTGTTGAACCTTTCCTTGTCAGTGTTCTGGTGCTTAGAGCTCCAGTCATAATGCCATTCCTATTCTCTTGGCTTGTGCTTTCATGCAGCTTTCCTGCAGTGCTGGCCTTGGTGTTACAATGAGGAAAAGGCAGGGATGACTGCCACCTGTCTTCCCTTTGGTGGGTTCAGAGCATTTTTTACTAAACTCAGTGATGCATTTCCATTGACTCTGGTTTGCTAAACTTCAGTGTAAAATTTTTCTGGATTTTCAGCAAGCACAAGAAATGTCTAGGTCTAAGATATATATTTTGGTGAATAGCTAACAAGGCATTTTTTCATGTGTTATCCCTGCAGACTTATTTTTCTGTCTATGCAGAATATAGAATCCACATTTATTCACAACTAGTGCAGTTAAATTTAAGGGAGCAGAAGAGTATGTAATGTCATACAAAGTTAATTTATGATGAATACATAACTATAACAGGTAGATTATGTTAATTTCTGAACATCTCGAAAGTCCAGTGTGTTTCTCTAGAAATAATTACTAATTTGATTTCAGCTTGACTTTCTTCCAAGGATCTTTAAAATCTGAGTATTATGGCTCAGATAGGATAACCAGAACATAAGTTTTCCTACAAGCCGGTAGCAAAGTCGTACATGCAGCTCAGGAGGAGAGATTCAGTTTTAAAGTGCAATTAATTGACTGCCATAAACTTTAAGACATTGTGTATTATTAATGACAGATGTTTGTTCCACATTGATCTTGACTTGGCCTGAGAAACTAGGGGTGCACACAGAGCAGACAGCTTGGTTCTGCCTGAGGAGAATCAGTAGCACCCTGGTAATTTGTCTTTCAACACAGATCATTGTAGTCACTGTAGCAGTTCTAATCCTTGACCTCTCTTAAATCTCTTTGACCACTTTTGAAACTTTAACTATTACTTTTTAGCATGAATTATGTTAAATGTTCCACAGAAAGTTGAATTAGTTAGTCCTGTTATATTGCCTTTTTCTAAAAAGTCAAGAATTTTTTTTTTTTTTTTTTTTTTTTTTTTTTTTTTTGCAAATATGCCTTTGGCATTCTTGTGCTGTAAGGTATTCTTATTCCAATTTCCATTTCATTTTTGTAATCCATCATTCCTCTAAAACTTGCTTTTCTGCTTTGCATCCTTTTGTGCTCAGTCTGAGGGCCTGTCATGGGCTGGAGTAGCCTGATTTTCTTTGCCCTTCACTGTTTCTTGTAAGTGTTGCTAGTTCCACTTCTAAGTCTGTTACTTTTTACTTCCAGTAAGAAAGAGTAATTAAAAATAAAAAACCAAAAAACCACAACTGGTAGAAGATTCTCTGTTTGGGGATTACCTGGTCATTTAATGCCTGAATTGGGGGGGAAAATGACTTATTTTTTTTCTTCCAAATGAATGGACAGTTTTCATATCCTCTTTGCTGGAAGCTCAGTTGCCTTTGTCCTTCTAGTCTTAGTGCCAGCTTTTTGCCAGTTCTACATCCTTGGAGCAGCAGCTTTTCCCTTTGGGGAAGGACCAGTACTAGCAAAGGACTAGCTGTGTAAAAGAACTGCAGGACCACTTCTGGCAGCATTTTAAGTCAGTATTGAATATGTGGAAAAAGAAGTCAAAATACTCAATATTTTTTAAAGAAGAGAATTAATAGATGTGAAATATCTTTCCTGGCAATTATTTTGGTCCCTGCTTCTGCCTTTAGTTGTGAAGAGCTTCTGTCTGTTCAGATTATCCTTGATTGACATTTGGTTGAGAGAAACCAGCTCCGTTCTTCTTGGGTCTCTTGGAAGCTGTGAGCAGCTCCCTCAGCTGATCTCCTGTTTTTTCCTCCAATTCTCTGGTGTTCTGTTTTTCTGTGGGGTTACTGGGAAGGCCCTGGTGCAAAATTTGACCAAGCCTCATGTCAAAGATAAACCCTCTCAGACCACCAAGCAATGCTGGCTCTTCTTGCTCTCTGTAGGAGTGCTGTGTCTGGGTGGAGGCAGAGGAATAGCTTCACTTGTGTCTGCTCCTGTACACTGAGAGGAGCATCGCCTCCAGAGGCCTCTGAAGGGGAGGAGGATGTGCCATGTGGGTCAATCAGAAGAGGAAATAAAGCTCTCTTAAAGACAGTGGTGGTTATCACACTAATTACTGCTGAAAAATACACACTGGTCAAATAACCAAAACTCAGGGTTTTTTTCTCAAAATATCTGCAGTCTTTGCTTATTTGTGGTCACAGCCTGTGGAGAATATTTTTGTGGGTGGCAATTAAATGGGCATAGGTTGTGGTTTTAGCTTGTGCAAAAGGAGGCAGAGAGGGAGTTGAGATAATACACTTCTCTGCAAAGTAAAGTTTTTGTTACTTTCTGATGACAGATCAGGAGAATGTAGCAAACAAAATGTTTTGAGAAGCTTCAGCCTTGACTGCTGCTGTGTTCCTGGGGCCAGGCCTGTGGCTTTCTGGGGAGAAAGGAAGGTCATGCTTATCACACACAATGAAATATATTCAGCCTTAAAGAAAAACAGCAGGAAAGCTTGGTCTTCTCATCCCACCTTTTGATCTAAGTTTCTTCTGCAGAGTCTTTTTAAGCCATGATTTTAACTATGTTTTGACATTTATTTAAGCCTTGGCTGCCTTAATGATTATGCAGAAAAGTATTTTTTCCTCTTTTTCCTTAGAATAACTGTCCTAACTCCTGGAAAATAGTCACATTAAACACAACAGTCTTTATTTAACTAAAAAAGCCCCAAATTAATCAGTTCATTAAATGTCAGCTTAGCATTGCCTTCTGGCTCTATCACCCAGTGATTACATTTCTCAGAATATTTCAGTGATCATGCTCTCTCCTAATTTGCCAAGTTGTGCTGGAAATAGCATCTTCATGATAGCCTTTTCTTGCTTGCAAAAATGGAAGCTCTGGTGGGTCAATAGCAGTCAACAAAATAATGGGATTTGCTTGTTAATTGATGTTGCATCTACTTCTCTTGGCTGTAGAGGTCCTGGAGAATTGGTGTGCTCATTTTGGATTTTGTCCAAAGATTTTGTTGTAAGGGTGCATAGCTTGTAATGGCAGAGAGGAGTGGAATGAAGGCATTTTGTGCCTTGATCTGGCACTGCAGTTACTAATGGGATTGATCATTATTGTATACTTCTTTGATATTTGCAGTCTGAGGCAGTCTGAGTTATTGGAATATCTTGACTTATACATGTTTCTTTGGAGATACATTTTTTCTACCAACCCAGATGCTGAATATTAACAAAAACTGTGTTAATGTGTTTGGTTTTGAATTACAGTATTCTGGAATGTCTTTATCTTCATTTAGCCATGCATACTTGATTATAACTTAATTTAGTTTTTGCCTAGAAATATGTGAATGGTTCTGTGTTCTCTATTACACCTCACTTAAATAAGCTGCATGAGAAGTGATGGCCATATGTTGCTGAAGGGCTAATGCTTTAGAAAGGGATGTTGTTGCTGCTTGTGCTCCCAGATAATGGAGGTTTTCAGCCTAATGCAATAGCTATACTGAAAAGTTCTGTGTTCCAGTGCATTAAATAGAGATATCTTTCAGAGTGAGATATTATCTAATTATTTTAACTCACAAATTTCTCAAGTAGTGAATTTTTTTTTCATGTTAGATCGTATAATAATAAATGTAGAGGGATTTTTTTTTGGCCTGTATTTCTTGTATAATAGTCTTATACTTTAAGATTTGGAAAATGAGCTGCAGTGGTTTTGCAGATGAATGAGAAAAACTGTTTGTTGGCATATACAGATAGAGTTGTGTTTACAATTACATAATTTATAGCCTATAAATCAGATGTTTGTTTTGTGGGTTGGGGGGAGCTTGGCTCTTCACCAAAGCATTTTCTGTTTTGTGGAGGAGTTGGAAATATGTAATAAAAAAATAAAAAGAAAAAAGCAGAGGGAGAGGGTAAGATAGGGGGGGGAAAAAAAGCATGAAAAATTGATTGTGCAATGCTGCTCATTCATGGTTCCTTCTGGTATTCTGGGATTTTATATCAGGCTTAAAAATTAACATTCTATTATTCAGTATAGAACATGAGAGCATGAAAGTTTTCTCATGAATGTAGGGATGGAAATGCACTTAAAAATACATTTTCATGATTTGGTTTAAATTTTGTAGCTGTTATATGCTGCTGTGAGGATGCAAGAATTGTACTTCAGGATTAGGAATTGTAACCAGGCATTTCTAAAGTACCTGTACAGAAATGAGAGAAGGTTAAAGCAGAATTAAACTTCTTAAAATGAATGCAGAGGTATGGGAGTGCATGGAAGAAAAATCCTTTCTCTCGTCTAAATTCATAGTTGGAAGTGCAGAGCTACTGATGGAATCCCCAATAACCTGAAAGAATAGTTTTTGTTGAAAATGTTGTGCCTTTACCATTGCATAAGTAGTCATGATTTTAAGTCATAATTGACAAAAGAAGTTCAGTAAGTTACTGTAAATGTACAATATCAACATATTTTTCTTAATATTTGCTCTTTTTGTCTGCTTGTTAGAGAAACTTCATCCTCCATCTCTGTTTATCCTTTGCCAAAACTCCCATTTTAAGTCTTGATACCAGCTGCTGGAATGAAGAGTCCTGTATCACATGGAGTATGCATTCATTCCTAGGAAAAGTGTAACAATTCCATGGGAGATTATTTTAGTTGTTTTCTGTGTTTTAGAAGTATTCTAGAGAAATGCTGCTATGTGGCATCAGAAATGGGAGTAAGATTTATCACTGGAGAACCATTTAATAAAGATTTCTGTACCTAAGCTCGGCTCTTGTCTGTGAGTAGAGATAAATACTGGACAGGGACCCATTTACTGGTGCCTGTTTCTCCTTCTTTTCTGCTGTCATAGTCTATATACAAGTAAAAACAATCTCCTAAATAAATACCTTTTTAAAATAGAAGGAATTAGAGCAAATTCCTGTCTAAATACAGTACCAAGGTCATAATGTAAATATATTGCAGATTATTCCAGTTGTTCTAGCAAGTGGCAAGGTTTTCTGATCCTACCTCTTGCATTTTATGTTGAACACTGAAATTTTAATCTTAAATTTAGTTATTTTCAACTTTCCTGGCTTAATTTAATCTGTTTTGGAGAATAGTAGTATATTGTGTAATAAGAAATCAATTCTCTCCAAACCCTTGCACCCAAACACAAAACTGTAATGAAACTCAGATTCTGATGTATTCTGTTGTGCTAACAGTAATCAAAGCCATCGTGTAAGAGTGTGGTTGCCATAGTACAGGTCTGTCTTTGCTGTGGTTTATTTCATCTGTGTCCCTTTCTTTGATCTGAAAGGCAATTTTAACTGGAACACAGTAGTGTGGTGAGCTGCTGGTGGTCTTTTTCTATAATGTGATCTGCTGGTTTTGGCTGGGATAGAGTTCATTTTCTTCATAAAACTGAGTATGGGGCTGTGTTTTGGATTTGAGCGGGAAACTGTCAATAACACAGAGATGTTTTCATTACTGCTAAGGCTTTTCTGCTCCTTACCCCATCCCACCAGTGAGGAGGCTGAGGGTGCACAAGGAGCTGGGAAGGGACACAGCTGAGACAGCTGGCCCCAGCTGATCCAGGGGACATTCCAGACCTTCTGGCATCATGCACAGCATTTAAAGCTGGGGGAAGAAGGAGGAAGGGGTTGGGACGTTTGGAATGATGGTGTTAGTCTTCCCAAGTCGCCATTATGCATGGTGGAGCCCTGCTCAGCTGGAGATGGCTGAACACCTGCCCGCCCATGAGGGGTGGTGAATGAATTCTTTTGTTTGCTTTGCTTGCATGCACAGCCTTTCCTTTAGCTATTACATTGTCTTTATCTCAACCCAGGAGCTTTTTCATTTCTATACTTCTTGATTTTCTCCCCCATGCTGATGCAGGGGGAGTGAGTGAGTGAGTGGCTCCATTGTGGTTTGTTGCTGGCTGAGGTTAAGTCACGACATGCAGTACTGAATAGTGGTTATTAGAATGTTTTGTTATTTACACGACTTCTGTTTCTCCTGTTGCTGTGATTTTGAAATAATTCATGTCTAGGTTATTCTTTGTGCTAAGAGTGCTGTTTTTCTTTTGAATACCAACCTGGATCTTTCCTTCATAACTGTTACTGTAAAAGCCATATGCAATTGTTGATGTAAGTTTTTCTCTCCTATAAAATGGTCTCTTTTAAAAATCAACATTATGTCACTGGGTTTAGAAAGGAAATAATTAATAGATGTACCAGGTAATTTAGCTGTCTAGAATTTCCCTGATCAAACTGTGGTATTATGTAAAGAATTACCAACCAATAACTTCAGCTTCTTGGTTTTTTAGTGTCTTGCTGGAAATATCGCATTATTCTAGCTGAAAAAAAACAAAATAACACATACACACACACACACAAACACCCTGAAGAAAAAACACCCCAAACCAACAAGACCCACATCAACCAGCCTTTTAATTTAAGTCACCACTTGAAAAATGGAAGATCATGTTGGTCTTCATGTTTGATTAATGTGATACAGGAGTTCATAGAGAAGCAAATAGAAAACATGTAAGGAGTGTTGTTTTTTTCTTTAGAGTATGTCTACCTATTTTCATATTTTCACAACTGCTGTGGTAAAAGCTTTCCTCAGTGACTTCTACCAGTGCTGTGTAAGTTGTTTGGATAGTGTCTGTGAACTTAAGCTTCCTAATTTTTAACTTTTATTAAAAAGTAAAAATGTAGAATACTTCACCAAAGCACAATTAGCTGCACTTGTATTACATAAAAAGTAGAACAACACAGGCTAACGAAAGGAGCTTGTTTTCCTAGGGAAGATTGAGGAAGTTCTTCTGTGGAAGCAGCTTTGTCCTGCTACTTCTCAGTGGCTTTGGTTTGTTCTGATATTTACAACAATGCAAAGTGGGCCAAGATTTGTGAGCAGTCAGCAGAAGTTAGGAAGGATAGAAATAGCTGTTGTTTAGAGGAGTGGACTGGAAATCAAAATAAAGACCACCTAGCTACCACAGATCATGAAGAAAAGCAGCATCCTTGCATCCCCTTGTGGTCATGCCCCATCCTGGGATTTTTGCCTCTTTGGTCCTCCATACTCAATAGGAATCAAATTGTATTATCAAGAGGAAGCTTTTTGGTGTTTAGCATTTTGTAGGTGCTTGAAGTAAAACAGACAGGACTTCAGAGTCTGACTATTTTGCTTCTCTTGATGTTTTCTGTCTTATCTATAGCAATTGTGTGTGAGGAGTGAAGTTTGTAACTCAATGCTGCTTCTGTGATATTTTAGATATTTTTCAGAAGAAGTGAAAACTTCTCTCCCCTCTAAACTCCTCTCTCCTCCATCATAGGTAATCAAAGCCTTGTGGTCTGAATTTGGGAAGTTTATGGAGTTGGGAGGTAATGCTTTATGGTGAGGCTGTTTTAGATTAGTGACTGGAGGATAGTTAGTATTTTCAAACTTCTGTGGTGCCTGCTGGGTGAAAACCATCTCTGCTTTCCATGGCACAAAGAGGAACCCAGTGCTTTTCTTTGTCTAAGGTTTGGTAGCTTCAGTCTGCAAGCCTTCTGTGGCAATGACATCCAAGTCTGAACGCAGCAGCTCGACAGAGGGACTGATGTACTTGGTGATACTGCAAATGTGATAATACTTGCTTCTCTTGTGGGCAGTTTCTTCAAGAAATACAAAACAAGTCTGTGAAATTGAGTCCCACATTGATTTTTATTTCTCATAGGCAGTTGCTGTTAAATTCTTGGTAGAGTAATGTTGGGAGAGACTGGAAAATACATGCAGGTATGCACCATTCTTCCTAGGAATTGTATGATACAAGTATGAGGGAGAAAAAAAGCCCACAAACCCTCTAGAAATGCAGTAATGCTTGTTTTAGCTTGCGGGACTGGAGAATTGATTCTAACTTTTTTTTCCCTACTGATATTTTACCCTTGCACAGTAATGTAATCCTGTCTTTAGGCAGCTTTTGTAGTGAGTGTTCTGTGCTTGCTTTCAGAGGTGTGTTGAGGTGAAATAAAAAAGAAAATTGTAGTTAGAAACAAAGTAACTTTAAGTTGATGTTGAGAAACACTCCAAGTCAAAGTACATGTGTTTTGTCTTGGTTGTGGTAAGATACTGTTGTTAGATCCTGAGTTACTGAGTATTACATGCTCAAATCTATCCACTTTAAAATTGTATTAATAAGAAAAAATATTACAATAGCAAAATTTACTGATGGCTGTGTTTCTGTGCCCTGTCTCTTCAGGAAAATATTATAATTGGAAAAATAGTGAATCTTATTTCTTAAACTTGTCGGTATCTTTATTTAGAAAACATTTTGTTGTTGATTCAGCTTAAGAATATCAGATGTTTTAAGCCAGAAATCAAAAGCTCACTCCTTTTTGGAAAAAAAGAGAAAAGAACTTCCATTAGCTGTATTGTTACTGATTCTATATCAAAATGTTTGAATTTTCTGTGCCTGTAAGAGCTAGGTTTTGTTGTTACTCATTAAATAATCCAGCAACCCATCTGGCATGTACAAAAGGAAAAAGAAATTTTGGCTTTAGATTAGTAACAGTAGAAAATCCCCCAGTTCTGCAGCTGATCCTACATTTTATAGATTTTTTATAAACTTGAGTGGCTCTTAATTTATAATGTTTAAGTGTCATATATAATTTTAAAGGGGCTAATTATTGCCCTGGTTTTGTTTGATTAGTTTAACTATTGCCACATCTTTATAGAAGAAAATATGAGATTGAAGGCCTGTTGTATTGGGCATAGGGCAGAATGTACCTGCTGGTGAGCAGCGGGTAGCCTCTTCTCATCGACAGAGAGGGGGGTGTGCACCAGCTGGTGCTTAAACTGCTGTTTGCAACTTGAGTTCAAATGCAGAATTCCTTTGGTTTCTTAACAGCAATGTGAAAACCTGAGCCCAGATCACCCATGCTGTTTTGTTTGGATCAATGGCTTATCTGATGGAATAATTCAGCTTTAGAAAGGGATTTACTGAGGTAAATAGTAGTTGAGCAGGACCTGCAATGAGCTGATCAGCTTGGACACAGCTGTGCCCTCTCAGCTCACTTTAAAATGCCCAGGCCCATTGCTTGCTCTGGCACTAGAAGCAGGGTCTAGTTTTCAGCAGAAACCCTCTGTTCGCTTATATCTGCTGATGTGATCATACTTCTGCCTGCACAGCCTGTGACCCCAGATTCCAGTGTTCACTGGGCAGAGAGGAGTCAGGACTCCTGCTACCTTTGTATTCTCTACAGAACTTAAGGTTAACAGCTGACAGGGATCTTCTGGCAACCTGCAGCAGTTGGTGGTGCCTGCTACTGTGGTGAGCTCTTAGTGAAGAAAAGAGATGAAGCCCCAGAGAATGTCAGTCTGCTGCTTGTCCATGCTCAACTATCTCCTAGTACAAAAGATGAAAATGGGAAATGAGTAAGCAGAGTGGCGTGAAAGCTGAGGGAACCAAGGGTTAGCACTGAAGATTAGGAAAGCCTGAGGTTTCATATCCAGTGGTGTTTCACTTTTAAAATAGATGAATCAGACTCCTGCTCGATGGGAAATTGATGTTTCAAATGTGAGGTCAAAGCCAAGCCAGGCAGCAGCATTAGAAATTGGGGTGAGGGGGTCACAGGATGTCATGGGTCGTTGAGGAGGCCATGAGCTCAGATGGATTTAAACAACCCATCCTGCATCAAGACTTAAGCAACTTGGAGAAACATCTGGCCAGAGGTATGTTCAATATAAAGCAGCAGGAAGTAGGGCTAGAGGCTCTTAGAGTGTGGGGAATAGATCCTCTGAAAGATGCTACTGGAGACACATGGAGGAAGAGGGTTAAGTGACAGACGAGGGACACTTTAAGATTATGTAGGGACTCCAGAAGAATGTGAGAGAGATCCCCAGAAGGGAATCAAAGCAGCATGTATGTGACCCCACAGTAGCCCCAGGACTCTATACACTCCATGGCTGATCAGCCTGACTTTTACCCTGGACTACCAAAGACCCCCCTTGGAACAGGGAAGCTATGTCAGAAACCACTGCCCTAACACACCAAAGGTCCCTTCTTCTACTGCTGAATACTGAAATAATGTAGTTTGGAAAATTGTGCCTACATCTGTGATGAAAATGTTTGATATCTGAGCCCATCTGGTCTTAAACTGTGAGTCAGTCAGGGGAGTGTCTCTGAAGCTGAAGGAGCCTTGATAGCCATCAGCTTTGAAGTGTGCTCAGAAAGCTAAACTACCAGTGCAGTGGTGGGCCCTGACTGGATGCCTGGCACCCACCAAAACCTCTCTGTCACATCCTTCTACAGCTGGACAGGGAATAGAAGATATAACGAACCGTTTGTGGGTTGAGATAAGGACCAGGAGAGATCGCCCAACAAATGTCATCACAGGCAAAACAGACTTAA
Source organism: Haemorhous mexicanus (assembly GCF_027477595.1). NCBI lineage: Eukaryota > Metazoa > Chordata > Aves > Passeriformes > Fringillidae > Haemorhous > Haemorhous mexicanus. The sequence goes on from NC_082342.1 coordinate 47,447,011, forward strand.
ATTAGAGATATTAATTAAAGTTATTGTTGACAAAATCAGAGCAGGATAATGAGTAGTAATATCAGACCTTTAAAACACCTTCCCTGTACCCCTTCTTCTCAGCTCTACCTCCTCCTCCCCAGTGGCACAGAGAGACAGGGAATGGGGATTGTGGTCAGTTCATCACATGGTGTTCCTGCCACTGCTTAGGGAAAGGAGTCCTTCCCTTGCTCCTCTGTGGGGTCCCTCCCATGGGAGACAGTTCTCCATGATCTTGTCTGATGTGAATCCATCCCATGGGCAACAGTTCTCTGCGAACTGCAGCAGTGTGGCCCATCCTCAAGGACAGGCTGCTCCAGCATGGGTAACAAGTCCTACCAGGAAGCCTGCTCCAGCGTGGGCTCCTCTCTCCACAGATCTGCAGGTCCCTGCCAGGAGCCTGTTCCAGCACGTGCCTTCCATGGGGTCACAGCCCTCTGTCAGGCATCCACCTGCTCTGGTGTGGATCTCCTCCATAGGCTCCAGGTGGATTTCTGCATCCCATGGTCCTCTAGGGGCTGCAGGGGCACAGCTGCCTCCCTGTGGTCTGTGCCGTGGGCTGCAGAGGAATCTCAGCTCAATGCCTGGAGCACCTCCAGCCCCTCCTTCTGCCCTGACCTCGGTGTCTGCAGGGCTGTTCCTCTCACAAGTTCTCACTGCACTCTCGTCTGGCTGCAGTTACATCTGTGAAGTAACTTTCTTTTCCTCTACTTGAATATGTTATCAGAAAGGCTTTCCTTTCTACCATCACTTCTGATGGGCCCTTGGCTGGCAGCACGTTCCTCTTGGAGCCAGCTGGCAGTGACCCTGCTGGACATGGGGAAAGCTGCTGGCAGCTTCTCACAGAAGTCACCCTTGCCCTTGCAGCCCCCCTGGTACCAAAAGCTGGCTTTGCAAACCCAATGCAGTGTCCTAACAAAAACCACAGTTTAATTATCTAAAGAGTGTGAAGTGTTTTATGCCTTTTTTTCTGTAAGTTTTAAAAAGCTTGATCCCTTTGTGTAATGCTACACAAGGAATATTATAAATCTGCCAGACTCACCCACTGATCCTACGCTATGCTTTTTGAGTCTATAGTGAGGGAATTTAGCTTCCTGTTTTTTTCTTCTCCTCCTCTTGTTCCTTCTATTTGTTTGGAAACTTTGTACTATCCCATTTTTTCCCATGCAACTTGACTGTATCAAACTCAGAGGAAGGAGGGGGGAACAAGGTACAACTGGAAACATTGCCTGCTTGTACATGTAAAGACAGCTGATTGGATATTTGTGCTCCTTAGTTGGGAAAACCCTTTTTAAGAAATGTAAACAGCTGAAATTCACAGTTAAATACAATTTTGCAAAATACTGGTGTACCAATTTCAATCTTACAGTAATTTTTTTATAGTAGCATATTATGCTGGTACCAGTAATACTGGCAGTGCAGAAATAAAGGTCTGTTTATTAAAAAAAAGAAAGTCAAAAGCAGCAGCTGAAAGAAAATGCTGTGGTAGTGTTTAGTGAATAGTATTGTCCCACCACCTTGAATTACATCTCTCTTTAAATTCTTCCTCTGGACAGCTCCTGTTGTTCTACTAAGTGGTCTGTATTTTGAGGTGATATTTTTGTTCTGACGCAGCTTCTGAAACAATTTGTTTGTAGGGTAAGCAGCAGTAATGAGCACAGCTTTCTGAGCTGTTACAGCTGTACCTAACCTGTGGTAGCTGCACAGTGCAGCAAAAATCATTTGACAATACTGAGGACAAAAGTGCTGCCACTGTTACTATTTTCTATAATAGATATGGTCATTACTTGATATCACAGGCAGTAGCTGTCACAAGCCATTTTTCCTGTTAGAAGAACTGTAATTTTTCTCTTTTATAGTTCGTAATTCAGTGCATTAGTGTGCTGACCATAATGACAGTGACTTTCTGAGTTAATGTTTTTTTGCTTCTTTTTATGGTGTATTTTGTATAGAATGTGGAAACTGATTAAAATGACCAAAATAAAAAATGAAAGTGAGAAAAAGTTCAGTTTTTTTCTTTTTCTTTCTTGTGACTTTGACTGCTTTCTGTTATTTATTAGAAGTTGAGACAGTTTAGTGACTGTTTTTCAGGCACTTTTCTTCTGAGTAGAGGAGAGATTACAGTCTTTATGGGATGATGAATGAGTTGTGGGCCTTCTCCTATGGAGTCTCCACATATTCCTTCAGAATATTTTTGCCATAAAATAGTTTTGTAATGTCAGTTACTGCTTAAAATGTCTTCTGTGTATTGTGCCCTGGTAGATGTTAGAACACATTCAACCTTTTTTCTTGAAGGGAGATTTTTGGGAAGAACAGTTGGGGGTGGTGAATCTCCACATTCTTTAGTTCCTTGATGTTGCCACTCCATGAGTGCCTTGGGGAACCATGGAGAGGCCATCTGTGCATTTCACTGTTTCTGTGGATTCATTCATTAGTTGCTCTGAAATCTTCATCGCTTTTTTTCACTACTTTCTTTTATGATGCTAGTAACTTTTGTGATATTTAAATGGGATTTAATTCTAAACACCTTCTGGATGTTCTGCAAGAGACAAAAGTTATGAAGTAGGAGTATTTGTGCATGGCCACTTGTGGCATTCATTGGCACACAGATAGCTCAGACTGGTTTTCTGTGGTGCCTGGGACAATGTGATGACAAGTGAGATGGAATTGGTATCTGATCAGTTGTAGGTACTGGCTTCAAGTCAGTTATACTGTATTTCTTGTCTGATGAAGCTTGCTAGCAGCATAAGCTGGTGAATCTAGTGTCCTTGTCTTTAAAAGGTTAGTGAGATTTGAATGAGCCAGGTGTCCTGGCGCTGGCAGGATTTAAATTATGCTAAATTTTTATTAGAGTAAATGAATTTCTGATGACGCATCCTGCTTAAAGTGCTTTTATGGAAAGGTTTGCTGGCTGATTTTTACTGGAAATTAGTCTTACTCATGTTTTAGGAATTAATTTTTCATTCATCTAATTACTTTTAAGAAAGTTTGAGGTTTATACTGTATAACTAGTAAAAAACTCATAAGAAACCTTACTATCTTTTATGCAGACCATGTCAAAATTAAAGATGAAGAAAAAAGCGACTAAGACCCAAGAAGCCAAAAAAATCTTGAAGAAGAAATTTAAAGTTAACACAAAAATAGTTTTTACTGAAGATGGAGAGGTAAGATCACTTAAAAGTAATTGTATTTTGGTGGGAATTGAAGTTGTAGTTTCTATAATATCAAAAATGTATTTTATATCTGTATAAAAAGACACACGTCTAAAAAATATGTGGTATTTGTAATTGGCTTACCTTTTGCAAAAGAGTTCAGCTTCCATTTAGAGTTCTGTTCCAGTGAGAAAAAGAGAAATGTTGAGCACTGACCTCTTTTCATCTTTGTATGTGTAAGATACTTGTATGGGAGCTGTAAGTGGATGTACAGAACTGTATCTCTTTTCTGCCTATTATCTTCCATCTTGGAATCAAGAGCTTGGGTTTTTTTCTCACAGAAATGTAAACCAATTTTCCTGTAGCTGTTTGCCAAAGCTCCTCCAAGTCCTGAGTTAATGTACTGGAATTAAAATAAGACCCTGGTTTTCTTCCCAGAATTCACTGTTTCTAGATTAAAAGTTTTGTTAGAAAAGCTAAGGAAGTACCAAATTTTGGCCTACTGGTGCTGGTGTGGCAGTGCTTGGAAATTTGCCAGTTATTTGATTTGTTCTTTTAGTAGAGCAAAACAAAAATTTATTGACTTTATACTGAAAGGAACTATTGTGGATGCTGGTCACTCTAGGGTTTCCCTGTGGAAATAACTTCACTAGCAAGTGTCCACATTTCATGAACTTTTCTATAATTTGATTTCACAGCTTCAGATGCTGTGCATGTTGTTTTTCCATTTCCAGCACTAAGATAAAAGTAGGGTGGGTTTTTTCCCCCTCTTTATAATAATTTCAGTAAGGCATAAAGAGGGGTCACCTTTACAAGTATATAATTTGTGTTTTTTCCTGACAAAATAAAGCATTTTATATTGCAGGTGAAGGGAGTGTAGCCATATGCATAATTACTAACATTAGGCAGAATGTAAAAGGTTTTAGAGGTTGCCCCATTGACTGAAAACAATGTCAGACATTTTTAGATATTCAGAAGCTGTTGTCTCAACTTAAAATTCATATGGAAATGTTTTAGGTATCCATGCAATGAAGCAAAAAGGAGGAAGAGTGGAGAGAAAAACAATCACAAAGATTGTAGTTTGAAAAGCAATGTAATAGAAAAGGGGTGACATTTAAGGAAAGACAAAATTTGCATCTGTGGTTGTTGTTCTTGCTTTTTTTCCTCCCTGAGCTGTGTAAAATTGTGCATTGAAATTTTACTGTTCTATTCCACGTGCTTCTCTTTGATAAAGTCCTCTAAAAATGTATCTTTCTAGAAAACACAACTGCACAGACTCAGTTTTCCAAAAGGATGTGAAACAATGGGTTGGATTTATCTGTACCTGTTAAATAAACAACCTGTGTGCATTAGGGAGTCCTGAATGTGTTTGGCTATGTATTTGTACTGAAAAGCATTCTATATTTTCTGCCCTGTACTTTCCTTTCAAGAGTTAGTACTCTACCAATCCATGAGCAAGAATGATTTTGCAAAGACTTTCCCTTGAAGGTGTGTGCTCATACCACGAGGTGTAAGCTACTAGGTCATAAGATAGATGGGGATATTTTTTGGTGAATTTATAGTCTTTGTCTTGAATTCAGAGTTTCAGATATTTAAGGGAAGCTGGATGTGTTCAGTGTGTCATCCATCAAACATTTCATGAGCATGAATCATCAAACATTTCCAATACAGTCTTAGTACAATAATCAAAAAACCCTTCCATGTCTGTTCTCCTTGCTTCCCTCAAAACATGAACCTGCAGTCATGGGGGTTTTTTTTTGTGGATTCTGGAATAAAGGCTTGTCTAATTGTTGTCTTGGTTAATATGTTGGATTGTTGATTGTTTACATGAAAGGTACTGTTTAGATTTACTCACATTTTTTTCTGAGAGTTGTTTCTTGAGAGCAGGTAGTTTTTTCTCCCCAGATGAATGGCAGGATTAGAAATTACTTGTTCTTATCAGGAAAGAGGACAAAAGAAGGGAAGAGATGGAAGTGAGTTCACTAAACAATAATGTGATCTAATGGAGACACTTACTTTAAAATAATAATTTTAAACTGAATGTGGTGTTAAATAAGGTTTATTAATTTGTTTCCTTTGCAGATGACTTTTTTATTTGGTGTGAAAAAATAATGTATTGGAATATTTAAGACACCAAAAGTGTGATGTGGAAAAAATTATTCTGACCATTATTTTTCTTGCTGACATCTCTAATTCAGTTAGTGCAGCAGTGGCCACCTGTGCAGAAATCCAGTTTGGCACAAGCAGATGAGGAAGATGATGCCAGTGGTATCAACCTAGATAAAGCCAAAGAAATCCTGCGTGAAGAAGACAAATTTGACAAAGAAGAATATAGGAAGAAAGTAAAGGAAAAACATAGGGTAAGTTGATTTCTGCCTCAGTTACTGAAGTACAGAAGTACTGTGGTATGGATTGCTCAGCGAGGGAAAATGCTTAAATACATTGTGAAATAAGTGTAGTACAAGTTCATTTAAGTTCTTTAGATTTCATCAGAACTACACTGCTCACAGGAAAACTTTTAATAGCTGGATAGCACAAAGCCTTATTCAGCATTAAGTGTTGGTAACAGTGGAATTTTATTTACATCTTTAAAGTTTGGTGAATTTAGTAGGAGTATCTTTTTGTTTTAAGCAGTGTTCACTGGAAGGGTTTGTTTCACCAGAAGAATTATTAGGCATATGTGCTCTAAAACCTGGTGGCAGTGGAGGAGTATCTCTGAAATGTCTTCAGACTACCATTTGCTCAACATTTAGTGTCACATTTCAGCTAGGCCAAAGTGTTAACTTTTTGTGTTAGTGTGCTTAGGGCTATCAGAATTTACTTAATGAATTGCTCAAACTACATGATATGATTTTGGCTGTGACTTGAAAAGATCAGTATCTGCAGTCTGGCTTCTCTCTGGTGTTTAAAAACCTTTAAAAGTTGCAGACCACAAGTTTTCCACCTACTTCTCTATTATTTGTTATGGACCAAAGCAGGGTTTTCTGACCTTGATGTGTACCTGTTGAATAGAACACAGCTGTGCCTTTGAGCTCAGGGGTCATTCTCTTAGTGATTGTGAGATGGGTATGGCATTCTCCAGATAATGGATACTTGTAAGATTCCAGGACTGTGTGTTGTTAAAGGCCTGATTTATACTCAAAGCTTCAGATTTCCGAAGTGTTAGAAAGCGTTGCTTTATTGTCCTGTTCTGTAAATGCTGACTTAATTTAGTTTGACTTTCCACTGATTGGAAGTAGTTAGTGCAAGATCTTCCAGTTTTTGTGAGGATTTGAATTTGAACAAAATAATTTGGAAGGAATTTGTGAAAGCTTCAAGTCATACTTTGCCTGGGAAGTATCCTAGCTAATGTCAAAGCATACTTCACACTTTTAATTTGAGTCTGCTCCTCTAGTCCTGTTGCAGTCATTTGACAAATACAAAAAATCTCACATCAGTTTTAGCAAAGGGTTCCAGTTGATAGGAGGTGAAAAGAAACCATGTTTGCTGTGCTCTAAGTGAAATAATAATCAAGTTTACAGAGAACAATGCAATCAGATTTCAAGGATGCACCTAATGAACAGGGAAGGAGAGACTGATTCTATGACTTTGCAGTCAATCTCTTATTCACTAGCAGATTCATACACTTTGAGTAACACCATTGTAGGTTTGACATCAGACTTCAATGATAAAATACTTCATCTCTTGGTCTGTTAGCACAGCTTCATTGTTATAGTGCTGAGGGGAACAAATGATGTTGACCACATATTTCCCTGCATTGAAGAAAAATACTTGAACTGTGGAGGTACTATGAAAAGAGAATGCCTCTTTTCAAAACTAAGACAGACAAAATTAACAGATTGGCCACATCAATGTCATTGGGTTTTTTTTAATTATGGAAAATGTCATACGTGGAGCTTCTTGAAGATTAGTGCATGAGTATTTTTCACGCTCCACCTATTATCCTTTATGAAATGAAATAAAATAAATAAATGATAGTATATAAAAAAGAAGGAAATATATTAAAAAAAATAAAAGAAGATGACTTCTGTTTGACATCCTGTGAAATTGTTGTCTAGTATTAAGGGCTGCCATTCAGTCATTGCATGACTGACACACATCTGACATTGTTCAGATTTTTTTATTTGAAACTTTACAGTTTGAGGTGAAAAATACTTCATATATAAATTCTCTGTACATAATGAAGTATTCAGTTACCTGATTGTCATTTAATTTTTTGAATAGTCTTATAACAGTTTTGAATTATAGCATCCAAATTTAAATAAGATGAAACTTGCAAATAGAGAAAGGGCAGGAAGGTGGTAGGTATTACTCTGATAGAACCTCATTTGCTGTCCCATTGTCTCACTAACCTTTGTGGTTAAAGATGAATCTCTTTCTCCACTACAAAAGGCATTCAGGATACCAATTCATTTCATGTATTAATTAATACAGGTAAGGCTGACATACAGATTGATTCTCTTGCTCTTCCTTATTACTAAGTCATCCATTTATGTTTGGGATTCTTGACAGTCATCTGTTGCTGCTTAGGTAACAGCTGTAGTAGTAATTATAGGGAAAATATGCTCAGCCCTGCTATTTTGTCTCATCCAAGGAGAGACAGGCATACCTCCTTCTTTTTGGATCATTTTTACCTGGTTCTGTGACCAGAAGATGCCTTCTTCCAGTGATTAATGAAGAAGCTACATAGTTCCTAGGTAGAGAAGATACTACTCAATTTTTTCATTACCAGAAAATGTGTAATTTTTAAAATTCACAATGCAGGGGGAAGTTCTGTGGCATAATTCAGAAATCATAGGTAAGTGTCATAGATAAATATTATTTTAGCCATTTCAGTCATTGTTTTTTCACTGATGTTTTTGGAATTTATTGTGTTGTTGATGTACAAGTCATTTGTCCTTCATTAATGAAAGAATGTCAGGGGAAAATTTGAGCTGCCTCACGACAAAAGCGAGCTACATGGCCATTTTCACAGTGACTTCCCAATGGTATTTAAAAATTCTCCCGCCTCATAAGGTTTCCTTTCCCAAAAGGTAATTGCTCAGCAGCAGATACTAGTTGAGTCTGAATCTTTGGCTTACATCTCAGTGATATGAAAGAAGAACTGTGCAAGTCTGTGTATCATGACCATGCTGCGGAAGCCTGATCAGGTGCCTGATGATTGAATTTGTTATTAAAAGTTTGGTTGTTTATGTAAGCCTGACAGGCAAGTGGTTTAAGTTATTTCTTGCCCTCATTTGGAGTGAGAGGGTGAAATCTAAAAGATAAATATTCAAGTGTGTTACCAGTAAAGGATGTGAGAGCAGTAAAAAGACTAGGAGTCTTTATTTTCATGACTTTGGATTTTGTGTAAGCATGTATGTCTTAGTGCCCTTTCTTGTGTCATTGAAAGAGGAGCTTTTTAAAGTCACATACTTTAATCCCATCTTATATATCCCTTTGCTGGCATTCAGCAGAACCCTTTATACAAAGTCCTAAATCCATCACTTGTGACTGTCATTGCTTCTTTTTAAATCCTCTGTGCTTCACTGTGAGCCGAAATACACCATGTCATAACACGAACTCTGTTATCTGACCTGTCCTTTCTGCAGTAATGCTAATTATTTAATTCCTATCTTTGTTTAAATTTCCTTCCTGCAAGCCGACTGCTGAAGATCTTTGTCCATTTGACATGTTCCAGTATCAGATGTGACAACTCTGTTTCTTGGTTTTCTGACTTGGCTGCTGAATTCTCCTACAACTCTTTTTCCTAGCTTTTTGAAAAAGCTATGGTTAACATTTTCATCAACTTAACTTTCTTCTGTTCCTTCATTTACATCAAGTTTGAAATATATCTTAATTCATATTTCTTCTTCTTAATTCCTTTTCTTCCCTACTGCCTGGTGTAGTTTCCTGGTGTGTGTGTGTGGCAGTTTTTTTTTTTTTTTCTTTTTTTCCCCTTTAAATCAAGTTTTGAAACATGCCAAATCTATTAAAGTTATTAAGATTAGCAGACCACTAGAAACAAATGCATTTTCTTTCTAATTAATCAAATATAGTCTGATACTTGGTTATTTACATACAATCATAAAGTCCCCTCAAGCTGAACGTGAGTTAATAAGTCTCTACATTGGCTTTGAAATGGTGACTTATAATAACAAAACAAATGCAGATGTTATTTGATCTGGGTTTTTTTATCTACAGGTGGGTTCAGGTTTTGATTTAGATAATGAGTGGATGTTGAAAAAGCAGTGTTTTCATAAAGCTTGTACTTTTATAAGTCATTCTTCAATTGAGAATCCCTTTCTTATGGTTTCTGCAGTATAATCTTGAAGATTAGAGGTCTCTGGGAAAAAAAGTGAACTTCTTAAAATCGAAACATCTCCAAAGTAGCTTTTTCTTTTTTTTTTTTTAAGGGAACATGGCACATAAGCTTATTATGAACTTTCCTTGCAGAACTGTTTCTGATGAAGAACAGAACTATTCAGAAGTATCCACAGGCCATTGCTTTTAAATCCATTTGTGAATGTAATTTAAATGAGCACAGTTTCCTGTATGATCAGAAAAATGTTTTGATGCATTCATGAGATGCTCGGATTAGAAGAGTTGTGTGTTGCAGTGCCTTAAGGCTTGTGGCAACTTGCAAAGCATCTCCACTATAATTAGGTTTCCTTCATGAGTCTCACATTTTATTATCCTCTCCTTGCTCTGCAAATATGGAAAAACTGAAAATCAGATGGATAGAAGTAAATAAAACTCTGAGGTGTAATTGTAGTGTAATTAATGCTTACTGAAGTTTTGGAAGCAAAGTAAGTTGTAGTGGATGAGCACAAGGGAAGGACAGTAACACTGATCAAGATGATGTGAAAAGAATTCTGCATTAATGGCTATTTAATGAAAGCCATTTGAAATGTGTATAATGTTATAAACAACAATAAAGGGAAAAGTGAATAAATGATTCAGAACATGTTTTGGCACTCCATTTTTCAAGTTTTCAACTGAAAATGCAGTGTTGTTAGGAGGAAAATAGTGGCAGAGAGGGATTCATCTCACTTCTTAATAACCTTTCTTTCCCTCTACTAACTCAAGCTCAGAAAAATGCCCGTTGGCAATGAAGGGAAAATGAATAGGAGCCTTATTTCTTGCCTCTCTTTCCCACCAGTAAGGTATGCTGTGAATTTTGAATGTTGAGTGTGAGAAGAAGGCTAGACTATTTTTTAAAATATAATTTTATTTGGGCAGTATTAGTAGAAATCAAGCTGAGAGTGTCTTCAGGGGTCTGATACTGCAAGATGCAGTAGTTCTGTACCTCCCTAGAAGACCTTAAACAAATGTATTTATAGAGAGATGACTCAGTTAGACTGCAGGTGACGGGGGATCTTTCAGAAGGTACTGCACTGTACCACAAGTCTGTATTTTAAATTTAATATATACTTTGTATTTTTGAGACTCCTTACACAATCTTCCTGGGATACTGATGTTGCTCTAAGGAATCTGGAGGTATTTTGTGGCCCTTGTGCCACCGAAATGATCTTGATTTGTACCACTTGATGTTTATGGCTATATGTTCTCAAAGTTTTGCTTGTGCTGTTCTTAGTTCAGTAGAAAATACAGAATTATTTTAAAACTGTACTGAAACAGAATACATCTCTTTGGTTTGTCTCCTACGCCCTAAATGCATTTGTTAGTGGCATAGTGGATAATTTTAATTAGGAGGAAACACTGCAATGTTTCACCCTTTGTGTGTTTGCTCTCCCAAATATTATTACTCTATTAACTGTTTCCAAGGCTAAAAGAAAAAAATGCTTTGTACCAGACTTAGTTAAGGAGTATAATAAAATAAATAGCTTTCATTTTCATGAAGAGTGTATTGAATTCTGATTAAAATTCATTTTTGAAAATGGGAGATTGCAGACTGGTAAGGGACCCAGATCCCTTGGGTTTGAACTCAGGTGGTTTCATGTGCAGGTGTTTCTGATGAAGCCTGCTGCTGTTCCAGGCTGCAGAGCGAGCCCCCTGCACGTTTTGCACAGAGGAGCACACACAAGACACACTCTGGACATCCACAGAGACAAGAGAGGCTGCACTCACATAAACATGCCCAGCACAGGCAGCACAAGCTTATTTCTTCTTGTTGACTGATAAGGGCTGAGGTTCACAAGCAGGACTAAGAAGATCTCGCTCCTTTGATTGATAAGCACGCTCACCAACACATTAAATAGTAGAGTGGATCCTAAATATGTCTCATTTCATACCTACATCATAGGGCCCTTGTGTAGTCACTGACCTTGGGTTTTTCCATATTCTGGTCTTCTTGCTCAGTCTCATGGTACCTTTCAAATACTTCATTTTGAGTTTGCTCTTTCTCATGAGGCTGATAAGCATAGGTAAGCTGTTTTCTCTTTTTCTGTGAGAATCTTCCCAAGATTGTGCTTGTGTGGTTCCTTTGGTGTTCATCTGTCAGTGACTTACGAGTTCACATCTTTGGCTACTGTCTGCCTTACTGCTCATTAGGGTTAGTGTATTTCATATTCACTTTAGTACTTTTTCTCCTTCTTGTCTCAGTTGTAACAGGCTATCATTGCAAACTGCACTTTTACATTCAGGGTATCCCTAGGACTTACTCCTTCCTTTGGCAGCCCCATTCCAAATGGAATTCTAGGCTCCGTCTCCCTGCTTTTGCAAGTGATTTCTATTGATGGCAGAGTAGTTATGATTTAAACATGTTTGGTTTATAGTTTTATAAAATAATTCTAAAAGTTGTAGTGTGTTGTAATAAATCATTGAATAACATATGCTCAAGAAAGGGAAGACTCTGCAGGGATTTTTTTTTTTATTTTATAAAATAGATGTTATATAACGCAAGGCATTCAGTATGGTTGAAGATAAATGCTCCCATGAAAAACAGTGTTTTTAGTTTGAAATAAGTCATTAGATTAATTCTAAAAGAAAGTTGCATCATATTTCCAAGGAAGTAATCTGAAAGGGTAAAAAAATTGCAATGCAGGATTATGCTCTTTATTAAATAAAGCACCTGAATAGTCCTGCACTTTGAGGTGGAATTTGTCAGATTACCCTGTGTACAGTTGATTTAATGTGGTGCTGGGTGAGAATGATAAAATTCTCTCACGTAAAGAGTATGCCAGCGTAGGAGCAAAATATAAAGGGAAGGAGGTTACTGCTGAGAGGAGTGCTCAGCTGAACAGCAAAGAAAAGTATAGATGGAGAGATGTGTAAAATAAATCAGGGAGTATTACTTTGTTAGAAAGCCTGTCTCTTCTATAGCTTTTGTGTGCAGGCAGTGCTGTTGTTATGCTCCAGATGCACATCTGTTAAGATAATGGGGATGGACATTGAGAAGTGGGTTGACAAGCATCCTGTTTCAGCCTCAGCAGCAGCGTCCATCTGGTCTCCCTGTGGTGCCAGTGGAGGCAAGGGTTTGCTTGTTTATCTTTCACTTCAGCAGCTGAATGGGCTACACTTAGAGCTTGAAGTGTCCTTGGATGTTTTCTAAGAGTCTTGCAGCAAAATCAGAGTTCTTGACCTCATCTCATTGATGTGAAAAATAAGAAAACGAGATCACAGGTGACAGAATATTCTGAGTTGAAAGGGACCCACAAGGACTATTGAATCCAGCTCTGAAGTAATGGCCCATATGGCAATTGATCCCACAACCTTGATGTTACAAGCACCAGGCTCCAACCAGCTGGTTTGTGTACACACTAGTCAGATGAATGCCAGGAGGACACAGCTGTGGGTGAAGGCTGAAGTAGTTCTGGCATAACCTTAAAGTGGGTCTTTACTGGCCCTACTGCTGTAAGGGAGCTTCCATGCCTGGGTGCTTGTCCTGCTGAAGGATGTACTGGGACAACTGCCCAAAATGCTGACCTCTGTGTGTAAGGTGCTGTGAGGCACCCTTGCAGCTTCTGGCAGGAGCTGCACCCTTTGCTTGCAGAGGATCCCGGTACTGCTGTGTGCCTGCATGAGCAGGCACAGATACGTGCGGGGCTTCTCTGCCTTCTCCCAGAAGCCCTGGGCTTTGTGGTTTGCAGACCCCTAACCCTAGGCAGAGCACTAAAAGCAGCCTTGGGCTAAGGCTGGCTCAAAGGAGAAAGGTGTGGAGGGAGCCATGTTGTGGCAGTTCTGTGTTTCCCTTGGCATGACTTTTGCAGCTGCAGTGTGCTTGGAGCCCTGGGTTTTGTGGTTTTCCTGGTGTTTGACCTGGGTGGTTCCTTATGGGTGGCTGCATTAAGACAGCTCAGGATCCTGTGACCTCTATAGATAATGAATTTTCCGCTGGCATCATCCCTTCAAAGGCTAAGCAGCCAGAAAATGAGATCAAGGGCATCATTGCCCATTTTCCTCTACTTTTCTCTAGAATATATTAGCATGGTTTGCAGTGTAACTTCGATTGATTTCTTTTTAAAATTTAGTTCACAGTTTTAAACATTACTTTTAAACATTAACTAACCTAGTTAGTTAACTAACTTCATTCATCCTGTAATTCTGTTGAAACTGTATTTTGAATTAGTGCTACCTTTATCTTGTGCTGTATGTGTTTGTGTATGTGTAGGTTCAGTTTCACCATTCTCACAGGAAACAATTTCTTTGTAATCTTCAATCTAAACTAATCTAAATCTCTTTCAATTTAAAGCCTTTGCCCCTTGCCCTGCCCAATACATGCCGTTGTAAAAAGTTCCTTTCCAGCTGACTGACTGGAAGGCCACAATTAGGTCTTCCCAGAGCCTTTTCTTCTCCAGGCTGAATACTCTGAGCTCTCTCAGCCTGTCTTCACATGAGAAATGTTCCAGCTCTCAGATCACCTTCATTGACCTCCTCTGTACTCTCTCCAACAGGCCCCTGTCCTCCCTGTGCTGGGACCCCAGAGCTGATGCAGCGCCTGCAGATGGGGTCTGAGCAGAGCAGAGGGGCAGAATCCCCTCCCTGGCCCTGCTGCCCACCACTGGATGCAGCCCAGGACATGTTTGGCTTTCTGGGCTGTGAGAGCACATGGACAGTTCATGTCCAGCCTCTCATCCATGTACATGTTTAAACCAACTCACTGAAAAGCTTTAGAAAAACTTCCCTATCCTTAGAACCTACTCACTATGTTCAGGTCTAAGTGGGGAAAGGAATCATTTTGATCTTTGTCCACTGGTTTCTTGTGTTGGTTTTGTTCCAAGAATGTCCTTTAAGGGTCAGTTTCTGCTAGCTTCTGTTTTCTTCTTTTTAATGAGAATGCCTTTTTTCCACCGCCTCTAAGACTTTTTCCAGTGCTTGTTTAATGTTTAAGATTGTCCATGTGCTGTTTTTCACATGCCTTTGATGCCAGCTCTGTGTTGCCTTAAATTGGTGATTACTAGGTCTTTCAGTTTCCCTGCCTTTAAATAAACATCAGCTTTACAGATGAGGCTTACATCATTATGTTTATATAGCTTGTTGCTTGAAAAGATTATTTAATAGGTTTCTAAAACCAAACATTGAGATTAAAAAAAAAAACTCACAACAAAACAAACACAAAACAATGACAGTGCTTTTGCCTTTTTCCCAGAAGGTATTAAGATTTATTTAATAGTTACCAAAATTGTAGTTATTTCCAGATTTTTAAAAAAAATAGTATTCAAAGAAATACTAATAAGTTTATTTAGCTCAATGTTTGAGTTAGTTATGTTAGTTTGTTTTGGAATGTTTGTTAGGAATGTTTGTTGGAGAAGGGCTTGCATGTAGATGGTTTTCTAGTTTCTGTAAGGAGCAATATTAAGCTACACAGCAGTATAAATGTAGCAGTGAGCCATGAGCATGGAAACAATTCAAGCTTGGTGTGAAATCTTGGAGAAGAAAAATGTGGGAAACACCTTTTTTAAGTCGGTTTTCAGAGCACATTTGTGCTTCAAAATTTTGGTGGAAATCAGCTTTGTCAATGGCAGTGCCACTGTATGAGAGCTGCTCTGAACTTTTGAACAAGTCTGTGTTTTCTGCAGCACAACTGACTGAATGTAGCTGTGTCCCATTAAAACAACAAAAGATAGTTGGATACCAAAACAAGGTTCCACTATTGACCAACACGTATTTGCAAATGACAGCCAGATTTTTCCAGGCAATGGAGTGATTTGTTCCAGAACTTGGTCACCTGTGAAGATCTGTTGTGTGGTAGACCATTACCTCAGCTGTTAAATAGAATGTTTTGGTAGCTCCAAATTATGGCATCAGTATGTAAAGGAATAGTTACTAAAAAATCTAGTGTTAAAATGACAGATCAAAACCTGAGGGAGTTCTTGAGTATTTAAATAAAAAAGACTTCAGAGGACTCAGATGGGCATGAAATTTTTCCAGGAAATAGATTTGCCACAGGCTTTTTTAATGCTATCAGAGCCAAATACGCTGTAATATGCATTAGTCTTGTTGAGTGAAACTTTTATTTGCCTTCAGGTAAGGAAATATAAGAGGTCAGTGAAATTTTAGGGTGGAAAAACAGCAGCTTGTCGCCAGCTAAAAGAATTTATTGAATGTAAATCTGACCTATGCATAAGTTCTTTAAAAGAAAGAAATGAGGCTTTTATTGTACAAATTTTCTACACCTCAAAAAAGCTTAAAGAAAAGTTACTGTATTAAACAAAGCTGTTAATAATAGAAATAACAGAAATAAACACTGTATTTTTTATATTGCAGTAAACCCTCTGTACAATGTAAAATGAACTCCTAAATGTAGAAAGAAGAGAGTCCAAGGAGGAGGGGATTTCCTTTGGGAGGAAAGAACTCTCAAAATTGCTGGACTTAATTTTTTTATAGCTAAAAACTTGGGATTTAAGCTCTCTATTAATGTGTCTTTCACATATTCCTGACCTCATCAGCTAGAGAGAGCTGCCATGCTACTGTTAATTATTTTTTTGTATTAAGTTGAGAATGTGGAATCTAAATGCTAGAATATTTATTTAAGTGTGTTGGAGTTTTAAGAGTTAAATGAGTTTTTGTTTTAAAACCAGACTGTAGAAGGAGGTGGGGATTAAATGTGAAAAGAAGCCAGTGTCCGACTTCTTAGCTTCTTGGTTAAGAACAGTGAGTATTTCTTTCACTTATTAGACACAGCTTTATCCATGGTCTGAGCTCCTTTTAGGCAGAGCTGTTTCTGTTGTCAGTTCTAGTGCAAAAAAGTTAGGTTTGCAACTCTTCTTTAAAGCCAAGTGATTTAGCCATATTAAATGTTGATGACTAAAAATTTTCATCCCTTTGATTACTGAGGTTATAACCATCCTTTTTAAGTAGCTTTGCAAGAGTGAAGGAAAAAAGATAATTTGCAGTAAATTAAAAAAGCTGACCAAGAAGATCTTTGGGCTGTATAACACTACTAATGTTATATGAGGTGTATAGTGAGTTAAATGTGTTTGTCAGAGCAGAACCTTGTTTGTAAATACATCTGTGGAATACACTGAAATGTCTAGATGGCTTTTCACTTCAGTGTTCTGATTAGTAAATTACCATGTCACAAATTAAATGGACAAAAACCTCTGACAATGGCCATAAGTTAAAACAAGAGATTCAGCCTGGATTTATGGGGAATTTTTCTGTGTGAGAGCAGTCAAGCTGTGGCACGGGCTGATCAGCAATGATGTGCAGTCTCCAGCCTTGGGATTTTGGCATGGCTGGATGAAGCCCTGTGCAGCATGACCTTACCTTAGAGCTGACTCTTCTGCGAGCAGGAAGTTGAACCAGAGACCTCCTGATGTTCTTTCCAGTTGGAATGATCCTGTGACCCTGTGAATGCCCAGTGTTGTTCAGAGTGTGTTAGTGTCAAGCAGCAGAAGCAGCCTGATTAGGACATTGGCTTCTGAAGTGCACTCCTAGCTCCAGCTCGGGGCCAACATACATGCACCCTCTGCAAAATCTGCTTTTGTTTTTCACTGACAAGGATCCAAACCCTTTCTGCCACCTGCCTGGGAAAAAAAAAAGCAGGTCTTGACAGCATCTCCTGGTGATTGCTTCTCTGTCTTGTTTTTGTCTTGTGCTCCTTATTTCAGTCTCTGGACTTATTAACTTTAGAATCCTTTTGTGTCTTCACCATCCTTTAGAGACTACAGTTTATAATGCTGCCTGTGTACTCCTCTTCTGTGTCCTTGTGTCAGTCTTCTGCTTTCATAGCTGTCTTCTCAGGGCTCTGTTATAAATCCCTTGAGCAGAAACTTGGCTGCTACATTTGCTCAAGCCTGGAGCTCTAGTTAAAACACTGACATTTCATACACCATAGAATTTTTCTATCCAAAATTTTCTAAACTGTCCAAGTCAAAAGCTGCTTTGTAACATATGATGTATTGCTTTCTACCTATGTTCTCTCTGCTTTTGAGGGGTTAAGTTTGGATATTACAACAGTTTTAGCAGAAAAATGAGAGAACCCCAATGATTACCCCAGAGACTGGAGAATGTGCAGCTAAACCATATGGTCTGGAAGAAATGGAAAACTTAATAATTAGAAAAGGATAAATAAAAGGGATCAGAAACTTATATAAATTTGACTTGGGAGAGAAGGAATCATAACATGGATGATCATGTTATGACCGTATTGTATAGGACTACTTTGTTGGAGGAACTGCATGTAGACCAGACATTACTTGGTCCTGGTGGCTTTTGTTGTCCCATATGATGCACTTGTGGCCATAAATGTCATTTTTTTCTCTCTCTCTCTTTTTTTTTTTCTTTTTTTAATTATAATTTTGTTATATACTTTAACACACCTAAATAATAAGACAGCTATGTTGTATCTGTCTGCAGTAATGTGTTTTTTGGTTTTTTTTTTTTTTAGTTTCACAGCATGCATTAAAGGCTCTGGTGTGTAACCCTGAGTGGATTGAGTTCTTTGAGTCAGACAGCTTTGCACAAAGCATTGGGGAAAGGGATTTTGAAAATAAGCTAACACATAGTGTGGGCATTTGGGAGACTAGAAAATGGAACATACTTGGCAGATGTCTCAAAAGGCCCTGAATTTAGACAGCAACTTTGAAAATCTTGGTGGCTGTTTTCTCTTTTTCCCATGTCTGCAGTCAAACACTGCCTTGCTGAACAACTTTGTGTGATACCTACCAATATGTTTTGGCAGCATCATTGTGGTGAAATGGCACCAGGACTACTGAAGCTATAGTTTTCTCCTTACTCCCATGAGTAACCTGATACATAACTGCAATTCAGCCTTCTCTGTGCTGAAGTGCTGACCCCAGACTGATGTTTATGTCTCCTTTTATGTGAACTTGAGTCTACATGTGCTGATGTCAGGGTGGCCTGTATTGCTCAGAGAAACTGAGTTGAATTTCAGAAACATTTTTATGCTAGCATAAAAGAGTTTCAATACCAATGTCATCAGGATCACTAAGATAAGAAGAGGGAGCCATGTGTTTTTCTAGAGGATGTACTCTCAGTTGAATTTCTGTCTTTTCCTCACATAATAAAGAATTTAAGGGATGTTCAATTACAAGGACCTGACAGTATAAATATAGAGATAATACTTTAGTTGGTGTAATAATAAACAAAACAAGCAGCAATAAATGTCATTTGATTTAAATATCTTGGGCACTTCTGTATGCTGACAGATCTAGCAGGCGGCTTTGGATGAGTTTTATCTGCATTTAGGTCATTTTCTTGTAGCAGAATCTTTTTGGGTAAGAGAGCTTTGTTATGGTCTCTGAATCAATGCAATTACTAAGCAAATGCTTTTGTAAAGTGTTTGTTGGTAATGGACATCTGAAAGGGAGAAGATGTTTTAGCTTTCACTTCCCAGTTACTTAAGAAATTCTGAAGTTAGGGAAATTTTCATTTTAGTTTGTTAAATGGATTTTGTTTCATTTTAAGTCACTGAGAAATAAGAAAAATTTGATCTGTTAGTATCATTTTAACTACCTTATTTTACAGACAAATACTAGCTCTGTTAAATTAGCTGCATTATTCCTTTAAGAGTAATAAGTCTTGATAAAATATGAGCTTCAATCATTCTTGTAGTTTTATGATTTCCTTTAAGAGCAAGAAGAATGAATAGTGTCTCATTCAGATCTTTCATTTATTGTTTTCTATAACATGTAGCGTGTATACCACCAGTCTAGCATGTACATTAAAAATACCTACATGGCTCAACATTAATCTTAAAATATTAAAGAAAAAAAAAACAGTGCAGGAGTTTGCTTTAAAACTGTACCTCTTGTTTATTTCAGGAGAAGAGGCTAAAAGAAAGAGCAGCAAGGAGAGAAGCCAGGAATAAGAATGCACAGGTAAGGGGTTTTGTTGTTTTGATCAAGCTACTAGTTGAGGTTTGAAATGCTTTTTAAATTATTTAATTCCTTTCTTTAATAAACAGTGTTGTGATTAACTGCTCTTTAAAGGCATTTTCTGTTTGCTTGTATTTTCTTACTCCCTTCCTCTGATGTGGTTGTAATAACTTGGTGTAGAAGGATTCTGATAAAGCATGAATATATATGTTTGTGTGTGTATAAATACATAAAATGTGTGGAAGCCTTTTGGAATTTTATCCTCTTCATTATGTATATCAGGTGAGTAGCAATTTCAGCTGAAGTACTGATGCCATTTTTTTCTCTGACTTGGGTCATGTTTATGATCTGTAGGCAGTGAGATTATTTTTTTGTGTGCCAAATCTCGCTCTGACCTTTTTCTGCCAAACTTCTTTTTAAACAGCAAGAATTTGCATTGAAGTTCACTCCTTCCCCTCATTACCCCAGACAAAACCTACGTTATCCTTTTCTTGATGTATATGTTACTAATTTCCTAGAGGCTGTTCTAGTTTTTCATGTTGCTTGGTTTGCAATAAACTGCGCTTTCATTCAGCTGCAGTGATTTCTGGAATATGGACATGGGGATGTGTGACACTGCATCTACTTTTGCTACACGTGAATAGTTACAGTTTCTTCTTGACAGTCGGCAAATACCTTCATCCCTTGAGAAAATCGATAATGTTCTTTGCCTGAGTTTTGCAAGCTGGCTGTGCTCTGGGAGGCTTAAGTGTAGGAAGATGCTCCATTGTGTAACTCTGAAGTGGAAAGTAATTACAGTTTCAGATGAAAAGCCTAGTTACACTCAGTTTTAAGTATGATTCTGCCTCCAAAGATGGCAAGCTATGAGAGCTGTTGGCATCATGACTCCCCAATCAAGCAATAGAAATTTTCTGCCTGTAATTGAATGTATAAAGATGCATACTTTTTAATGCATTTAGCAAGCATTTTAGGAAAATTATGGAATGAATAATTAACAAACATCTTAATAAAGGGAGAAAACATTGATCAAATCAGGCTGTATCACATTCATGAATACTGCTTGTTAATTTTGCCTCTTTTTAGGGAATAAAATGTTATTCAGCAGCTGTGGAAAGAAATCCATTTCTTTCAAAATTATCTGCTTGCTGATGTACATCTCCTATCCTGTTCTTGGCCAAGCAAATGAATCTGTCAATGCTATTGGAAAGTGAATGAAGTTGATCCCTGTTGAGGAATGATTTGTGTGTGGGGGATGTGTGTCCGTGGGCATGGCATGGGTTAAATGTGGAGCCTTAGCCCCAGGCTCCCAAAATTTTATGCACTCTTGCCTCTCTTCTGTGCAGCACTTGCATTTGGAAAGCTGATTTACTAGTGGTAGTCTGGTGTGAGATTGGCACATGCTCTCCTTGAGGGTACCAGCTGTGTAAACCTGCTATTGCTTTGACTTCTTTTTATTCTGGAAGCACTTAGCTCAGTCTCTGCAATAAGGTGCAAGCCTCAGGAGCTGACATGTCTCCTTGATGAAAACTGTTGGGATTTTTCTGTTGTTTAGAGGCTATTCTTGCCAGAACTCTGTGCAGCCAAGTCCTGTCATTTTCAGTGTGGCTCATTTCAGCGAAAATGCTTCCACTGGGAAAGGCTGCCAGCTTGGACCTGGGCTGTTCACGCCTGGAAGTGGAAGGGAGCAGCAGACAGTAGATAAAGGTGCCAGTTTCTGTCTGCTGGGTGTCTGAGGAATTAATTAAGAACACTGCCTGCTTCTCAGGATCTTAGACATGAGGCCATAGTAGTTAAAGTTCTTCATAGTTTGTGTGGGATATGACTCAAGCAGTTTGTACAAGATACCCAGGGGAATAAGGGAGGAAACGGTAAAGCACAGAAACTATTGGAATGTAAACCAGTTTAGAAAATACATGCTCCCTAAATCAAGAGTTGAGAAAATGTTAACATTTTCATTAGTGCTTTTATAATATGGCTTGTGACCCACTTACTCTGCTACTCCTTTGGTAATTAGTAATGTTTTCTTGAAAGGGAAAGCAATAAGGAGAGCCAAAAAAAGTAGAAAAGGTATTTTTAGCCATGTTAATGCAGCTTAGCAGCTGGAGAAAAGGACTAGGTCAACAATTATGAGTAACCAGTCACTTCAGAGCAGCTGTGGTCATAATTTGTTTTCCACATCTATCTGCTTTGTCCTCTTGTTTGTTGTATTAACTGTCTCCCTCAGGTTACAAACTCTTTGGGTTACAAAGTATTATTTTGCTGTCTTTCACTAACACACAGCCTGCCAGGTCTGACATGACCAAAACAGAAATTTACTTGCCCATTCTTAGTATTAAATAATAATTCTTTGTGAATTTAGGGGAAAAAAAAGGAAGAAAAATTACGGGAGAGAAGGATGTCCTCTCTTTTCCTCTGGTGCTGCAGGAGCAATTACAGGGAAGATTTTGCTCAGCCTTTGTCATGCTGGGGCAGGCCAGGCTTGCTGTAACTGGAATTGACTAACCAGATTTTGGCATGCTCTGCTGAGTGTGCCTGAGCAGGAGATTAGATGAGTAGGTAGCTGCAGTGTTATTGACTCCACCTTGGATAAATCTCCATGCAATAAATAAACTAAGTAGGAAGTGAAGTCTCTTAAAGGATGCTTTGGAGAAAATATTTCTAGGTATTTATGACCATTAATTTAATTTTCATGCAAAAGGCTGTGAAAACAGATAAAAGAAGTCTTCTCATATATTCTTATTGAATAAAAACTGGAAATTTAATGTGTTAGGTTTTTTTTTTAATCTTAAGATGTTTGATTGTCTCTCATTTTATGAGAATTTGATGTGATATGTACAAATGAAATGTTTTAAGATGAAAAGAAGCACATACTTTGTCCTCACTCAGTACTGATGAAATTATAGTCCTCAAACCCTCCAACAAATTTCAATAATGTTTACTTGAAGAGAGTCTGGAGAAAATTTGGCAAGAGGTAGTCTTTTGATGAAGAAGTAAAGCACTGAGCAGCTGCAGCAGGCAGTGACAGCTGCCCCAGGACAGGAGCTATGTGAAGCCAGCCTCTGGCCCAAGCAGGACATCCCTGTGCTCATGACTTTCCACTTTTTCTTCTAGAATATACACATACTGATTTCTTAATCTGTTTAAAGTACTTTCAGGTTTCAACCAGTATATAAAGGTCCCTGCCCTCCTTTAGTGATTTGAGTCTTATGCTACCCTGATGCCTTAGAGCACTACTGATGTGTTGACAATTATGAAGTGAGGAAGATTTTGATTTCTTTAAAAAAAAAAAAAAAAAAAAAAGATTTTGTAGGAAAGGCATTTTCTGGGAGCAGCTTAACAGGTCTGTGCTTCAGGGGTGGAGAGCAGAGCAGGAGTCAGGAGAAGGTGCTGTTCCCTGCTCAGCACTGATGTGCTAGGCGATGCTCAGCTATCAGCTCCCAGCATCATGCAGGAAGTGATACCTGGTCCCTAAAAGAAGGCATTGATTGTTGTCTGCTAGAAATAATTTGGATGTCATCTGTAAGTAGTGTCAGGAGGTAAAACTTGCCCAGTCATGACAGTTCGGTGCATTGATTCAGGTTTTGGCAGTCCTGTGGCAGTTGCACCATGCTGGTGTCCAAAGCAAAACAAAAACCTGAAGAAGCTCTGACTAACAGAGCAAAAGCTGTTTATCCAAGGTCCATAAGAAAAATGTAGCCTGCAGAAAACTTAGAGAAATCCAGCTTGAACACATTTTCCTTACTGAGATGTTTTTTCCTATTTTCACTGGACAAAATTGAGGATAGGGATTCTTACCCAGCTGGAAAACTGACTTGTGGAAGAAATCCAAGAGCTCAGTTGTCAAGGGTGCTTTATGTGGGGAATGAATGGTTGCTGAATAATTATAGAACATTAAAAGATCAACAACAGCAGGATAATAAATATGCTTTAACTTCTCTCCTCCCTTTCTCTCCTGTTCTCTCCCTAATATATTTTGCTGTTCCCACAGGAACTAGTGCTTGCATATGAGACTTTACAAAATCTATGCTATATATGTAATTTAAGATTTTTCAGAGTCACAATCTTTCTGCTGTGAGCACATCTACAAAATACACGTGGGTGAGCAAGGGGCATATACGCAAAAGATACGGCAGATTCAGGCATTGATACCTGCCTATATCACATCTCTGCATGCTATAGTGCTGCACCCCTGAAGCACAGACCTGTTTAGCTGCTCCCTGAATGCTCAATATAGCATTCTCTTTTCTGTGCCTTGTTCCATAGTCTGTTGAGATTTTAACTAGAAAAATGCTTAAATCCACCATTTTGTTTTAATCTCCAGCATTCCCCCCCCATCCCCACCCCCACCATGGAATTTGAGATACACTTGCCAAATATAGCTCTAGAAATCTTTGCGCCGTGTGGGAAAATTTAAACAGGAAGGGGGAAGTCAAATCCCTTGAGTAGGTGTGGCTGATAATCCACTCAAAGAAATACATACTTCAGAACATTGTGAAAAGTCTTCATCCATTGTGGATAATTCCTGTAGTTACTGGGTTTATAGCACTTCTGCTTCTGCCTTAAATTTCCCTTTTCTTGAGATCTAGCCTATAGCTTGTGCTTAGGCTGGAGACACTGGATTCAGTGTGAATGTGAACAGTAATTTCAGTGTTGAAAAGAGGTTTACAGGAGTGAAGGGGGAATTTGGTCTGTCTCTCCTTTGAATCCAGGTTCCCAAATCCCCTTGATCACTGGGGCCACTGAGTATTCTTGTGAAAGTCTCATGGGATAACTGGTGGTTAATAGTGATGATGCATTGTTCTGGTCACTTCTCATGACCCTCTCATGGATGGTGTTGAGGAGGTGTTGCTTTAGCTCCCTGTGATTTCTGGAGCCGGAGCAGGGTTTCAGGGCCAGATCATTCTGATGGTCTGGAGGTGTTGAGGTTGTGGAGTTTGTTGTTCTTAAGTAGGAGAGAGTTGTGTTGTGCTGGTGTAGCCTCAAGACAGGCTGTGTCTTGTCACTGCTGTTTGACAATCACTGTGAAGGACTTGACATTATTCTTCATCAATAATTATTTTTGATTCTATAAACCACAAAGAACAGCAAAAAATTAGGTCATATTCATCTACAAAAACTTGCAGTATGTTTAATGTGAGGAGCTTACAACTGAAATTACTGTGTCAATTTAATCCCTTTTGATAAGTCAGACTTCTTTCTTAAAACAATCTCATTAACCTTAGTTTAGAAGTAGTTCTGGTCTGTTAACTCTTGTGTTCTGGATGCATATCCCAAAGCTGTAAGTAACGTTATTTATTCAGTTCAAGGTTTGAGTGTTTTGAATTTCCTTGAGAAGCTCTGTGAATAAACAGAGTAATTTGGGATATCAACATCTTAACATACTAATTTAGGAATTTTATTTCAAAGTCAAGTCATGGTAATGGAAAATGAATTCCTGATTCTGAACTACTTGTGTGCTGAAACATTTTTTAAATTCAAGGTATTCTACAATATTTTAAGTTAATATTTGAAAATAGGTATTATGTCCCTGTATGGAAATGTTTCCTGTATTTTGCTTTTTGAAAATAACATTGATTCCAGTTATTATAACCATTGAATTGCTTTAAATCAAGCTGTAATAAGTCCTGTCTTTTCTGCAATTAATAATTTATATGATTAAACCAATATTTCGGTGTTCTGACCCTGAACAAGTTACAAGTAAGAATTCTGATGGATTGATTTGCCAATTACCCATGGTTCTGTAAACCTTTTCATTGCATCCAACAGCACACTGAGGATTTCAAACATATTTATCAGATTGACCATTTAAACTAATTGACCATGGCTATAGCAATTGAATTTTGCAAGTGTAATGTTCACAACTGTTGTTTTTAATCATATGTGGTAAGTGATGAGAGTTTGCTGCTCTACATGCCAAAAGCTGATGTTTTACCAGTCTCTGAGGTGATTTTTTCTTAGACCTGGCACAGAAGCATAGTAGTGGGACTGTGGACCTTGCAAATACTCTCTTATTCCCTGAAGGTCTGCTGGGGTGAGGTTGATGCACAGTAGATCAACACAAGTGCATCTTCATTACCATGTCTGATATAACTATACCCTATTTCTTGTTTTGTGTTCACTTGCACATTTATGGTGAAGAGAGGAAACTTCTTTTTTCTTCAGACTTTTGAGGTTTTTTTCTAATATTGGTGGCTTGCAGTTCTAGGGGAGCTTTTGATGAAATATGTAATACGGATTTTTAAGAGCATAGTAACAGACTTTCTGCATGTTAGGGAGCACAGAGGTTATTGTCTTACTTGATTTTAAATGATTCTTGAAAATTTCTAGGGCAATTCTGCTTAAATTTCTCCAGTGGACTCCAGGAATATTACACTGTTTAATTCATTGTTCTTCAGGGAAACCTTTTGTTTTTAGAATGTCTGTGTAAATTTGATTGGACCAAAGGTTTTGGAGACAACTGCTGAGCTTCAGAGCTTTCAGTGTGTTAAAGACAACACAATTTTATTTATTTCAGAATCAACAATAAATTGGCATTTTAAGGGGGAAAAGAAACACTTACGTTTTCTTATTGCAACTTTAGGCTATAAAAATTGCAAACTGAGTAAGTATGCATTTCAATCTTCCTCATGACTTACAAATAAATGATTACAAACCCACGTATCATATAGTTACAAGTAACTCTTGGTAGTTGTAGAATTGAGGAATGCTTTGGCACCATTCCACCAAAGCTCTTGGATGGGGCTCAGCAAAGAAGTGAATGTTTACTTGAGTTGCTGCTTCACATCCATCCCTCTTCAGAGCAAAGGCGGTATATATTAACTCTGCTTCATTTTTACTCTTTATCTGTCTCTGTAGTTATTAGGAGCAGGGTTCCACCATCAGGTGTTTGCCTGCATATGGCAGTGTGGTGGAACACAGGGAAAGCAATTCAAGGGCTCTGCTAGTCCTGCACAGCGGCATAATTTCTTACTGGCTTCCAAAATTTCTTGTTCAGTTTCTTCACTGATTTAACACCCTGCTCAATAGTCTCTGTCTGAGCAGCACATGGAAGATTGTTTTGGCCCTCCCTGACTCTGGCCATGGAGTAAGAGGCAATAGACAGTTCTGGAGCAGCAGATCCACCAGTATGAAAAGAAGAAGAAGAAAAAAAAGCTGTTCTCAAATGTTATAAACCTTTCTTTGAGCATTTTCTTCTTCGTAAATAGACCACTATATGAAATTAATTGTAATGATACTTCATTTGTTTATCTGCTCTATGTTACTCCTTAATAGTGTTTAGTAACCAGTATTTGAAATTTCTTTCCCTCTAAAGCACAAAATCTAAAGCTCTTACTCCAAGCTCATTTGCTGTGTTCCATACATGTGTGGAGCAGCAAATTGTTGTATATTAGTGTGGAGTTCTTCTTGCCTTTGGCTCACCACAGTCCTTTGATGCCATAATCAACACAGTACAGAAGAATTGCCTGGGAGTGAACTTCA
Organism: Haemorhous mexicanus; assembly: GCF_027477595.1. Lineage (NCBI taxonomy): Eukaryota > Metazoa > Chordata > Aves > Passeriformes > Fringillidae > Haemorhous > Haemorhous mexicanus. The sequence continues at coordinate 47,473,883 of NC_082342.1, forward strand.
GGAGATCTTCACCCTCTTTTCCACCTTTGCTCATAATCCTGAAGTGGGAAAATCCAGCCAAGGCAGACATAATGACCTTAGGCTTACAGCAGCCTTCACACAAAGCTTTTATTTGGGAAGTAGGTATTTTCTCTGGATTGAGAGATCTTTTCCTGTTCCATTGTGAAAAGCCAGATGTATTCACATTTCTCAATTCTATCTGTAAAAAATATTGTGCAAGTGATTGCATTTTACAAGTAAGCTGTATCATATTGTTCAAACTTGTTTATTTTGCACCTTGGTTTGTTCTGGTAGTACTCTGAGCTGCTTTGCAGCTTTCTTTATGTGTTTGAAACTTTCTTAGACTTCAGATGCAGGAGTTCTACTTTGCTCCATATCTCAGATGTGAATTTCAGAATGAGTTAAGTGGCTGATGAGCAGGGGTAATCTTTCAGATGTGTTTTGATCACATCTTCATGCAGCACACAGTGGTATTTAGTTTTAAATTAAGCAGTTCTGTTTTCTCAGCATCCCCCCCTGTTTATATTCTTGGAATGTGTTACTTGCAGTATTGTACATAGTCTGCCATAGCACTTGTAATTGCTACTAGTGATGAAAATTGATTTGGGCAATCAGAAAACCATTATCTGCATTCTGACTGATAATGCTGCAGTTACCAACATCTTAAAATTTTTCTGATGGTTGTTTTTTCAGAATGCTCTGGGGTCATGCAGTCACCAGGATTCCAGTTGCTTTATGCTGAATCTTAAGTGAGCATTAAAAGAGAAAGAAAAAGTTCTTGGTTGTTCTCTCAAATATATTTTTTTCCAGAGTTTTTAAAGATGTAGTGTTTTGTCAGTCCTCCCATGCCAAATATCTTAGATCAGGAGTAGTGCAGTATCCCTTGTTTTACCCCAGTGTGCAGAGATTTTAATAAGTTTTCTGTTCTTTCACACTGTCAGCTGCATTGATAAACCAAGCAGTTTGTTAATAAGAAATGCCAAGCTAGTGTCAAACACGTGGATATTTAGTACCTCATGGGAACTCTGGTAAGCCCATACTTCCCCCAAATGAAGCTCATTTTGTAGATTAAGTCTGTTAGGATCTGGGTCTTTCTGTGTTGATTCCCTCAATGTTCCTTTTCTTTAAGGCCTAATGTTTCCATTTTGTATTGTTTTGTTTTGTTTTTCCCTCTGGTCTTTCATGAAATTTGTTGTGGACTTACAGGTTTCTTATCTCTTGCTGTTTCCTTACCCTGTTTTCTGTTTCTTTTGAAGGAGCTAACTTCAAGCTGCTATTGCTTCTGTTTGGTTACTTTCTGCTGTGGGGAAACCAAGAGCAGTAGCAAAGGGGAATAACAGGAAGAAAGATAATAGCATCATCTAGTAGCAAAGCCTTAGGAAATGTTCCAGGTATTTTTAGAGAAAAGTTTTGAGGGGCTTTTTTTGTTAGTTTTGTTTTCTTCATACTTTAAGGTCTCATATTTTTCTGACATTGCTTCAAATGAATATATAGTGGTAATATTTAGCTGGGCTGTTGCTAGGATTCACATTTTAAAAGATGCCTTGTCCAAATGAAGGTGCAAATGAGACCATATGCCAAAGTCAAGAGTACAGATGTTATTTAACAGTAAATGTGAGGTACAGGGAGGAGTGGGGGATGAAGAGAAAGAGAGAGAAAAGTAGAAATAAAGTCACCACCATATGGGTCCTGCAGCGTCCTGCTGGCCCTTTTTCTTCTGGTCTTCTCTGTGGTGGGGGTCCTGGAGTGCTCTTATGGAGGCACTACTCTTACAGTGTCCAGGTCCCAGGTTTGCACAGAGTGTCAATGTGTTCCTGCAGCTGGAGCTGCATGTATGTAGGGAATTGTTTCCTTTCTCACAGTTTGCCATGGTGAGAATTTTGGTAGATTGACAACTGATCCTTCCTCATACTTCAAGGAAAATACTTACAAATAAGTAGAATTTTCTTATAAGCAGCTTTGCAAAGCAAACTGTTATGACTGATAATAAGGTAAGTTGAGCATATGTCAGTAAGGCAGTCAGCAGCATGTAATAGGATTAGACCTGGTTTATACAAGTATATTACTCTCCTCTCTTCATTCTTTTTGGACAATCTGCCAAGGCTTTGAAATTTTCAGCAAGAAAAATTCTGGGTGGGCAGGGGAAGGTGATTAATTACAGTCACAGTAAGTGTACATTGACATGATGTACGTGAGTGACTATTTAAGGTGAAAGCTCATAAAGATCATTAAGTTTCATAATAAATGGCAATCCCAGTCCATTTTCTTTGCTAATTCATATGCTGTTAAAAATGCCAAAAGTTATTAGCATTTTTAATTTCCCATCACCTAATATTCTAGCAGACTACGTATCTACAAAAGTAGTGCTAAGGTCATTATAACTATTCAAGGTATTTACTAACTTAAGAAATGCATAGAATTTATGAAATTCATCCTTAGTACATGTACAGGTACCTGTACAGCCTAACTCTATGAATAAAACCGAAGCTTACTGTTTAGGAATTGATTTAAGTCATAGCCAACCACATCAGAGTAGGATAATGAGAAAATTAAAACATCTTTAAACACCTTCTCCCCGCCCCTCCCAACTTCCTGGGCTTAACTTCAGTCCTGAGTTCTCTACCCCCAGCAGGATGAGTGAGCTGTTAATGTGGCTGTGGTCAGTTCATCACACATTGACTCTGCTGCTCCTTCCTCCTTAGCAGAACAACTCCTCACCCTCTTCCCCAGCTCCAGCATGGGTTTCCTTTCAGGGGAGACAGTCCTCCATGGACTTGTCGAGCATGAATCCTTCCCCAAGCTGCAGTTCCTCACAAAGTGCTCCAATGTGGGTCCCTTCCATGGGATGTAGTCCCTCAGGAGCAGGATGCTGCAGTGTGGATCGTCCATGGAGCCACAAGTCCTGCCAGCAAACCTGCTCCAGTGTGGGCTCCTCTCTTCATGGGGCCATAGGTCCTGTTGTTGTTTACTAGAGAAGCCATCCAACTGAGTCACGAGGTGCAGAGGACCCCCTTCCTTTCTGAAATCCTTTGCAGGGAGAAGCCTGGGTGAGGCTGAATCTGCTTTTAGCCCCAGACTGTCAGCGCTTTAAGTTACTCTGTCTTACAGGATTAAAGATGGCAAATCAGATACATTTATGTAAAATGAATTATTTATTATGACAAATGATTAGATAAAAAATTTTAATCAGAATTATTTACTACACAGTTTAAAAGCTAAAAATAGTAGTATTTAGTATAGTATAGTACTCTATGTCAAAAAATTATATTAAAAGTAGCAAAAAGAAGCAGTCATTAAATAGAGATTGATGTAACTTGCCATACCAACAGCTGTGGCAGATCTCTTTTACTTAGCCACAAGGAGTATCTGTGGCTAAGTGAAAGAGATCTTCCCACAAAGAAGAAGGGAGCTTCATACACACACTCCAAGAAGGAATATGTTAAAAGAACCCAACATGTGGAAGTTGACTGGACTGTTCAAATGTAAAGTGATTGACTGCCAGTCATAAGTCTTCAGGTCACCTTAGGGACTTACCTGCCAAGTCTTTGGCTCGCTGTCAAAGTTTGAGTTCAGGGTTGGTGAGACAGACTGGTTTTAGCATAATTCAATACCAAAGCCAGCACATGATGCCTCTCTCAGCCCACCACTGATAGCTTGCAAAACAGGGCATTGTTTGAGTTGTTTGACCACATTCCATGAGCCCTGCTACATCTGCCTGGAGCCTACTGCAGTGTGGACTTCCCGCAGTGTTTACAGCCTCCTTCAGGCATCCATCTACTGTGACCTGGTGTTCTCCACAGGCTACAGGTGGGTCTCTGTTCCCCCATGGAGCTCAATGGGCTGCAGGTGGACTCACCATGGTTGGCACTATGGAATAGAGGAAAATCTCTGCTCCAGTGTCAGGGCACTTCCTCCCCATCCTTCTGTGCTTATTGTCTGCAGGGCTGTTTTTCTCACATTTTCTCACTCCTCTTCAACTGCAGCTGTGCAGTTTTTCTTCCTTCCTTTAACTTTATCCCAGAGGCACTGCCATGATTGCTGATGGGCTTGATTTTGTCCAGTAGTGGATCTTTCTTGGAGCTGGCTGGCATGGGCTCTGTTGAACAGGGGGGGAGCTTCTCTCAGAAGCCACCATTGTAGCTCCCCCCCACTACCAAAACCTTATCATGCAAACCCAAGACAGGGACCCAGCTGACAAATGTAAAGCAAAGAAAGAGCTAAAATTAGAAGAGGTAAAAATAGAGGATGGGAATCTGATTGATCTTACAAGCAACACATTTATGCTTAATTCTGTCAGGTTTGCTGTATTTTTTAGGTCAGACTGTGGCTCAAAGTTCACAGAAAAGTAAAAGGTGTCATGCTGAAAAACATTGATTTAAAATTTGTTTTGAAGTCTATAAAAAATTGGCATGTCTTAAAATTGGTTGATATGGCTAGGCCATTCGGATTTATCCCGTGACCAGATCAGAAGGACCAGATCACTGTTTCAGCCTCAAGACAGGAAGACAAATTACTTATTAACTTTGAAGGTAGTTTACTTAGAAGTTTATCAGAAATATTTATCTATATGATGCAGTTGGTGAAAGGACTTTTGATGTCATAGTATTGCATCACAAAAAGGAATTTTCTAGTGGGTGTAACTAGGAATTCCATCCAGTTCCCTCTGTTGCCATCGAATGCAGAGTTTGTCTGTACCATGGCAGAAAGACAGGTCCTGTATTTGTTTTCCCTTTTTCAGAGTTGCTATGTGGACACAGGTGAGGAGTAAGCTTGGAGCTGTACTTTGCTGGATGCTGGCTTCACTGTATGCATGTTTATTCATTAAAAGCTAGACAGTCATTGCTCTTCTGAGACTGGGCTGCTCTGACTGCCATGGGTTGAAAGCACTTTCTGGGTAGTCAGTGAGGGATCATTGCGAGTTCCTGCTGTAGTTCACCTTGAACTGTTTTTTAATGTCTCTTTTCTCATAATAATGCCAATGATACTGAAAAAATTCAGAAAACACCTAAATGTAGACAGAGAGCAAGAGATTAGTGCACATATCTGATTCACCAACTAAAATATGAATTCTGTTAATTTGCTCTGCTTAAAATGAGTTGATGTACTTAATTCATTACTACAGATTGATGAGATTAGTTTTTCAGGTGCTGAAGAAAATAACCTGTATTGTTTGTTCTGAAAGGCATTTGAAAGACAATTCCCTGTGTAATTCGTTAGGCATTGCATTTCAAATCCAGTCTTCAGTTGAAATTGTTTTCAGATTTTTACAGATTCTGTAATTTTACAAATTGCTAACTGCATTTGAGTGTCAGACACTGAGTGAATTAAAGTCCTAGAAGGCTTCTTGGTAGGAACATAAAGAGCATTGAAAAGAATAATGCAGCCTGCATATATAGAAGTGCTTGGGGATGTTTTTTGTCACTAAGAGCATTCACAGTAGCATCAAAATATTCTAGACTTCTGGAAAGATAGCTCTTTGTAAAACTGCCTAAAAGATGTATAAATATATCACTGCACCTGTTAAAAATGGTTAAAATAATATTAGATAGATAAATTACTGTATAATCAAAGGCTCTGATCTGTCTCAATAAGCAGGTATTGACTTATTGTAAGGATCATTTTGTGGCCATCCGAGACCTATATTATTCTAGAGGCTTTCCATCTTAAAATCTATGAATATAAGGATGGATTTCTGTGTTAAAGGATTCTCGTTCTGCTTCCAAATTTTAGCTTTTTATGTTCGCAAGAGGAATCAGAAAAATCTTATTCAGTTCTGATTCCTGATAGCCAGAACAAAGATAATGGCTGACTCAGTAACTCATTGCTCACTTATATGGATTATTATCTAGTGAAGCCTTTTCCAGACTGTGAATGGTATGCCAGTTTTGGAGCAGGTCTGTAAGTCCCTCTGGAGAAATGAGGTAGATCAAAGTGACTTTACAGGTGCACAGGGAGTGCCCCTGTCTAGGGTAGAAGATAAGCAGCTTTGGTCTGGATGGATCTGCTGAAGCATTTCTAATTGGCAAGTAGAAACTAGGAGAGTGATTCACTTAATCCTTGTTGATGTTCCCTTTTAGTAACTTCCAGAGAAAGGCAAAGTACAGTGTAAGCTTTCTAGCCAGCTTGAGTTGTTGTATAGTGAGTTTTAGTTCCTTCTCTAATCTGGTACAGTGACTCCTACTGATCATTCTGTTGTTTCCTGTCTCATTTTAAGCCTGAAGTTAAAATACTAATAATAGTACTGATAAATATCAATTCTCATAAACATTGTACTTTCGCTGTGTGTGAGAAATGCTGCCATAGTCTTCTGGTTTCATGCATTCTGGATGTCTTCTGGCTACAGCCTGAGCAGCAGGGTCCCAGGAGGAAGAGCAAGCTATTTCTTCAGTAGGTAGTGGCAGTTAGGCTTTCCCTGGTTGCTGAAGTCATGGAATGAAAGAGTGGTTTGGGTTGGAAGGGACTTTAAAGATTGTCTGGTTCTAACTCTACTGCCATGGGCAGAGGCACCTTCCACTGGACCAGGTTGCTCAGAGCCCCTTCCACCTTTGCCTTAAACACTCCCACCCACGGGGAATCCGCAACTTCTCTAGAAACATCTTCTAGCAAGTCTGGAAGTATTCCAAAAAGAAGAGTATTTTTTAATTATGTGTGCTGTTAGACAAAGATGATTTAGCCATAGTGAAAAATCCATGTTGTACATAAATTGTTCATCAGTTCTGTAATTTTTCTTAGTGTATATCATGTAGACCTCAAAGCAAACTGCAGCTGTTTTCAATAGTCTCTCTGGAATATGCACATGAGAATAGTTTCAAACGCACAGCAAGAAATTGCAATTTTCAAGTTTGGCTTTTTTGTTTGCTTGTTTATTCTGCTTTGTGGTGATTTTGAGTAGGACTTCTCCTTTGTCCCTCTGCATACTGATGTCTGAAATTACCTTTGGCAGTAAGATGCTTAGTGTGTTTGAAGTTGTCTTAATATAGTACTGTCTTCAGAAAAAGACTTTTAGCTCAAGCATTTTTCAGATACTTGAGTCACGAGCTCAGTACTAGAATGAAATAGTGTCATAAACAGTATTAAAAAGAATTATCTACTTGCCCTGATATTTTTGCCCTGATGTGTTTCACTATAAAAGAAAGCCACACAGCATCTTCCCAGAACCTTTAGCTCTCTTCCTGGCTCTTAATTGGTAGCTTGAAACATCAGGTAGATCTATAGCTGCTAGAGCTATTCATCTGTTACCCTCACCATTCAATGGAAATATTTTCAGTCTGTTTTTGCTTTTAGGCTGCTGTAAAATGCTGAAAATGCAGCACACAAGTGTCTTTGTCCATCAACCACTATAGATGTGACTTTTCTGTAATTAAAACTCATGCACTTAAAGTATGGTAGTTGTAAGCATAGATAACAAGTTGCCTGTTGGAAAATTGTGTCAAAGGCTGGTGATAAACTACTTCTGTATTGCAATACCAACAACCATCTAACTTAGTGAAGGAGCAGGAAATGTCCTCTGTAATTCTAGTCATATTTTCCATGCTGCCCTTAGAAAAGCTTTTTTACTGTAAGGAACTTCTAAACCAAATGAGTCTTCCATAAGTTTAACTGAAGGTATTTCTAGAACACTCATTGCTGTTGAATGCAAGTGTTATTTAAAATAATGTTATGTAAGTCTTCATGAACTGAATTTTCAAATTGCCATTTAGCTTTGAATTCTGAAAAGCTTTTCCTTGCACGCTACCTTGACAAGTTAATAAATTGTTGTCCAGTATGTTAGACTCTTTAAATTTTGCTGACCTTGTGACTAGTACTAAGTGCCTTGTGATCTTTCAGCATGTTTTTCCTTACAGCAGTCTCTAATCCGGATTTACTTCTGTTCACATGTGCAGGCAAGAGCAGTGGGAAGTATTGAGTGAATTCCTTAGACTTTTTTTGTTTTGACTTGGGACTGGAGAAGAGATTTGAGCAGGTTTTCCCACTTGTCATGCTAGTTGCCTGCTTGCTTGACAGTCCTTCCTCTCTCTTATCTGAAGGGCTTTTAAAAAGAGAAACAATAGAAATATGGAGTTAAAAAGAAATGGCAGTGTATACATGATGTGAAGATGGTACATACTTTTTTCCAGTAACTGTAGGTAAGTCAGGTTTCCACTGCTCTCTGTATCTCTTGCTGGCAACACCACCTTCCTGTTGAGAGCTATTTCCAAAGGTGTTTTCCAGGCCAGATTGTTACACAGAGGGCATCAGAATTTCAACAGCTTTGTCACTTATTTGGCAATCAACCATACAAACTGTCAGATGTGTGCAGATTACAATTAAAAGTGTAGATATGGATTATGGTGGCTTCTTAAAAACAAGAAGTGTTTGTGTAAATGTATTAATCCTTTCCAGTTAGAATACTGTATAGCCATCTTAGCTTTTCATTAATTGGCTGCCAGTGTTTTTATGGCACTATTCCCTGAATTATGGCAGTAAAGTTTGCTTATCACAGTGTCAGTCCAGCAAAATAGAAAAAACATGGTACTCAAGGTCAGTGATAGATTTTACTCTCATTTGGAGAGTCAAATTGCAAAGGTATAGAAAATGCTGCTGCAATGCTTGAAAAAATCTCAAGGCTCTGTACCCAGAGCCTCTTCTGTAGTACATAAGAAGGAGAGGACAGAGCTGTAACTTATATTTTACTGTTTTGCCTGAAATGTTCTGAACTCTTCCATTGGATGAGGATTCTTTGGAACTCTTGAGGGAAGTCATACCACTTAAAATTTTGGTGCACTCTTCTTGTTTGTGAAGCATCCTCATGAGTCATCCTTTCTGGGAATGGTTTTTAAATGGCAGTGGGATAGATTACATAGGAGTATTCTTTATAGTCATCAGGCAGTATCTAGAAGTTTGAGGAACAACTGGAATTTTAAAAAAATTTTTGCCATTGTGTATCTATTTTGTAAGTTTATTCATCTGTCCTGTCTTGTAGCTTTGAAAGCTATTTAAAATGAAAAGTTCTGTCCTAATGCACTATTGGAGGTAAGGCCTTGACTTTATAAATCTTTTTAACTGTGTTTTTGAAAGGAGAGCTTGAATGTAGTTTTACTTTTTTGAAATATCTGATTATAAACTTTAATTTTACCAAAAGAAGTAGAAAGTATTAATTTGGACAGTAACAGGCTGGGTTTTTTCCCAAATCAAAATCTTCTTGTATTATATGTTCTTGTACAAAAAATATTTTCAAGTAGCTTAATGGTAGTAATAGTTGTCTCTGAACAAAAGTACTGATTATTAGCTGAAAATGGTCTTAAAAAGTAATTAAAGTGATTCATACCAATGGCATGTATTTCCATGGTCAGGTGGTTAGAGAGGCTATCAAAAACTGTATCAGTAAAGTGCATTTAAAAGAATCAGGATGAGATACATTGGTTTGACTGCCACGATCAGGTCATTAAGTTACAACTAAAGTTAAAAGCAAGTTATTTGTTTATTCTGCACATTAATAGAGCAGTGATACATTCCAGTCTTAAATTTTGCTTGTGACTTTCTGCTTCCTCTGGAAACTGAAGTTGGAATATATTGCTGAGGAGAACTTAGAAGTCTTTTAGACATACCTCAGGGGTACATTTTGCTCTTGGGTTCAGGATTCAGCCTGTCACCAGGCAGAATCTGTTTCTTTCTGTCTGAATCATGAGGATTGAGGGTTTCTCTTTGTTTTGCTCTGTAATTAGAGGAACAGCATTCTCTGAAAATGTCACTCTAAAAATTCCTAGCTTTCATGAGAACTAGGAAAAATCTTTCTGAGGCATTTCATAGTTGTGTTTTCTGGTACTTGTGCAGGATCTGAGGTTTTGCCTTGTAAAGTTTTGCTAAGTGTCCTAGCATGTGGCAGCAAGGTTGTTATGGAATGCCTGTCTGTGCCTTCCATTCCTGCTTCAGTTGAATTTTGATGCTATCTAGATTTTGTTTCAAGCAATTGAGTTGCTTCTACATAATAAAAGATAAAGATTGTTGTTGATGCAGTGGCACTTCTGATGTAGTACTGCTTATAAATATTCTTGCTCTGGATATGATACTCACTGTTTCAGTGGTATCAGAGTTTAACTAAAAAATACCAGTTGCATAATATATTCTGTACTTTAATCTCAATTACCTGAAATCATGATTGGAGTAGGTGATCTAATTTCTCACTTTTCCAATTTTATATATATATATATATATATATATATATATATATATATATATATATATATATATATATATATGTATGTATGTATGTATGTATGTATGTATGTATATAAAACCAGACAAGAAAAAAGCTGAAATGGTTAATCCTGATATTATTTTTGTATACTGGTAGGTGATTTCTTGTTGATGTTAAAAGCCCTAGCACTTTGAAATGGTTTATTTCCTCTGTAGTTGTGACCTTGCCTATTTAAATTCGGCTCCAGTTAGAAAGAATGCACAACCATCAGTCTACAGGGTAGCACTTCATAGAAGTAAAGAGAAAATATAGTTGTCAAGCAAGTGGCTTGATGCAAATGCATTTAGTTGAAAGTATTGCTCTGGCCTTCAGTCATCCAAATGTTATCCTGAATAATTTTTTAACCAATTAAACTGTTTTTTGCAAATGCCCTTATGGCAGCTTCATTAATTATAACTGCACTAAAATAGTTGTATGCTGGTAACAGTTTTTAATTTATTTTACTTATATGAGGTGTTCATAAAAAAACCTGCTCTATAGTATATTTCTTAGAGTGTTGCAACATTATAAATTAAATAATACTTCAGCTGATTCTTTTAGCTGCCTCTTCAGTGAGACACAGTGGGCTTCCTAGCAGAGAAGCTTGAACCTGACATCCCTGACTAGGTCACGTGGTGTCTGACTAAGGCTTAAGATTTCCTAAGATAATGTAAAATATCCTTGTATTTTAGACATATTTTTTTGAGTCTTAAATCACAGGCCATTTAATAGGGGTGATTTAATTTAAATTTAATTTTAATTTGTGTGCAGCTAGAAACATTTAAACAACAGAAGAGCACAGGTCTCCTCTGTCCAAGATGCTTTCACAGAAAGAATGGTTGGAAGCACAGCCTGTCTCAGATATTTCAAAATTTACAAATAATCTGTGCCCTCTGTTACCCATTGATCTCATTTATCAGCTTGTTGTCACTGGAAGCAGTATTTGGGGTGCTAAAATGGATTGCCAGCAAGGTGCTGAAGCTCTCAATGAAGCTGATCATCTTCAGCAGTGGTGCCTCTTCATCACAACTGTGAAGAGGAGTTATGGAACAGTGACTTGAATTATGCCTTTAAGAAAAGGCATCTACAAATTACTTTTTAATCTTTTTTTAACTTATACATAATGTATAAAGCAGTATTCTGTACTTATTTAATAAAAATAGACTTAATACAAAAGCAAGTTTAATTAAAACTCATAACTGGAGATGTCAGAATGCTGATCATAGGTCTGAATATACTTCTTTCTAAATTTAGTTATATATTCTGAATTTCATGATGAATATTATGTACTCAGTGCTTTGGGAAGTCATGCATAATGTAAGAAGGATATTCAGTTAACAGTACCTCTAGCAAATGTTCTCTGTGCTAATGTTGTATGCCAAGTACAATGTGATATAACAAATTATTTATTTATTTTCAATAGATCATTAAATTTTATCCTCAAAATTTTGTGAATTTGCAAGAACTTAAAAAGGAAGCGTAAGCCATTTAAGATACATGCGTGAGGAGATAGGTTTGTGGATGCAATCAAATCATAATTGGATTTTATTATCAGGTTGCTCTTCTGAGGCAGAAATAATTTTAGCTACTCCATAATGCTGAAATCCTACACTTCTCTGTGGCAAAGACTTGCAGTCCTGAAGAAAGCAAAAATCCTACTTTGAAAATAAAATGTTCCCCTTGCAAAGATGTGTGACTGTGCAAAGAGAACCAGGCACTTATGGCCCACCATTTCTCAGTGGAGAAATACTGCAATGTCTCTGAAATCAGTTTAAAAGTCACAGTTCTTTGGTTTGACTGTCTTTATCTAATATAACAGATGCAAAAGGTTTCTAAGGGAAAAAAAGTGTTGGCTTTCAGGAATTGAAGGATTACACCAATATAAATTGCCCACCCCAGGTAGTGGAGAAAGTAGGTAGCATTTGAATATAATTTCTGTGTTTGGGGTGTGTTATGGTTGCTCCATTCAGATTATCATAAAGACTGAAATACTAAGGACCAATGACTGCTAACTGATCCTTGAGGATGGATCCCAGGGAAGAATTGATGTGGCCACAGGAAGCCCTGCATGACCCCTTGGCAGTTCAGGAAATATTGAGCACAATAAGCTTAAGCATTGGCTTCTGCCAGAGGTGGAACTCCCCAGCAAGGCAATATGGGGCAGTGTGTCTGCACTCCAGCCAGTGGCTGCTGTTTGAGTTCACTGTTCCTGTCCCCAGTACTTACTGATGGATGGCCAGTGCTGATTGCAAGCAGATTGTGTCACACCAGAAGGCCGGAGGAGCAGTTGAGCTGTTCGCACTGGGGTTCAGAAATGAGCGGTAGAGTTAGGCTAAAATTACTTCTCCTGACAGCTTTCTAAGCATGTTGTGATCTATTTTCAAATCAGAGAGATTAATATTTATCCTTCTTGTTTTCATTTCCTTCACATATTCTGTATTAGTTGCAAATATTTGGGGGAATGGGGAAAAAACCCATCTATATTTATTAATAACATGATAGATAAAAATCACCGACTCAATAACAAAAAGAGTTATTAACATACATATTTTAAATGTTTAGGTATATTTTTTATTTTTGAGAACTTTAAAATGGTGGCTAAAATGAAGCTATTAAGGAATGACCTATGAAAAAATTTGCTAGAAAAATTGAAAAAATTATTCCAGGAATAAAATTGCTGATTAAGTTTCAGATAGAGATGCGATTTAGAGAACAGTCAGTAACAGAGAAAAAACTAACTGCTTTTTCATATCAACTTGTATCCTTTCCTCATTCTGAAATACTTTATTTATTTGATATATTTGAAAAGTTAAATTCAGGTGCCATTAAAAGTTGAAAAACATATTAGGATTTGAGGAACTGGTTATCTTTGTTTATACTAACATCCTCTTTCAGCTGGTGAATGTAAATTAGGTTTGAGTCTTTTAGCCATACCAAAATCTCATAAGATATGATGCTTAGAAGTAGTAAATTTTGCTAGCAGCAGAAAATGTAGACATAAATGTTAAACTTACAATACAGCATCTGCTTGGATCAGCTTAATTTTGCCTACGTGCATGTGCTGTATTTAAGATGGTCCTATTTAACTAGTAACTTTTAAATCATATGCATACAATATACATATTTTAGAAAATAATTAAAATTCTGGTTGGAATCAGTTTCAATTTCAGATGGAATAGGAATCAGCTTGACACTAACGGTGATTAAAAAATGAGTAATAATCAATTGGCAAAAAAGTGGTGGCTCTTCTATCATTTGCTAATGCAAAAGGAAAAACTAGGAATTTAAATTCTTAGCATAAAATAGTGGTACGCATTTTGTGTTAAGTCCAATGTAAAACAACTGTGCCCCAAAATACTGGCATTAAAAAAAAAGTAGCAGTGCTTACATGTGAAACAAACTGTGAGAATTAAAAATTTCCTGATTTTAATGGGGTTTATAATTAGTGATTCAAATCACTGATTTAAATTGATCCTCCTGATGTTGTTCTCTCTGATTCCTTGAGAAACGGATGTAAAATAGCATTGCTTTAGTACAGCATGAAGAGGGAAGGTTTGTACCTGCCTGTGCAATGTTAATGGCATTATGTCTAACCATACCTAAGTTTGATCATTCAGACAATTTTACCAAAAGGTAATTTTTAGGGAGTTAGATAGAGCCATGTTTCACAAAAGCTGTCCCCACAGGAGCTAAATGCCAAGGTAATCAATCATACAGTGTACTGCATCCTGTTGTTATGGATATGGTACATTATTTATGCAGTATAAAGGCTTTTTAGATGTTGTTGAAATGAACAGGCTTGCACATGGCAACTCTAGGTTGTAATAAGTTACATGAGCTGAAAATTGCAATTTCATAAGTTAAAATTTGTATAGATGCCTTCAATGCTTGCAGCAAGTTAGAAACTGATTTGCTGCAAGTGTGGACTTCTGGAGAGCAGCAGGAATTCTGTTAGAAGTCTGTAGTATGTCAATTACATGTACAGATAAGTATTTGTATACCACTTGTATTTCTTACTGAATCCAAGAGTTGTTACTCAGTCACTAGAAATAGGGTAAAACTTTTTGGCAGCAGTACAAAGACTGTTTGAGAGAGCACAGTTTAGGTTCTTCAGCAAGCTATTGCAGAGGATATAATTAGGCACAGGCTTTTGATGGAAAATTGTCTCAGCTTTCAATTTTTCCTTCACTGCATTGTTCCAAACATTTTGGTTTTGCTGAGAACAAGATAGTCATCTTCACCAGATTCATTTAATAAACTGTTGTATTTGTATGAGAAGCCCTAAAAGACTGATAGAAAACAGAACAGTGGTTGAAAAAATAATGGCTTCCATGAAATGAGGGTGACCTGCTTCCCTTCTCTCTGTCAGATATTTTGGTTGATTTGAAGAGAAATTTGCAGTCATACCTGTGGGGTGATTTTTCAAATTGTGATCATTACCCTTCTGTGGCTTAAGAGTTCTGAAGCTGAGAGTTATTGGCAAAGGTTATTGGCAAAGCACTGCTGTTCCTTACCATACCTTGATATATTTTATTACTGTTACCTACATACTTTTTGAGCCTGTGTAAACTCCTGAATATTTCAGTGAAACATTCATGGCTTTGGTAAAGAGATAAGGTGCCTTTGTGTATTCCACCATGCCTTCTCTAGTTCTGTTGCTGTTGATTTCATTCTTCTGTATCTGGGACTTCTTCCTCTTGGCTGTTTTTCTACATTCTTTGCAGACATGCAATCAGCTCTTGTGCCATTCTCCTGCTTTCTTACTCTCCCCATTTCCTACTCTATTCCATTTTTAAAATAGATTTAGACAGTTCTTCTCTCCCGCTTGGCTCCATTTGTCATCACTGTCATCTCCATCAGATCTCTCGGTAGTCTTCCTCTCTTAGGCCCTCTCACTTTTGCCTTACAATTCTTCCCTGTTTGTCTCTGATTCCTATTTCCACACTGGTCTTTTGTACTTTTTCAGCTGCCATATTTCTTCATGCCCTTCTGTTAATTTGCAACGTATGCATGTGTCAGTTCTACTCAACAAACATTAATCAGCCTTCCTCTCACTTGTTGGTCATTCACTTGGCCTTTCCATATCCACTCCAGTTTTAGGGGGTATGCAAATGTGACCACACTGTTCTTGTGTCTCTTTCTCTAGTAGCTCCTCCTTGGTAACTTCTGGAATCTTACAATATTCAGTCTCCTTCTGTAATGATGTTTTGCACAGCCTTTTGCTTTTTTCCCTTCTCTTACTCATGGAGAAAAATACAAATTCATGTCTGTACTCAGGAGTCTTATTTCAGTTTCTCTACTCCAGCTGTACCTTTCTGCCTAAATTAAAGTCTTAGCTGACAGATTTCATGGATTAGGCAATACTCAAGAAAAAAGTTTGAGCTTCTTTGCTATTTTCTTTCGCAGTCATTCTGTGTATGACCACTTTATCTCACTTCAGCCTATGCCTTAGCATTGCCATGGTCACTTTCTGGTGCTTATCTAAATGCTTCCTAATTCTCCAGTTGTCTTTTCATTTAGCACAGATGACAAATGTGTTCTCTCCTTCCTGAAAGTTCTTCTGTATGTTCTCTCTGTACTAGCATTCCCCAAGCCTGCTGCACATATATTATGACATTTTACTCAACTCCTCAAGTAACACTAACTCGGCAATTATTCTTAATTTGGGTTGAAGTTTTTGCTTTGAAGTTGCTTTACACTATTTTAGACCTGAAAATTTGTTTCTTTCAATTAGTTGGTCTAAAAGATCTTGCCTCATATAAATCTTTAATATTCTTCATACTTGTCATTTTTAAGACATGCCTGTCATACTTTTTCATGTAGATAAAATTGTTATCAGGGGATATTATAATTTTCTGTCTGCTGGTGGATGGTTGCCAGTCTACCTCAGAATCCTTTTCAGTTTCCTCATTGAGGTCCCCCTTTGCAGATATGCTTGTGGAAATACCAGAGGGCAGGTCTCTCTGCTGTGTCCATTGCTCAAATCTTCCCCAGGCAGCTTGCTTCCTTGTCATTCATCTGGATTCATCTGTTTTCTTGTGGCTTCTATGTAGTGCTTGCACTTTTTGTGCCAGCAGTTGTCTTTTGCAAAATTGTGTAGACAGAGATTCATGGCTTAAGAAGGTGAATTCAACAACAAAAGAAATTAATAATAAATGACCCTGCAATTCTGCAGCATCAGCCAGTGCTTTCTGATTTACTGGTTAGTTGTTTTGAAATTTGAACAAATATGAAACTGTTGCAGCTGCTATGTAGGTCTGGAACAAAGGCACACCAGGTCTTGTTCTCCCAGCAAGCAATTGAGTCAGTGCCATGAGCAGCGATGCCTCTTCTGTGTTTCTTTTCCTCAGTTCTTGTCAAACCACCAGAATGAGTTAAAATAACTTTCACTGCCTGGAATTAATTTGATTCATATTTTTCTCCCTGTAAGTATGCTATTTTATATGCGTATTTTGTACAAGCATTTAGAGTTCGTGACTTAAGCAGTCCAGTGAAAGCATAAAAATGGTGTCGTTGGGCAAACACTTAATGACAGTGTAGCTCTTTGTTGTGTACTGAATACAAATCAGCTGTTTCAAGAAAAGAGCAGAACTAACCAGTTGACAGAATTACGTGACTTAAAAGGCTTCCCTTCTGATTATTTCATGTCAGTGCTGCCGTTGATCTGTTCCTTTTTGAAAAATACCCATCACTAAGCAAAGAGTGGTTCCTGCCTGCAGTCTCTGCTGTGAGTAGTGCTGGTGGTGGGACACTGCTGTGTCACAGCAGGGCTGCAGCTCCCCCAGGCTGTGCAGAAATGCTGCAAAGTGATACAGAGAAGATTCTCTCATGTAGGTACCATCTCTGGACATATGCCGAGGCTCCCTGGAGAAGGTGGATGGGTTGAAATGTTTGAACACAGACACTACTTTGGAGACTTACTTTGGGTATTTGAGGTGACAGCCATGACTGCTGTGAACATGAAAGTGGACAGAAAGGAGGACTGTAAAGACAGTCCAAGGGTTATGTGTTGAGAATATAAGTTCAAGAATATTGTTCTGCACTGTAGTTTTCTAGTTGGAGTTTAGCTGTTTTTTTTGGTTTGGTTTTTTTTTGACATGGCCATAGACTTTTGGACAAGTATGCTGGCATGTTTTATTCTCTCAGACTTCGGTAATTTCTTTTTACACTGCTACTTTCCAGAATGCAATGTGTTTCAGTGTGTATTTTGCTTCTAGTGCTACCTACCTAGCTACTTAGTTTCTTTTCTGTTGTATTTTCATGTCTGTAACATGAATTACAGTTAAGGTAACAGTGTAGTTGTTTTATCCTGATACTAGTCTTCCCTATTGCTCAAATCACCTTGATAATTGTTGCTAATAACAACTTAAGAAACTTGTCTTTTCAATAAGTAATTCTACACGTGTCATAGAAGAACAGATTAGAAAAGGAGAAGTGTAAGGTCTAGTTATGAGACATATCCATTATAATTGAAATCCAAATACATTAAAACAAAAGGTCTCTGAGTAGATTTAGAACTTCTCACCAATTTCTATGAGTTTTGTGTTTTCTGAGCTGTGCTTGTGGCAGGAGCCATTTCCAGCACAAATTGCTTTGCTATAGTTACACAGGAATTTGTATGTCAGAATATATGCATCAATGTCTGCTAGTTTGGAACACAGGCTTACCCATTCACTGACCATAAAATGTGGGGCATTTAGGAAAGCCAAGAAAGAAATTTAGGTATTCTCATGTGCATTATGTGAGAGCACTGGTAAAAGTAAGATTCTGCTGGCTAAACTAGGCATACTATATTGTTTGAGATCTCAGATGGCTTAAAAGAAATAAAAAAATGACTGCATGAAATTGAACCTTGATGTGGCTGCTAGTGATCAGGAATGGTGAATGACTGAAGATGAAGCTAAGAGTTATCTGTCCCTTCTATTGAAAACCCAGAATCAAATTTTCTGAAGTGTTGTAAAAACCAGGAACTATGACCGACTCATTCCAGAGCCCAAAGATCAGTGAGATCATCTTAGTGCAAGGGTTGTGTCTGGCTGACTAACCTGGAACCTTGGTTTCCCCAGTTTTTGGCTACCAGCCTATCTGGCCAGAGCCATGGAATGTGGATGCACCTTAGATGGTATAGAGGGGAGCTGTGAGTTTTGGCACAGCTTGGACAGCTCTGTGTTTGTTAGACTATGTGTAGTTTGCTCCACTGGCTCCCAGTCAGTTTTCAGTTTGTGCTAAGGATTTTGTCTTGATCTTCAAAACAACTGTTGGATCAAACACCCTAGCAACATCAAAGGCTGTATTTTATTTTTGAGCTGCCAGAAAAGCTGTATTCCTCTGGGGCAATGTACATAATGAAGCATCAGAGCAATCATTCAACAGCTGGGGACAGTGTGTTGGGTTGGGGTACAGGCTATGAAAAAAACCCAAACCTGTGAGGTGATCAGGTGAATCCACAGTAACACATTTTAAAGGAAATGCTATAAAACCTCTCTGTATGTGTTAATGGCTTCCATCATAAACATGATGCAAAAGCAACTTCTGTTTTCATCTAAAAAATAATTGTCAAAAAGAAGAAAATTGAGAAAATTTGGAATACTGTCAGATCTTACAAGGTACTTTATTTTTAAATATCCTGTTATATGAGCCATAATATGCTAAACTTCTGAAAGTTGGGTAGCCTCCTAGCAGTGTTTAGAACTTAGCTTTTCTTGGCATTGCAATCACAGGCATCACTTATTGGGAGAGGCCATAGTAGCAAAAACTAAAGGGTGGCATAGCTCAAAAAGGACAGTATTGAGTAAGTGTGATGGACTCAAATTGTGATCAAATTCTAAACAAACCTTAAGAGTTTTGTTTCCAGCTAATTGGAAATATTCTCCCACTGTGCTTTGTAAAGTACTATCTACAGAACTGATAGTGCTTAAGCAATTATTTCTCCCCTCTCAGCCTGGTTGCTAGAAACTGATAAATTGCCTAAAGTGTTGAACATCAAAAGTGCAACCCTAGACAATTTAATTGGAGGGGAAAAAAGCACTTCTTAAATTAGATATAAATTTAACACCATAATAAATATGTATTTTAGAAATGAAATCTTGGTGAATAAAGTATTTTTCTATTTACAGGTCTTCATGGTGTTTTTTTAAGTTCTCCTTTTTTTTCTTCTTCTGATGATAGTCAGATAATTGCCACCTGAGTGCCTATTGCCTGGTAGAAATGAGACATCATTCTGATTTTTTTGAGCATTCAGGTCCCTTGGGTGTCTGAGGTACATCAGTTTCTTAATTTTAAGTTTCTCTTAGCCTGCCTAACTCATTTACCTGAGCTCCATCAGCCATTCAGGCCCTCTTAGGAGGAGGGGGAGTTATCATCACATCTTGTAACAAAGACAGAGGATGAATTGGAGGTATTCTGTTGATGAACGTGGCAAAAGCTCTAGAGGAGCCTGTCCTGTCTGTGTCACAGGGTGTATGTTTTCAAAATGACTGCAATAAGGTCAAATGTGATTGTTGGCTTGGTAAAATGTGGAATGTTGAGGGCAACAAGGTTTCCAAAACTTCCAGCACAGAAATTCTGCTGAATTTTTCTGAAATGTTGAGTTTGCATAAGAAGAATCTCTTCTTCAGAGGGAGACTGTGTGAATGCAAAATGATTGCATCTCAGTGTCATGTTCAAACTGAAAGTCTTTGTGCAGGTTTCTGTGGAACTAGAATTACAAAATACATGGGCTGGTGTGGTACAAAGAGAGAGCTTGTCATCCCTGAGCAGAGTCAAAAGATGATTGCCACCGAATTCAGTTCTCCTGATTTGATGTCTTTGATGTCAAGCATGGCAAGTTTTCTTCCACAGTTGAGCTTCACAATAAATACACACTCCAAAGTGCGTGTTACATTGCAGCCAGCCTTAGACATGAAGTACAGGCCAACAAAATCTCTTCTTCTAAATGCTTTTGATGACAATTGCCTTAGGACAAGTCTAGTCCTGAGTCTGTAAATTGCATCCTAGTTGTGTCTGAAGAACTTTTACACGTGTCATTTTGAACTATGGTTTTACTTCTTTTCTCCAGCTCTTGTGGTGAGTAATGTGAAGTCACAAGATCTTCCTGACTGGCTGATAAAAATTT
The DNA here is from genome assembly GCF_027477595.1 of Haemorhous mexicanus. Taxonomy (NCBI): domain Eukaryota; kingdom Metazoa; phylum Chordata; class Aves; order Passeriformes; family Fringillidae; genus Haemorhous; species Haemorhous mexicanus. Next base: position 47,494,213 of record NC_082342.1, read on the forward strand.
GAAGTGAGAGAGGAAAAATAATGAGTTTCTGTTGTTCAGCTGTGGATGATAAATGTTCCTGCTCAGGTTCTTAACATTATCAGGGTCTTAGAAATATTTTAATGAATATGTAAGCAGTGATACTTACAAGAAATACAGCCTCATGATTCGTGATGAGTGAAAGAGGCATCTTTGCCAATTATTTCTTTTGCTGCAGCAAGCATTATGTTTAACACTTCTCTGCATATTTTCTGCTGGACGAAATTAATATGAATGTGTAATTAAAGTGAGGGTTTGGTCTGTGTATCATAATGGAGACTATTAATGAACAGCCCAAGTTTCAAAAGATTATTCCCTATAAATGTTAGTAGTACAGAACTCTCTTGCATGGTGTCACGCATACATATTAAAAATGCATTCTTTCATACAAGAGCTTTGAATGCTACTTCTCTTTTTCTTTTCTTTTTCAATATAAGATAGGTATGCACCAGCTATATCAAAAGAACAGGTGCAATTGGAAGGACAAGTAAGGAGCAAATATTTAATGTTGTAAGAAATTAAAATAAGCTATAATTTAATGCAGAACGATTTTCAAATAAGAAAATTCCTTAGCAAAAAGGTGACCTTCAAAATAGTTTTCTGTGACGTTAGTAATGCTCTGTAATATTGTACTAAGAGATGAGCTTGAAGACATTTTTTTGTAAGCAAAACCCTGCAAAACCAAAACCAACTTTCTTGTGAAGGGGTACCTGAAGTTCCTGAGAATCAACATGCTTGGTGGTTGTTACCTTAGGAAGCTAACAGTGCTGGAGTCTGACAATGCTTTTAGTCTTTTTATACACCCAGCTATATATATACTTTAACTGGTATCTAAAGTAGTGAAGAACAAAATGTGTGTTCAGTATGTTTTTCCTCTGCCTTCCTCTGCCAGATTGCAAATCTGGCTTTTGTCCCTTTCTTCTACTTGCTTTCAGTACACTGCAGAAGTGTCACTAGTCAAGCAAGAATGGACTCTTGCAGTGGTGACTAATCTTACCCGTCACCAGCTCATTGCCTTTCACTCACTGTGTATGCAGATATAAGAGAGACCATTGGTGTGGTTTCTGTTTGACTTTTAAATTTATTTTTATTGCAGGAAGGTACGTGCGCATAAAGACAGTTCTTTAAAAACTTGATGATAGAAATGGTGAAAAAGCAAAACAAAAATATATAATGATGTGAAGTTATTCATAGAATGAAAGATTGTTTAAATGAGTACTGTTTTAGAAACTCAGCTGTGTGCATGTTGATTAGATATATAAACAAAAGGTAGCAATGTCTTTAATTATAATTTCTTGGAATTCGTTTTTGCTTTCCAGCATAAATATGCATGGGTCTAGGGTTCACGTTGCTTAGAAATGCCTGTAAGCTTGCTGTCTGCATTTCTGTGTGCACATACAATTGCATGTGCCCTCCAGTGTATCTGCTTGCTTTGTGCCTACTAGCAAAAATTTGCAAAAGTGGTACCATGAGTTCAGGATTAAGCGGAGCAGAACCTGCATCTGCAAAATCAGCCAGCTTTTTTATATTATCCAGTACTTTAGTGGAGCAGCATCTTCTGTGCTCCCTTTGTTAAGGAATTAGTGAGGCACTGCCGCACCCTGGGGAACTTGCCAATGCCATATGAGATGTGCTGTGGGGACAGAGGGGAAGCTGAGTCCCAGAGAGGAGGGATGAGAGGATCTAGGAAGATGCCTGAAGAACATGGACCGCTTGCAGAGGATGGCTGAAACTCCCTTAGAGCAGTTAATTCAGCTTAAGCAGCTTCTTGGTTTTTAACTGCAAGGATACCCGGATGAGTTTTAAATCAGACTATTTCATTACATTCACCTAACAGCAGTGATTTATGTGTCCACCTGTGAGTATCTCTTTGCCAGTGTGTTTCTGAGGGACAGTAAAGCTGCATATTACTTAGACACTTGCTCTCAGTTGGCTGTTGATTAGTTGTTGCCCAGAACTCTCCTAGATTTCGTAGATTTAAGATTACAGTGTTGTAAAGTAGAATTTGAACATAAATCCTTGTGCTTCCTTTTTTAATAATGTTTCTTCAACCTTTAACAAACAGCCTTGGAGGAGAGTACTGATGATGACAGAAATTATTCTCTTTTCCGGGCTATAATCCTGGTGGTGTTTGACTCCATATGGGGGCAGTGGTTTTTGTTACAGCCTCCCTATTAATGGGGTTATGACAAGTAACATGGACTTGTTTGCTTGTCTTGTAACTCTCTATTTGTCACCTCACAGACTGAAGAGGAAACAGTGGCCTTTCTTGATCACAGTGGAAGTGAAGAAGAGTTTGATCCAAGCACTCTCCCAGATCCTGATAAATACAAAGACTCTGATGCAGAGCAGGATTCAGAAAATGAAGACAGCTATAGGTATGTACCATCTTCCGTGTTCATTTTAAAATGATGGTTTTTATCAACTGTTTTGTTTACATGTTAGGAATTCGTCTTATAGTCCTCTGTCTCATGGGATTTAGTATTTGACTTATAAAAGTTTGTGTGTTAGGTGCTGAACAGAAATCTGAGCTAAAGGCTATTATTTTCTTTTGTGAAGTTGTATAAGAATGATTTTTGAGTCCGTATTGAAGGGATCTTGTGAGACTGTTTCACACACAAAAATCTTGACTAATATCCTAGAGGTTTCATGTGTTTCTCTGGTGAAACACATGAAACCTCTAGGTGCCCACCAGTGCCCACCAAAACCACTCAATCACTGCCCTCCTTAGCTGGGCAGGGACGAGAAAATGTAGTGAACAGCTCAGGGGTTGAGATAACACCAGGAGAGATTCCTCACCTGCTGCTCTCATGGGTGAAGCAGACTTGACATGTGAAAAAATGAATTTATTTATTGCCAATCACATAACAGTAGGGTAATGAGAAATAAACCCAAATCTTAAACCACCTTTTCTCCACATTTCTCTTCTTCCCAGGATTAACTTACAATTTCTTCTACATCCTCATCCTCAGCAGCACAGAAGGATGGGGAATGGAGGTTGCAATCAGTTCATCAGACATTGTTTCTTCCTCTCATTTCTCCTCAGGAGAGAATCCTTTCCCTGCTCCCATGTGGGGTCTCTGCCACAGGGGACTTCTTCCACAAGCTTCTTCAACTCTTTCCTGTAGGCTGCAATTCTTTGTGATCTGTGCCAGTGTGGGTCCCTTCCATGGCATACAGTCCTTCAGGAACAGGTTCCTCCAGTGGGGACTCAAGTCCTGCTAGCAAATGTGAACCTTGAACCTACCTCAGCATGGGCTCCTCTCTCCACGGGGCCACAGGTCCTACCAGAAGCCTGCTCCAGTGCAGGCTTCCCAAGGGATCACAGCCTTCTGGGGCTCCATGGGCTGCAGGGGCACAGCTGCCTCACCATGGGCTGTACCATGGGCTGTGGGGGAATCTCAGCTCTGGCACCTGGAGCACCTCCTGCCCCTCCTTCTGCGCTGACCTGGGGCTCTGCAGGGCTGTTCCTCTCACATATTCTCACTGCTCTCCCTGGCTCCTTTTACACTGCTTTTTCTCTGCTTCTTAACTATGCTATCCCAGAGGCACTCCCACTATCACTGATGGGCTCAGCCTTGGCCATGGTGCATCTGTCCTGTTTCAGAAATGCATTTCTCTTGTCACATTGCAGGTTCTTTGTGGGTGGAAGGAAAAATGTTGAAGTAATTTAAGGATTTAATGATCCCTTTGCACCTGTGCTGTATTAAATAAATTTGTGCAGGGTAAAACTTGGTAAGTTCTATGATTCAGTATTGTTCAGATTCTTCAAGACTCAAATGAAGAGGACTCTGAGTAGAAGCAAATGTATAATATCAAATTAAATTAATTCAAATCAGTGTTTATAATTGTATGAGGCAGAAGAATTTGTTTCATGTAGCAAAAAAATGCACAGAGTGGGAATGAGGATCTGTACTTGATGCAGTATACTGTGGGAAGATGAAGGGATACAACATGAAAGTCCTGTGTGGTTCACTGCAACAAGAAGGTCACTTGTGTGTTTCTGACAAACAATGTATCATGTAAGAGCTTGAGAAGGATGATCTTGACACCTAAATGGGAGCACAGATGTCTAAGTTCATAAGGCTCTTGCTTTTCACATCTGAATCAGGTGAATCCTAGGGGCTAGATTGTCCTTACCCATGTGTCACTGTGTGTTCTGGAGTCAGTATGCAGGACTGGGTGTGGGACATGGATTTAAAGACTAGATAGCCCTAAATTAACAGGCTGGTGGCCATGTCCCTTGGAGCCTGTTCACCAGTGAATGCCAACAGAACTGACAAGGATGGGGAAAAGCATTGCTTTTTCTGAGCAGCAGTAAGTCGCTCCTTCTTTGTGCGAGGGGGAGTATGTATTCATACATCACATTTTTGTATTGATCCTTTCCTCAGAATGTCACCTAGACTCAAGATTAGCTGCACTTTAAGAATAAAAGTTGACAGAGATGGACAGATTTTTGGCAGTGGTAGTAAGTGCAGACTTTTGTTGGATCAGTGGCTGATCTGGCCCCCCTAGAGTCAGGTCATGTGCTCTTAAAGAAGGCAAGGACTCAAAGAAAGTCAAGGTCCTTGATAATCTTCCCTTCCTGTGGAGTAGATTAGGAAAGAAAGAACATACACCGAAGGAAACCAGGGAGGTTTCCTTTAGTGTATCTCTAGACATACCTACACTGAGCATCAAAGCTGCCTTTGGAGCTGGAGAACAGACCACTACACTCATTGAAGAAATGTGGTTTCTTCAACACTGCTTACTGGAAACAATCCTTGGCCTATCTTACTGCACCAAAATACATTGCCCAGAAGAGCTTTAGTTGGCACCATGTGAAGCTGCAGCAGTTGTTGACAGTCTAACGCCAATACTTGTGCCTGCACCGTGCCCAAATCCATTTAGCCTGTAGCAACACGACTGATACTCCCTGGGCAGGCCATGGCCAGCACAGGATTATCCTTCATGTGCTGCACTGTCACCAGTGTCATCAGTGGTGCTGCCTTCCAACACACCCCACTGAGGCACCCATAGAAATAGAAAGGCTGTTTGAGAGCTGCTCCAAAGCCAGCTTTGACACACAATGTGGATAGACATATCCACATGGTGAGGTGCTCTGAGCCCCCTGTAGGAGACTTCTGAGAAAGAGCAAGATACAGTGAAGGAAATTAATTTGAGGATGTTAAACCAACAGTCATGCCTCATGCAGCTCTCTTTGAATTGCTATTGAATTGTATGATGAGTTGCTTTTGGGCTGGGAAATACCGACCTAATGATTTTACAAAAAAAAAAAAATCAGCTGAGAGTAGCAGGCAGTCAAATTGGGCTTTGAGATTAGAAAGCACAACTCTATTCTGTTTTATATTTCCAAAATCCAGAGATTTTGCTCAAAGAGTTGGATTAAAATAGAAGTATGTTGGCCTACATTAGCTGCTCCTTGCTTTAAGTGGGGGGGGGGGGGGGGGGAAGCTTCTAAAAGGGATAATTCATAGTAAGTATGAGACTTGAGGTGTCTTCCTTCAAGAGTGTTTAAAAAGAGACTCTGTCTATGGTTTCAGAAGTCAAAACCATTGTTAATCTACTCTCTGTCCTTCCACAGATTTTTTTTAAACTGGGGGAGCTGTACAAATCATGAATTAAATTTGCCTTTGCATAAAAATTCCCTTCCAGCCATACCTCTATAAGCAGAGTAATTAATGACTTCAAGCATGTAATATGAGATTAATTTTTGTATATCTAGCAACATTCATCATATTTGGTTTAAGGCTATCAAATGTAAATTGTTAATGAGGTGAAAAATCTAAGAATATAGAACAGGGCAAAAGAAAAGCAGCTGGATTTTTTAAATATTCATTTTGCAGTCAGCTTGAGGTTTTGGTATTTCTAATTCTTCAACTTCTTTAAATTAAAGTGTTGAGGAAGAGCAAAGTTCCAACTGACCTTGTCATTATCTTCTTTAAATCTTTATTGGGTGTGACTGATCACATTAACTCCTAGATCATCATGGACAAGATCTTGGACATGAGGGGAAACATTTTAGTTCTGGTACTGTTTTGTTTGTGACTTTATGGACAGTCACCAGGTGACAAGTTTGCAAGTTAGTAGTCAGTGCTACTTTGTTGTGTGCCTTCCTTTAATTATGAAAATTATGGGCAAATTGCAGTTTCTTAGAGCTTCTTCTTACAGCAGAATGCTGATGATGACCTGCTAAGTTTTAGGTCATTCTTGATGAGGTTGACCTTACATTGTCTTTTGAGATGATTTATCGGCAAATCATGGTGCTCCTTCTAAAAGGGATTATTCAGGTCATATCTGTGATTTTGTGAAGGCCAGAACTTAATGTTGTGATGGCCAGAAAAGCACCATAGGAGAGACATTATAAAGGGTCTCAGTTTAAAAGCCTTGGTCATTCTGATTAGCTGCAAAATTGGACACTGAGATATTGAATTGCTCTTGATAGAGGCTTATATATTCAGTTTTAGAGGTGTTATGATTTATAGCAGTAGAATGGTCAGTAAGGGAATCATAGAATCATTTAGGGTGAAAAAGACCTTTAGGATCAAACTGTTAACCCAGCACTGCCAAGTCCCACTAAACCACGTACCTCAGTGCCACATGTACAAGTCATTTAAATACCTTCAGAAATGGTGACTTCACCACCTCCCTGGGCAACCTGTTCCAGGACTTGACAGCAAGCCTTTTGGTGAAGAAATATTTCCTCTTATCCTATCTAAAACTCTACTGGTGCAACTTGAGGCCATTCCCTCTTGTCCCTGTCACTTGTTACCTGGCAGAAGAGGCTGACCCCCTCCTGGCTGCACCCTACTCTCAGGCAGTTGCAGAGAGTGATGAGGTCCCCCCTGAGCCTCCTTGTCTCCAGGCTGAACACCCCCAGCTCCCTCAGCTGCTGCTCACAGGACTTGTGCTCCAGACCCTTCCCCAGCTCTGCTGCCCTTCCCTGGACACGCTGCAGCCCCTCAATGTCTCTCTTGCAGTGAGGGGCCCAGAACTGAGCACAGGATTGGAGCTGTGGCCTCAGCAGTGCTGAGCACAGGGGGACGGTCACTGCCCTGCTCCTGCTGGCCACACCCTGGCTGATCCAGGCCAGGATGCCATCGGCCTTCTGGGCCACCTGGGCACACTCTGGATCATGTTCAGCTGCTGTTGACCAGCACCCCCAGGTCCTTTGCCAGCCACTGCCCCCAGCCTGCAGCACTGCCCGGGGTTGTTGTGACTTCAGGGCAGGACCAGACCTTGGGCTTGCTGAACCTCCTAGAGGTGGCCTCAGCCCATTCATCCAGCCTGTCCAGATCTAGAAAATAACACAGCACAATATATTTTAATTACCATTTTTATGTGCTGTAGCATTCTGACGGCAAGTAAGGAAGAAGCTGCACTGGGCTTTATGGAAGGGACTGCAGTAATTAATCTTCATTAGGATTGCTGCCATGGCCTTGTGAATTAAAATTTATTACATGGAAAAAGTTTTGGGCACAGCATGTTTGATTAGCAAAATGCCAATATTTATGGGATAAATTATTCCTAACTTCTCTGAACTGTATTTTACTAGCAGATTCATTCATTACTCCTGTACATTTCTTTGGGAAAGAGCTTGGAAGCTTGCAGCCTGGAAACTTGACTCATGGCCTGTAGTTCAGTGGCAAGGGTGGTTTGTTTCCAGAGGAATGCTGGTAAACCTATGCTCCAAAGCATCCTCTGATAAATGTTAAGTGAAGCAGAGCCTGTCTAGAGATCTTGCCAGGATCACGTTGTTTAAACAACAGCTACTTGGCTGTGTGACTGCACATTTCAAATGGCTGATTCTCAAGCATTTAAAATGTTACAGCTTGTTAAGACATTGCTTAAAGCCCAGAAGCAAGTTAAATACTAACAATTAAAGCTTTCTATTTTTTCCTGGTATTACCTGAAAACATACTTGTGAGTTTATTTTGTGGTAGTTTAAAATTAGAATTTCTTGGTGTATAGCTGTCAGGGTCATCATTAGATCCCATTTCCCAGATGCCATTCAGACATGCTGGTGTTTGTTTTAGGATTCATAAACTGTACTTCAATGTTTGAGTAATAAATATTTTCTACCAAATGATAGCATCTTATCTAGGTGTTACAGCTGAGCAAATGGTGGCCACAGAAATTAATATGCCTGTTGATAAGTTGGCTATTGATAGCTCCTCACCTGTGTAAACACAAAGTAAATCCTTTCATCAGGCAGCATGGATTGTTCAGGCAGCTGAAAAGCTTAATTTCACCAGATGGTAAAAGGAAGGAGTTGTAAGATGCACATGCTACTTTTGAAATGTTATTAGTAGAAGAAAAAAGGATGCACTGGCCTTGGTTTGGATCTAAAATGGGGGTTGCTTTCTAACTGAGTTGTTCTGCTAGAAAATAATTTACCTTAGCATAACTTTGTGTTGGGTATTTGTGAACACTAGCTGGTAGTACATCAGTTTGTGTGTTTGTGAGGAATGAGGGGCCATTTATGTCCATGGAAACGATAAAAGGACTGGCTCTACAGGGTGACAGGCCTTCAGTTAATGGAGACTGAGGAGGAATTCATTTGACAGTAAGTGCAAAAGTTATTCCCTTATAGCTGCTTTTGCACACTGAGTCCTTTCACATGTGGAGCTGAGAGTTATGCCTGTTACAACTCCTCCAAAGAGCTTTCTGTCCATACAGATAAGGAAAAGCACCCTGAATGAGCACAGCTATCTCTGAGCATCATGATGACACACATTTTTCATCTCCCTTTTAAAATTGCCACTATCACCTTTTGTAAAAGCTACAACTCTGACTGGTCCTTCAGAGCCCCTTTCCACACCACCCAAACCAGTGCTGGTAAAAATCCATCCTGGAGGAACAGGGATGGGGTTGGACTAGCTGTTCCTCAAAGGTCCCTGTCAACCCAAATCATTCTGTGGACAGTCAGTCTGTCTTTCTTCTGCATATCAGAATTAGGAAGATCTTATTCACACGTTTCATGTGATTCTCTGTTTACTGGCCGAAGCTGTTGTTATCAAATACTGTTTTGCATCTACTTTTTGTGCACCATGAAAACACAACTATTTTGCTCTCTTCATTGCTTGTTGCTTTTGCTGCTTCCTGTGTTATACATTCCTCTTTATTCAGCTCTCCAGTTCACAGCCCAGCTGGGGTCAAATTAGTGTGAAAATACACTTGCCTGTGTGTAGATGCAGCTTCTGTTTACACTGCTAATCAAGCTACACAATTCCTCAGTAACAGTAAGGAGCATCTTGACTCAGCAGAATTATCCCACAAAACTTGTGATGAAAATTATTCATAATTGTGTTGATGTGCTTTTGTTTGTGGAAGAAGCTGAGGAATCTCACAGTTCAGTTCCTTCTGAAGTGTTTTATATTTAATGTTTTACCTTATCGATATCTTTGCCTAAGGTCTCTGAAACTCCAGAAGTGATTATCATTTTTGGTGTTTAAAGTCTGCTGTTTCATAGCTTGTAGGTACAAATGCATAGCTTGTGAGGTTTCTGCAGTGTTTTAATTGCTAAGATGTTTTTAACTAATGTCCTAGATGAGGCATTAGTCAATTATGAATGCAAACTGGGCTTCAGAGTCTGTTCAAAGACTGGAAATAATTGGCTCTTTTGCAAACAAGCTAAAATGCTTTTACTTAATGAGGCCTTTCTTGAGCTTTTAAAGTGAACCCCTACAGTCTGTCCTGATCAAAGTGAACACCATGAAACTCCAGCCCAGACCCACGCTGTCCACTTGGAAAAGTGAGAATTCTTTCTGCTTCAGTATATTTTCATATCCTGTCAGTATAGCTTCAGCATTTATGGAATATCTTATGCACTACAGAGAGAAATATGAGAGAAATATTCCTTTCCCCAGAAAAGGAATAAAATGTTGGTAGCAAGCCCTGAAAATCCACCCCCATTCAAATGACAGCTCAAAGCCAGCAAAGTTGTTATATCCTGTGAATTACAGGAAGAGTGAGTATTTGGAGCAGTCATCATCTATTCATGGAATCACTGAATGTTTTCGGTTGGAAGGGAACTTCTGGATCATCCAGGTCCAGCAGTCCCTGCTGTGGGCAGGACACATTTCACTAGATCATGTTTCTTACCCTCTTCTTTTCTCTTGGTAGGCAGGGAAGAACAATATAAAGGTAGAGTATTTCATTTGCCTTAATTGTGGAAATGCAGGGTGTTTCTTATAGGATTTCCTTCCTTCCTCTGGGCTCTGAGTAGGCAGGAGGTTGCCCAGTTCTTCTATGAAAGGTGGGGTGGACAAGAGAGGGGAGGCAGGTCATACTTGTGCACCCCACCAGCACAAGGCCATCAGATCTCCTGCAATAATTCCTTCATCTCTATGGAGGGGCAGCCAGAAAGCACAGTGTACAAGCTGCATTGTGCTGCTGATCCCTCCCAGAGAGCATTTGGGAACTTGCTGAAAACTGCTGTGTTTGAGGTTAATGTTTGAGTTAGGCTGGTTTCTAGTGAGTGGTGAAAACATCATTTCACAGATTGTTAACTAGCCCTGTTAATGGGAAAAAAATAAATTGGGCAGCTGAAGGTGGGTTGAATTGGGCATTGGGTTCTTTTGCTGTCTTGATTCTAAGGACAGTATTCCCCAATTAGAGCTATTTATTGTAACTGCTGTTTCTAATTGTTAAATGTCTAAACAGCATTTCTGAATGGAACCGTTCACAAGAATTGCATTTACACTTAAGCCATTGTAAAAACTATGGACATGAAAAAATTCTTGTTGGAACGTTTTTTTAAGTAAACTGAAGTTTCTGAGTAGAAATTTGACAAATTTTAATTGAAAATCTGAATTTAATCAACTTTTTAAGAAAACCGTTAACTCCATTTCTGAAGTTCCATTTCAATTTTTGTTATATTTTAAAAAATACAAACACATGAAGCTGAGAATGCTCTTTTGTTCCAGTTTGTTTGTTTGGATGGAATGATTCAGGGTGTGGAGGTTTGCATTTTACTAGTTTCGGGGTATGAATTCTACCCTACAGCATACAACAACCAGCTCTGCATAATCTGGTTCACGGATATATCTTAGAATAGATATTGTTTTAAACTTAGATAAGAAGATTTGTAGCATTTTTTATATGTTTTGGACAAAAAAAAACACATGAAGATACATGAAAGCTCTGTCTTTCCTCCTGTTGTTGTCACATGGGCATGTGGTACAAGCCAGGGTGATAAAACAGATTGGCAGCTGTTTCATCCAGATTGAAGGCTGCAAAAGGCAGTTCATTCAAGTCTTTAAAAAACAGCAGAGGAAATAGAAATTCACCTGGAAAAATTACTGGGTTTTCCTCTTCCTCTCATAGCAAAGAGGTGTTTAATAGCTTCCAAGGGAAATGTCTGAAAGAAGGGGAAAGAGTGATTGAATTACATAGTCCCAGACCAAAACTGTATTGAGTGTAGGATTTGCCAATGAAAGGACAGTTTTTATATTTTTATTTTTGGTGCATATTGATGGTAGGCAATATCTTGTATTCATGTCAGGGTCCACTGACACATCACGAAATCAGTTTTATCAAGTTGTCTGTTGCTGTATTAGGCAGCAAATATTAGATAAGACTTGTAGCAATATCCTGATACACTGTAATCAATTAAGACAGCAGAACATCCACCACCACCTCGGTCTGAGAGCAGCTCTGATTTAGACATTCAGAGTGCATCAGCTTCCATTGCTTCACCCTTTTGAATTGTAATTTTGTTTGCTCTTATCTTGACACAAATTTGCCTTGTTTAAAAGGAATTGTTAGATTACATGATGATATTGATTACCACAGTTGTTAAAAAGACTAATTGATTTTTTTCTGCAGTGAACTTGAGGAGAAGACTGGAAGAAAGAAGAGAAGCTATAGCAACAGTGCCACAGCAGAAGAAATGCCACTGAAAAGAAAAAAGATGCATTTCAGCCAAGAGGAGGATCCCTGTTTGCCATTAGATACTGGGCTTTCTCTGGCAGAGGATGAAGAGCTTGTACTGCATCTGCTCAACAGTCACAACTAATTATTTTTTCTGCAGGTTTTTTTTCTCTGGGACATTTCCACAATTTTGTCAGTAGTTTACACAAAATGAATTTGGCATCTGGGCAGCTGGATCCCCGTGAATGTAGATAAATGAGTTCCACGTGCAATGGGATTGCCTTAGATTGGCTCATAAGTTGTAGACAACATTTAGTTTGATTTATAAGGCTTTCTAAATGAACTTTTCAACCTGAATCCCCAGGTGTCATTTTGCAGTAGCATGCTCATAATTTTAAATCTCCAAGTTTTGAAACAATTACCTTCTTTTATTTTCATCTTGCTTTAAATTAAAACAGGATGACCATGCCAGGTTTGTTATTTTGGAAGATATATGTGTACTGGAATTTTTAAGGAAGAAATACTGTTTGCAGCTCAGATCATATTACTTAAAATAAAGTATGTAGTTTATTCTGTGTATAAGACACATATTTTGAAAATATTTTAATAAAAATTTCTAGAACCTTGATGTAAACTTAACTGTGTCTCTTTCAGCTTTGTTATGAAAGCTTATATTTATCCTTCAGGTATGGCTTCTGTTAGGATTGTGTCACTGGTGCTAGGCAATTCAGAAAACAGCATTTAGAAGCTAAAACTGAGTCTTGTCTTTGAATCCCATATGAGTGAGAACACATTGTCTCATAGTTGTGTCTGTTTGGTCTTTCCATATGCCCATATGAACATATTAAATACTCCTTTTTTGTCAACATCACTCTTTTTTTGTCGTAGGAATCTATCATCACCTATTCAGTACAACCCTTTCCTCCTCTCCCTCTGCTCTATGCTATCTTTTAGCTCAGTTACCCAAAACTGAAAATATACTGCAAATTCTTGCCTCCAAATGTTTCTTCCGCTTTTCTGCCAGCAGGCAGGGTATCATAAAAACAATATTATAGGCAGAGCACATCTGCCATCTGCTCCTTCCTGACAGTGTGGAATGAGAAGAAATGACTGAGTCTCACAAACAGCTAAACATGAAAGATGGGACCTGCTTGGCAGCTGATGCACAGTGTTTGTTTAGTCTACAGTGCCACAGCGGGCCTGGAAAATGTTGTGATCTGGGACCAGAATCACTGATGAATCTGTTAATGAAGAAGGATCTGGTGTGGTGCTGCTGCGACTGGTGCACGTGTCCCATGTGCCATCCTGTGAATGGCTGCAGTGAATGTAATGAGCAGCCTCAGCAAACTGTCTGTCTGTGCTGGGATAGCAGAGCTCCTGCTCCTGTAGCTGTGGAGGAAGACAGAAAACTGCAGTGCAGAGAGCTCCACCAGCAGAAAGCTGCTCAAAGATGGTTTGGGTATGGACAGCAATACGTGGTGTGTACTTCCTGGAGATATTCAGAGATCCATAGTGTACTTGGTGGTGGTCAGTTGTCTTGTACATCACCTGATATCTCTCAAATCAAAGCTGTGCTCTAAGAAGCATGAACAGCTGTTGTTGGGGCAAGCAAGTAAAAAACCAAAAGACTTACTGTTTCTGACTAGAATATTCTTATTTGTATGCTGAAGTGGGAGAGAGATGTTCTTATCTACTAAACAGTAAGACTAAAATTTAAATTATACATGTTGGAAGTATTGTGGTGCACTTCTTGTCATTATTTTTTAATTGTCTGCATAAAAATATTTTTTCAAGTGCTTTTACTTTTCTATTTCTGTATAATGAAGTTTCTAATGTCTTTGTGTTGTTTGATATAGAGCCAGTGTTTCTTGAATCCTTATGAATTTGCCCATCTACTTCAAATGTGTCCATGGTGTCTATATAGAGGATGAAGCAATGTGAAAAAGAAGAGGGAAGGGGCTTAAGGCAGATGCTCCGTGCCACAAGTGTATGTAAGAACAGGTAACTGCTGTGTTTTCTAGAAATGGTAAGACAAAAAATCCAGCATTTTTGGGAAGCAGCTGTGGTTCTGGGTTGTCATTCATGTCAGCCGTAGGTCTGCATTAAGGGGCTTCTCACCAGCCCTGCTTTTAGCAGCGTTTTTCTGATCTAAGAAAAGAAGCACAAATAGACAAAACAAATACCTGTCTCAGGACTGACTTGACTGAAGGACGTTTTCCAGGGAGCTTGTTTCCATTCACACCTGGGGACCTCTCAATCTGATGCCAAAAAACCTGGTATGTGTGTCCTGTGCTAATGGGCAGGTGGAGCAGGCCTGGCTGGGCATGCCACCCATCATCTATCTCATTTTCTCCTGGTTTCAGGCATGCCACTGTAGCATCAGAATAAATCCCAGGCTTTTGCAAGGTTGCACTTCATGAGCATTATAGTCCCAGCTTTACACAGGAGAAGTGGAAGCAGGGAAATATAGCCAAAGGCTTCCTTGATAACTTTATGTAGTTGATCTACAACTCCTAAATCACTTGTGAATTACTAAGAGCAGCCTCCCACTTGGCATCTGAAGTGCTTTCTGTGCAGAATTGTAACCTTCAGGTGTTACACTTTCTGCTGGGATGGGTTTCAGGCTTCTTCACCTCTGTAAGTTGCAGCCTATGGAAAATCCCCTTTGGAGACTCCTTCAGGAGGGGTGGAAGAGTCTGAGTAAGGTGCTGAGTATTTTCCAAGGCCAGTGGTCAGGAGACATTCTTAAACTGCCAAGTGGGAAGTCTTGTTTTAAATAATGCATTTTCAGATCAGTTTGCATTTTTGTAATATCTTAATAGTGGTTGATTTCCTTCTGCTGCTAGAATGGTTCTAGTGTTTTGATTTATAGCTAGGTATAGTGTTAAGATCTATTACATGTAGCTAATTCTCAAGATATACATTAGGCATTTATGTAATGGCATAGTTTGGTCAGCTTATATTCAGATTCAATTTTTCTCTTTGTTGTGTACAAAATAACAAAGACTTTTGTTTGCCAGATAATCTATTGCAATTTGTTTGAAGCCTCTGGATGAAAACTGGAACTCAGGTAAAAGTCAGGAGAGCATTGAAGAGTTTGGGTTTTTTAGATGTGCTAAACACTAGATATGCTAGATACTGAAGACCCCCAGCTTGCAGTATTTTCACGAGGCTCATAGTGTGTCATTGCAGAGGCAGTGTTAACCTCAGCATCATAGAAGTTTCTGTTCAGTGTTCACTTTGTAAAGACCTTAACCTTATTAATGCTGCACATTAAATTGTGTGAAGAGTATAAGAAATTTAGGCTCTAACATAAGGGATTGCAAATTAATATTAAACATTTTACATGGGTATTTTTCCTTAAATATTATATGAATAGAAATAAAAAAGAATTCCTCCTGCCACTGACTGAGTTCAGCTGGAGCATTGATTGGTGTGTCCTGCCGTCTGGCCATACTCATAAAGAGAGAGAAATGCCTGAAGCAACACATTAAAAACCAGAGAGCTGTGGTAGAGAACATTCATTTCAGGCTATAAAACACAGTACAAGATCTGAAGATACTGAAGTGACCCTGTGGGTTCCTGTAATCCTGGATATATATGACTAAACTGCTACTAAATACAAGAAGAAAATGTCTCTTAGTAAAGGCTGCTAATGGGTATTTTTCTTTATCGTGCTGCTCTCTAGTTTGACCTGATTGATGCTTATGTCCTGTGAGAGATGGAGTATGCCTTGGAGCAGGGATGCTGAGCTGTGGTAGGCTGCAGCTGCTGCAGAAATGGCCACTGTGGCTCAGGGTGCTACTGCTTTTATGCTGCTGGTCACTGCCCCAGCTGTAACCTTCCTGTGGCAAATAACACGAGGGTTAAAAAAGCTGGTTGGTTCTGTCCTGGGAGAGATGACTCCTTATGCTGCTCTTTTTGCGAATTGGGCAGAAGGCTTGTGACAGGCAGCTAAAGGACAGTAACACTTGTGCAGCAGCCACTTCTGTTGCTCATTTGATAGGGACCCTGTGCAGAGTGGAGCCAAACCTTGCACCCAGTGTGCTTCAAGCTACAAGATGCAGAACACAGTTAAGGTAACTCCAAGAGACATGCAATTTACCATAAACAGTTCTAGTGAGAAAAGACTATTGCCTTCACTTTTGGACCACATTTCATTAGATTTGTTTGTTACACTGCTCTCTTCTCTGGTGTTTGTAGCTCCTCTGAATTTAGTCTCACCCTTCCAAATTGATGGTTTATTCTCAGAAGGATCTGCAAATTTTATCTTTAAAAGTGGAAGTAGATGCCAGAAAAATACATTGTCATCATCTTTGTAAGTCATAAAAATTGCTATCAAGGCATTAGTTTATACCATGTGGACATTTTATAATAAAGTAGTGCACACTTTTATAATGAAATGCTCCCCCAACTTCAAAGGCAAATCAGTCAGTGAAAACCATCAAGGAATTAGAAAGCTTAATGCAGAAGAACATTGTTTCCAGGTCTGTTAGGAGGTATTGCTATGATTAAATCAGGAGAGAGAAGTTGATCTGTTCCAAGAATGCCTTGTTCATTGTCTATTTTTGTCCATGTCTGGCCAGAAGCCATTTTTCACAAAGAAAACTATTCATCAGATTCAGTCATGTAAAAATGATTGCTTAAATTGCACTGGGCTATCAGCTAGCAGCTTTACCCAGGAGTGGAATCTCTTGGGTCAATGCTATCTGTAAGTTTTGCACATTGTCTGAGATGTGCTTTGTCTATAAAATGTAGATAAGTTTAATTAAACTAAATTAGTTTCGTTGAGCAGTTTTTGAAATCCTTTTGTGCTGAGATGTAGCTGTGCTGAGATTTCAGAAAAACAGAGAACTGTTAAGAAGAAACTAATGAGCATTGTTCTCCTAATCACGTGTGGGGTCCTGGAGGAAGATAATATCCCTGGCTATGGCCTCTCTGGGACTACAGGAGTCCTTTCTGTCATGCACAGCTTGTCCCTCTGATGCTAAACCTAAGCTTCTACAAAAAAAGAGCAATGTGTAAGTACAGGCTGTAAAGTGAACTTGCTATAAATTGAACTTGCTGTTAAGCATGTTGATGTGCTTGAGCTTATCACACTTAAGGTGATGTTGAATATAGCTCAGTTTTTTGAAAGTCCATAACAGTTCCTCTGGTCTGGATGGTTAATGGCCGTGCTCATGTGATCCCTCCCACCAAATGCATTTGATTGTGCTGAAATGCAACTTGTTTTTGTCCCATGAGCTCAGTGAAAGCTAATGAGTATGGCTTAGGAACTAATTTAAGCTTGCTAGTCATCACAAATGTCTCAACAAATCACGCTTCAGCAGGTTACAGGCTTTTTATGCCATTTCCCTGAGTACAGTTCTTATCTATTTGAAGAGGCTACCATTCCTTTGTGGAATTTGGTTTTGAGAGGACTTTTCCCTCTTCTTAAAGTAGATACTAATGTGAATCCTTTCCCTAGCAATGAGGAGAGTCTACTCCAGTACACTCTCAGTTGCACTCAGAAATGTGCCAGTGTGCTTCAGACTGGTGCCCTGCTTGCCAATAAAAGCTCCTCATGGGTGGGAGGAGGCTGCCACAAGGACCCTTGCAGTGGAAACATTTGTTGCCACCAGAAAGCAAGTAATCATCCAGCTGGGAGATGTGATTCCCCATATGAGTGTTATCCTGCACCTGTTCCCCAAAATTTTAGGGTTTTTTTCTTTAATCAAACACCCAGAGGGTCTGTGCAAACCTAACCTGATCTATTGGACTGAAATGCTCATTGGTGTGTGCAGAGAAAGCAGAGAAATGCTTGGCATTAAGTAAATCATTTGGTGTCATCCCACTCAATATCACACACTCAGGTGATGGCAGGTCAGCTTGCAGATGGACCCTGTTTCCAAAGGGAAACCAGATGTCCCGCTCTCAAATCCCAGGTCATGGTAAATGGCACAATTTCTGCATGGATGCTGCTAAGCTTGTCCTCGGTAGACCTGACCTGTGGGGATGGTTGGTTGGTGAAGACCTGGGACATGGTTGAGAGGTATTGAATTAGCAGTGAGGTTACAGTGAGCAGCAGTCATCCTGCTTCACTCTAACGCTGTCTGGAATGCACCGGGCAGTGCACATGAGCCCTTCTCGTCCTCCGAGAGATAAAGAAGGATACTTCTCTTTATCTGGCTATTTTTGGACTTTTCCTTTGTAAATCTCTCCATCCTCCATCAGGGAAATAACATTCAAAAGAACATTGTGGGGAGCTACCAAGCTTGGCTTTGGCATTCTCTTGCCAAAACCTTTCCTCACCTGTCACAGGGGAGAAGCACTGTGCTCTGGCTGATGTCCCTTGGCAAATCAGTGTGCTGCAGTGTAAGGCAGTGATGAGGTGACACGAGGATGTCAGCTGTCAGGGGCTGGCCCAGGAGCCTTTTTTCCAAGCCTCTCACTGACAGCTTTTTTTAAAAAACCCTGTAATTTGTTTTCCTGTTGCAATGCCTAGCAGAGAGGCAGTGAAGTGGATTGCAAAGGACCAGTGTGCAGGGGAAGCTTGGTGTGCAGGGGAGAGTGCAGGCACTGCTGCCTTCCCTCAGGCTAAGCTCGTGTCCAGCATCTGCTCACTGGCTGGGGCTGCTGGGAGAGATGGTCCTTGACCCATGCAGCTGTTCAAAGAGTTCTCTTTATAAAGATGAGTTACCCAGCACAAGGAATAAAGTGCACTGGGTAGGATTAAGAGCTTGTATTTCTTAAATATATGTAAGAACACGCTAATCCAGTTCCTCGTCTAATGACTAATTAAGCCCATTTACTCTCTGTCGTTTCTTGTAGATGCTGATACATTTTTTTGCAAACTGATTTGCTTCTTCAGCACCCAGTTTCAGCATAAACAATGCCAATCTGTTAGTGATGCAGAATTCCCTTGGCTAAAAGAACAGCTCTCCTCCATAAACTTGCTAAATTGAATCAGGGGAGGGTGAAATTCTGCATTCAGCTCTCTTTTTTCCCTGCCAAGCATCTGAGGTTGTAGTTTCCACATCTCTGTTTGATATGGAAGCAAAGGAGTGCAGATCTTGGGCACCTTCAGCCTGCTGCCAACCCGCTCTGCCCGGGACTGAGCAGCTCCACAATCCCACTGTGGTGGGACCTTGGCAGCAGCACTGCTCTGCCAAGGGATGGCACCAGGAAGATGCCCAAGCTCCTACCAGGGTTGTTGGCAGCAGTGTGGGGTCTGCACACAAACAGCACAGGAAAATCTCAAGTGCTGGGAGAAGCCTTGGGGAGACAAAGAGTAAGGAAACACCAAGGAGAGGGAAGGTGAAGCAGGGAGATGTTGGGGTGGGAGGTGGCCTCTGTCTCCTACCTGCAGAAACCTGACAGGGCCCCTAAGAGATGGCTTGATTAGGTTTGGCCATGGGGGCATTCCTCTCCTGGCTGTCAGGGATTGCCTGCTCTGGGGTGGCTGTAGCTGTGGGTGCAGCCATGGGACAGGCTCTGCCATTATCCCACAGGGCTGCCATGGTGACCAGTGCCAATACAGTCACTTAGTCTTTTCCAAAATTCAATCAAGTCCTCTCTGTTTTTTTGATGAGTGTGATTGGCCAGCTATGCCATTTGCAAAAGCTCTTTCATTGAATTAGCTATTCAGAATTATTTTGAATTTTCAAAATACAACTCGCTCTGTGGTAATGGAAGATTTTATACATTTAACAACAATGCCACTCACATTTCTGTTGGATAATATTCAATATCTCGCCTAAATACTCTCCTCTGTATTGTAAATATTCATTATTTTCCCCATCTATTCCTGTCTGCCTGCACAGACACTGAAATTTCCTTTCTGTCACTCAAGTCATAAAGCATTAAGAGGGGCAGTTTTTCTCCACTAAGTGAAAATATGAGCTTGTCTATTTAGCTCTGCAGAGATGTTAGCATTCATTCTGTGTTCAGTTAATGTATGTGGCTGCAGCAGGCACAGATTCTGCTGGAACAAGCAGCACCACAAAATCACATGCTGAGTGTTTTATTAGGGAAGTGCAAAGCTCAGTGATTGATCCCCTATTTTAAGTCTTCTAAAATACCCCCTCCCCTCTTCTCAGCCCCCTGTCTCCCCATTTTCTAATCTTCTATGTGTTATTGAGCATTATTGCACCTTTGACAGGAAATATCTGCTCAATGACAGCCCAAAAAAATGCCTATGGTCCTTCCTAGTGAGGGGCTGGTGGCTGCCTGTCCACCCTACCCAGCATGTTTGCCACTGCCCTGGCTCCTCTTGGCTGTCTGGATTTGTTCCCCGAGGAAGTGCTGGGTCCCCATCCTAGTGCATTCATCCAAGCCAGGCTGTGGGGTCCCTCTGAGGGTGACTGGAGCTTTGCAGGGCAGAGGCTGATGCTGCAAACCTCTGCAGTGCTCCTGTGTATGTGTGCCTGTGCTAGGATGACCTTTTCTGAAATGTGGGGTTGCTGCCTCCCAGGTTAGGGATGTGAATTCTCCTTTCACCAGAGGCAATCTTCCCCCACCTTGGTCCTTGCATGCTTCAGTGACAGGATTAGTCTCCAGGCAGTTCATGGTCTATCTACAAAGGGTTAATTTGCTGTCTGTGGAGAGTGGCTTTGGTTATCTCTGTGTTCAATTTATAACAACATAAAACTTTGCAGGCTCATCATGGTTCACGTGTGCTTGAAGTGAGAGATGTGTCACCTCTTCATTGCCAGCTCTCACTCTCACCCATCATATGTCATCTGAAAAGTGTGTAAGACTCAGTGAAGCAGCAGCTAATGAGCAGAGGAGCAGATGTGCTCCCTAGCACACAGTGTCCCCTCCAGCAGGACCACTGTCCTTGGGTGATCTCTGGCCCACTGTGAGAACTGTTAAAAGAACATCCTGGTTATATTTTGCAACTCCACAGTGTATCCCTGGTGCAACAGGTGCTCTCGGAAAAGTGGTGCCCTACATGGATGCTGAGACTCCTGGACAAGCCTCAAGGAAATGATCTGCATTCTTAAGAGGCTGATGTTATGCACATGAGTGTGAGAAAGATTACAGAGAATGGAAATGAGCAGCCACTCACTTGGAGAAAGAAGAGAAAGTTTTCACTTTATGAAATGAGTTTAACTGAGTTGCCACATCATTTCAATTAAAAATAGGTGTTTCAGCTGCTATTTACCAATCTGGAACTCACCCTGGCTAAGGAAAGTGCACTCTGTGTCTCTGCTGAGGGTTTTAAGGATCGTATGGGCAGGGCTGTTTTCCCCAAGTGAATGCTGAGCTGGTGACAGAGCTGGGAAGAGAACACAGGTCTTTGTGCTGTGGTCTTCTAGGTGCACAGCCTGCAGGTGCCTCTGGCTTCTCTTCCAAAAGAAGACATCAGGTCTGTTGCCTTGGGAGAGTCTGCTGGTAATTCCCTCTTGGGCACATCATGCATGGAGAAGTGCTGGCATCAGCCTACTAGCCTTGTTTGAACCTGCAGGATGAAGGAGGAACTCTCTGTGTATTTAAATAGTGCTTCAACTACAGCTTGGAGCATCTGAAAGGGACTGGGTCACCTCTGAAATGCTCTGTACTTTCTGTGCCTCAAGGTCGGTGATAAAATTCCTGCTGATTTGTTAAGAGCAGAGGTGGCCTCAGGGCTGATGTTGCTGAAAAAAAGACCTCACTTTTGACCCCAGCTCCATAGAAATGATCTCCCAGCTTGTGACCTGTCACCTGTGCTCATGAGGAGCAGCACTTACTGGTTTGAGCTGCCTTCAAGAATCTATATTTAGCCAAAACATTTTAGTGAAATGTTACTGAAAAATCAGCCAGTGAGGCTGTCTAGGGGGCACCTTTGGGGAACTGATTTTGTTTTCTTGGCAGGGGTTCAGTTATATCAGCAATGGTGGGAAGGCCCAGATGGAGGAGGGAGCAGGATTTCAGCTTTCATTACAAGAAATTTATTTTATAAACCAAATTCTGCTTGAATAACACTTCTCAGTTTAATATATTGATCTGAGCACAGCATCAGCCGGGTTGTGATAGGCTGTTTGAAGCCCATTGGGAAGGAAACCATTTGCTGTGTAAAACAAATTAGGAGGTGAGTGTGCTCAGGTCAAGCTGTGTGCTGAAATCCTTTGAAGTTTCTCAATGCCTTGCAAGAATTCAGCAATATATGGCCAGTGACCAAAATAACCTGTAAATCATTAGGGACACCATTGATTCCTTTCTCATCGCTTATTGGTGACCTGTCAAAGTAATTTTCTGAATTTAGTGGAAAAATGGTTTTTAAATGAGGGAAAAGTACTTGGCTGTTTTCTGGCACATGTTGACTGTATCTTGGAGATGCAGCTTTGCAGTCCTGGTTAAATTTACCTGCCTGTACCTTTTGTTTAGGAGCAGTTTCTGTATTTGTTACTCTTTCAGGAACTTACACTTGATACATATGTAATTCAAGTGCAAAAGTAATTACATGGAGTCACAAAAGGGTTATAACTCATTGTAAGGTTAAAAATGAGAAGCTATTCAAAGGTGCCTTATATTCAGGAGATAAAACAGAAAGTTTCTTAGTTTATGAAGCAGATTAGCTCATGGTCTGAAAATATTCATAGCAGGACCTTGCTCTGAAGCTACTGTTGGGAGTGGCAGCCTACATTAGAGTTGATCGTAGACCCTGAGCTCACTCCAAGTTAATTTTTCTTTCTCTCCTGGAGCAAACAGCAGGTTTATCATTGAAGCTGGTACCTGGCAAGACAAGGATGCAGAAACTCTTGGGATGAGACAAGGGATTGATTTTGCCTTTGAAAAACCTGAGCTCAGATGTGAAAAACCCATTCTAATCCCCATTCTGCAGCTGGTCTTAATTTTAATTTATTAAACATAAGAGAGGCTCTGCCAAACAGGAGACATGAATCCAATCAGGCTGTTTCTGGGCTCATTCTCCACCTAGATGAAAGTTGCAGGCTAGGTGGCACTGGTGGCCATGTGCCCAGAGGGGTATTTCCAGCCTCTGAGGAACAGGTTGCAGAGAAGGGCATTTAAAAAGATTGACAAAGGAATAAACCCCATTTGTCTGGGCCAGGAGACTTTTGTGTTGTTTCTTCTCCATCCAGAAGTGTCTACCACAGCTGGTGTCTACCATCACCACCCCAAATGGAGCTGTGTCAGTTTAGACCAGGCACGGGTTTTTCTGCTCAATATGTTAATGTGAAACATTAGGAAAAACCTGGAGCTTTCCATGCAGGAGATGAAGGGACTGAAATCAAAACAGATTGGCAGGAGAACAGATGACCAGGGAGCAAGGAGAGATGGGGAAGGGGATGCCCTGTAGTGGATGCTGGGATTTGCACACTCTGAAGCCCTCTGATTCATGTGATCTGTGATGTTACTGCCCTGCCTGTGCACTTGCTGCTGTTTCTCAGCATGTATCCAAACACTTCACACTAATGATCCTTCATTGCTAGCAGTAATGCAAATGTGTTCTTACCAGAAAAATGAGAAATCTGCTGTTGTCTCAGCTTTTCTTTTGGTTTGACAAGTACTTCATAGCAGGTGATAACAGGCCCTGACACAGCCAACTCACTGCTGCAGTGTTTTGACTCAGTTTAGCTGAGCTGACTCGTGATCTGTCTTTGGGGCTGATGAGAGATTTTTCCAGGATTTTCCTTTAGTGGTAGAAACATTTTTGTGAGACATTTTTGTGGGGCAACAACCTCTTGGCTGATCCCTAATTGCATATCCTGGATGGTGTCACTCTGAGATCAAGGCTCTTCTGTGCTGAGCTCATGCCTGCTCTGGCAGGAACAGACATCTGGAACAGACCCAGGTGAGCCTCAAAACAAAGTGCAAATGCTGCAAACCTGGCTTCAAGGAGTTCCAAATGCTGCTCTGATGGCCATGAAGTACATGGAATTCTAAAGCAGTGAACTTTAATAGTCACTCTCTTATCAGAAGTATGGTTACTCCTGGAGGGAAGTGGGGCAGATGCAAAGGGATTGTGGGCAGATGCAAACTTTTGTCATTTTCCTTTTTTTCCTTGGTATTACAAACAGATCTTTTTGGCACCAAAGCAGCACTGGAAGAGAGTTCCTCAGAAAAACAGACAGCTTTGCCATGTATTGCATAGATTGCAGCTCAGGACAGTGATTACCTACATTAGTGCTTTTGCTGCTGCTACGACAAGTGTAATTTTCCTTCATTAGTAAGTACCAGGAAGAAAAATATTGCTTGAATTGTATACAAGTGATGTTGTTCGGTTTTGGGACTTCTTCAGGACTGATAATATTTATTTGATGACTGGTCCCATTAAAATTGCCATATTGATTCATTTGCCATGAAAATAAATTGGTGGATATTTCATATAATACAGTCGTATTGATCTTCCAGAAGCTGGTGAGACAGAGGCTTTCATCACTGGACAGCACATTATACTTTAATTGATACATTCTGAAAGCTAATTTGAGGCCAGCTGGATTCCTTGGGGGAATAATATTTATTTTTGATGTTGACAAAGTGCTCCCAAGAACAAGTCATATGGTGTGATTTAACAGTGATTAAAACTTGGCTACAGACATAGGCTACTTGAGGAGACTGCCAAGAAGCCGAGGCCAGAAAGAGTGAAGACCTAGATGTGTGTGATCCCTTTGTGCTGTGTCACATACACACACCTCTGTCTATCTATCAGCCAGTGAAGGGTCTGGAGAGAGATTGCAGCACTTGAATTATTCAGTGTCAATCACCCTCTAACCAGCACAGACATGTGTGTGTGCATGTGCCATGTGCAGCCTTGTCTGGAAACTTTCTGCAGAAGGAATTGTTAAAGTCCCACAAAGAAGTACAAGTGAATCAGGAAACCTAAACTCTTCCACTCATGGTATCTTACAGTGCAGCTTTTCTGATATGATCATGTTTCTCACCTTATAAAATAAAACATCAATTTTTTTTCCCATGACTCATATATGTAATCTCCTCTATGCATGTGCTTTGCACTGCTCACAGGGAAGGGAAAGAGGGAATGACAGGAGGAACCTGTTGCTATGAAAACTCACCAGTGAACACACAGAGCACCTGGGATGATTAGCACAGGTGTAGACATCTGCATCTCATCAGACGGATCCAAACACTAATTTTGTGCTGTCTGATCTTTTATATCTCTGCCTCCCAATTTGCTATATGAAGAATTATTTTTCCAAATTTCCTCCAGTGCTTTGGATGACTCTGGCAAAGAATTCCCTGTATTTTCAGTTTATTGTGTTGGATCTTTAATTTGATTTCTCTAGAGGGGAGGTGTTTTTGATGACAAGGTTAAAGGATTTCATTGAAAATTGCAGGTGAGCTTTACCCACAGCATGTCCATTCTTCTGCAAAGAGCAAAGTCAAGCAGCCCTGCCTTATCCTTGTGTGCTTCTGCTAGGTCTGCCCTCAGCCTCTCATCCAGAGACCAAACCATTTTCTTTTTATTACTATTGAAGGCTGTGACTGTTTTCCAATTTTCTTTCATTTGTGGCAGGTATGAGCTCTATCTGTTTTTCTGTAATTGATTCCTGTTCTTATTTCTCCCCACCTGCCTTCGGATGAGCTCTGTGCTCTGCAGAGCTCTGTCAGTGTCTGCAGTGGCTGGAGCTCTGCCTGTGCAGCAGCTGCCTCTGCCCAGCTGCCTGCAGCATCCTGGCCACTGCCTCTGCTTCCTCTGCTCCCTGGGACAGCCTTGTGCTGTGCACCACGCCAGCTGTGCTGGGATTCCTTCATTCCATTTTGTACCATCCTGCCTTGCTCCTATGCTGGGGGCAAACAGCACCTGGGGCAGACTGGAGAGCCTGCAAGTGTCTCTGACACTGGAGGAGTGTCTCAGTTTGCAGTCAGCTTACTTGCAGCTGGTAATTCCAGGCTCCCAGGGTGACCTTCTGCATCTCTTACTGCTCTAATATGGTCGCACCCTGGTGCTTAGCAGGCACCAAAGGAAGTGCTCACTGGCTCCTGCAAGCTTGGATACCTTCTTAGGAGCTGAGCTTATCTTCATTTCAGGGTTGCTTCTGCTGTAGCCTTCTTGATTTTGATAAATTCCCGTTGTGCCTCCAGGAGTTACTGTCGGAGAGGGAGTCTGAAAGAGCAGAACTGTCTTGCACAGGACATCACCGACCACTGGCATCAGTCCCATACTCTGACAGGTAGCTGCAGCATCCTCCTGAGACATTGCTCCTTAGTTGCTGCTAATACTAAACCTCTTCTCCCTCTCACATGTAATCGCATCACTCTGACAATTGAGCAGCTGCAAGAGGAGAGAGAATCTCCTCAATATTTACAGAAAGATTTTCTGTTTCTGCCCAACAGCAAAAAGCCATTAAGAAAAGATTTTGCTTCTGTTTGTCTGGGCAAGGAATTTGTTTGTGAAACTGAATTTATGTTTTTTTTCCTGGCAATACTCTCTTTTGGTAAATCTTCATGAAGCTGATACTATCATTCCTTTCCCAGTGGCTTCCCATGTTACCATGAGCACAGACTTACAGCCATCCAGCATTGTCAACTTCCTGGTGTGGGGAACCTGGGGGGTTCCCTCCTTTTCAGCCTGGAGATGAAAAGCTTTTCAGCTTCTCAGCCTGAGCTCTCAGTGCCTTTCCAAAATCCTCTGAGACCTGGGGCTCCTCCTGTGCTTGTAGCTCCTGCTACAAGCAGGAATATGGTACCAGCAGCACTCCCAATGGCTCCATCCTCCTTGGCTGATGGGACTTGCAGGAAGCCCCTGCCAGAGGAGAGCCTGGAGGTGAGCAGGGTGCCCCAGCCAGCCACAGTGAGGGGGCCTTGGGTGCTGTGGGGCTCTGTCCCTGGACAGGGGACAGGTGTGACTGAATCATGCCTCCATCTCCCTTGCTGGAAGTGTCTTGAGGGATTTCTGTCACTGCAGAGCTGCTAGGCATTGACTAGCACTGTGCCCTCAGTTAGTGCCTGTTTGCTGTTAGGAGAGAGAGGGAAGTATGTTTACTCATTTCTTTCTCTCCTCCTTGAAGTGTTCCAGGAGAAATGGTGCTGGGGCAGATTGGGAGGTAGGACTGCCAGCACACGTAGGAGTTCTGTGATGCAGAACACAGCTGTTTTGATGCAACATCACAGCTGTTTTGTTTTTTCCCTCCCGCTGGTTATTTTCACACATGTGTAAGAGAGTTTGAAAGGAGGTTTTTTCAGGAGTTGCTGTTATGAAAGGACCCAGAGTCAGTGACCATGATGCTGGTATTCATTACCAGTCACCAGTGCTCTTTAAATAACAGACACTGTGGCTACTTTGGCATATCCTCAATTAAAAGCAGTGGATCAATTGGAACATTTGAAACCCCACAGTATCATGGATATGTTTGGGTTTTTCAGAGAAACAGAACAGTTAAGGCAACTCAATTCTAAATTGGCTTTAAAAATACTTTGTACATTTTTATGTTCTGTTTGAATAAGAATATAAGAATACAAATATGTATTTCCATGAAAATATGTATTTCCATTTTCTTACCCAGGATATAAATGTCCAGTGTGAAATCCCATAGTGAGCAATATGGTTTCTCTTGAACAGAGTGTCTCAGTTTAAGTGTTGTATAACTCATACTCTGCTCCTGGTGTGGTGGCATAGAAACTGTTCCTTGCATATAGCTTTATATAACTGCTGTATATAACCTGCTATAGCTAAACTGCAGCAATTTAAAAGCAATGACAATTTATTCCCAAGTGTGGTCCCTGATCAAAGCTGGAGTCTCCATTTTAGGTGTTAAATATTTATTCAAAGTGCAGATCACACATTTCTGGTACTGTGCAGGGAATTTATGATAAAGCACCATTTCAGACTGAACACCAAAATGTCTTCTACTCCAGCATTTTTTTTTTTTTTTAAGAGCAAAGTAATTGAACATAAACTAGAATTAGACCAGTCCTTTTGCCAGTAAAGCTTTACCTGGCTCTCACTTCTACAGGCCGAGTGTGCAGGCCCAGGAGCTGTGGGATGCTGGGTGTGTGCCTCCTCCCCTCGCTGGCTCTCCTGGTGCCTCTCCTGGGGATTTGTGCTGTTGCTGGCAGAGCTGACACTGCTGTGGGTCTGGTCACTGCTGGTGGTCACGGCAGTGCTGTGTGCCTGCTGTGTGCAGCCAAGGACAGAGGCTCCTCTGTGTGCCACACTGAAGCTGGACAAGGAGTGACCGGTACAGGGGGCTGCGAGCACAGTGGGCAGGGTGAGCACAAACCTTCCATAGCCAGGGCAGAAATAAGGAGGGTGAAGGGGGAGAGGGAGGCACCATCAGTGGGAAACTTCAGCCAAACCGAGGGAGGAATTTGAAGGTGTTTCACTCTCCTTTTGGTACAGGTAGAGCCTGGACAAACAGAGGACTAAATTTAGATACCTGAAGTTAGCTGAGGTGAATCAGTCTGAGTCCAAGGACACACAGGACAGCTCTGCAAAGGTGGAAACAACAGTGCAGGACTCATAGCCTTCCATCATTTGTAGCTCAGCATTCACCTGGAGGAAGATAGCCCTTTACTGATCGACCTGTGGCACTTTCCACTGTGCTGACCCAGTGCTCTGGCTCAGGTAAAGATTTGCCTTTTGGCAAAACTGGAACAGTGTCTAGTGCTGCAGGTAACGTGTCCAACAAAATTATTATGTTAGGCAAACGGAATCCATTTTCATAGTCCATAATTTTCTTTCTTCTATGAGCCTTATTGTTTCTAATGTCAGTAATACTGGTATGTGTTGTTTGCTTCGTGTACTGTGTAGTGTGTCTTCCCTGAAAAAACTCTTCCATTTACCTTTTTGTTCTTACACCCATGACATTGAGTCAGGGGAAGAAAACTACCTGACTTCGGGGTCAATAAATGACCAGTTAGCTGACCTCTGACAAATTAAAGAACTGGCAACTCTTGTTCCACATGCTTGTGGACAAATCACAAAATAATTTAAAAGGGGCCTCTGGAGATCAGCCAGTGTTATCCTCTTCTTAAAGTGGTGCCAGTTAGGTTAGGTTGCTCAGTCCAGTTGAGTTTCAGACATCTCCAAGGATGGAGATTGCCCAGCCTCACTGTGCAATGAAAGGCAGCAGCAAAAGCATACACATAGAGAGGTGAAGAACACCTCACAACAGCAGGACAGTGCAGTGAGCAGTGACCTCAGCTCTCCAAGATCACAGTCACCATAAATATTTTGCTTATCTAGTTCCTAGTGACACAAAGCACTCCATTTAACCCAGGAGCGTTTCCTTATGCTATTGAACTAACAGGAGAACATAGCAATTTTTAAGCTTTAGGCAGCCTTATTTAGAAGTGAATTTTAAATATTTAACCACTGGATCATCTCTACTAAATAGAGGTCTCATGTTTGCACAACTAAGGGTGAGGGTCATGCTCTGTATCTGAGGAAATTAATGCCAGCTGTGACTCTTAGGATCAAACCCTGAATGACTCTATAGGAACAATTTATCATCACAGGAGTGAAGCATCATCTTCTTTCTTGTGTAGCAGAGGTTAGGACACAAACTCATTGACCTTCTCCAGGAGGAGAACTGGGACACATTGAGATTCTGATCACTGTCATGTTGTTGGAAATTGAGAGAAAATCCTTTGAAATGACATTGGAGCAGAGTAGCAATAAGCAGCCTGAGAATGAAGCCCATAATCTCTCTTCCCTATGTTGTACATGTTCTTCCTTTAGCCTAGTTTAAGAACAAAATCTTAATTTGTTTGAGAAAACCAACAGTGGCTGCTGTAGTTAATTTATCTGGGGACGCACTGGTGCTGATGAGCTGGAGGAGGATGTTATCTCTGTCCTTTTACAAGGAGACAGATAACACCATGATGTATGCAAGAGCCAAGCTGTGGCACGTAGGTTGAGAACAAGATAGCTCTTTTGATTCCTGCAAAGCACACTGCAGGGCAGCTCTCTGAGGATTCCTGAGGCACGAGGAGCAGTGGGAAATGGAGGTTATGTGTACTTTCATCCCCTTGTTCCCACTGCATGTGCCTGTGACAGTAATGACCACTGTGCCACCTCAGAGCAGAGCTGCCAGGAGTAGACCCCCTCCTGATTATCATAGGTGCTCCACAGGGTGGCTGTAGTTCACTTAACCATTTCATCCTACAGCTGACTTTATGCACAAGGATCTAACAGGTTTCTTTCCCACTTTTTGGACGCAGTGGTGCCCAAGTTTTCAGAGCATGACTGCAAAGGTGTGAACGTGACCTGTTCTGGTGGGCCAGGCTGCCTGTGCAATGGCACAAAGGGGATGGATGGGGAAGAGTTTGCTTGGTTTCTCCTACAGAAGCAGGGAAAAGGACTCCAGGGATATTCAGCTTACATCTTGCCAGCTTTTGTTTGCTCTGCTAGGAACTTTTTGTTTTGTGTTGGTGCTCTGCCCTGATATTTTTTGAGCATTAAAAGAGTAGAAGGGTGCAAGGCCATAAGCGTATTGCACTAAAAAATGTGTTAGGCAATGGGGCTCAACACAGCTCCTTACTGTGCTGGTGGGTAAACAGGAGTAACCAAGTGTCCAGGAAAAGTAGTGCCAATGACTATTTCAGAGGACCTACTGTCTGAGAAGTGTTCTCCCTGGGTGAGAGGAGCCCTGCTCCAGTAAGCCAAGGGAAGGTAAGCAAGAGCTTGAGCTGTCTGAGCATCACTTCTGGTTTTGCTGCAGCCCTCCAGACCCCAGGTTACCACCAACCCTTGTGGCCCCAGGCAGGGTTTGAATGCTCTACTCTGTGGTTAGTAGCTCTGAGCTGTACTCTGGTGGTACTTGTGGTGCTGTGCACCTGAGCCTGGTCTTCTCTGATCAAAACCTGAGGGCCAGGGGTAGGGTGAAGCAGAGGGAGGCAGCAATGTCAGTGTGGCACCTCTTGGGTTAAGTAAGTGTCTGGGTAAAATTGTTCAAAGTGTCTCAGTGACCTGGGCAAACAGCTGTCTGCCACAAGTATCTCAAAAATCCCATTTATAAATGGGACTTGGTGACCTTAGATAAAGGGACACATTTGAAAACTATATCCTTCATGTTTAATGAGCAAGAAATCAATACAACAGGAGCAATCAGAGAGTTTGATGGAGGCCTAACCTAGTAGAAAGCATTTGCCATCCACTTTCTGGTCCCAGTCTACCTTCTGCTCCCTGTCCAGGCTGTCTAAGCTGTGCATGCTTGAAGACTGAGGTTTATTTATTTGTTTGGTGAGGACCACGCTCACATGAGGCACATGCACTTTGGCTGAGGTTTCCAGGTGCTAATGAAGTAAGGATCCCTCTTCAGCTTTTGGTTTCCAACTCTAATTTTGTTGCATAAGCACCAGAAGAGATGGCACTGGTTACATTTATTCTCTGCTTTACATGGAGAGAAAACCTGTTGCCTGTTCATTGAACTGGATTTACTATATCCCAAAGACTGTGAATGTGGAAGACATGACAACTATTTGACAAAAGGCTCTGCAGTTAAATTGCCCACTTTGCACTCTCTGCTCAAGATAAAATGATGTTAGCCTGCCAGGAAGAATAAAACAGCAAACTGCATAACTGCACAGTTAATTATAGCTAATGACCAGAGAAATGGGTAACCTTTGGTAGCATGGAATCAGCCAGTGGCTTCCTTGCTTATTTTACTCCTGATGGAAAAAGAAAAAGTAGGAGAAATGTCCTCTGACCTGTGGTCCAGTATTTGCTCTCAGTCCATTGGATAGCATATTGTGTCATACCAAAAGAGCAGTGGGTTGTGACTGGATGTGACACTCTGGGTTTCAATAGAAAATAGTCCTGCAAGGCCCCTGTTGTTCTTACCTTGTTAGCTATCAGAGGAAAAGACATTTTCAGAAAATTCCTGTTTTCTCCTTCTCAATTATTTTGAAACACCTCAGCCCTAGACCAAGTCTGGAGCACATGGGAAAATGAATTGCCCCAAAAGATACCCTCCTTATGACCAAAATTCCAGCAGAGGAGGGCGGTAAATTCTCCATGTGCTAAAATGTGTTGAAGAGTAGAGCTGCAGAAATATTTGAAGTCTATTGTACTGAAATGTCTCCACATCTATTAATGCACCTCAAATGTAGCCTGTCAGCTCGCTTTAGCTCTGCAGTGAATCTTTTTTGTCATTCTGGAATCTGTAAATAATGAAGGCCATCTATTAGGAAAGTATCAAAGGTCTTTTTTAACCCAAGTCATAAAGGAGTCCTGCAGGCTATGATTTGGAAAGGGTCTGGGCTGCTCTAACGTGTTTGAGCCCTAATGTGATAAAATTAGGAGTTATGAGATGTGAATCTTAAGTTCAATCTCAGTGTTGGCACAAATGAGACAATGAAAGCATCTGTCTGATTAGGCAATTGAACAAGGAGAGGTGACTCAAAATATCCCTTCCATTTCAATAACTCCTGTGAGATTAGGGGCCCTTTGAAAACCATGTCAAACTCCCTTTTTCTTTAATACACCTGCATTTAATTGAAATGCTATGAAAGAGGATGAAGGCAGTTGTAACCTGAGCAGCTTTGGGTGCATTCTGGTGTCACACCAAGACTTTAAAATGGTTGAGGAATTAGGAGTGACAGACTAGTCCCCTGAGCAGTTGGTTTTTATACCCCATCTTTGTGCTTTCCAGGTCCCGCTGTGTTTCTCCTGTATGGTGCAATGTGTTTTGTGGGTTGGCAAATCCTCTGGATAAGTCAGAAGTGCTGCTCAGACAGAGTACCAAAGTGAAGCTCAAGGTCTTACCCTGAATTGCTGGGTAGGGGATGCAAGATAAACTCAACTCCAATTTCTCCTACTCCACCCTTTTGGTGCAACCAGATGTGCTGCCTTCATCAGATCCCTCAGCCTTCTCCTGCCTCCCACAGGCATCCCTGCAGGGATCATGCTCTCTGCTCAGTGTCCCCTGTGCCTCTGGTGCTGCAGGGAGACTGCCTGGTATGTGAAGTGGGAATGCAAAGGGGGATGGTCCCCAGCTCTCTCTGGACGATGATGCTCCACACTCGGAGCACTCGGGTGGCAGGACAAGCCCGGCTGCCCCTCAGGAAGGGTGGCATGCTGGTAGCAGGCAAAGTAAACACAGAAAGGCTTTGCAAAGGAGGTCCCCTTGTTGCTTATAAATGTGTCTCTCCTTGTTCCTCTATGTTACACTGAATTATTTGTCCTGGTTTAGATATGGAATAAATTGCTCTTGTTCTCCTGCCTTACACATTGTGTCCTGAACATCTTGTTCTACTGGCTTTAGGCCGCCTATAGCTTCTGGCAGGGTGAACAAATAAAATGGGTAAAAAATGCCATAAAATACCAAACAAATTTTTCAGCTAGCTCCATTATGTTGTTTGTACTTGGCTGGGTTATATCACTGTGTTGGGTTATATTATTGTGTGAATATATTGTGCTCCTTGGACGAGGTTGAGTCAGTGCCGCTCCAGGGCAGAGCTTTGTACAGGATTGACAGAGGCTGCTGTGCCAGGACAGAGTCAATTCTATTGTCCAGTTTGAGTCCTACTTTACTGAATTTCCTGGCAATGCAGCCAGCATATCCCAGGAAGATCTAGAGAACATCTGCAGCTCTTGAGCGAGGTCTGCAGTAGGCTCAGCTGTAGACACTCAGCTGCAGCTGAATTGAATAGAGTGGATCAGGCAGGATGGAGAGAAAGCAGAGATCACCTCTGAATGCAAGTGAACAAGCACATGATGGAACCTGTCAGAGACAGAGGTCCTTAGTGGACAGACAGCAAAATAAACTTAAAGGAGCTGGGAGACTCACAGTCAATGTAAGAGTGCATTTTGTCCCAGTTAGATCCTAAAGAAACACTTAAATGTTGGAATGATGCTATGTGAAGTGAATTTAAAATCTGTCCAATGAGTATTGTGCCCAGTGAAGTTCTCTCTTTAATCTACAAGCCTCCCACAGGAGTCTATCTGCTGATTTTTTCCATTTAGGAATTCCCATAAGGTATAAATTGTATTCACAGTTCTTGTGTTGAATATTGGTCAAAGTTTTGTTTCTACAAATGCAAATGTTCATGATTTCTGTATAAACTCAGCTTTTCAGTGAGAGCAATTTTTTGTACTGCTTTAGAAATAACCAGTTAGCATATTTTTAATGTGCTTGATTATTGCAGAATGTCCAAGGATAGAAAGAAAGAGGATGCTAGAGTAATCCACAGACAATAATGATTAAGGATTTGTTACCACAAATTGAATGAATAAATTTGAACAAACTCAGCTTAAATTCATGAGTCAAACTGGTACTTTCACTACTGTATTGGTCCAGATACTCTAACGCTTACTCTGTAGAGTGCCTTTGTAAAGTTAGGTGGAATTTTATCAAAGCTAGGATATGTAAGGTGAGGTTTGTTGTCTGTTATTTATTTATAAAGAAACAAAAATGTGCTAGTCCCTTCAGAGTGCAAACAAACAAACAAACAAACAATAGCTATTGCCTGTACTAGAGACCTTCTACTCTAGACACATGAAGAGGGGTGAGAGCATTACACATTGTAGAAAGAAGACATAAAAAGGCAAGTTTTAAAATGAGAAGTGGGTAAGGCTCTGTGGTTCTGTTACATACATACACACTCATAAGCTTAAGATCTTGAGGTGATGCAGAAGGCAGTGAGTTTTGAGAAGGCATGTGGCTAAGGAGAGATTATTAAGAATTTTCCTCTTTTGATTCTTCCAGTGTCACTTCCTGGTATTGTGACTGGAATGCTGGTCTGTTTGTAGAAGAGGTTTGGCTGAAGAATCAGTGCCACACTGGGCAGAAGCTGAAGCCCAAGGGACGAATCAGAGAGTGTAGGAGCCCAGCTGTGCCCTGCAGGCTGGCTGGTCAGAGCGGGGTCCTGTGCCCTTGGACTGCTCCACCCAGGTCTCATGGGGCTGATGCTCTGAGGTGCTGTGTGTGCGATCCTTAAGGCAGGAATCACTGTCCAAAAAAGGACTTGTGTGCCATGATGTTTTTGTGTGTTTTGTGGTTTTACTCGCTATGCCTTGGCAGCTCATTCCAAAGCCCCAGGTCAGGGTCCTGCCTCTCTGCAAGGTGCAGGGGAAGATGGAAGAGTGGATGGGCAGGAGCAGGAGCAGGAGGCAGTATACTGAACAGGCAGTTGCCACTTAACACGCGTCCCTTCAGATGGGGACATGTTTTAAATTGTTGCCTTCTCTGGGGCTTAAATTTTTTTCTCAGAGCTAAGGGAAGCACATTTATCAGTCTGGATTTACAGTTGATAGCTTTTCCTGAAGGCTACTACTGCAAAAATAAAAGGAGAAGAGATCAATTTTTTACTTTATTTTACAACCCAGTATGTGGTATGAGATGCTCTTTCTGTTCTGCAGAGGACCAAGGCCAAACTTATCCTTGTCTGATGAAATTCAGTCTATTTATCTTCATCATCAATGAGGGATTTTTGTCCTGTGCATGAAAAACTCATGGGATGAGAGAGCACACAAGTGAATGCCAGTGACACTTGTGTTTTCACTTGAAAGATTTGGGTTCCTGTTTTGGCTATATGAATGCTTTATACATTAATGCAATGTCTGCTTGACATGAACCACCCTGAATATGCCCCTCTCAGCAAGCCTGGCAGCTGGGCACTTGTAGATAAGGCTTTTCCACTGGGAGATAGGGAATACATCTGAATTAGGCTTAATTAAATTTTACTTCCCCTTGTTTGGAATAGCTTCACATTTTTCACAGATAGAAAAAGGATAGTGATGTTTTCTGTTTAAAATACCCTTATGCAATTAAATATTATGGGGGAAATTTCCTGTTTCTCTATTATGGCACTTATCCAGTGTATCATTAAGGCACATGCATTCATGCAGGGTAGAAAAGATGGTGGGGGCAGCCCACCAGAATGTGGCAATTTATGTGCTATAGCAGCCATTGATTTAGATAATTATATTTTTTCTGGTGTAACATGCTTTTTCCATTATCTTCTATCACAGATAGATTAATCATGGAACATACAATTGCAATATATTTTGTTTTACAACTACCTAAATAGATGGCTGACTTCCTTCCACAAAGTTTTAGGTATAACAGTTTCAACATTTTATTTTTGTTTACTCACCCTTAAAACAATGTGTCTTTTAAGTCCTTTGAAACCATATTTTTGCTTAGTTTTAAAAAAATAAATGTTTCTGCTTAGAAGAATTGTACAGTGCATCAATTACTGTACAGTTACAATACAATTAAAGTATTCAAGCTTAAAAATAAGTGGTTTCCTGATTTCTTTAAGAAATAAGTTAAGAACTCAGTCAACTGTTCTTTATTTTATTTTGCCAGTGATGTTTATGCTGATCAGCACTGTACACTGTACTCCATGCCTGTTGCCACCATAATTAACTTGGAAAGGATATGTGTGTGGCTCAGTTCAGAAGATGACACTTGTTCACCCCACTGAGGACTGGGAACCTGCTTTGTCACCCAGTAGCTCCATGACCAGAGGAGGAGCAGCAAGGCAGTGACCAAACATGGTACCAAACCAAATGTTCTGAGGAGGATATGCAAGGCCTCCCTTTTTAATGCTTTGGTGTAGAAGCGTTCCTCTACCTGAGCAAAGACATTTCTCTGTTTTCTGTCTACCAGCTCAGCACCTCTGGCCCAGCAGGCTGCAAACCAGCTCTTGCACTGGCTGTCACTCCTCCATGTGGCTCCCCAGCTTCATCCACTGCAGGCAGTGGTACCTCTTGGCTCTGTGCCAAGCTGGAGCTACTTTTGATGCTCAATTTTTTTCTGAGCTGCACCTTTCCTAGTCTGGAAAATCATCAGGAGATTCCCAATGCTCATCTCTCCTTGGGGCTCGGTGCATGCATTTACTTCCTGTAGATTTCCCCTTCTGTTTGAAGATGGAGGAAGTTCAGTCCTAGCAGTGGGCTTGTGCCAGTTTGAGTTTGAAGCAAACAAGGCAGTTTTGTTCCCAAACACCCATAAACACACTTCTGTCCATTTGACTGTCTCTGATGTCCTTCTCTGCTCTGTCACTTGAATCTCTGTGACGTGGGGACACGACTGATCAGCAAATTATCTCCTCTGTTTATAATATCTTGTGTATTATCTGAGGGCTATTACATGAGTCAAAAGTGTTGTGTATGAGGCATTTGCCAGGCCTTGATTCCACCTTATAGGAATAACGGGCTGTGGTCCTAAATAAGCAGAAATAGTTCACCCCAGTTTTGATCATGAATCTATTTTACTTACTGATGACCTTACTTACTGATGAGTCTATTTTACTATCTGGTGACTTAACTTTGCTGTCACTTTGCAAAGTCTTACTTGTACATTTCATTCACTGTTTACTATTACCCATATTTCCCTTCAAATGTAAAGACACCCAACCCCTCTTTTGTCCCTCTCCCTTGGCTTTGGGAAGGTATTTCTAGAGAAATAAGGGTCCAAACTTAATCCTTTCTTCTTCCACCTGGCAGTGCTAGTGTTGCTGCTGGTGATGGTCTTTGGTCAAAAGTCAGGATATTGGGTTTATATTCCTAAACCCTGGAATTCACATGCATTTTTTCCCACTGCAGAGTGCTTGGATTTTGGGCTAAAACCATTTTTTCACCTGTCCTCCATTCATCCTGGAGACTCTTCCAGCTCCCCAAGCCCCAGGGCAGCTGTCAGTGTTGTCTCTTGAATGTTGAAACCACAGTTTGGTCCAACCAATGTAATCAGGTCTCCGGATTATTTTCTGAACCTGGTCCCTGCTGCCCTTAAGCCCTTGCTTGTCCTTGGCAGCCGTGCTTTCCGCTCTCCTCTTTGCCTTGCTCTGAAGTCAATGTTGAACTGTACTGTTGACCTTGACATATCATTCTTTAATTTTAGAAAAGCTGCAAAGCTCCCAGCTCCTGTGTTTTGAGGGGGCAGCAAATGCCTAAACCAGTGCCTTTTACTGGCACAGACACTGAGGAAAAATATTTTCTGCTTGTCTGTGTTTATTGTCTGAAATGCAAGGAGAGAGTACTGCAGTCCTTCACTATATTGCCAGCAGTACAAGTTTTGCAGTGAGCTCCTCAATTTTCTCATAAACTACCCCTCATATTTCTTCCTCATCACCAGTTTTTTAAAGGGATCATTAAGTTTCTCTCAGATAGACTCTTCTGATGTTGCAGGATGGAACCCTTCTGCTTTATTGCACTGCTTCATGATGTATGGCAGAAATACTGCTTACCAAACAGGAGGTGAAGGGGAACCCTGGCTCTGCCGTGCTGTCATATGTTGTAGAACCCACTGAACACTCCTTAACACTGTTTTAGTGCATGGGGGGGAAAAAAACCCCAACCAAATATATTTGGAGTGGTTTGAAATCATTCCAAACAGAGAGAAATATCAGAGCTGTGATGCAGCCTGCCAAATGCCAAGCATTCCAGGTCCTGGGACTGTCCCTGCAGGGGTCCAAGCAGCCGCTTCCACCACCTGAACCCCGTGATTCCCGTGGATAATGGCAAGCATTACTCATTAGCCAATGCTTATTTCACCTGAGGGGGAAAAAACCAGGAAGAAAGCACCTTGTGAATTTGAAGATCAGAGCCACTATTGGAGAGGTTTGTTGATTTTGTCTCGAGGGCCTGTGATTGGGGTGGTTGTAGGAGTTACGTGTGAGAAGCACCGAGGTGTTCTGATATTCAGGTGGAATTGTTTTGACAAGTCTAGAAATACATGAGTGAGGAAAGGTGATGAAACAAAATTTCCCTCAATGAAATTAAGGAACTTATTAACTCAGCAGCTTTGGAGAAACACTTTCAATCTGGATGGACACCTGACAAGAGCCCTATCAAATTTTTATAGATACAATTAATTCCTTCCATTTAGAAACACTCAATTAGAAGTTTCCAATTAGGTTGCACAGTGCACCATTAAAGTGCCATTAGCCCTCCAGACCACTGCTACTGACACTCAAGATCTGAGAAGGAGTGATTAAGCATCTTGGTCTGAAATGAAAGTAGCTCACCTGAGGCAAGCCTGGTGCCAATGTGAACACTTTCCTTTTTTCTTTTCTTTCCAAAGCAGATCATTTCAACAGTGGCACATGGGAGTGCTTTGCATCCCATCGCAAGCAGGTCCAGCCCGTGGTGAGCCCATCCACAGGGCAGGGCTGCTGAGATCCTTGGGAGTCCCACTAATCACTGGCTGGTGGGAAACCTGCTCCAGACCTGGCCTGGGCTTCCTTGCACAGTGCCACATCCTGCAGCACAGTGCCACCCTTCTGGCCTTGCCAGCACTGTCCTTCCCAAGCCTCCCATCTTTTTAGAAATGCTTGGAGCCCCAGATACTTCCCATGATCCCACTTTTAAAAACACACGAGTGACTTCTCTGATTTAACACCACCCCTTTGGTCACAGCTTTTCCTCACTGCCGGCCTGAGCTGGTACATTTTTTGGTTTTTAATGGGTTCCTGCACTTTTCCTTGCATATAGGGTGGGTAGAAACAGACCTCAGTGGAAGCCTAGTTCAAAGGTGTATCTCATAGAAGTTGGTGGAATGGTGGTCTTTTCTCAGTTAAGGTAGAGAAAGTGTGTGCTTAGGGAATTGAAAATGCACTATTGACAGATGGCTTAAATGCTCATTATTAAAGGCCTCTGTGAAATG
Organism: Haemorhous mexicanus; assembly: GCF_027477595.1. Taxonomy (NCBI): domain Eukaryota; kingdom Metazoa; phylum Chordata; class Aves; order Passeriformes; family Fringillidae; genus Haemorhous; species Haemorhous mexicanus. The sequence goes on from NC_082342.1 coordinate 47,533,605, forward strand.
AGGGGAGGGGGAAGGGAGTAAGAGTCCAGGCAAGTGGTGGCTTGAGCAAGACTCCCTTGGGATGTATTCTGCTGTTTCACATCTAGGAGGCACTGACCATGTTTAAATTACTGCTTAAGCACCTGAGCAGGTCTCGTCAAACCTGCTGGTTTTGGCTGGGGTAGAGTGAGCTTCCTTCACAGTGGCTGGTGTGGGGCTGTGGTTTGGATTTGTGCTGAGCAGAGAGCTGATAACACAGAGATGTTTTTGTTACTGCTGAGCAGGGCTCACACAGAGCCAGGGCCTTTTCTGCTTTTGTACTGCCAGGCTGGGGAGGGGCTGAGGGTGCTTGGGATGTTGGGAGAGGACACAGCCAGGACAGGTGACCCCAACTGACCAAAGGGACATTCCAGACCATCTGACATCATGCTCTGTGCTTAAAGCGGGGGAAAGGAGGAGGAAGGGGGAAACATTTGGAGTTAGGGTGTTTGTCTTCTCAGGTAACCATTGCATGTGATGGGTCCCTGCTCTCCTGGGGATGGCTGAACACTGCCTGCCCACAGGGAATGGTGAATTAATCCCTTGTTTTGTTTTGCTTGCATGCATGGCTTCTGCTTTCCCTTTTAAACTGTCTTTATTTCAACCCATGGGGGAGGGTTCTTTCTTTTACTCCCTGATCTTCTCCCTGATCCTGCTGGTAGGGGAGCAAGTGGGGCTTGGTTCCTAGCTGGGGTTACACCCCAGCATCAACTTACATAGAAAGACTGAGGGTCACAGGAAGCTTCTGGTGCAGCCAGAGTTTGACACATGAAAGTACCTGAGCCAACTTGTGAAATCTGGATTGTTGGCCTGCCTCTCTGGGATCCATCCTGGTGCCAACAGGATGACTTTGCCAAATGTACTTGTAGACGTCTCCATGCTTGATATGTGGTATCATTAGTGGCTCAGAAATGGATGGAAACTCCTCAGTTAATGCCAATGTTGAAATTTGGTACTCTGAATGTCAAAACTTCTATGGAAACTTTGAAAAAGTTTGCTGAATGTGCCTCCTAGTAGATATTTCAAGGTAACAGATCAAGTGTTTTTAATTAATTGTATTTCCATACACACAGAGATAGCATTCTCCATTCTGAATTAATGACCTGTGAAATCCTGAGTTTAAATACAGAGGTCATTTGTAATTTACTAGAGGGCAGAAAAAGCATCAACTCTCCCTTAATGATTCCACTGGTTTTTTTATTTCCCTTGACCTCAAACAACCAGAAGGATTTTTCACTAAAAAACCTTTTGCTTCCAGTGATGAGACTCTGTATGTTGAGTTTCAGCTGTGATTGAATTTATACTACAGCCAAGTTATAAACCCTTGAAAATAGGATTTATAATGGAAATTCCAAGTGCAATCTTAACTGTAACAGCCAGCTTTATACTCAATACTACTATTAACATTCTTCAAGCCCAATGTTCAGGATGAGTCATACTGATCTAATTCTTTACATAACCCTTTTCTTTTCTGCAGCACAGGCCTACTCCTGTAATTTCTAGTCATATGCCAATGGATACATTCCTTTAATTTGGGGGCACACAGGACACAGCTGATATCCAGTGCCATGGGAATAGACACTCTTTCCAGCAGGGGCATGCCTTCTACACATGTTTATTCAGTTAAAGGACAAGTTTTGAACAACTTTGCCTAGTCTGAATCATTAATGTATCTGTTACTTGTATAATGTCTATTGAACCTTCTAGTTCTCTTTTCTAGAGCTTAGATAGTCATGCAACATTTAAAATTACGACAGTGAACAAAAAGTTTCAGGAAGCTGTGAAAGTGAAGATAAGAGAATTGTAACCCCTTCTGCTTCCTACCTGTTCTTTGTAAAAGAGAGGTGAAGAATAATTGGCATGATGTCCTGCCTCAGTGAAGAATATGACATGCACTGTCCTCAGTGGTGCTGTGCTGCTATAAATGCATAAAGTGATCCTAAAAAGGGGAGGTGAATATCATGGATGAGAACAATGGTGATGAAATCACTTTGCTTGTCCTGGTCCCTGCACCAGAAGATTTGACGTTGCTGGCCAGAATGTAAAAATTCTGGTTTGTGAGTATTATGGAAGTTTTAGAATGTCACAAGAAAATGCAACTTAGACTTTGTGTAAAAACTCATGAAGACAGCATCTAAAACAACTAGCACTTTGGGAGGAGAAGGACCAAACTGACACTGTGTCTGAGAGTGGAATCAGCGGGTGAAAGAAAGGCTTGAGTCCCACCATTCCCTCATGGCAGGGCCTTGCCTTCCCCTTGCCTCTGCCACCTTGTGCCAGGGAGAGAACGAAATATTTATCTGCTTATATGAAGTAGAACTAATTGCTCAGGTGAGATTAAGAGGCTGCCTGAGGCTGTTGGCTCCCCTGTCCTTGCTCCATCCATCAGCCGAGGGTGAAGGGAAAGAGGAGGTGCCAACGACCGGCCAAGCTGTCAGGAGCAGGGCGCGAAGCACGGGGCAGCTGGACATCCCTCTCCAAAGAAACACTGGTTCATGGGAACTTGATGAGTGTCTGGAGAAAATCTGGCAGTATGGTCCTTCAGTTCAGTCCTGCTGCAGCATTGGCAGGCCCATTCCCTTTTGCTGCATTTGTCCTTTCCTTGGATAGCAAAAGTTTCCTTGCAGCCCATGTTGCCTTATCCTGCCATTGGCTGTGCATATGGGTAAGCATTCTCCCAATTACATCTGCTGGTGATGAGCTTCTCCTCCCACCCACGGGCTCATCAGGACCTGTACCTGAATGTGGCTGCAAATCCAAATGCAGGTGACACTCTGGGCATGCCAGGAGTGGACAGCAAGCTCCTTCAGCATCGAAGCAGCGTCTGTTCTCAGCAGGGCTGGGCACTGCTCCTTAAAGCCTTAATTCCCATAAACTGCTTTGAAAGTAAACAGGCAAAGCAAGCCTCTTGTGAGCAGGTTTGTGCTTTCTTTCATGGGTCACTCTGCTGTAAATTTTTAGGGGTCTGAAAATTGACAGCCACAGGATCGCTTCTGTAAATGGCCAGAGAAGAGTCAGGGAAAAAAATGTCCATATTCTCTCCACCTCTTCAAAACTGAGACATAACTGGTGTTTCAAATCCTTGTGGAATTGAGCTTCCTTTAACATAATCAATTGGGAAATTTAAATTTCTTTCTTTAATAGGTCATATTATCATAATTCAAATTGCTGTTATCCCACAGTTTAAATATATTTCCAGATTTATCCCTGTGATCTTTTCATCAACTTTTTCAGATCTGAAGTGTCATGCCCTCTGGGAAAAAGAGGGTCACTAGCACTAATATTTGATTGATGCAGTAACATTTCCACTTGAATTTCTATTATACTCTGGTTTTACAGGGTCTTGAGTACACACATTAGTACCTGGTTTTTAGTTTAAGCTGTATCTCTCTGGGTGTATAAACTGTTGCTTTTGAAGGTATAAGCATAGGAAAAACTTCGCTTTCTACTTTTAAAAATAATTTTTCAGACTGTTGAAATGATTTGTGATGTTATGATTTTGCAGAGAAGAAATCACCACTGAGAAAAAGTACTTTTACATATTTCTGGAAAACCTTTGAGAAGTATATGATTAATAAAGATTTGAAAGTTATATTTGAAGTCTCTTGGGTATTTTAGGAAAGGCTTAAACTCTTCCAAACAAGCCTTCCCCTCTGGGGGACAAAATTTCTGCAGCTATCCCACCCACCTTGATGTTTGCTTCTTCACATGTCTGTGAAAAGTTTTTAACCTCTTGGTTGCTCTTAGACAAACTCAGAAGAGGGAGAGGCAGCTCATGGGCCCCTGAGGAGCTCTGCAGAGATGGAGGATTCCTTATCCAGGGAATCCCAGGTGAGCTGTAGGCCAGGGGCATCTGCCAGCATCCCATGGAGTGGTGGGTGGCACATGAGGTCTGTGTAGGAGGAGAGATGTGGCCGCTGTGCTTGGGGAAAAACCTTGTGGACCACAGCAAAGCTCACTGGGCTGGGACAGGTCTAATGCAGGAGATGAGGGGAATCAGAGCTCTCCGTTGTAGGTGGTGTCAAATCAGCCTCTGGCAGGGACCACAGACTCCTGCATGAGCCACATCTGTAGAAGTCTCCTGACTGAACTTGACCAATGAAGAATAAAACAAACCAGCCTTTAGGAGCCCTTGCCTGGCTGGATGTAGGTTTTGAGTTGAAATGGATTTTTGGCTGCGATGAGACTACAGAATGCCTTTTTCCTAGGAGGACAACATGTACATATTTTCACAATTAGTTTTGGAGGGTTAAAAGAAAGGGCTTGAACATGAAAATTGCATAAAGCTATGCAGAAGGGCAAACAGAAGACTTCGGTGTACAGAAGGATCACCCACCCCACCTTTCCCCTCTCCCTGTGAGTGCTTGGTGAGGCGAGCCAAGTGTTGGTGTATTTACTGCACTTCTTTTCCCTGAGTGATTTGTTTTGGCTTACCACTCCAGCTCAGCCAGGAGCTGTCACGGATTTGGGAGGAAAAGGTCTTTGCTCTATTTGCAATAGACTCCGTAGGACTGGAGACGGGGCTTAGATAGGAGCAGGCATGTTTTGCTGCATGTGTTGGTTGTTTGACAGGTGTCCAAGGGATTTGGAGATCATACAAGGTTTTTGGAGAATCCCACTCTGGACAAACTGCTGTTTTGGCCTTTTTCAGGAGAAGCCATCTCTCTGACTCAAGTTTGGTGCTGACAACCTGCCTTCTTGGCATTAGCACCCTGGAGCCTGACACAGTGTGGGGGGTCACTTTGCAGGGGGGCAGAGGAGGAGTGATGGAGATTCATCCTCCTTCTGCTGCCAGCTCTGTGCTCTCTTTCTCGGCTCCTCTTTGCCTGTGACTGTCACGGTGGTGGCACCAGACTTATGGCTGCTTATACTCTCTCATATATCCTCCTTCAAGATCCTTGATTATAGGTACTTAAAGTTAATTATTGTGGATTTTATAGCACTCTGGGACAAGATAAAGGAGAATGAAAACTAGCGAGGCAAGTGGCCCTTCCTCTGCTGTTCAGGGAAGACTTAAAGGTATTTTTTTAACAGGTAATTTATGAAAACTCTGATCAGATTATGTAGCTGTTTCCTGCTATCTCAATATCATCCTCATGAGAACACTACCACTAGGACTTGGCAGTAAATTTCTGGAGATCTCTTAATAGTATTAGTCTTTCTGCATCTGGGAAAAAGTTTTCTGATGTGAATAAATTTATATTTTTCCTGATGAACATTATTAATTTCAGACTGTTTCTTTAGTTTATCAAAATTATAACATATTGTCACGCTGTTCTGCTAAACATCTCTGGTTACTTGCAGCTTTTCTATCACCACTTTGTTGTTTCCAGCTGGAAGTCACCTGATTGAACTGATTTGCTTACTGTATTGAGAATTTTATCATGTAAGATTTACAATGTAAATTTATATTATTGAGAGAAGAAAAAGAGGAGAAAAAAAGAAATCTCATGTCCAAATAGCAAATTCCTGGCAATTTGCCTGGAGGAAGAGGGAAGGCACAGAGGTGTCTAGCTGCAGCTGCTGTGGCCTGAATGAGGACTCTGCATCTCATTCAACACTGGCTGAGATGAAATAGAAACTTCCATTCACCTTATCATGGAATGAATCTGGATCCTTTGGTAAGTAGCTTTTTCAGTATAAGAAATGTCAGAGAGAAGGATAAGAAATCTCCGCTGTTCTATGATCTTAAAGCTCTTTTTAAAGATATTTCTGGTGTGTTGTCTAGAAAATGTTTATCATTTATAAGAAGAAAATTTGATTAATTTATTTGTGATTACCAGCCTCATCAAATAACTTGCTCTGCACTTGTCTCTGAATAACACTAGGTCATTTAGAAATTCAACTTACTGTTTTATTTATTTTAATGTCAAGAACCACTAATAATTAAAAAAAAAAAAAGTTCCAGCTCTGACAGAAGTCTTTTAGTGGGAGTTCAAGTAAATTATTCACAAATCAAATGATGATTTTATTCCAGTGGGAAGGTGAGAGATTGCATTATTCATTATTAATTCCATACTACTGCACAGCAATTTATGCAAAAAAAATGAAACCATCAGTTGCAAAGAACAAATGCCTCTGGAAGCAACACGCACATGGAGATAGGTAGAAAGGGGCTGTGGTGAGCCTCAGGTCTTGTGCATATCCCCTTCTTTTCTTTTTCTTTTTCTTTCTCCCACTTTCTTTCTCTGTCCCTCCCTGATTTCAATCCCACCATTTTGGAATGGACAATTTAGATTAATAACTGATCTGGAAGAAAAGGCTTTGGAAGACAATGGAGAGATGCAGATGTAAGAGTGAAGCTGAGCCTCAGGACATGCAGGTAGCAGCAGAGAACAAGATTAGAGGCAGCTGCTCAGGAGGGAAGGAAACATGAATTGAACAGGAAGAAAAAGCATGAGGACTGGAGATGTAGGTCATGACCACTATTTCTGCTCTCTTTGATGCATAAGTAGGATCTGTGCGGGACACAGAGCAAAGTATGAGAGGGGAGTCAGAGGCTCTGACAACCTCTAACAAGCAAGGTGCGTGTTACCACCTCACAGACAAGATTAATCCCAGATCCTTTCCCACATTTATGCCCTTATTCATGGACCCATACTCCCTATCAATCAATTAGGATGTTCCTGTGAAGGGAAGGCTGGCAAATCCCCCCTGGGTTATCTACAGCTTGCTTCTTGAAGAGCAGGGTGGAGTAATGGTACCCACTCTTATTCATCCAGGGGAGCCCTGGCAGCAGGAAGGAGAAGGGTGGTATTAACCAGACTGTGACAGAAATACTACTTCAACATAAAAGTAAAATGATGTTCCTATTTCTGCTCTGGTTCCAAATAGGATAACTTAACTGTCTCTTTCTGTATCAACCCATCTTCCTGGATCTATTTGTTTTGTGACCTTTGGGATAAATACGACTCAATATTGCAAATGGATGTTGAAACATTTGCGCTCTAAAGGGGAATTCTGAGTTTATGGTGAAGTGACACTGATTGATGAAAACCAAGGTCAAGGTGCCTCTCTGAAGGCTCTGGTATTTCACTGGCCTCCTAGAACACCTGGAAATATGGCAGCAACACATGATGAGGCCTCATTAATATCTGGTGGATGAAGCTTGCTCAGATTCTCAGTCAGTGTGCAGTGCAGAAATTAGGGATTTGGGCAATGGAGGAGAAATTAGTTTGTCTTATTATATATCTTGCTGTATGCTAGGAAAGGCAAAAACAAGGGAGTGTGTTGTGCCACATTTTGCAAAGTGATATGGTTTGTAATGGCCCATGGGAGCTCATCCACAGCCTCAGGTCTGCCTGACCAATGCTCTGTCTCCTGCCCAGAGATTCATTTTTCTGGTTGAGGGCTGCAGTAGGGACTCTGTTCTGGACAGACCTCTGGGCACCAGCACAGCCCAGAGCAGATGCTCAGGCACTACAGGCAACTGGCTGGGCACCTGAGTATTACTTATTTATTGACTTGCCCGTGGTGTTGTGCCAATGGCGACAGGCATTTGGGCAGCTCAGCAACATGGCATATTCTTGTAACTTACCAATAAGGAAGGAAAAGAGGGTAATCTATCACAGATATTCTCTGTGGGGATTTTTTGGTTTTGTTTTGTTTGTTTTTTGTTGCTGATTATTTTTGTGGTTACCCAACCCCTCAAATACAAGGCCAGTCCCCCCTGCTCTGTTTGGTTATTTGTGGCATTACCTCCTCGGTAAAACAACAAATTCTGCCTGTGTCAGAACTTTCCAGGAATGCAAGGAAATATTCAAACTTCTCTGCAGTTTTCATAAATCAGCCATTATTGCTCATGGTGAAATATGGCATGGAAAGTCATATTCAACAAATACAAAAGAAGGAAAGCTTCAGCAGGCACCTCTCTCTTACTAAACTTCATGACTTTTCTTTTGCCCCAGGAGTTAAAGAGAACTTCATGGAGTTTTTTTTTTTTTTCCACTGCAATGTTTGTAATTTGAATTTCGGAGCTATTTGCAGATCAATAAATTGTGAGTTACTGCAGGCCTCTGCAGAAAAACCTGGGATGTACAGACCAGCAGAGACAACAGTGCTGGGGCCTCGAGAGCCTTGAGGCAGCAAGGCTTGTTTGCATCAGCCTGCTGCCATTCATTGAGAAGATACAATTATGCAGGGACAAATTACCCTCCAAGAAAACAATCAGCTCCAGGAGTTCTTAAACTGATTTTATTTGAAAACACAGCTACACACATACATACGATCACTGAAACCAAAAGGATTTCTACATAATTTCTGTCACTACAGGCAAGGGCTTCCTGATGGAAAGTGGAGCCTAAAAATAAACCCACATCACATTAATCCTAGGTCTTGTTTTTTGAGGAGATTAAACTGTTTCTGATGTGCATCCAGGATAAAGCTCTAGCAACAGCCAAGAGACTCCAGGTGGCTGTCTGCTCCTCTGGGCTGAGCAAGTCATGATAAATAGGAAGTGATGTTGGCCAGGGAGAAACTGCTGTTCTGAAAAATTATTTACTGACCTTATGAGGTTGACCCAACCTCCACAGACCTGTCTCTGGATTCTGTGCTTGCTGTTGTCTTTGTGTTGCCATTGTCTGGCGATGACCCCTATTAACCTTCTCAGAACCAAAGTGCCAGTACACTGGAGGGCATTACCAAGGTGCAACACTCCAGTTATGACACCCATGAAGGACAGTCATGTCTGCACAAGTTTGGGTTGGTTGTGCTTCCTATGAGGAAATGAAGAATGGTCATAGCTGTCCAAGAAGATAACTATTTCTCTTGGGGGTGAGGATTGGTTAAGGACACTCCTTAGAGGTTGCTACAAGGGTGTGAAAATTCGTCATCTTATGGGAAAAGCTGATGGAATTATCCTGCTCACGTTGAGCTGAAGTGAAAGGACCAACGAGAAGGCAAACCAGAAAACAGAAGGCCACAGTGGCTGGCACTGGAACTAAGGTAAGTGATCTCAGTTTTGATGTAACAAGATTATGACTGGGACCAGGGGAAAAAAAGTGATATTCCTACTTGTAACCCACACATGGTTGCCAGCCCATCATCCACAGGGCTGGTGGATCAAAACACACAATGCTGCCTGAGTTATTTTTGATGGCCAGTCCCAAGGAAGTTGCTGCTTCTTGGTGTGTGTTTGTCAGAAACCCACCCTGAGCACAAAGGCAGGACATGGAGTACATTCCAGTCATGCTAAAAGCCCCTCATGTCCCAGAGGGCCAAACTGGCATCACACCAGGGGATGATGTCTCTGCTGTAGGGTCTCACCAGAGCACCTAGCAGAACACCTGGCTGTCTGTCCTGGAACAACTTTGACACAGTCCTTTCTGTGGGAAAATCCTAAAATGCACCTTCCATGGCTGAAAAGAGAGGGGCTGTGATCAGTGATGTTAAATGCTGACAAAAGAACCATAGAAACTAAAGGCAAACCTAACTCTTCTGCTTTTAATACATTATTTAGGAACCTTGAGATGTGTTGTCTCAGCCTGTGATGACTACAGAAAGCCTCACTGAATTTTTCTGCGGAACTAAATTAAATGAATCTGAATTTGCAGTGATATTGCAGCTCATTCCTTCACTCGTTTGTCAGCATTTGGTGACTGTTTGAAAGGGGCTCAGAGGAATTCCTGGTAGTGCCATGGAGTGCTGCAGGGAGAGAGTGCTGCTGTTTGCAAGTCATGGCTACTGGGAGAGGCAGAGAGCAACACCTTCCACCTGCCATGTGCCTGTGGAGCAGCTCTGGGCCTTGGAGTATTGGTCTTGCAGGACCTTCTTTTCAGCAAAAGCATATTTCCCCCTAAGAGACCAATTTGCTTGGTGGGATTGAAATAATTGTTTAAGGAAGTTTATATTCCATGGAGGGCTGCCTCATTTAAAAGACTCCTGTCATTAGGCTTGTGCCATTATTGTAGAGACTTTTCAGTGCAATGTGCAGATGAAAATACAGCCCAGGAGATGTACAAATTAACACTTATAATGACGTTTTTAAGGAGTAAACAGAATTAATTTTTCCTGTGGAAATTAACAACTCCAAAGACAATATCCAAGTGGTTGCCTAGGGGTATATCCAGCAGTTCTGTCAGTCAAGGGCAGAAAGGTTATATCTTCCTTTTTAGTTAATAGTGTTCTTTGCTTCTGATGAGGAGTATATATTGAAATTTTTCTCTGTCATGGACCAAACCTTGTTGCTGTGTTTCACATCATTAGTGGCAGATCAGCTTTTCTGTCACAGTGAAACCTTGCCTGTGGCCCTGAAGCCCTCGTGAGGCTGTGGGATCAGGGTGGTAATGCCAATGCAGACATTGTCTGTGTCCTGGAGGGAACGTGGCAGGTTCCCTGCCTGCTTCCTTATGAGGCTGGCTTCTCCTTCCAAGCAGCAGGGCAAAGATCATAGCAGATGAAGCCAACCTTTTTTTAATTAGCTAATTTATTATTTCAAAGAGAGAGTCCCTGTATTTAGTCCAGTGCAGATGTATTGAAGAACTGGCTTGTTAGCATTATGGAAGTGGAGGCTCTTTTACATCCCATTCTTCTCACACTTCTGAACAGAATTTTTTGCAAAAATGTTGGTGGGGTTTCTTTGTCATTTCACATCTGTGCTTTGCTCTATGGTGCTCTGCCTTTGAGCTGCTTTTGGATGTGGAATGGTCACAGAGCTGCTGTGCTCTATGTCTGGAACAATGACCTGGTTTTCTCATCTGAGACCCTGTGTTGTTTCCCTAACATTTATCACAAATGAGTTAATCCCCTGGCATTTGACAAGCACATCAATCAGCCATTTTGTCCAAATTGACATCATACTGATCTATCATTTCCAAATATATTCTGGTGGAAAGTTACCTTGGTTAGAGCAAAAAGAGGAGGAAGAGGAACATACTGGATTTTCCAAGATCTTGTCTGATCTGCTGGGGATTTTCCGAGATTGCAATTTCCATACTGGGTTTTCCAAGATCTTGTCTGATCCTGGGTCAGGGCAGGCAAAGCTCTGTTCAGATCAAGACCTGTATCTGACATTGATCAATAACAAGAGCAGGAGAAGAGGTCAAACATGTAGTGATATTCTCCCTAATCTCCCTAAGTCCTCAGATCCAGCAATCTGTAGCTGAAGAACAGAAAGAACCAAAAAAGATGGCACATTTTTTATTAAAACCCCTGCATACATTTTTCTTCTGCACTTATTCAGCCAGTTTTGAATGTATTTATATTTTTGGTTTCCACAGTTTGCTGGTGAAGAAAGTGCTCAAATTGGACCATATGAACAGTTTTCTCAATTTTAAAGAATAGGGTGACTTTTCTCATCCTGTTTTCTATTTTCTCTAACCTGTTGACATTTTATGGTGTCCTTTCTGTGATCTAAAAAATTTCCAGATGTTAAAAATCCCTTATTCCCACTTGGTCCACTTGAATATGCTGCTCTTAGGCTCAGGAATCTTCTCTATTTGTGTTTTTTGTCCCTCATTCCTCAGGCTGTGGAGACAGGTGGCACGTTCATGCATAACAAAGGGAGAAGTTAAAGAGGGCGTTTTCTCCTCCATCTCTTCCATGTGCTTTCATCAAGCACAACCTCAAAGAAGATCTTCCTCTTCCTCCCTCACTTCCTGCCACACACATGTGTGGCAGAACTTTCTTCTGGAAAGTGTTTTCTTGTGGAAGCATGGTCAGGGACCCCTCAGGCATTGCTTGGGCTGCAGGGCTCTCACAGGGCAGGGCAAAGGCAGGGCTGTGCCTGGGGAGCAGAGCTCGGCAGGAGGGCTGTGGGGAAGGTCTGGGGGCTCTGCTGCTGGGGTGTGAGAAGTGGGAGTGGTTTATTCACAGTAGGTAGAAGTATAATCAAATGTATTATTTGCCTTTTGTCTTCCTTGTTGTTCTAACTAGGAACTTCAAATGTAGTTGAAGTTTCCACACACCTCCCTCTGGCTCAACACTCCCACAATGAGAAGAGTGAACTGAATGAGTCCTCCTTTTCTAGCAGCTGTACTCAGCCAGGTCCCTGAAATGAGCCATCTCAGCTGCTCCTCTTTCCACTCCTTCCTGAAACCCACCACAGTGCTCAGGGCTGCCTGCATCTACTTTTTCCGGAGTCTGGAGAGGGGAGAGAGCAGAGCATCATTTGGGAAAAGACCTGGCAGAGTCCTGTGGAAACTTGGTTTTTTTGTTCATCACAGGTAGAAGCCAGTCAGCTGCAGAGCCATGATGTCTGACATCTGCACAGAGCATGCAAGAAGCAATGTGATTTGCCCTGTTGCAGCAGCTGCCTGCTCTCCCTGCAATTCCCATTCTTTGGCTCCTCCTGCACCATGTCTGTCCTGCATCTGAGCTGGGCAGCGAGGCCTGATGCCTTTCCCCTCCATGGGGTGCAGTGCTGTCTGGGCAGTGGAGGCACTGGCAAGCTTCTGTCCTCAGCCCTCACTGATTCCTGTCCTAGACGAGAAAAAAGCTCAGAGGTATAAAATAAAAGATATTTCTCACCTTTAAGTATAAAGTGATTTGCCTGCTTATAAAGGTGAAAAACATGGGGTCTGCATGTACATCATTATGTCGACATCTAAATACTGCATCTAAAGAGCCCCATGTGTGAGTCAGGAGCTGGCAGCTGCTGCCCAGCCCCAAGACTGGCAGGCAGGCCCTTCTCAACTCTAAATGATGTGGGCGCAGGCTGTCGTGTCTGTGCTGCTGGCTCACTGAAATTGCCTGTCTCTGTGTGAATGTCAGAGCCCTGCTGCTTTTCAAGTGACTGATGGTTCCCTCGTGTGTAGGTCTGAGACTGACCCTGTGCAGGAGCCTGCAGACACAAGCACGGAAGGAGCACAGGAGCCTGGCAGCTCACTGGGGACAATCAGTGCAGGAAGGTGACAGCTGGAGCTGATGTATGGTCCTGCTGCCCACCTGATGCGTTTAGTGAATTATGGAGTAAATGACCGTGGCTGTCGGTGAAGTCAGGAGACTTGGCAGGATGCTTTAGTGCTTGGAAGTTCACAGGCTTCCTCCCTCACCACAGTTTGCAGTGGTGAGAGAGAAGGGAGGCAGGCAGTGTGGTGTGACCAGTGCCAAGACAGTGGATTCCCCTGGGGACCCTGTGGCTGCATGCATGGAACACCTCAGGTGGGTGATGAGGGGAATCAGGTACAAGACTAAAGTGAGAGGCTACATGACATTTGGTTTTCTCCTCCCTCCACATTTACAAACAGCTACCTTTGTGTAATGGCCTGTTTCCACTGGGAAGTGAAGAAGCCTCCTGGAGCTGGCTGAACTGACTGCACAAAAAGCCCCAATCTGGTAGCATGTTGCTAGAGCAATGGTTGGCCCAAGAGATGATTCTGATTTTGCTTTACAAAAGAGGATCCAAGCAAGGGTCAGCATGGCTTCGTGTGGGTGGTTCAGGTATGGTAGAAGGATTCCTGCACTGAGATCACTACCAGCAGGCAGTAGTCTTTCTTTCTCTTTATTGCTTAATCAGTAAATGCTAAATAATTTTTCTTTTATTAACCCAAAACTTACTTGTTAACTTGGAGGTTTTTTTTCTATAGATATGGATAAGCTATTCTTTGTAGCTGATTACTGAGATATGTGCACATCTGACAGATAACTTAATATGCTGCAAGTATTTACTGTAAAGGCAGGCAACAAATCAGCTTTTGATCAGGTATGAGATCAACTCCTACGTGATGCTTGTGATGTTGAGGTGTTCTGGTAACTGGAGCTGATTTCTGAATGTAATTTTTAAAGCTCTCCTCCCTACCTGATGATCAAAGACAGCAGAGTGCATAATTCATGGCCTTTCATATTCATGTTTATATTTTTGGTTCATGGTAGGCGAAAGCCTTTGCCATTTTAATGAAATATATGCCCACCCACTGCTCAGTTATTGAAAGAGAATTAGCCTGATAGACACATGTAGTTATCACTATTCATCTTCAGCAAGGAGGTTCTTTTTGAGACAGTCTCCCTGCTGGCAATTTTGCAAGGTTTTTGGCTTAAGCATCTTTGGGCCACTGGATCTCGGTTCCTTTTGGTACAGTTCTCCTTCTCCTACTGCTTTTGCTGTTGTGTTTATAGGCTAAAAGAAGGCCTAGCTGTTGAAACTGAGCACTGTGTGAGGTCATTTTTTAAGGCTTGTGTGACAGCTTACCTCTGCTCTGGGGTGACTTGAAGGTATTTAAAAAAAAAAATTGTTTCTTTTTTCTTCTCTTTTTTTTTTTGTTTTTAATTTTTCATCGAGTAATAAATAATGCCATAATCCTTGTAATAGCTGGTTTGGCTCTGATAATCTGTACTGCAATGATAACATGATAAAGCTGGACATGAGCTGTCAGTGTGCACTCACAGCCCAGGAAGCCAAACGTATCCTGGGCTCCTGGGCTGCATCCAAAGCAGCGTGGGCAGCGGGGCCAGGAGGGGATTCTGTCCCTCTGCTGCAGTGCTGCATCAGCTCTGGGGTCCCAGCAGAGGAAAGATGTGGCTCCCCTGGCATGAGTCCAGAGGAGGCTGCAAAGATGATCAGAGAGCTGGAGCATCTTTCCAGTGAAGACAGGCTGAGAGAGCTGGGGCTGCTCAGGCTGGAGAAGAGACAGCTCTGAGGAGACCCCTTAGCAGCCTTCCAGTTCCTACAGGGGGCTTCTAAGAAAGATGGGGACAGGCTTTTTAGCTGGGCCTGTAGTGGTAGGAGAAGGGGTTTTAAACTAAAGGAGGGTAGATTCAGACTAGATATTATGAAGAAACTTTTTTACAATGAAATGGTGGAATACTAGAACAGGCTGCCCAGAGAGGTGGAAACATTCGAGGTCAGGTTGGACAGGGCTCTGAGGAACCTCCTAGTGGAAGGTGTCCCTGCACATTGCAGGGGGACTGGACAAGAGGAGCTTTAAAAGTCCCATACAACTCAAACCAGTCCATGATTCTGTGATATATCCATGATGTACGAACTCACTCACAAGTAGTTTGTGCTTGGGTTTGTAGTCAAAACATACGTAGGGATAGTGTAGCCTTTCAGGGAGCTTTGAGAGACAGCCTTATGCCCATATTTAATTATAATTTTTTTTGTCTTTTCTGGTCTTTAATCACATATTTAGAACAACAGCAATTTTGATCCTGATGCTCCTGGAAGACCTGGGGGCTTGTTACAAGAAACACAGAATGAGAGAATATTCTGAGTTGAAAGGGACCTACAATGATCATTGAGTCCAACACCAGAGCAGCTTTACCCACTCCTCATTTCACCACATCTTGCACATTTAATCACTTCTCCTAGTGCAGAAGTTAATGGTGGGTCTCTGGTGGCCAGCCCCTGTGGAGCAGAGACAATTGCCAGCCAGCTCTTAACCTGCCCTTGGCCACCTGCTAATGGCTGGTAGTGTTTAATGCTCTCAGGCTGCTTGATTGAGTAGAGTTCCTTCTAAAACAATTAACAGGGCCACATCTTTCTTCTGCTTCTACTCTTTGAGTACTCATAAAATCAGAAATGTAACCTAAAAGGCAAAGTATGATGGGTTTTCATGGACAGGAAACAGAGCTGTTTTCAGTCTGGACAGACTGCAAGATTCCCAAGTGCTACAAAGTCTGTCTGTCTTCAGATTTTAGAGAACTAAGCAAATGTTGCCCTTCATGCTGTTGTTTTTTTTTTTTTCCCCTAAAAAGCTCTCAAGGTTAATACCTTTCAATTTTAATTTAGAAGCCTTGATTTACTTTCTGGTTATTGATAACTATTCAAAACTCAAATGTATTTTCATACATTGATGCTTCACTGTGTTTTTGAGTAAAAGGCTTTTCCATTTTTCAAAAAAAGTCTAAAGATGGAAAATTGGAGAAAAAAATTGTGTCTATCAATTACTTCACAAAGAACACTTTCCCATATTGACCACAGAGTTACAAATAACTTTAAAGAGACAAAACCATACTGCAATGCTTTAAGCCTTACATGCAAACTATGTAGACCAAGGCTATGCCACATTCTTCTCAATTTCTAAAAATGCATAGGTTTTAACAATTGTCCTTGCATTTGGCCCCACTCCCAAAGAACATATATGGTGTTTATATTATCCAATATTTAGTCATATTATTGCCTGAGGCTAAGAATTAAATTGTAAATAATTAAGATTTTAAAAGGTTTTGAATTGTCTTTAAGTTTAGTAAATAATCTAACCAGCACTTTGTTAAGAATGTTCAATTTTTTTTTTAATTTGGCCTGAACATGTCCTACATACTGATGTCTAAATCACTTGAAGAGGTTCTCAAAGGAAGTAAAGAAATCACAGCTGCAATTCCATGCCATACCCATATCAGACAACATTGTCCATTCTGTATACAGGGGTTTTAGACTCTGATTTATTTGTAAGACCTTAGGAAGTCACTCAGTCATCATTTGTAGCTCAGTGAAGATCTCTGGCTAGCACAGCATGCAGCTTAAATGCTACATCTTACATTGATAGAACCATGCTAGCATTTCAGATGTAAGTAGCAGCTGCCCGCCTTAGTTTTGAACTTACACTACACCATAAGCACAAGAATGATTCTTAAGTGGATTTAACAGCCCAGAATGAAAGTTTGGTTTGATCGAGGTTGGTAATTTTGGAAGTACCTCCAGTACCTAGGTAATTCCTGCTGTAAGGTACATACACCTCGTTCTTTGTGAATGGAAAATTAATGGGTGGTGCCAAGCAGTCCTCTCGGTACCAGAGGATGATGGAGGGCTTTGCCAGGGTGCATAACTGCAGGTAAGATGAACGACAGAGGAGAAATAATAAAAGTTTAAAAAAGGGCAGGAACATGAATAAAGAATGTAATACTTCAGAGGCTTTCCAACTACGGAGACTTTTAAAAGGTAATCAGAACTTACAAAGAGAAAGGTTATGTGTTGGACAAATGCGAGAGATTCAAACCATCTGCAGAAAGAACTGGGTGACCTTGAGGACTGCAATAATTGAAAGGGACTGAAATTTAACAGTACAAAATGAAAGGTCAGGTACTTGCTATCTAATAACAAAACCTTTATTACAAACTAGGATCTTAGCAGCTGTAAATGACAGAGGAGGAAAAGCTTCTGAAGGAATTGGCAGGTCAGAGTTGCTGTAAGTATCCATAATTATGTGTCTGGGAAAAGGCTGTTCAACTAGGCTGGCTGTCAGGAGTGGTGGTAGGAGAACATCAGTGCCATTCCACAAGGCGTGCCAGAAACACTCATCCCAGCTCTGGCATCCCAGGCTGCATTAAGCAAGGTGTTGATCCCTCTCTCCTGCTCAGCCTTAGCTGAGCACACCTGGAGTGCTGTGTCCAGTTGTTGGCTCCCCAGTACTGGACATGCTGGAGCAAGTCTACTGGAGGACCATGAAAATGATTAAATGCTTGGAGTGTCTGATACATGGGGAAAGGCAGAGAGAATGGGGACTGTTCAGGCTCAGGATGAAAAAGCCCAGGGGGATTTATTCAATGTATGTACGATGAGAGGAGTGAAGAAGATGGACCCAGGCTTTTCTCAGTGGCGTCCTAGTGTTGGGACAAGAGGCAATGGGGAGAAACTTAAACATGAAATTCCATCTAAACATGAAAAGAAACATTTTTTATTTTGATAGTGACTGAGCACTGAAACAGGTTTCCCAGAGAGGTTGTGGAGTCTCCATCCTTGGAGATATTCAAAACCAGCCCAGGCATGGTTCTCAGTAACCCAGTCAAGGTGACCTGCTTTGAGCAGGGGATTGGACCAGCTGATCTCTGTAAAGGCTTTCCCACCTCAGCTGGTCTGTGCTTGAGTGATTCATAGGAGAAGAATTCAGAGTGCAGAGAGGGGTCACAGGGATGAGAGGGGTCCTCGAGTGCCAATCCTGCATGGTAGGCTGAAAGTTCTATCTAAAAAATATATGCAGGGGAGATTTAAGCACCACAGAGAAAGAAGAAATATTTATTGCAAAAGGCCATGGCCACACAATAATAGCTGGGTTTATGCTTGTCATAATAACTGAAAAGTTGAAGTCAAAAGATATTATGTATACATCACAGCAATCACATTTGCTATCAACTTTCCAGGCAGCAGGGTCAAAAAAAAAAAAAAAAAAGAAGCAAAACCTAACCTTTTTTAAACAGTTGCTAGAAGTCATTGGAAAATAAATGCTATAATGCAATATCTTCATGAAGTGGGGGTCATTCAGTCCTCAGTGAGGAGCACTCACATATAGAGGTCCTATTTGGCTTCCTCCAGTTTCTGTTTCCTTAAGGAACAAGTGAATGCCAAGAAGTGAAATTGTTGATCTCTGAACTCACATCTGTATGACATTATTAAAAAGGGATTGTGAGGACATGGAGGAAATGAGGAACCCAAATGCATAAGAACATACAGATCTTCTGTATTTTAACTGGCTTAGCCACAGTAGAAACTTGAGCAAAATCAGTCATATGTATTGGAACATTGCTGTTCTAGTGGTACTCAGTTGGGTGAGAGCCCTGGAGATGGTGCTTTAGAAATACAAAACATGTTTAATTTAGTTTTAAACTGAGCCTTTCTTATCTTTCTTTAGAGTCCCATTTAACACATTACAAAGGAAGATGAATGGTTTAGGTTCTTTCCCAAATGCCTTGCTGAAAATCTCTAACTCCAGCTCCAGAAAGTTGTGTTGGAAAGTGGTCTTGCACACCTTAGAAAATTTCAGCTAATTTTCTTCTTTTCCTGTCATTTCTGTTAAAGATAGAAATTGGCTGTGGCATTTTTGACCTCTGTTGATTGTCTGTTATGTGAGAATGTTATGAAGATAAGCTACAGGTTTTTTCTCTCTGCTGCCTCTAGAAAGTTGTTTCCTGCCTCTAGAAAGTATTTTCCAGCACCTCTTCTTTCTAATTCCCCCAAAAAATTCAGTTTGGTTTCAAAGGTCCAAGTCAAATTGAATAGAATGCATATGGAAAATGTATCCTTTGAGCATAATCTCTACATCCACACTTCCATGATGTACAGCTCATTCAAACTATGTGGACAATTGGACAGGACAGAAATCTCATGAAACTGATAACAATTAAACTTCATACAATTGTTAAAGCAAATTATTCTCTTCACCATACATAATTACTATAATTTATGTTGAATCATCTGTGGGAAAATAGAAGACAAAGAGAAGCACTTCAGAACAATTTTGTAAAGCTGTAAAATAAATAAGTAGACAAATAGCTTCAGTCCCAGGTGCTTGAGTATTGATCAATGCCCAGGGAGCATGCAGCATCTAGGGCTTCCTCTTCATGGTAGTGGTTGCTTATAGCCCTTGCTTCCAGTTCTCATGATGAGTACAAGTTTGATGAGCACAATTGCTCCTGGCTGATCATTTGGCTTTGGCTCCCTTATTGCCGCTTGTGCACTTCTCCTTTTAGAACAAGAAAATGTCTTACATGTCGGGGATGCCTATTGTACAGCATTTTGGGTGCCTGCTGATGAAATATTCTCTGTCACCTGGGACTGGCCTGGCATTGCTGCACCCCCTGTGAAGTAAAGCTGCTGGAGAGCTGCTGAGACTGGCTCACTGTTCCTTCTGGGAGCTGCTCTCCTCACTCACCCTCATGCAGGCACAGCTCAGTCCCAGGCGTTCTCCAGCCTTGCTCTTGATGATAGATTCCTCAGCTGAGTGTGCTTGAGACACACCAGGCCTTTCTTCCTTGTTCTTTTGATGCATTCAGATTCATCCCTTGGCCAAAACCAGTGGCTTTTGCCTTCTCTCAAATAGTCTGGGAAGAGCTTTGCACATCTGCAAGATCTGCAGCTGTTTACGGCAGCACGCTTTTGCAGGCAGCACAGGGAGTTTGATGGGATGTCTGACACTGAGCCTCATCTCCCTTCCAGTTCATCTGCCCTGTTGTGCCTACCAGAGTATGTGGTGTTCCTGCACGGGAAACACTTGATTCCCACTGCAGCCAAGCTCCAGTCTTCCCTGTATCTTTGATGACTCAAACTTCTGCCAACAAGTTCTATTAGGCTCTCCATCACGCTGCAAAAGGAAGGACATGTGCGCTGTTGTAAAACTTTCACCAACTTGTAGGCAAGTGCAGAGGAGTGTCTGTGGATGTGCAGTGACTCACACCAGCTGGGACGCTGATGTCTTTTAGGTATATTTGCAGGATCACCCACACATCGATACTTTATCATGGTTTTGTTCTCTACTGTCAGAACAAATGCACTGCAAATATCCCAGCACACCTGGCATGTAAATCTTCACCTGTGTGGCTTCAAATTTATTCAGTATCTCCAAAAATGCTCAGTAGCTCATGCTTGGGAGAGAAACATCAGCAGAATTGAGTGAACATCAAACCTCAGGTTGAATAGAGAGGGACTCAGAAAAATTTGGCAGTGTGGACTTTGCTGCAGGTAGATAACAGAGGCCTGATGTCCAGCCATCAATTTTAGCATTAAGCTTGCATCTTAATTCCTCATACAGAATGGTTTTGCTCTGTGTGTCCTGCTTGAGTCCCTTCAAAAGGCAGCACTGCAGGAAGGAGGAGTCACCTGAGCCAGCTGTTCTGTGAGCTGAGGACTGGGCTTCTATTCCAGAGGAAACTTCTTGGTGTATTGGCTGATCCAAGTGTGATCCTAGCAGGTATGTTAAAGGGAATATTCCCATATTTCCAGTGGAGAGATGGTAAGATTCATTGCAAGGTCTTCTCCTGAGTGTGTCTGGGGCCACTTGTGCATCTCCGCCTTTGGACTGGAAAAGGTCAGGAGAAGAATAACTGGTGTAACAAGAGAAGGAAGAGCTTTTTGTATCAGAAAATAATAAAGGAGCTTCCCTTGTTCAGCTTAGCTAAATGGAGGCTGGAAGTGATGCAGCTGCTGTCTATGAAAATGCTGGTGGGAAAAACAAGGATGTCCTGAAAACAGACAAAATCATGTGAAAACAAAAGATATATAAATGGGCCAGGAGCAAAATCAAGCTAAAATAGGAAAGTTCATCATGACAGCAGACAAGGAAGAGCCTTCCAAACAATACACAGCTCTTGCTTCCAAAATGAAGCTTGTTGTGGCTGTGGAACAGTTTCATACAGTGTGATGCCAGTGGCAGACATCTATCATGAGGAATTCTATTCCTTTATATATCTGGGTGCTAAAATTGCTGTAAGTTCCAGTTATTTTGCTCTGCAAGTGAAGATAGCCACCATGAGAAAACATGGCACAGATGCAAAGTGTGCATCAGCAAAGTGTCAGGGGGTGCATTAGCCTTTTTTGGAAGTGTGTTCAGAGGCTGGCTGAGGTCCCTGTTGTGACAGTGAAGTCTGGCCACTTTACTGTAGTATGTATACAGAGTACAGGCAGAATTAAAATGACACAGGCAAACAAAAACAGGCTAGCAGGCAACCAGTGCACTGAAATCTAGTCCCTTCTACTGGTGCTGTCACAGTCTCCAGGGCTCTGTGTTGTGCTTCCTCTTGGGAAGTGCAATAGTGAGGAGGCATCCTGCAAATCATGGCATGCTGTGAAATACAGGTTTTAAATTTCACAGAATATCTGTTGCAAAACTCTTGTTTGTTCAAGGTTTGCTCTTTATTTCTTCTATTGTCTAGAGGAACTTAGATATGGGAATATTAATATTTTATGTCCATTCACAGACAGGTCTTTTTTCACTCAGGTCCCTGGGAGCAAATGTTCCTTATCTCTTATCTTTTAGAGGACTGCTATTACCCTCCAGCTGTCCCTGTTTTCCTTCAGTTAGGGATCCAGCTGCAGACCTTAATAAGGAGAATTTTCTTTCATATCTTGCCGTACTTTTAAAAATAATTTGATTATCTCTCAGACCTCAAGGATTCTCCACATTTTACATTTGGATGGACTCGTGGCTAATGGCCAACTCTAATGAAAGTGACCTTTCCTGTACCCAGGAAACATACTTTTGTCCCCTATCATTTTCTGTTTCCTCAAAGTGCAATGGAGGCCTGTCTACCATCTTTAGCTTTTTTTTCTGAGACTATTTTCATCATTCCTGCTCTGGTTATTTACCTAGCAAGGTATCGGCAGTCTTGTTTTAACTGTGGAATGTTATGTATTCTGATAGTACCATGGGTGAAAAGGAATTTTCTGCTTCTTCCAGGTTAGTGCTGGAACAATGATGACTGTTTTTTTCTTTTCCTTTATTTTGTTTGTTTGTAAGCAGCTGGGACTTTGAGATGCCAGAAACCTTCAGATATCTGCTTTTCTATTCTGATAAATGCACTTCAAAAACTATTTACATGTAAGAGAAAATGCTCCAGAGCTCATAGAGCCTTGCACAGTTCTGTTTCAGTTCTCTTTTCAAGACATTTTCTGCAGCCCTTCTACCCCCCAGAGGATCCATATTTTTTGAGTAAGAACATTACCTTCTGCCTGAAGCCTGCCTGAAGTCAAGGAAAGGTCATAAACTGACAGCAGTGGGTACTGGATCTAGGTGTCTCTCACAGTCCTCTGGCAGCTTAAGCAAGCTTAGGTAACTAGAAAGTATTTTTCTTGGCAGAGTATTTTATTTTGAGAAATATTTTATTTTACACCCTTTGGGTTAAAAGGGAACTAGAAAACTGCCTGGAAATAGGAGATTAGGTGAAAGCAGCTGACTGTCCAGCTTAGATGCAGACGTGGTCCTTCCTCTTTAAATTTCCCTACTTAAATGAATTTGTCATGCTTTGTTAGTAAGAAGTTAATGAAATAGTTTGTGCATCACAAGAGGTTAAGTGCATATAATTTCAGCAAATCAAACCAGGGCCTGAAGTGTTAACATGCACTAACTAGGCCCATTTGGTAAAAGTGATTAATTGTTCATTTTATCTGCAATATTCTGGTCCCCTTCTTTCAGACTTTTTCTTTGCATTCCTTGCTGTAATTGTCAAAATTAGGTGTCATAAAGTATGATGTTCTGGAATTAGATGGGTTATCATCTTTAACTGTTAGTGAGCACTGGTCTGTGCCAAGCTTACTCCTGAGACAAGGCATACATCATTTCTCAAATTTTTGCCCTGTCATAATCAGCCATGTGAATGGTGCCCTTTAACAGAAGTGTGAGACCTCTGTGCCCCCTGGCAGCCTGTGCCCACATAGCCCTTTTTCTGTTGCTGGGGTAAGCTGGGTGCAGAAGGAGCCTTTGGCACGTGCAGGACTCTGGAGTGTCCCGTGGGGAAGACACGAGCAAGTCAGCAGAGCAGGTTGCTGAGCAGACTGCACTTGCAGAGGATTATGAGTCAGGAGGATGGAATCAAAGGGCATTTCATTTGTGAGGCACCTTCTAGCTGTTTATCTCACTGAGAAAACTCTAGCCCTGTACAGTTGTGCACCATTCCATAGCCCTCACCAGTTACTCTTTGGAGCTGGAAAGTGGACTGGGTTTGTTGCAGCGTTGCAACACAGAGCAAATGTCATCTTGTGAGTGCACGTTCACACAGCTCCAATAGAAGGAAGACCATCTCTGAACAGCTTCTTGGCTGTACCTATTGACTGATTTTGCTTTTACTTAGCAAAGGACCTGACATCTGGATGCCTTTCAAATGGTCAAGGAGAGAAAGGGTTGCTCTCTTTCTCAAACAACTGATGGAAAAATGTTTGGATGACACTCTATAATCCTCAGTGATTCCTGAGGTATTGTCAGTCCTCCTTTGTACCAGGTCCTTTCTGTGCACACAGTGGCCCATCCCAGTTGTTACCAAAGCAATGGCCTTGCTCCCTCAGGACCATCTTGCCCAGGACACTGTCTCCACCAAGAGGCAGCACTGCATGCATGGATGAAGCAGGTAAGAATGATCACTGCCCTCGAGTAGCACCCTGATCCCAGCACTCTGGTTTCGGACTTCCTGGATATGATGCTGACCATATGGTGTGGCAAGGGGCCATGCAGTTTGAGTTTAATGGCCACGAATGACTGATCATCCTGGAATTCTCAAACTTGCCCAACGCTTCAGCCTTCCAAGTGTTCTGTGCTGGTGAGTTCAACAGTGACATCATGAATACTGCAGAAAGAAGGTTTGATTTTGTTTCTTTAGGTAGTGAGGCAATGTGGGTTATGATTCATAGTTTACAGTGCAGGATGATGAGGAGACCATGGCTGCAGAGTTTGCTGGGTTGATGCAGAATTACTGCTCGCCAGCTCAGCCCCCAACCATGGTAGCACAAAGCTGAGGCCCTACTAGCCCTGTGTTTGGGGACCCAGCCTGACATGACACCCTCTATGTTCACACCTCTCCAATGACCACTGTCCATCACTGTAGCAACTCATCCAGCATGAGCTCTGACCAGCAAGCTGGGAAGAGACATACTCTCTCTCTTCCTTGAGGAAGGGATAGAGCCACAAGCCAGGCTTCCCTGTGAGGAAAGAGAGATCATATTGATACTTAGCCTAAATTAGGTGAAATTAAAATTTCTTGTGGACAAAAATAGAAAACAAATTATATAAGCGAGGCAACAGCCGAGAGTCAGTTCCTCTATTAAAGCCAAAATCACTAAATGGAAGGCAAGACGAGTCCTTGGTTCTCCTTGATGTAGAACCAAACAGGCCCCATCCATTCTTCTACCCATTCTTACCTACAGAATTGTCACTTTTTTTAGATGTAAGTAATGCTGCAGTGATCCAGGCTCTGCCCTTTGAGTTTCAATCCTTGCAGTGTGCTCTGCCTGGGGAATGAAGCAGCTGCTTCCCGACTCGGCTGTGCTTTCCTCAGGGGACTTGGTAGCATTCATGCTTTTGAATCTTCCTGGCTTTCACTTTGGTTCTGGGTGAAGTTCCAGGTGTTGATTTTCAACTTAAGATAGTTTGCATCTTAGTGGTGAGCTTGCTTCTCACAGCCTGATGCTGAGGGTCTTGGGTTACTGCCTTTGCAGATGGAAAAGGGATGGTATTTCTGGTGAGGATCTCATCGCCAACATTTTCTCCCTCTTTTGTTTTGCCCCAAATGACTTCTATTATGTTTACTTTTGAATCTCATCTAATTTTCTGTGGAAGACCCTGGGGTTATGTCTGTGTAAGTAAATGAGACATGCCTGGAACATGTCCCAGTAGGGGGTGGTCCATGTCCATGGCATTAAATTTTTACCCATCCAGCACAGGGTGTCCACTTGCTGACTGTACTTCTTAGCCGTGCTATTTCCTGTACCAGGGAATATTTGGGAAGTTTCTAGATGACCTGAAGCAAAATTGTCTCAAAATTGTAACAAATTAACAGTCCAAGTGATTCAGTTCCACTGGTTGGGAACGTTTCCTGGAGCTACTTAATAGGGATGACTGATTGCCAACAATTAGGGTAAGGTTTGCAGAAGAACTAATGATTTTGAGTTTGAGAATAAGGTGAGAAAATGATGATATTTCTGATTATTGGCTTGGAGACGTGGGGAGAAATTTGGCACAAATAGTCAGCCTCAGTAAGAGAAGTCTGATCCAGAGCAAGAGCCGTGGTCCTTGTGCATTTGGTCTGGGTGATGACAAAAGAGGTGGGAGAGGATTATTTCAGGTTGCTGATGCATCTGTGACAGCTCACAGTTTGTTTGGCTGCACCTTGTGGGGTCCAGCAAGGAATGCTGGATCACCATAAGCTATGGCAAGTTCAGAAAGGCTGGAGAGTCACTGAAGCAGGAGGATCCAGATGATTCAGAAGAACAATTTCTGAAAAAGCAGTGAGGTGGAACCAGAATGTATCTCTGTGGCATATGGTTAGTGCTCTTTCTGAGAGCTTAAGTCTGATAAGTCCAATACCTATGCTGTCTGATCAGGACTGGATTTGAGTCTAGGACTGAAAGTTCAGAAGCAACAAATGACAAATATTAAACATTAGAGGTCAGGAGAGACACCGTTTCAATTTATTTCAGGCATCCATCAGGAGTTCTTGTTGGTGTTGTTGTTATTCTTTCTCACAGCCTACCTGGGATTTTGTGCTCCAATCAGCTTCATTCAGGTTTAGAAGGGCAAGGCTGAGGGAACTGTGGCTGTTGAGGGAATGAGGGAAGACGATATAAAAGTGGTCATTTGGATGTGCAGGAGTTTGGCAAAAGAGAGATTTAAGGGTTAAATTCTACTGGGAAATAAACCAGCAGCCAGCACAACTCAATGCTTTGTGCTCCTGACAGAGGTCTCTGCCTCCAGCAGCAGATTCCCAGTAGCTTCACACACAGCCAATAGTTATATGGTAATAATTCCAAAGTTTCTTTAAAAAGAGAACTTTTCTTCTTGCCTAAGGGCAAGAACTTGTCTTGGGGGTTTCGTTAGTAACTATTACATTTTGGTTCTCCTGTAACATAACCTAAATTTTTGGGATTTACTTTAAACTCTGACTTTTATTAGTCCAGATGTTATAAAAAACACTGAGTACCAAACAGCTTTCTCTTCCCTAGGCTTGTGGAAGGCTGGGGTATGTTCTGTTTTAGGTAGCACAGGATGTCTCTCAAGATTTCATTAATGTGATGCTTACTTCTTAAAAAAATGTGATACTGTCTTGGGATCTTGCATATGGCCACACTGAGCTTTCCTGAACACCTCTGCACCCTTCATTTCAAGTACATGTCTGAGAGACATTCCTCAAAACCACTTCAGATTCTTAAATTGGAAAAAAGAGAGCTAAGCTGAGCATCTTTTGCTGATTAAAGGTCGGAGGGAAAATGTTATTAGGAGGAGCTCAGAAGGGTCATTTATCTTCTGTATTTTGCAACACGATAAAAAATACTTGCAAGTCTCTGGACACAGCTTTACGAGTTCCAGAGCATTTTGGCAGTTGGGATTATAGCAATCATATTCTGGAACTGATGGCAGATAAGGGAAGGTTTGACTGGGAATTGACAGGCGCCCACTAGTCGGGGTTCTTTTTTGTGCCATATCTGGACCAGCCTCTGGGAGTCAATTTGGCAGCTGGTTTGTGAGTTAGGAGAGTCAAATGCAGCATTGGTTTTGTTACTCACTGGAATTGACATGTAGTTCAGTGTGATCTGGGGTTTGTTTGTTCATGGGTAGTTTTGGTTGGGTTTTTGTTTGTTTTTTATTGTAGTAGGAATTACATACTTTCTTATTGTAGTGTCGTGAAAATGTTTGGGAAATGAGTTATTTTTCCTTTTCTTTTTTGCCTCCTTGGTTGGATCAACAAGTTAAAAACAATAAAAAAATTTTTATTGAATCCCTGAGTAAATACAAATTCTCTATATTTCATATATTGATATTTAAGTGTGTTCAATAGTGTTATAGGCCTGGGCATGTTCCTCATTCATCTCTGCATTTATTGCAGGCTGTGCAGATCATCAGAAGGTGCACATGTGTTTTGCAAAGAAATGGAGGGAGTAGTCACACACAGCCAGTTCCTGAATTACAAACTGGGGTTTTACAGAAGCCCAAACACAGTTTAAAAAGATCCAAAGGGAAAACCTAATTAGGCAGAATTCACGTATTCCTTTTGGATTCTGAGCAGTGCAACTACCACAGAGTGATACAGCATATTTAAGAAAGAGGAGACTTTAATCAGAACCTGTTTTTATCTCTCCTTTTGGAAAGAGGCACAGCTCATGTCATGGTGTTATAACTACTGCACTTTTTAAAGAAACTGGGTTTTAATTGCAGGTCTCACCCGAAATGCATCTACTGCTGCTTAGTTTATCACATGCTGCAAGTACATAGCCTGTGGGAGTGGAGCAGCAGGACTTGCATTGATTTGAAAGCTTCTCTGCATTGGAGCTATAAACTTTGTAGGGTACTTTGGGTGGTTGCCTATCAAAAATCACATCTGACATTTAGTCCCTCAGCAGCACAACCAGAAGTCAAGGGATAGAGCTTAGCACATCACTTTGTGCCAGGTTACTGCCTGCTTCGTTGTTTAGATGCCCTTCTTTTTTTTTCATGCAGATCATTTTAAAATAGAATGAGAAATTAGGTAAATATCACATGGCATTTCAGATGTGGATGTAGAGATCTGTATTCAAACTGTAGGAATGGTAGGTCAGAGACTGCTGTTTACAGCAGTGCTTGATTAGAGGGAAAGATTTTTTTCAGAAATCATCCAACAAAATGTAGCTCTGTGGTACTGTCATCACTTGAAGCGAGGAATCAGCCCTAATCCTTTCAGACCAAACTGACAGCAATTTACAAAATGCAGCCCTGTTAGTGTGATGCTTGAAAGTTTTCTTCCTTTCATCTATTCAGTAAGCTTTAGATTTTCATTTTTCTGTGACTTGCATTTGATTCCGGGGCTTCAGCTTCCATCAGTCACAGACTTTCAAACTCTATGTCTTTAGTCCCCTTTTGATGACTTTTCCTGCCGGCCAACAGCCTGGATCAGCCAGGGTGTGGCCAGCAGGAGCAGGGCAGTGACCGTCCCCCTGTGCTCAGCACTGCTGAGGCCACAGCTCCAATCCTGTGCTCAGTTCTGGGCCCCTCACTGCAAGAGAGACATTGAGGAGCTGGAGCGTGTCCAGGGAAGGGCAAGGAGCTGGGGAAGGGTCTGGAGCACAAGTCCTGTGAGCAGCAGCTGAGGGAGCTGGGGGTGTTCAGCCTGGAGACAAGGAGGCTCAGGGGGGACCTCATCACTCTCTGCAACTGCCTAAAAGGAGTGTGCAGCCAGGAGGGGGCAGGTATTGGTCTCTTCTTCCAGTCAACAAGACTAGAAGAAATGACCTGAAGTTGTGCCAGAAGAGGTTTAGATTGGACATCAGGAAAAATTTCTCCTTGGAAAATGTTGTCAGGAACAGGAATAGGCTGCCCAAAGAAGTGGTGGAATCACATCCCTGGAGGTATTTAAAAGATGTGTAGATGTTGCACCGGGCAATATCAGACTTATGGTTGGCCTCAATGATCTTAGAGTTCTTATCCAAGCGAAATTATTCTATGTTTCTATGATCACTTGAAAATGGGATAGGAACCATTTTCCCTTTTCTCAGCTGGGTGAGATTAATGAGGCAGCATTAATTAGCCATGGTCCATATTCTGCAGCACTCTGTGAGTGCTGTCTTTTCTATACACACAGAAGTGGCAGATAACAGCTCTGCCTTGAGGGCAGTTTTTGAAGCCCAGCATGGAGATTTAACCACACAGCTGCAAACCCTGCCCATTGCTCTGAAAAAAAACCATCTAGACACATCTGACTCTGAAGTGAATAACAACAGAAATGTTTGGCACTTCTGAAGCAGTTAACATCTGCTCATATATTAGTTAATTAACAGAGCAATATTAAGCTTTGAAGAAGCCTTGTCTTTCATCAGATGTAAAAAATAAAAGGAGATAGCACTCCTTTACTCTGTGACACAAGACTTGCTCAGGCTGTCCACCAATGCTCACTAAAGTGCATTTTGAAGCCTCCCATGGACTTACTCCACTTGGCTAAGGGCCCAAGTGTGACTTGTCTGCATTAGTCACACTCTGTCTGGTTTTAGATAAGATTCAGCTTCTCTAAATGACATCGAGGAAGTAGCATTACTGCTGTTCCACCTCACACCACCAAAACCTGCATATATTGGCTTTGCATATGTGTATTTGATGAAGGGCTCACCCTCAATTGTTCAGAATTAGTTAGAAATGATGGGACTTCAGCTAATAGCCATTGTAAGGTGAATGTCATGAGCTTCTTTAGCAGTGATACAGCTCTTCCAATAAAAAACATTTTTCTCTAACAACACTTCTGTCAGAAAGGGACAATGTCACCATCTCAGACTCCACAACCTCCCTAGACAACCTGTGCTGGTGCTGGCTCACTGTCACAATAAAAACGTGTTTCCCTACTAGTGAATAAGGACCTGTGTGAGAATGGGAATCACTCAGAGAAAGTGTGCCAGGACACTTCAGCCACACCTTCAGCTGCTCAGCACAGCATTCAGCAAGAGAGGTCTGGCAGTAGAGGACAATTGTTATTCTGGACCAGCTGTGGAGGTTTGCTTTAGGAATTAGCTTGATCGAGGACCAGTGACTCAAGGACCTCTGCATCATATGCTCTTGGGCAGGGCAGATAAAGCCACAGAATGCTTTGGCAGTGCCAATAATGGAACTCCTCCAAAAGACCCCTTTTCTTACTGCTGTAGTCAGTGAACTATTACTTGTCTTTATTCAACTAGAAATGAAATGCAAAAGAGAGGAAAAAATGTCTGTACATGCTCCTTCTGTAATCCCAAAGTTATGTCGCTTGGTGGGTGACGGAGAATAAAACATTCATAAGGCACAGAGGCATAACTTGTGCAATTGGTATCAAATTGTTCAATAAAACACACACAGATAGAGAAGACTGCAAATATCACTGTATTGACATAACATGCCCACTGGGCCCTGTGATTGAAATGGCAACCAAGCTATAGAGAGCATACCTAACCAGAGTTCAGAGAAAGAAATGAATGGAGAGACAGCTGTGAGCAGCTAATACTCAATAAAGACAAATGTTAGAGAGGCTATTTAGATAAGAGAAAAGGAAAAAGTGTCTCCTTTCCTGAAAGAGAGATGTCTTTACTGCATTAGATCTGGAAGGGCACTTTGTGATCATTAAGAAGTCTCTTGTTTTCAGATAAGCGAGGAAACAGAAATAAGAAATAGATCTCTGAATCTTCCTGCAAAAATTGACAGAGGTCTTACAGAGAATAGGTAGTTTTAAAGAAAATAAATCCAACTAGCCCAGAATTCTGAAATTAGGCTGGATATAGAAATACTTGAGTAAAATAAAAGAACATGCATTTGCCTCAGTGGTTTTCAGTTCAGTGGTTTTCAGTTCTGCATCTAGGCACCAACATCATTTAGAAACATGGAATTGTTAATGTTGGAAAATACCTTTAAGATCATCAAATCCAATCATCAACTGAACACCACCACCATATTCACTATTAAACCATGGCCTCAAGTGCTGTATCCACACATTTTTTTAACAATTCCAAGGATGGAGACTCCACCAATTCCCTGGGAAGTTTGTCACAACCCTTCACAACCCTTTCCATGAAAAAAAATTCCAATACCTAATCTAAACCTGCTCTGGCATACCTTGAGGCCATTTCCTCTTGTCCTGTCAAATTTGATGTGCTAAAATAGAGAGGAAAAACAGTAAAATTATCTGTCTCAACTGGACTCAGACAAATTTTCAACAAGAGGTTTTGCTGAAAAATCAGTAGACAAATCTGTCCTCTGTTTTGTATCCTCTTTTTGAGAGTGCACAGTAAAGAACCTGGCCATACATCTAAAGTAAAAAAAAAAAATTAAAAAATTTAGGTTCACCTATTTTCCTACTGTTGCTTGATACATTTGGACCTAAAGAGTGTTGCTACCTAAATCCAGCTAGGAAGCTGGAATTTATGTGCTAGGTTCCAGTCATAAGCCAGTCAGGTACTGTAAAGATGATTCTGTGCAGTGTTTTGGAGGATTTGCAAATAGATGGGTTTTTTTTCTGTGCTGGGGCAATACAAGTGAGTGACCTCAGAAAAACCAGGATCAGTTATTTTTATGCTTACTCTGTGATATTTCTCTGGAGCAGCAATTTACAGGGGTAACGAGCTGTGGCTCTTGCACTGGTATTTTGGCTGTTCATTTACTGATGATAATGTTTAGCTAGTTTTGCTTTCTGCAGTACTGGACCCTATAGCTGAAAGGATGCACAGAATGATTTGTATACAACCCATGGCTCTTCTTCTGGGTCATGCTACTCTATGGCATGCTGGTGTTTGAACAGTCCAGGCAGTAGTGAAAATGCTACAGAAGATCTTCTACTTACATGGATCCATCTCTATTTTTTCAGTACAGCTGGACTGCTGAAGTTAATGCTAAGGTTAATGACTCCAGATGGTTCAGGCCATCAAAAGGGACCATTGGTTTCATTTATTAGGGAGCTGAGTAAGCCTCTGGCCCATAGCAGTGACATCTATCTAGCAAAGGGCAAATGCATGGCATTGCACTGCATCTGATGGTCATGCATGGCACTTCTATTCCAGCTCTCCTTTCAGGCCACAGAGCCAGGCAATTCTCCCTCAACTCATCCCAGAGTTGCAGTCATATGTGTATCAACACATGGTTACCTCACTTACATTCAAATGTGCAATTCTTTTTCATCACAGGCGACAGGAGTAGTCATGTGACCAAATAACGTCCTTAAAGCCTTGTATTTGTTGTTTAGGACAAGTGTATTTTCAGAAAAGAGTGTCTTCAGGAAGATAAAGGGCTCTGAATGCATATCTTGTCCATTCCTGATTACTCCTGTTCCTTGCATTGTGGGAAGTCCTCAATTGCTCAATCCTGGGTGTGTGTCCATCTTCCCAAGATCCCTGTGAGCTTTTGAACTTCTGTCCTCTTTTGATGTACGGTTCCTGTCTTGACCAGAAGGAAGGATGGAGATCTATGGGGAATGACAG
Organism: Haemorhous mexicanus; assembly: GCF_027477595.1. Lineage (NCBI taxonomy): Eukaryota > Metazoa > Chordata > Aves > Passeriformes > Fringillidae > Haemorhous > Haemorhous mexicanus. The sequence goes on from NC_082342.1 coordinate 47,565,868, forward strand.
AAATGTTTGGTCTGGCCAAGTCTCACAACTGTTTTAAAGCAAAGATATGAAACTATTTTTATATGGTGTATAAACAGAATGAATTCCTGTTTCAACAGAACATATAAATTACCATGTAAAAAGTTATTTCTCTGACACCAAAGTTATTTCTCTTACCATGACAAGTTATTTCTCTCCATCTCCTCCCCTCTGTTGCCCTAGCCAGACTTTCAGACCCCAAGCATGTGCTGCCTCAGCTGCTGTCTCCACTTCTCTTGCCTCAGCAGGGCTAGGGAGATGCCACTGGAGTGGATACTTCTCTTGCCATCTTGCTGTGGCAGTGGGGAGGTGCCACATAGAGCAAAAGAAATGGCGTGCCTCTGGTGCTGAAATGAGTTAGACTAGAAGGCCCTTAGGTGGCCCTTGTGAAGTGCAGCAGGGAACATCTCTGAGTGATGGACACTTGCAGAATACGTCAGGGTGCCTGAATGCTTCCAATTTTGCCTGAAATGAAGACTTCAACCATATGTTCTGCAACACTACATTGGCTGTTGATTAAGTTTGTTTGCCATTAAGTTTCTAATTATTTTTTCTTCCCTTTTTTGCTTTTGGCATTTGCAGCAGGTACTTGTTTTTTTATGACACTATTGCACATGTGTGCTTGAGTGTTCTGGCTTGTGCAGAGGCTTTTTCTGCACTTTCTTATTCTGTGATTTTCCCTTACAGAGCTGCAAGTTCACATTAACATCAATGAGTATCCTGACATATTTGCATTTTGTGATTTAAACGTCAATGAACAGATCCTTTTACTGATGTGCTCAGAGACATCGGTGAGGGGTGTGGTGTAGCAATCTGGGTGATGAAGATTTGTTATGACATTCCTCCTAAATTATTGAATCTGTCTTGCTCTATGCTAATTAGATGTCTCTGTTTGGTGATAGAACCAGACCTGGCAGAAAATGGGAACTTAATTGCTTTCATGAAACATTTAGACAATAATAGACCTATGAACAAGTAGTTACCTGGGTTTACAATGCAGAAGCCTTACAATCTCCTTTCTTTTTAAAGAAGTTGTAAAATTAGTTAATGAATCAGCAACAATTGCAATGTATTTGGATTTGAATAATTTTATGCACTATATTCTGGATTTTTGTAGTTAAAAATAGTTTGGATTAACTTTACTATGAAGATAATGTTATAATATGAAAATAAAAATGTGTGCTCTAATGAATCAAAATGGATTAAATTATTGAGAAACTTCTATGGGATTTTATTTGATCCAATTTCATTGAATATTTTCCTTAATGATCTTAAAGAGAGAGGAAGCTGCATAATGAAAGCAGCAGTGTTATTGAGACCAGAGAATAAACAGAGATAAATGCTACAAAGGGATCTAGACCTACTAGAAATTTGAGCAGGGAATAATGAACTGAAAAAAAACATTAGGCATGCTAAGTAGTCAATACAAAGCCCAGGGATCTGCAAGAGCAGGAACTCTGTATAAATTGAAGATAATTCAGAAAATAAGGAGAAAGTATATTTGATTGCTGTAGAGATGAGTGCACAGAAAAGATTAAAAGGGCAATTCACCTGCCCTGCTTTTGGATGGGAAGGTCTGGGGCCAAGGCTGTTGTGTTCTTATGTTGGTTCATGTGAAATCTGTGTCACAGTTCAGAAATCGGCTTTACCAGGGTAACGTGGGAGCTGTGAATCTTGCCTGCTGACACATTTCTGCAAACAGGTTCTGCTCAAATGCTCCAGAGGCACTACACTTTGGTACAAGCTTTGCATGCAAGGTGTCTTGGGAAGGAGAGCAGGCATTTGTCTGTGAAGGTTTGAAAGGTATGAGCTGAAAGGATCAAATGCACCACTAGCAAGACTGAATTCCAGCCTGTCAGATTCAGCTCAGTAGTTTCAAGAGCATTGTAAGGAGCAAATGAAGAAGAGATCCAAACTAAAATGTCAAATCAAAACAGATGCTCCACATCTGTTTGGATTCATGTATAGACCATGTGCTCTCTTTCTCTGTAAGGAAAGAAGATACGCACTGGATATAAACACCTCCCAGGTGGTGGCAAAGACCTCTTGATTTCCCCCCATCTTATAGTCTCAGGATCTCTTTAGCTGAATAGTGTTGGGTTTTAGCCTCTTTTTCCTGCACTGACTTCAAAAGTTCCATTCTCTTCCACCCCTACAGCTGGCCAAGGTCATCTCAGTAGAGAGGCAAACCAACTCCTCAGAGGAATATGGGTGAGCACACTGGCAATGTGCCACTGTAGGGTATTAGCTCTGGGTCCAACCTGGACCATAAAGGAGCATTAGCAGAAGAGAAGCTCTTTTTCAGCCCTGTATCAACAAGAATGTCATTGTGTGGTTTTTGACTTGGATTTCCAAATCAAGTAAGAAGGATGTTTCTGGCATTACTTCAATAAAGACATGGTGATAAACTGGTACTGTTTGTTTGCATCTCTTTTCACCCCTCACTTTGCAGGCATGATACCACATCTGCTTAGTCTCCGTGTGCTGTATTCCAGCTCCAGAAGGTACCAGGTGGGGACAGCCTCAGAGCTGTTCCAGGTTCCCACCAGTGTAGTGGGGATATCTGTTTCCTTTGTACAAAAATGCAAGGATTTAGATTAATCCTTAAAACCGTTTCTTTAAATAGAAGTTAAATTCACAATTCACAATTCGCAATAGCCACCTTATTCTTGTGTGAGGAAAAAGGAGTGGACGTAAGGAATAGTTGTCAGATTTTCAGTGCCTGGCCTGGTGCTCAAGTGTGGCAGGCAATGTTTGACCCCGTGTGAGACCTTTCAGTGCCTGGTGTGGGCTCGAAGTACAGCACCAGAGTGGAGTGCTTGAGCCTGCTGTGTAGCAAGGGCTGCCTTTAGCAGCTGCTGGTCACCTGTGGTCTGAGCATGGGCAGCAAATGTCCCCACTGTCCCCAGGCACAGCCCACTGCTGCGCTGTGCTGATGCACAGATGCAACTGCTCATCACTCTTTTGAATCTGATGCCAGTGTCTATTTTAGGCGCTATAATGATTGGGTCAAATCTTTATTTCTGTGTCTCTGAAAAATCAAGGTGATATTCTTGCTTGCTTCCAAGGTAGAGGGTTGTCCTCTGCTTCTTCCCAGAGTGAGGCCCTGTACTTATTAGGAACAGTGTATAAAATAGTAATAAAAAGAGTAATAAAGAAACTTGCCGCATGCCCTACATAAAAGACCTTTTTCCATTATTTTATTTCATCTTGGGAGAGCAGTGTCTCCCAGAAAGCAGCTCAGAGATTGACTGTGCCCTCATGCCCTGCTGTCATTGCACATAAATCTAATTAAATCAAAGGTTCAGATTAACCAACACAAAGGTCTCGTCTGTCGGGCTCAGTCCCACTTTTCCTGTTGTATCTCATTGCATTAATTTATTCAGTGTCATGTCTCATTACTCTGCATCACTCACTACACCCTGAACAATGAGATGCAAGCATTTCCTGCAGTGCCCTGGCAGTGCCACAGCAAACAGCCCTCGAGGCCATCAGCAGCTCACTGCCAGGGCTGTGCCAGCACCTCCACTAAGAATCCACATCAGGGCTGTTTGCTGGGATTACACAACTGAATTTGCTAATACACTTTGCTAGGGAGACATTACAGAACAGAACTGGAAGTGTGAGAGCATTGCCTAATGCGCCTTTTTTTTTTTTTTTGTCTCTAATAAGCTGACTGAGCTAAAATTTTACTGCCCTGGAAAATGCGCTGTGCATTCACTTTTTGTTCTACCTTGTCTGAAAATTGCCATTTTAGGGAATGGACATTGGCTATGCATACTTTTTCACTTAAAATAATTACTGGTTATTTTCATATAGCAATTTCTGCTATTTTTGAGCTGGACTGAGAGGATAATAAAAGCAGGATGGTTCTTGCTCTTTCACCAGCTTACATGATTTCACTGACATATTATCTGTAATTTTTTTGTTCTATTTTTTACTCGCTAGTGTATTGTGCTGCCAATTCTAGGCCAGTCTGAATCTCCCATTCCCTGAGCAGACTTCTAGTTCTTTCAGTGAACATTGTTTCAGTAGCTCTTGCACATGAGGTTTGTGCATGCAGATTTCTGCACCTCACTAACCTAAATATTTCAGTTCTTCTGATTGCCTTTGCTTTAAGAGTTCTTTTAATGATGTCAGCTGAGGTGTCTCTGATAAGAAAGTTTTATAGTATCACTTTGTGCATTGAGGGGGGAGGCTGGGCTGTATATTCTTAGGTGTATACATCTGGATTTCTACTCAAAAACAGATTGGAAGGATCCTGTGGAAAAGCAAGCTGAGAAGAATGCAGATAAGCTGCATTCCTGCAATCAATCAATCTTAATTTAAACTTAAATGAGTGGGAAAATATTATATTGTTGAAGCTACAACAAAACAGTTCACACCAAACAATGACATACAAACAGAGTGCCATAGGCCATATGAAGAAAAACTTTGCCCAGCTCCATTGAAATGTCTGTGTCCTGTTTCAGGTGCCATTCTACAAGTTCAGAGTGGAGCAGCTGCAAAGAAGGCAAGGGAAAGTAATAAAATGCCTGAAATCTAAACCCATGAATTCTGAGGGAAGGCTGGAAGAACTGTGTTGGACAAGAGGAATTAGAGAAGTTACTGAAGTGAGGCCAAATAATTTTCAAATATGTAAGTCAGAACTGCACTAATGGCAGCCGAATGTAATCCATATCCATTACAAAGATGAAATAATTACCTAAATTCCAACAAGGGACATTTAACTGAAAGTCAGACTGCATTTGCTACCCATGTGGCTTGCTGCACTCTGGAGAAAGCTCCTGTGGGGCCAGGGCTTCTTCATCACTGGAGGCTTTCAAGAGGCAGAGACAGAGCCAATCCTGCTTGGTGCATCGTGATGAGCTGGATGACCTCTAAACCCCTTCTGGTCTGGTTTATTTCAGTCCCAAGGAAAATTCTGAATATGTTCACAGCTAATATGTTCACACTGTCAAATAAGAACAGCAGCAAAAACCATTCCTCAGTGATTTGCCCAGGATGCTTTTACTGCAAAAGTTAGCAACTTGTACTTTCAGATTTTTACTTTTGTACTTTTATGGGAGAAAGTGGGTACAGATAGAGGATGGACTGCAGTTTACTTAGTAGTGCAGCCTCTGAGTTACCTTGTCTAGCTAACACTGTAAAAATATCAATTCAGGTTTCAACTCTGTCATTTCTCTCAATCAGAAATTAAACCTGTTTCTGCCAGCTGCATCCCTTCCTTTGACTGATGAAATGCCACTGAGCTGTTCATCATTTTTGTTTGCTGGCCAGCCCAGAGATGAAGCTCATTAAAATTCTCTCTGTGGTTATTTTGTGAGAAATGCTATAGAATTGCAAATCATTATTGCTGGTTAATCAAATACCTTTCAGCAACCTGCAATATCTTTTGGCTACCAAATGTCTCTTTGGTTGCTTCATCTTATTTCCAGTAAAAGAAAAAAAAGAAAAAAGAAAAAGAAAGAGTTTTTTACAGTTCTTTTTCCTTTTGCTGACTTTCAGTACTCTCTTCTGTTGTTTGCCAGATGCTGAAGCTGAATAAATTATTTACTGGGAATATAAAATCTGACGAATGTGCCAGCTCCTATTTGAAAATAGTTTTGAATCAGCAGGGATTTCTGCAAATGTGGTTGGTATTTATATGTGGTTGGTAGTCTGAAGGAACCTGCTGATGTCTGGTAAACCTCAACAATTCATTATTCATGTGGTTTAACTGAGCTGTTATGCCACAGTGCTTCTACTGCCTGACTAGAGAACTGAAAGTTTTTAGATGGGTAAATGGTGAGCAACAAGTGAAAAGGAATAGTCTTGTGTGCAGGTGAACCTTTTGTCATAATGGGAAACAAAACAGCTTTCATCCTCTAAGCAAAATCCCACTTGTGTGCACACTTCCATATGCAGGCATCCCTATACATTCATCCTATAGCAGCTGGTTTGCATTCATGTGCCAGCTGCCCTGATTCTGAGCCAGAGGCTGCAGAGCAGCGCCATCCGCCAACTCCACATTCCCTCCTACTCCCTCTTGGCCTTGGAGGGGCTGATGAAGCCGAGATGCATCTGGCAGGCTTTAGAGCATGTTAGAACCTCTCCTACCATGGGTGAATCTATCAGGGTATGTATCAAGGCTGCTTCAGAGCCTACCAAAAATTGCGTGTTGGCTCGCAGCCGTTCAGAGCAATTTCCCTCAGTTTGCTCAAAACATCTGCACAGCCTCAGCAGATGTCATGGATGCCCACCCCTGGAAGAGTTCAAGGCCAGATTGGAGGGAGGTAGTGGAAGGTGTCCCCCTGTACATGGCGGGGAAGTTGTAAATAGATGATCTTTAAGGTCCCTTCCAACCTCAGTGCCTATAGTTATGGGAAATGCTATGACTGGACTACAGAAGCATGGTTTGGGTATCTGGGGAACTGTAGGGTGTGCATCCTACAGTGTATCTTGGCAATTCACGAGCTCAGAGCTTGCTTGAGTGATCCTTGCCAGCTCCTGCAACAAAGCAAAATTTTGATCAGCACTTGTAGTCAACTTCCATTTACCCTCAACTAAGCACCAGTGCTATCTCGGCTAAACTTTCCAAAATCTCCTTGTCTAATTGGTAACTCTGCATACTGGTGCTGCTCCACTCAGCATCTGCTACATCCTTCTGGCAACTTTGCTTCCTCAGCACCTTCTGGTTTCCTCGTGTTTAGATTTTGTCTTTGATTGATATAACCAGGATTCTTTGTCTGCCACAGTGCAGAAACTTCAATTTTCTAACTGTCTGCACCATTGATTTCCCACAATTCATATCCTCAAGTTGTTATGGAAAAAATGAGGCTTTCAGTATTTTTGCATATTTTGTGATACTGCAAGGTTTTCCAGACTTTCTTGAAGGAGGACAGGGTTCCCTCATCTTTTTCTTGTTTCTCTGGGTTAGCTTAATTTCTGAAAGAGATAAAACTGCTGTTTCTGACTTATTGACTGAAACTGTAACCTTTACTCTTTGTCTATTATTGTATTTGCTTGCATCTTGTTTTTAATTACTGAGTTATTTAGTTTGTTACATTTGGAAATAGCTTATATTTCTCAGTAAATTTTTGTACTGATTATAACATTGCACTCTCTGAAGAAGCAGCAGAGCCAAGAATGACCTGCCATTAGTGCACTGAAGGTTACTTAGGATGTTCTGCCACAGAAGATCAAATCCTCCCCTGGCAAGCTTTACAAGGTTATGAAAACACTGGGAGATGTTTCGGTCTTTTTTTGTCCTAGGATTGGTGAAATGAAGAGTTGGCCATGTGCTAGCTTACCCTGGCCATCAGGAAGTGCAAGCATCAGCATTGCTGGCCTTAGTTTTTAATCTTGGCTATGTAGAAAGTCCTTGATTTTAATTTGTGCAAACCTGCATTTTTTCCCCACGTGACCAGAGATGGATCATCACACGTGGAACAACAGCTCCTGGGCACTGTGTGGACTTTTACATCATTGTACTCAAAATGGGCTATCCCAGAAAGATGTCTGGAGCTGTCCCTGTCACAGGGTCTGAGGGTTTGAATATTTCAGACCAAAGAGGACATCGTCCCTGGTCTCCAGTGCCCCAGCTGTTGAGCTGTTTTCCCATAGGGAATGTCATTGCCACAGTTTAGTTTGGGTCTGTAGGTTGTGATGCCTGATCTCCCATACATCACTCAGGGTGCAAAGATGGAGTCTCATCTCTGCAGAGAAAGACCATAACTTGTGCTCTGCAATACTCCCCTTGGGTGGATTTATCCATCCAGAATGTCAGGTGCTGACTCGTGGTAGTCCCTTGGAGTCTCCTCCTCTGCTGGTGCTTGAGAGCTCAGGGCTGTGTTTGCCCCTCCTGGCTGCAGGTGCCTCCTACTTAGCTGTGGCAAACAGGAACGTGGCAGTGACAAAGACCTTCTGTGGAAATAGTCCTCACCATTTATGTGAGTCTAGTTAATTACTGAGGGTTTATTTGTTGGTTTTATTTTAATGCAGATTAATGAAAATATATTATAGTTTTTATGTTTATGACCATGTTAATCTATGCATGTTCAGCTTTTATTTTGCATCCAATTGCCACAAACCTAGTAGCAAGTGGTGGCAGCTTTCCCCCAGCCATACTGAATTTCTAATGCTTCCCTATAATTTGTCACTGCTCATCAGCATCATTCGGATTTTTAAAAAAATGTTGATTTATGGCTGTTTTCTGCAAGTGGCCTAGGTGAACTTGAATGGAAGGAAGCTCTTAAATCTTGTATTTGACTCTCAGAAATAAAATTGTATTTATCACATTGGGAAAGAAATGGCAAATTGCTCTCACTGGGGATGCACTCTCAGCATAAAATAACTGGAACAAAGCTTTGTTATTCCAGCCTTGCTGGAACAAAGCTCCTCTGGTGAACTGGGCCACCAGCACCCAACACACGTGGAAGTGTGTGGAAACAAATGGAAGCAAGTGAATGGCAGATGTCTTTGGTTTCAGACTTGGGTGCTGTTATACCATTTGATTTCATAATGAAACAAAACAGATGCCTCATCCAACACTCACCACTGACAAACCTTGACTTCCATCCCTAACCTTGCCATTTGAGTACTTTGTTAGATTAAAACACTATTTCTTTTAGGAAAAAGAAGGGGAAAAGCTCATGACAAGAGTGTAAGTAAAGAGGGAGAGGTGAGGTGACGTCTGCAGCGGGAATGCTGTGTTTATTAACACTGCCTCTCTGAGCGTAACCTGTAAATACAAAATTTGGGCTCTGGTGAATATACTGTGCTCTTTTTTTTCCTTTATTTTTTGATAGAAAAAAATGCAAGCAAACAGCTTAAATCATAAGAGCAGACAGCTGAATATGAATAAACTGGTTCCTGTGGGTGAATTTGATGGGCTCTAACCAATGCCTTCAGCTTGTCACTATTCCCTGTCTGTAGATACAAGATACAGAGCTGACATTCCAGGATGATTTCTGTCATTAGTAGGGAATTTGATCTATTTTGCTTCTGCCAATTAGGATTTTGACTTCCATGTGCTGGGCAATCCTGTCTTCACATATTTCCTAGAAATGATTCCCTGCTTTGGGTTGTAACATAACTCTTTAACACCTGGGGGAATTGTAGCACTCTTTAGGCTGTTAGACTTACATTTCCTCTGTAATGTGCTAAACAATAGCCAAAAAACAAGAGTTGCTATTTTTTCTTTCATGCTTTCAGTTTCCTAGCTATCCAGGCTTTGCCCAGCTCAGTGCACACAGCTGTATTTAATTTAAATACAATGCAAATGCAGATGCACATAAAAGATCAGCAGAATTAATTATGTTCAGAGTGCTGGAAGAGCCACTGGGAAGCTTCTTGTCAGCATCTCCTACCCACTCTGCTCGGTCTGTGAGCTCTGGATGACATCTGACTCAAGCACTCCTTTAATTTATAACCCTGGCAATTAAATGGCAGTTCTCCAGCCTCTGCCCTAGGGAATAGAGCTATAATAGGCTTTAGAGGTAAAGCTACTATATTGCAGGACGAATTTTGTGTAAAACGCTAATGTTATCATGTTGATGCCCTTCAGCAAATACAGTTATTCAATAAATTAAACATTTTTTTATAGTCTCCTTGACATTTAATAGCATACTTTAATAAGTTAATGTAACTCTGCAATTTTTTTTTCTGCTGGTACCTAGCAATCCAGAGTAGCTCTAATTTGCAGGTGTTATTTGCCGTGCTTGTGATGAACTAATAAAATAATTCGATCAAAGTCTGCCAACACACTGGAGCTTTGAATACTTCTTTAATTCTCTAATAATTTATTTTAATTGCTGATAAACCAGAGCTGAAATAACATTTGGTTTTAGTGTAGAAAGTAGTGGTTATACACTTGTTTTGTGGGTGCTTTGGTCTCTGCCATTCTTTATGCATCTGCAGTTTAGCTAGGTCACTGGGGCCAAATCACCCATTACTCTCAAAGTCCTTTAAAATTTGTTGAACTGGAACATGTAGCAGAGCTGCTACATGATTCTGTACCTGATAATGGAAGGAGAAGAATGCAAACCAGGGATATTCCTGAGAGGGTATTTTAAGTTCTGCCAAGGTGTTTAACAGAAAGGGAACCTTGATTCAAGTTGTGTATATACTTACGTGGAAGGAGGGTTGGAGGTGTGAAAGGCAAGTAACAGCTGGGGCCTTATTCCTAATTTCTTTATTAAGATAAGAGTATGAGCAAATCGTGGTGTTTGGTGGCAAATGGCAAGGTGGAAGGGGAAAAAGCTGCTTCAGCAGCCACGTGGTTCTGTGCAGGAGAGAAGGGGTTTAAGTTCTCCATGTGAAGCCCACTGCTGGTGTTTGCATCAGGCAAGCTCTGCATATTACTCCACTGCTTTATTTTCAGCTGTTTCTGCCTTGCAGTCAGAGTGTAACTTGTTTTGGATGGCACTGCAGTGGTGGGGTTTATGCTGATTTCTTTTGAAAGATACCTGCTCTAAAGTGGGTATTTGTCACTTACCTCATGCAGCTCAGAGACACCTGTCACAGTGTGCCTTCTGGGTGTCAACAGGATGGGTAAGCTGTGCCCAGGGTGCTCTGTCCCCCAGCACCAGTGTGATCTGCTAGGGGGAATATCAGTGAGATTGAATCATACTTTATAAGGGCTGAAGGCAAGAACCAGAAGGAAGAGGGTTAAAGATTTTACCTTTGTGCTTTTCCTGTCCTTTGATCTGGCACTTCACTGATAGAAGGTTCTTGGCACAGTCAGAGGGGCTACTATAGGACACTGTACTCCTGCAGTCTGGAATTGGGGGATGTGTGGTCTGACTGACATTTCTTTGGCACCTTTCTGTTCAATTCCCGCACACTTTGATCAGACCACACGTTTCCTGTTCAAATTATAATGCACTGAACATCTCTTGTGCCAGCCCTGAGCCACACCTGCACAAAACTACTGCTCTGTTAGGGGGCCAATGCCTTTCATAAAGATTTCCTGTTCTAGGGGTCTGAAGAGAAGTGTGCTTCATCCTGAGGTCCAGCCTTGCTTGCTAGATTTAAGCAGCAGATCTTTGAGCTATGCAAAAGGGCCAAATGATCTTTCTGAGGATTTATCAATTCTGTTTTATTTTTAACTATTGATTTTTGCAATCAAATATCATATATTGCCTTTTGCTCAGTCAGCACTGCCCCACAATTAAGTCTTTCAAGAAAATTCATCGTTGCAATGCCAAAAAATGAATTACATGGTTTTTTAATCTAAAGTCAAGCATTTTTTTAATATAACCATCCTGATCAAATTAATTCTTACTACTGGGGACAGCAGGAATGGGTGCCAACATTTTGAGTCTATTTCAGTTTGCTTTAATTGGGTGTATAATTATTTTTCTACAACTAATCAATCCCCATATATAATTGCAATTATCAAATAATGGAAAGACTCTTTAGAAATTTTGTAAAGCAAGATCTTGTTAAGATTCTGTTAAAGAAAAATCTGTAAACTATTTCAATTTATTTTTATTTCACTCCAGAGGACTTTTCCCCCACCATCCTAAGCCAAAGGGCAAAACACACAAAGGTAATTGATAAAGATAAATATCTTCAGGATGATCATAACAACCAGGGAAAGGCATATTTGTGTCTAATTCAAAATATTCCACCATGTCTTTTTGTTTTGGTGTAAATGCAGGCTTGTAAACTGTGACTGCATCTGGCACAGCATAAGGAGGGGAAACTTGCTGACTTTATCAGCAGTGGATAGAGGAGAAGGTGCACCAGCCAGAGGGAAACAGGCACCTGAGACCAGTTTCAGATAATGTGAGGAGATGCAAATGTAAGTCATCTCCATGGGGACATTAAATCTGATGGACAGTGTGATACTCACATTCCTTGGACCATTGCTTTCACTTCCAGACAGATTTGAGCACAGACTTCAGGCTTTAATGTCCTGACAAAGAAAACAAGGACAGTGAGACCCAAAAGAGGTGGTGCTCAGCATTCTACTTGCTGCAGCGAGATCCCACCCAGACAAACAGGCACGCTGACACTCCTGGGCCAGCTGTGGCAGAGGGGCTCAGATTAAAGGCCTTGCATCCTTCACACTGCTTTTGGGACCAAGAATTGTCACACGGACACCAACATGACAGTGGAGCTTCTGGGAGGTCATGTCACACCAGGAACTTCCCAGAGATGGGTGTGACTGAGAGGGAATGGGATCAGTACAGATGAGATAAGGGGTAAGATAGCAGAGGATCAGCTGGAATTTCCATGCACCAACAGAAGAGCTGTATAAAAGAGCTGACAATTTATTTCTGGCCTCAGGCTGGGCATCATGTGGCTAGAGCTCCTACACATCTTTGGTGTGAAGTTGTAGAGGGCATCGAGCAATCTTCTTGTAAATGAACCCAGCTGACTGAATAGGAGGATGTTAAAATGTTTGGCCTGCTGCTGTCAGAATATAAGAGAGGCACAGTAAAGAAAAAATCAGGTGATAGGAAGTGTGATAATACTGGTGTTTTCTGTGTGATAATGCTAACAGTCTAGATCACAATCCTGCCAGCACCATCTCTATTTGAAGTGGAATATTTAGGATATAAATAGAAAAAAATCTTGTCCATACAATTTGTGTCACAACTCAGCTCAGAACTTCTGCCTCCATGGCTCAATCACCCTGCAACATATTTGTTAAAAACTAGATCCCAGTCTGCATTTTTTGCTGCTACAAAAGGATATTATTTTCCTTATTTCCCCATGGATGCTGTACTTCCAAACATATCCCAACAAAACAGCAATTAACATAAGCATGGATTTACTAACATGTGCCAGAAATTGCCAGGATAACCTGAATCCAAGTGGTTTAGTAAAAAAGCCATCACCATGGTAATCCTAAACTCAAACTAGAGTTTTCTTATTCACAGTCATAAAGTACAGAAGGACAGTCTTAAAAACCACCTCATCTGCATGGCAGAACAAAAGGAGGAAAGAGCAGTTAAATGAAGTTCTGCCTGTGGAGCAGCAAAGCTAGTTATCCATAACAATGTCCTTGGCTGCAAGATGCAAATACAGGATTTGGGATGGTCTGGAATAATAAAGAACAAGATGGGAATGAAGGCAGAGTCTGGAAAAGACAAGTCCTGCCAGACTGCGACTAGGAAGTGGAACTAGGGAAAAAGATGAATGGAAGAAAAAAAAAAAATCATCTGTGAAGCCAGCAGCAAACAATGGCCACAAGAAGCTGCAAATGCTGGAAATGAACATCAATACAATTACTGAAGTAAATTAAGTGGCAGTTGTCAATGGACTGAGAGCTTTTCCAGACAGGCAAGGGGAGGAAAGCTTAGAAAGATTAATGTTTTCAAGGTTTGGGTGTTTCAGAGCTTTGCATCTGGCTTTGAATTAGTCTGAATTCAGCGCCTTCCCTGGGCACTGGCCAGCCCTGCTGCTCAGTGAAGCGGTGATGCTGTTGGGCCAGGGAGTGTACAGATGTTTCACGTCTCTATCAATCCTTTTGCAGTGGGATTAAACGCAAATGTGAACATGCAAGAGATGCTCCTAAACAGCATGGCCTCGTGGCAGTGTGGTGCCCCAGTGGCTACCTTCAAGTGATGGTGATGATGGAGATTCCAGGGATTTTGCCTGGCTAGCAGAAACCTGAGAAACCCCTGCTAGTCATGTCCATATCTAAGCACCCTCACACAATGGCGGTTCCTTCCAGTTTCAGCACCAATTGAAACATCATGAAAATATTTATTACCAAAAAATGCTTCATACTTTGGGTGGATGTCTACTATACCAAGGGACTTTGAACTGTTTACCCCTGCAATGTGTACATTAGACCTCCCTAGCCCAGGCCATGGCTCAGCTTGCTGTGTCCCCTGGGAGGTGTGATGAGGATGTCTGCCAGCGGTGTGGTGGGGAGAAGGATCCCGCTGGTTGTCAGCAGAGCTCCAGCTCTGGGACACAGTCCCTTGCCTGATTATATAGAAGGAGGAAGGCTGCAGCCTCTGTATCTGCACTCTGCTTACACCTTGTGATCTCCTCTTTTGCTTTGGGACACATGCCTTCTCCCTGTGTTCAAAATTTTTTCTTCAGGTTTCCACCTTAGGAAAAAATTGGTTCAAACCAACAGCCCACATCCTTAGGAATTAATCTAATCAACACCAAGACACCAGTGCTGCACAGACCCAAGCTGTCTCCCTATTAGTCTCCTGGTGTTTACAGTTTGGTTTGACCTATGCAATAAATCCCAAGTGGCCTGTGGGCTGCCTACCAGCAGTGCCTCTTTCCGTGTCTCACGTCTAGCAGAAGTGCTGCCCAGAAGGTCCTGATACCATTAATCTCTCCCCAAGAGAAATTAAAAAGTCCTAAAACCTTTCCTCAACTCTAATCCTTTTGTTGTTTTTCTGTCATTCAGTTCACTTTCTGTGTGATTTTCAAGCTAGAGCTGACCAGAGTTGAAAGCAGTTTATAATGAAAACATGCTCCAGTGCTTTATTTAATGCCATTAGGTTACAGAGACCATAGAGCGTACATCTTATTTTCACTGATGATCAGAACTACAAAATCAAATTAAAGAAAAAGTCTACCTGAAGAAATCATAACACTTTTTCCCCCTTGTGCTGCAGCTAGGCTATTAACAACCTAGAAATCTGCCCTGCCCTGTATCTCAATTGATTTGAAATATGGTGGAAAACAAGCTTCCAGTATTACTAATTGTGCATAACATTTTAACAGCTGCTGTGTTTCATCATAAATCTGTTTATTTGGGGGAAGCAGATAAGGGTTGGTGTGTGCAGTGAAATTGCAAAAGCTCTGGGTTTTAAAAATATTGTCAGGTTACAGATGTGAAATGTAAGAATTAAAAAAAAAAAAAGAAAGAAAGAAAGAAAAAAAAAATTATTGTGTGTGATTTGCAAAGCAGTTTTTCTGTTTTGTTTTCAAGAAGTTGCTGTGCAAACTCTAAAGAGGAAGGTCTGCTTCTGCCAGACCTGCTCATCCAAAGCAAACAGCCATCAATCTGTCAGAGCCAAGGTGGAAATGTGCAATCCCCACAGCAGTGGCCAGGTAAGGGAAAGGGCTGGGGACAGCCTGACTGTAGTGGGAGGGAGCATCTGTCCCCAGCACAGGCAGCAGTCCCCAGCTTGGCCTGGCTCAAGAGAGTTTCTGCTTTCCTTCTCCAGCCTTGCTGACAACAGTGGGACTGTGCCAGCCTTCACATTGCACATCTGCTGCACATGGACAGTGATATTTACTTGCCATGGATATTTTATGGAGACAAAACACTGAATCCTGAGTTAGTCAGCAGACCTTCCACTATGAGTCCTGAGCAGCCAGTGTGTGTGGTGCATGCTAAAAAGGAAAACCAGAATTCTTCAAGTTTATTTGCTCTTGTTGTATTACCCCAAGGCAGTACAGCAGAGAATCAGTCCCTTTCCAAACCATGTTGAAGGTAGGAATGTAATTATCATTGCCTTCAGACTTCTAAAAGCTCTTCCATTTCTGGGAACAATGGTCTGTGAATCTCTCTGGACTGAAGATGAATGCATCTCCTTCTGCATCCCTGTTCACTTGATTCAGTCATCTCCCTCTCCCGGAATGTGTGTGTTTGCCTCTGTAAGCACACCAGAACTCCAGGATCAGGCAGCTCTTGCACAGACCTGGCTCAGCCTGCAGAGGCACCTCCAGTATCTGCAAAATCCTGGAGAGGACTTGCTCAAAACTGCTCACTTTGGGGATAAAGCTAAGATTTTTTCCTTAGAAATTTGACTGAGTGACATATATTATCCTCATCTGAGGAAATCTCAGAGTTAAGTGGGGTTTGAACTTTGTGGTGGCTGCAAAAATACAGGTTTTAATGCATAAGAAAACTGATTTTCTTGCTGACTGATTTTCTCAGAAAAATTCAAGGCAAAACCCATAAAATCCTCAGTATTTTGTGCATCTGATCGCATTATCACACTGCTTATCTGCAAATCTCATTTTGATCAGCTTATATTGTCTTTTTCAGTATCTTGCTGATGACATTTGTTTCACATGGATTTGTTTGATGTCTAGAGCCTTCTTGTGCTGTCCTTCAGAGTTTTTATTTCATTGAATCATAGCACAGCTTGCATTGGAAGGGACCTTAAAGATCACCTAGTTCCAACCCTGCTGCCGTGGACAGCAACACCTTCCTCTGGCTGACTTTGTTCAGAGCTCCATCCAGCTTGGCCTTGGACACTTCCAGGGACTGGGCATCTACAGCTTCTCTGGACAACCTGTTCCAGTGCCTCACAGCCCTCACCCTCACAGTAAAGAATTTCTTCCTAACATCTAATCTAAACCTACCCTCCTTGTGCTGTCACTACATGCCCTTGGAAATAGTCTCTCTCCATCTTTCTTCTCTTCAGGCACTGAAGAGCATCTTCAGCCTCTCTTCAGGCACTGGAAGGGCAAATCAAGTCCCCCCAAAAGCCTTCTCTTCTCCAGGCTTTCCCCACAGAAGTGGTGCCAATTCTCTTACCCTTTTCTCACAGAGAGGTGCCAAAATGTTTATTGACACAATCTCCTTCTGTCTGAGCAGTTATGCTTTATGAATAGAGAGAATAAAATTATTAATTTTTTTTCTTGAAGCACTATATATCACACGTTAATGAAGGCTGTGACCATGTGGGAGGTGTGTTATTCCTGAACAAAATGGCTGCAGCTCTGTGCTTGGGTCAAAAAGCTTGGGAACAGACAGGCATTGAAACCTTCACAGCATTCCTGGGCACCCCACAGGTGTCTGACATGAAAATGACAGTATAATTCTGTCCATGAGAGACAGAGGAAATTCTTCTATTACTAATTTTCCCTACATGAAGCCAGGTAATTGACTGGATTAAAAAAAAAAGTTGTGCACAGTATAGTAAAGGCAATTTACTGTGTAACTGATATTTATTTTACAGGGCACCTCATACATACAAGAGAAACTAGGGGGATTTGTTATATGGATAAAATGATCTCTTAGGAAGAGGCCCACAAAGTGAAATCTACCTCGGAATTATATGAAATATCTCACATGGAAAACCTGACCCTCTCACATAGTGTTTTTTCCTGCCCATCAGACTCTGTGATCTGCAGTGTCTTCTCTCAGGCATTGCTCCCAGGGATGGAAACCTGCATAGCAGAGTGGTAAATAAGTGATTGTTTTGAATTTTCAAACATGACAACCTACTTTTAGCTGCTTGACCTAGCACAGAGAAAGGAAAATGCAGAGTGCAAAATTCAGCACCCCAGAACTGCTTCTTACCTACATTTTCACACTCTTCTTCTGTGTGCAAATAAAACACAGGAGTCCTGCAACCAGCAGAAGTCTGCAGATACCAGCTGGAGTGCTCCTGCTCAAGGCAGTGGACCTGAATCATGAGCTGTATGTTCATTAGGTGGAATTCCCTCTCTCAGCTGAATTAAGCATTCCACACCAGCAGAGGCACAGTACAACACCATCACCTAATGCTCGTGCTGGTGTGGGTGGTGTGCTGCCGCTTCTGACGGCCCCTGGGAGCAAAGTGATTGCTCTGCAGGCTGTTCCAGCACCCAAACTGAGAGGCCCAAACTGCTCCCAAACCCATGTGGCTCCTAGACCCCTAAACAGCACCTAAACTAATTTTCTCCAAATTCTTTTCCTTTCACTTTGCTCACAGTCAGCTGCTTTTCCAAGCAAGCTGGAAAAGCTGGTGGGTTTATGCAGGGTGCCTTGATCTGAACATTTTTCTTAGAAACGTCACTCTGTTGTCACTCTCATAATTTCTGCAGGTTTTTTCTTTTGGCAGACATTAGCAATTGTTTTATCTCATGCTCCTGTTCCTCCATGTCTTCCTCAAGAAAGGATCTGTTACAGGAATTTTCTCACCCCAAAGAATTGTACTCTTGTAAGAACAAGCAGTGAAGTTTTCATGGTGCAGAATTTTGCTGAGGATATTCCCAGGAGATCTGAAGCCTGCTTTGCTTATTGCTATGAGATTGCATATGTGCTGATTAGACTCATCTCTTTCATTTTCCAAAGGAAAATATTTCATTTTTACTCTGAGCATGATTTTCCAGTGTATTGGTTTGCTCCACAGCAGATCTACTTCTTAAATCAAGTTTGCTCTAAATGCAGTGGAAAAGCTTGTGGAAGCATCTTCAGCTCTACTATTTCTCTGATTTCAGTGTGGCCTTTTACTCCCCTTTTGTGAGTCCTAGTGTCCTTCACATTTTCAAAGCACTGATTCAGATCAAAACTTTAGAATTATCCATAACGCTTTTACTCAGTCCTTGGAGAAATTCT
Source organism: Haemorhous mexicanus (assembly GCF_027477595.1). Taxonomy (NCBI): domain Eukaryota; kingdom Metazoa; phylum Chordata; class Aves; order Passeriformes; family Fringillidae; genus Haemorhous; species Haemorhous mexicanus. The sequence continues at coordinate 47,584,130 of NC_082342.1, forward strand.
GTGACCTTTTTTTGGTAATATGAACATCGTAACAGGTAGGTCACCAACCAATTTTTCAGAGGGTTATACTTCTATTTTATTAAGTACACTTAAAGTCACAGTTTGGTCTTACAATTTTTTTTTTCTGAGATGGGATTTAACCCAGTTGGTTTTTCATTTGAATCTTGCATTTTATGTTTGCTTGCATTTTATGTTTCCCAGTTGTACCTTTTACTCCCATCTCTTCTGAGAACTGACCTGACTTTAAAATAGTTTATGGATGGTCATAAATTGCAATTCTTAGCAAATTTGCTATTTGACACAGAACTGTCGCCTCACTCTTCTGAAAATCACTTCCTTGCCTCAGGTCTTGTAAACTACCAACTCTATTAATTCCTTGCACTTGCCTGTGCCTCTGCCTGTCTCTCATTCTGAAACACTGTATATCACTTACTCCAAATCTCAGTATGTTTACAGTGCCCACGGGAATGAAAAAGCAGAAGACCTGATAAACTAAATAGTTTCCTAATTAACACATTTAATCTAAAACACCCCAGCAACTTAGCTTGAGGGGGAGAAAGAAGGAGGAGAAATGTGCTATCCTTGAGAATGCTCTTCCTCTGCTTATCTTGAAGGCACAGCTATACTCCTCTGGAAGGTTGCTCTAACCTACACCTCTAGCCCTCTGCAGCAGTGGGAAGAGTGTCTTGATGCACTCATATCCCTTTCAGCCACAGGTCCTTCCCTTTTACACTGTGCTTTGTTGCTTTCTTTTCAGCCATTTAAGACCAAGTGCTATTGTCCTCTGCTGCTGCTGCTGCTGGAGCACGGCAAGACTTTGAAAACAGTCTCCATGACAATCAGAGAGATGCAGTCTGGATCCTAATGGGGGTGATACATGGCTGTGACTGTATCCTGCAGAGCAAGGTACGTGGATGCAGCTGCTGGAAGATGTGGGTTAAGAACTGCTGGTTCCTCCCTCCTTTCATGACCATGCATGGTGCTATGGGGAAACCTCTTTGCTCTGTGCTGCCACAGCATCTCCTTTTCTGGAGAATTTCCCCAGGGGCTGATTCTATCTGGTGTGAGGTTTAGAAAGGGATGAGAAATAGTAATGGCTGAATGATTATAATGCCTTAGAAAATGGAGCTGAAAGTGCACTGTATAGAGATCAAAATGAAGCACAGTATCTGGCTGTGAGAATTTTGAATTATATCAAAAGCGAATTTATTCCTGCTTTTTAACTTCTTGTTACCTGCAGAGCTGAATTCTTAAAACATCAGTTCCAGGCTGTTATGGCAGTATGCTGTGTTCTGTCCAGCATCTCCATGTAAAATGAAGTTTTGGAATACAAAAAGATGTGCTAGTTTTAGGTACATCAGCCATTCATACAGAACAAAATATTCAAATGCTATGATTTATAAAGTACTGGATGGCACTAGACTGGCTTTTTCCTTGGCCTTATGATGTAAAAATGAGGACAAATGCTGTGGAATGAAAATGAACATGAATTCTCTTTGATGAACAGGATGTAACCTGTTTTCTGATTGTCTATGCTGATGTCTTTGCCCATTGTTTAAATGTGATAAAAGAGCTTTATGCTGATGCTGCTTTAGTTATCATAAAATTCCCTCTTCAGGGCAAATGTCAGTCACACTAGTCTGATATTCTTTTATTACCAGGTTCTTTGTATCACATTTAAGCCTAGAAACATAATCAAAAGGTATCCTGAATACTGAAATACTAGATATTTGTATGTGTTTTTAATGGACCATGTGCAAAGAGCCACATAAAGTTAGTGAAGGTGAGAACTGCATAGCATGACATATGGTGAATAAAATTGATAATATTGGAACAGTAATGAGAGCTATGTAATGCTTATGTATCTATTAATATCTGTATCCACATACACCCCCATGTATTCTAAATATATGTACAGTAGCTCTAACTTTCAGCAAGTAAAATGAGAATTCATAATGCAGTAGAAGGGAAAGAGCATGAAAATGAAAACAGAGGCAAAGCCACAATAAAACTGAAGCAGTCAGGAGGAACAAAAGAAAAAAGATACCTATTAAAATTCATTCTATAAAAGGAGGATTGTGGATGTAGGGAGCTATTTCCAGTGAAAAAATGTTTAAGAGAAGCTTCTTGTGGTTTTGCAGCAGAAATCTTTAACCTTTCATGTGTACTGTGACCATAAAGGCTGTGTCTTGAGACAGAGGGAGTAAGATAAGACAATGCTTGGGTATTTTAGGATGAACAGAAAGCATTTTCTTCATCTTTACATGACCTACCAATGATAGACTAACCCTTCAGAAAATTCTCTATGTCTGCTTTAACCGTGGCTCTATCTAGATGCTTTGGTCATCTTCTCTAGTGTGTCAGCCTTTATGTTTAGTGACTTGTGCCAAACACTCCATAGGCGGCCTCCCTATGGACAATTTCTCTTTTACCCCAGCATATCCTCTGGGAGATTTTAAAATAATTTTGCTTTTTCACCCCTTTCACTCCAAACTCATTCCTTATTTCATTAGGAACACAATTTAACCTGCAATTCTGCATCTTCTCTCGTGCCGGGAATAGGCTTGGAAAGAATCTCAACTGAGACTACATGAGAAATATCCAGACAAATCTCTTGAGATCTCAAAATAATACCAATGCAGAGACCAGTCTAAGTACTATGTAGCTAGGAAGGAACCAAGTCCTGTGGAAATGCATCCTGATGGGAGTGAGGTCTGACCTCCATGTTATAGGATAGTATGTCAAAAAAAGAATATGCAGATCTGGCTCAATGCCAAGAGAGACCTGACTGGGAACAAGGCCAGGGCAATCAGAGCAAGAGGCAGGACACTGAGAACTGAGCCCAAGGTACAACCAAAAGAGTAAGGGAAATAAGAAGACTCAGCACATTGAGTCTGGCACAGATCTCTAGCCAAGCCCAGGCTGTGTAGCTGTTAAGTCTGTTATACCTATCGTAAAATCAGTAAAGAGAGAAAAGTCCTCTGGGTCTCTCTTGCTAACCTGTTCTTGCTGACTTTTTGCTCCTGTTGCTGCCTCTATTTCTATTCATTTCTTGCTTGCTAATTGCACCTTTTCAATGTGAATGTCACATACTTGGTCACTGCTCAACCTATGCATTTCTAATTTAATCACTCCTCGGGCACCAGCTCTTCTCAGTGCTCTTATTTGTGCTGTGGTTCCTTAAACAGCCCTGTAGTCTGTGAAAATCTCCCTAGAAATGAAGCAATATTCCCCACACATTTCATCTCAGTCTTGCAGAGAATGACTCTTGCTTCTCTCAGCTGCTGCATCTTTGCATACACACGCACAAGCTACATTGACCTTTCCTACTACTGTATTTCTTTGACGCTTGAAAGTAACTTGCTGGGTTTTATCCTCTTAGTCCTTATGACTTTTCTGTCATCAAAGAACCTTCCTCTAATGGAAATCATCTTCCAAGCTAATTTTCTGTTCTCCAGTGCCTGTCCTTTACAGTGTTTTTCCAAGGTGATTCTTGTTCTGTTAATTTTGGCCTGTGTTACTAAGTAATCTCTCTCTCCCATGTTGCTGTCCTCTCTGTTTTTCTTGTCTTTTCTCAATTTAGCATAACACCTATGATTATTATTAATATGTTGTTTATGCCTCTTTCTAGCTCATTCCAACTCAGATTGTTCTGTAATTCTGTGATTGCTGTAAGTATTATATCAGGCAAAACCAAACACTGATCCTTAAATATTTACCTGTCCTCCCTATAAACTGGTGTCATTTTCTTCGTCTGTTAGCCTTGTTTTGGTCCTTCATTCCAGACTTCAGACCAAATGAGATATTTTTTTCACAAGTAAGTTCAGTCAAGCTTTTTAAGAATGATTTTGGGAAGATTTGGAGGCAATCTTCCAGTCTCATACTCTCCAGTTTTATGTCAGTGTAGCTACCTGGCTTTGAGGCAGAGGATGATCAGACCAATTGTTTAAAAAAATGGCTTAAATCCAAGAGTATTACATTTATTCTGTTCCACTCATCCACTGATTTGGTAATTCCATAAAAAAAGTATTGTCTTTGTCAGGCAAGATCCATTCTTCATTAATCCTGCGTCTTATTGCTCATCATTGCATTATTCTCTGCAAATGAAGTGACTATTTCTTAAGAAGACTTTTTCTATTGTTTCTGTCTTTTTCCAGCACTAGAAGCTAAACGTATATCATTGTAATTAGTAAGAACTTTCTTCATTCTTTTATGAATGCCGAGACAGTGCCACATTTGCTTTTCTGTTCAGCATAGGCAGAAGGAGGACAGATAAAAGCACAGCTGTCTTCTTCTCCTCTTAGCATTTCCACACACCTGTGGTGTATGATTCCAACCACTTGATGGTGCAGGAGATGTGGTGGAATGTGGCCATCGCTGCTGCTTTTAAATCTCAAGATTTTGCAAGATAATTTATGAGGAATGTTACAGCAGCTCTAAGAGAACCCAGGAAGAATGAGTTGCATCATATGTTTGTTTTCTTAGTTGTGGTTTTTTTTGGTTTGTTTTTTGTTTTGTTTTGTTTCAGTTTCTCATGGCAAATAAATTTTTGTCAGGAAGTATTAAAGGTCCCCAAGGGACGTGCTACCAGAGTCTTACTATTTTATGCCTATGTGCCTGTATCAGAAGATGATCAGGGCATACATTGTTTAAATACTGCTAGAATTGCCCCATAGTTTCTTCCTGACTAATTCTGCAGCTGTATCTAAGTTTGAAAGGTACGTTATGCTTCTGAAAATACTTTGAGTTTTATTTCCACAAGGGCAATACTACTGACCACTCCATTCCTCTGCTGTCCTGTGCCTTTGGCCACTATCAAACATCAGCAAACACAATCTCATTTCTGGCGTAAGATTTCAGCCAGACATTTAAGAAAGTAAAGTTAGGTTGCCTTGAGGTAGGGAGGTGAAGTTATCTAAGGGGCACAGTTGACTGCCTCGACTGGTTTGAACTTTGGTGCATGAAGAAGTACACCTTTCTCCTTTCCTAAGAGAAATAAATATTCGATTATTTCCTGGAGAGCAAGTTCATCCAGAGCTACATGTCCTAGAATCCTACTGTGAGATGTTGTGGACTCATCTCTGTATTCACCTGAAAAATCAAGGTTTACTTTTAAAAACTAGGTTTTTAACTAATTCACTGACTTGCAGGATAAGTAACTTAGACACCTATTTTTTTGCTGTTCTTGCTCCACAGTGCTGAGCAGAGCTTTGCATTGGTGTCCACAGCTGTGCAAGCTGCAGCTGGGAAAGGACAAGGGCTTTTCTGGGGTTCTGTGCCTATGAATATATTGTGCTTTGGTTTGGGTTCTAGACATGGCAGATGCTCTGTGAAGCATGGCTTCTCGTTTACCTCACCATCCAACCAGGAAGACACTGTTGTATTCCTAAATTATTTTTTCTTTCTAGTGTTCCATAAAATAAGAATTATAACAGCAAAAAATGGCTGTTGGCCAAAAAATGGCTCAGCTGGCCACTACTGACAGCTCCAGGCTGAGAAGCCATATTTAACAGTGGCTTCATCTAGTATGAAGAAGGGGATGGCTTTACTTCACATTATAATGTTTGATCATCCACAAGTGAATTTACATCTTGCTCAGCTGTACCCTCATGTAGGAAAGATGAGGTCTACAACTAAGGAAAGAAACCACTGCAACAATATTCTCTAAATATACCACTGACTGTAAACCAAAGCACAGTAGAACGCTGGATTTCATAAATATTAGAAAATATCCCTTTTTGTGTCCATGGTCTTTCAAATTATATATGTTTATTTCCACTTACACATATATGTGCATGTATATATACACACATTTATACATACATATCTATATTTATCTGAACTGAACTACTTACTAATTAGAATCAATACAATGTGTTGTCTGCCTGCCGTTCATTGTGTCTGCTTCCTTGTTCTCCAGTCAAACTCTAAATGCAAGCAAGTTCCTTTTTCCTGGGAAGTGTATGATCAAAGGAAGATCAAAGCAGAATCTGAGCTCAGGGTGTGTAATTTTTGGCTGATCAAACACCGATATGTTCCCCTCTGTTGAAACGAAGGTTGGAGGAAGTTAACTAACTGGCTATACATTTCCCTTGCATTACCAATTGGCAGTTCTAAGGGCTCCTTCCAAATCAGAAATAAACTCTCTTTGCTACCATAGCACATGTTAAGCACAAGACACACTTGCAAAATAATCTTACAGGCGAAATACAGAGTCATACCCAGACCTGACCTCAGACTGAAAGTATGCTTGGGAGTTTTTTCTGGCCCCTATTTTTCCACTTGCAGCTAAATGGATTGTGCTGCAGAGTAGAGGGCCAAATGCAACAAGAGCAGGAGTTGCTCACACTGTTTCTGTGATTTTGCATGTATTGTTTTCTCCAGAGAGAAAACTAGACGGATCCTCGCAAAAGCTGGGAAGATGTGATGCAGACATCAGTGCTATCAGTGGGCAGATTACATGGCCCACACTTCTGATATCATTCTAATCTCTGAAAGCTAGATTGTTTTAAGGCATGACATTTAAGACACCCCCTGCTAATGTTGTTAGCATTAACTGCTATAGCCCTGGCTATACTTGTTGTGCAAATAAGCATCTGATTCTTCCTTTGATCTTGCTAAGTTGCTTAGAGCCCAACAGATGTCAGTAATCCTAGCATCATAAAACAATAGGTATTTTACCATCAGAAAGAAATACATACAGCAAATATATTGAAGTTTTAGCTTCCAAAGAGGTTATAAACAGCAGTGCATAAAGCAGGATATGTTTTAAGATGAGTGTATAAGAGCAGCTTATAAAACAAACATTTGGAAATAACTTCAAAATTATATTCAGAAGTGAAAACAAAAGTGGTAAAAATATTTCAGGCTCCACAAATATGGACATTGATTCAAACAATCAAGAAAACAGCTAGAGGACTGTGAGTTAACACAGAGCCTCCAGAAGTTGCTTTAAATGTAGATAACTGATATCACATTTGTACATGTGTAGGGGAAGATCCCAAAAATTCTTTAGGGAAAGAAAGGTAGCATGGTCTCCTGACATGATTGCATTTCAAATAAATCCCATAAAATCTCTGAAATCTAATAGAGATTTATTTTTTTTCTAGCTTGTGACTAGAACAAGGACAAAAGGTTTCTGGTAAAATTACTATCAGAACATTGACAAGAGTTAACCAGGTGAGTTAACATTACTACCAGAACAAGGAAGGTGAATATCCTGTAGCAGGGAGTGCTCCACAGGTTAAGCTTGCTGGAAATGCAGATCTGAGCAGAGCTGGTGCTTGTTCAACCATTTGTCCCTCTGCTGTATCTGGAGGTGGTGCTCAGGCTCTGCTCTGAGTGGACAGGTCTCACAGTGAGAGGCATCAAACCGAGTTTGTCTCCAGCAAGGTCAGACTTGGAATGGTAAAAAAAAAGTGTCCCCCTGCCTCACTCTGCTCTGGGGTATGGTCTGATTTGCCTCTCCATCATTAAGAGGATCCTGTTTCCAGTACATTCTCTGGGCATCCAAAATGTGTTCACTCAAAATGTTTCCCAGCAGTTTCCTCTAGACTTGCTGGGGGAGCAGGTGCAGAGAAGGAGGGCTCCTGTGCTATCCTGCTCTCCCTTGCTGGGACAGAGTAAGTGCTCACCTACAACAAGCAGAACCACGTAATCTAAGTAGATGCATTTATTGACACACAGTGGGTGTGTTCTGCAGTTCCACTGTAGACAATCGCCTGTGGAATCTCTGACATGAGCAGACAGAAAAGGAAACAAACCTGTCCTGTTCCTGTCACCTCGGCAACATAGTCAAGCATAGGCACTGACACTTCAGAGAGAGCTGTTCATTTGTCTTCCAGTACCCAAAGGTAGAAGGTTTTACTAAGAAAGCACTATGAAAATGTAGAAGGTTTTACTAAGAAAGCACTATGAGAGGAGCATATTTAAACCAAAGCAGAAGAGAAGATTTATGCTGTCTGCTATGTGTGCTTCAAGAAGCCTGCCATAGCAAAAGTCTGAAGGATAGAAACACAGCCAGAGTCAAAGAAACCTCCAAGAGGGCACTTTGGTACAGACCTTAAACTTCCCAATAGAAATAGAAGAGACAGAATAGTTTGCTTTTAAAATACAGGCACTAGCTGAAAGTGATTGGGTCCTGCCACTTAATAAATAACCATTCATATGCTGAAGCTTCATAAGTGTGTGGGTGCATGCTCTTAGCCCTTCCTGGCTGTAAGAGAAAAAATGTGTTAACTTAAACCACCTTCACAGAACTGAAGCTGGTGCCTGCTGGATTTCAGCTCAGCCGTGAGCATGTGTGTGCTCGGTGACAAGTGGTACCTGTTAAAGTGACATGAACTGCTCACAGATCTCAGATTATGCAGCGATAGGTGTACTAGGAGCTGAAGACACAGAGAACTTCTACTGGGCTAAAAACTGTGTAGCTCTACTGATCTGATGCCAGCTGAAGATTGAGCCTATTGCACTTAGAGAACAGATATCTACTTCGGCTTCTAAAAAAAAAAAGGTCAAAAGAAATGGTAACTACACAACCTTTTTCTGGCTTTTGTTCTAAGACACAGCAAAGCTGGTGAGGGGCAAATATCGAACATTTGGACAGGCACGGTTTAGTTAGAGACTTTCAGCATGGGCAGAAAAAAAGAAGTTCAAACTTGGCCAAGTTGGCTCATCTTCCCCAAATGAAGAAAATGGGGATGAAACAGGGTGAATGTGTGGGCATCCTTCACAAGGACTTCTGGATAGCTTTCAGTGCCCACTGAGAAAGTAATCTGTAAGGTTAACAAAGGAACACTGGTGGTGATAAAATGCTCAGTTGGTTTGCTAACAGAAACCAGAGATGGCAAATGGGACAGAGGGGTAGGGAGAGACAGTGGGATAAGAGTGACAAGTGGCAATATGTTGAGCTGCTCTGTTTCTGCTATATATAGGAGGTAGCGGTTATCCTACAGAAGGAAATGTAGAACAAGATGTGCAGATTTGGAGACGATGTGGAACTGACAACCTGAGAAATGCCATCCATAAAGGAAGTAAGTCGAAGATGCTGAGAAATCTGCCTTATGTGTAGGATATGAGGGATGAGCAGGCAGTGCAAACCAAAGATGGGAAAACCAGAATATGGTGGTGCGAACTGTGCTCATTTGCTCATTTGAAATCTTGGTATGGTTGCAGGGCACTGACTCAGAAGCCAGAGGAGGGGTCACTGAGGGAAGAAAGCCCAGGCCAGAATAGATCCCCAGGACACATTTGCAAAGAGCTAAAAATAGGAGAAATGCTTTCGTTTTCACACAACAAAGAAAGTTGCTAGGTTTGAAGAATAAATGCGTGAACATTCTTGGAGTCCTTAGTCACTTCTGCAGTAGTATGCCAAACAGTTTTTCCATGGTGGCAATGGTAATTAAAAGTGCAAGAGCAGCACTGGAGGCTCAGCAGCCCCCCAGGCAGCTGGCACAGATACCCGACAGGAAGCCAAGAATGTCTTTCAGCCAGCCACCATGGGAATCTGAAATTGTGTAGCTAAGGCTTTCAGTGCCTCTTCTTGAACTTTAGGACCATATATAAAATACCATGTGTGCATTGTTCAGCTGTAGAAATTCTCTTGAGTGCATATGTGTCACATGAATTGTGTTCACCACCTCCTGACTCCACTGCCTTGAAACCACAGACCTTATTTCTCCACAGCCAAAATCTGAAGAAGTGTGTCCTAGGCTTCAGATACAAAATTTGCAGAATGCAGAGATTACCGCTGAAGTGTGCGTGAGATCCAGTGATGGACACATGACACATCCAGCCTACAAAGCTCTCCCACCCACATTTCAGGAACTTGGGATCACACAGGGCCTGGAAACTCCTGGGGACACTGACACTGAAAAAGAGGATGGAAGCAGGCCAGCTGCCTGCTGAGGACACTAGGAAGGATGTGAATGAAGCCTGAAGCAAAACAAATACGAAGAAAGTGAAGGAAGCTTAAAGCAAAATGAGTATTAATGACTGAGCTGTGGTAAGGCAAAAGGAGAGCATCAGTCTGGATAGAAAGAAGAGGCAGTGAATCTTCTGTAAGGCTTTTAAAAATAAAATATTGACTATTTTTAATTAAAATATTATAAAATATTTAAAGTAAAATATACAAAATATCATAAAATATTGCTCATTTGGATGCTGCCCAGCCACCCTCACAAATGTACACTCTCCATTGACACACACTTCTGTGCCTCCTACTCAGCTTTCCTCAGGAGGGTCACGGCAAAATGAGGCTGAAAAATGGGAAATCTACCAATTTTTAGGCTGAGAAGAGCAGCGCCAGGATCAATACAGCATGAAACAAGCATTGGACACAGCCTAACCACAGTCTCTAAAGCCTTCATTGCAGCTTTTCTTTGTGGTTTTGGAGAATCTCTGAAAGAGAAGAAGCAATTTCCTTCTTATTGCAAGCAATGCCTATCAAAGTTAGTTTAATGTAGAAAATGTGTTTCAAAAGTGTTCAAAGGGGTTCTGAGGGGCAAATGATGTGAACCCTCATTAAAAATAAGGGAATTGTTGCTCTCATCACTGTGGATTTGGGGTCCTCATGTGTTCCCATAGTTCTCAGTGTTCCATGGGCAAAAATCCTGGCAAACATTGTGTTTAGTACAACGGCACAAACGGCTCTTTTCCATCCACAGAAGTTTTGTGGTTTACATTTCATGTTTTATGTCAGTTCTGTCTGGGTTTATCCCACTTGCTGTCCTCAGAAATCTCTCCCCAGATCCTGCTCCCCAGTAATGTGACTAACAAATCAGAGACGCACCAAACTTTCTGCTCAATTAAGGACAGAAAAACAGCCCTCACACAAGCAGTATCTATTGCTGAGAATGGTGCTGAGCATTTCAGATAGATGTTCAGAAAAGACTAAAAGGCAGCTACAGAAGAGAATCTTCATGAAATGCATTTCCTCTCAGTCTTTCTTACTCAGTGACACATGATCATGTATTCAATTATTTTAGGAGGAAAACTTCAGCATTCTATGCTTTTTTTTGCTTTTACAGAAATGTGAGCATTTTTTGGACTCTTTGTCACAAAATGAACTCTTTCAGCAGTAAGAAATCTTGCAACACCAAGTGACATGCTTCGAGCCCATCCTGCTCCTTCTTCCCCATAACTTTTCTTGGGACCCTGTAACCAGCTAACTGTTCTTCAACTCTGAAATGGTAAATAACAAAACGGAGATATGAAATAAGGAGGATGCAGCTCCAGAGACCTGGCTAAACAGAGATAAGTGGGGCAATGAAAGCTAACATGCCAGGGCTAGATTGGGTGAAAGGTATTTACGGCTTTTTAAGTTCTTCAAGTTTGCAGTGGCCTACCAAGTTATGCTGGAAGCATTGTCTTTATGCTCCATATGTACATTGCAAATGTTGCAATCCAGGGGCTGCTCTTCTTCTGCCACTGACCCTTTCTGTGGCCTCAGCTAAATCACTTTACCTTGTTATTACCTCTAAACAAGTTGTGCTCTTGTAAAGCGTGATCCCTCTTTAATGCCTCAGTATCATGACATTGACTCGATGGGGACTTCTAACGTTGTAACCTAATTACTGATAATAAAACATAACTAGCTGAGAAGAATCAAACAATTTTCTTATAGCCTTTACTTAGAAGGTTTTTAATTTCATGAAGGTCTGAGAGATTTCCATGTTTTGGGGGGAAATAGAAATGGATTGATAATGTTATGCACTGGAAAATCTTTCAGAAAAATGTATACCTACAATACCCCTTTATTATCTCTTCATGTTCCTGCAGTCTGCCAGCCTTACACAAATCTAGTCCTGTACATTTTTTTCCTACAAAACAAGCTATTAAAATATGTTTTTCACTGCTTCTCTGCACTAATAATTTGTTTGCACACAAAGATTACTTACAGACTGTTCTTTTTTAAAGCTGATTTAGTTTGTTAAAAGCATCTAATTGATTATATAAGAAAAAGAGACCACTGTACCTTTGCAGATGCCTTTGACTTGTTTTACAGAGGGATACTGTGCTGTGCTCTACAAAGTCCTATAATCTATACATCTGCTTCTCATTATTATTATCTTAACTTTTGTTGAGTATATACTTTGGTTGAGCATATATCTTTCCAAACCAATTGTTTGATTTGCCTTTCAGCAAGGGAGACTTCACCTTTCCAAAGCATCTTATTCATATTTTTACTAGATTTCTGTTCTAATGCAACCCATTATTTTCAAAGGCTTTCAACAACAGAAGAATATCACTGTGCTCAGAGCAGATGTCTGAACTGGTCAGGAAAATGATTGTTGGGGTTATGTTTGACCATTTTCAGAGACTTCAGTGACATGGATTTATAGTATAAGAAAATCTCCAAGCTCACCTATGCCTCAGGCATTCAGCATTCACTAAGGCACTGAACCTCTTCTCCAGGTTCATGTGCTCATGTTCTCCTGTCTTTCATACAAATGCATTGTTACACATCTCTACTAAGAAGAGAATACAATAAGACAGGCTGGAGCCAGTCGTCACAGTGATGAGATTATTTTGAACTGCCTTTAAAGTTTCTTGTGTTAATGACTGGCAAATAGTTAGGACCTCTTCAAAGCCTGGCTCCAATACAGTGTAATGGCAGCTGTGAAACATAATTTCCCAAATAAGCTCTTACAACAGAGGACTCGTGGTATCCCAGATACAGAGTTCACCTATCTTTGCTTCTGAAAGCCCAAAGAACACACCAATTGTGCAAGCTTGCAGTCCCTTGTTAATTATATTCTGTGTATATATAGCAGCCCTATCTCAAAACTCTTTTCAAACATTAAGGCTCCTAGCACTTCTTTTATGTAGGCATTATTATCCCTGCCATTATCATTATCTCATCTTCTATTTTATAGGTGGTAAATGAGCAAAACCACACTGTGAGTCAGTAGCTGAATTGGGAATAGAATATTGTAGTCCTGACTTTGTCCCTTGCTTTAATTACTCACTAACATGATTGTTATTTGTGGGTTGAAGTGATTTTGTTCAGTGTAAGATCTCAGCAAACAAGCATGATTCTTTGGTTTGCAAGATTTTTGTTTGCATAGCTTTCATGCTGATATTTTTCAGCTGTTGGTCTCGGTTTAAGTAGCTAATGAGAGATGCTGTCATCTTTCAATTAAATACCTATCAATAAATTTTAATATTATACAATTTGAATAATAGACTGGAACAGCTCAAATGAAGCTTAGTCTATGGAGCAATGAGGTATTTAGGTATTGACGTTGTGTCCTAATCTAGTCATAGTAAAAACCATGATGGTAATCTGTGGAGAAATGTACTCTTGTAAACTAGCTGAGTTTTAAACAACAGTTATTAATTAGTCTTTTCTTATGAATTATCATAGAAATACACACTGCCTTAAAGGTCTATCTTTCCAAGAGAATAGATCCCTTAAATAAAAGTACAAAACTGACTTTGCTCCCTTCTACTTGCCCCAGTTAAAGAACAAAAAAATGCTTGGTTTCAGCAAACAAGATCTCTTTCAAGGTGATTTGAATGCTGCATTTTGTGGATGCAGCAGTCACGTACACAGTCTTTATACACCTGACAGCCATGGAGAAGAGAACTTAGTTGTGCAATTTGTTCCATAGTTTTCTGTTCTAACAAGGCTACAGTTCCCTGCATTTGTTCAGCGCCATGTCGGCACTTTACACTCTGATCTTTAATTCATTCTTCTTTAATGACCTATGCATTTGCTCTTAAACCAGATCTCCATGTCTCCCAATCACTTTATTAGACAAGTTACAGCCCTTCCCTTCCCTTCCCTTCCCTTCCCTTCCCTTCCCTTCCCTTCCCTTCCCTTCCCTTCCCTTCCCTTCCCTTCCCTTCCCTTCCCTTCCCTTCCCTTCCCTTCCCTTCCCTTCCCTTCCCTTCCCTTCCCTTCCCTTCCCTTCCCTTCCCTTCCCTTCCCTTCCCTTCCCTTCCCTTCCCTTCCCTTCCCTTCCCTTCCCTTCCCTTCCCTTCCCTTCCCTTCCCTTCCCTTCCCTTCCCTTCCCTTCCCTTCCCTTCCCTTCCCTTCCCTTCCCTTCCCTTCCCTTCCCTTCCCTTCCCTTCCCTTCCCTTCCCTTCCCTTCCCTTCCCTTCCCTTCCCTTCCCTTCCCTTCCCTTCCCTTCCCTTCCCTTCCCTTCCCTTCCCTTCCCTTCCCTTCCCTTCCCTTCCCTTCCCTTCCCTTCCCTTCCCTTCCCTTCCCTTCCCTTCCCTTCCCTTCCCTTCCCTTCCCTTCCCTTCCCTTCCCTTCCCTTCCCTTCCCTTCCCTTCCCTTCCCTTCCCTTCCCTTCCCTTCCCTTCCCTTCCCTTCCCTTCCCTTCCCTTCCCTTCCCTTCCCTTCCCCTTCACATAATGCAGCTTTTTATCCCATCTCAGCTGTGTCTCTGCATGTCCCCTCATTAGGAAGACATCCCATTCTCCTGGTGCCTGTTCCTGAGAGTTTATGCCCTACTTTAACACACACTTTGTGGTAAATGTCCTACTCTTCCTCAAAGTTGTAGAGTAAATATGACAGACATAGGATTGAAAGTGGCAGATGATACCTGCCTACCTGAAAAATACTCTAACATTTCTCTGTTTTTTCATGCTATCACAGTTTATGGAACTTTTAAATGTGTATTCTTATAAGAATTATTACATATTTCTCTGACTAGAGCAGCTGAAACCACATATAGCACTATGTCTGCATAGGCCTGTGACTGAAATGACAAAGGATAGTTTTATGTTGTATAAATTTCAGTTATGCAATTTCAATTTCTTGAAATCTCTCTTCTCACTCATATGTTGCTCCTCAAATAACAGCTATTTATGATTGTCACTTCTACACTGTGCCTCCTATGTTCCACCTGCACTTCATAGTTCTACAAAACGCATTCTTCTATAAAAATGTTAATTTTTGCCAGATTTCCCCCATCCTGTAAACTCAGCTCTCCCTGTTCTGTCACCTCAGTTTTCCCTCTGCTTTCCAAGCTTTTCCTTTTTACACTGATGCTTCTCCGGTGTGATCCACAAAGGTAGATTAGCTAAGCTTTGGTCCTGGGCTCCTCAAGGCAAGGAAAAATATTTGTATCATAGCAATTATTTAGAGACCTAATTTTAACTGCTGAAGTGTGAAGGTCAGAAAGAGCAGGAAACAGGATTCCTTGGTGTAGTCTTACCTCAGCACACAAAGAAAAGTTATGGTATCAATACTTTCTTGGAGCACAAAACAGCTAATCAGCCTCCTGCTATCATGCAAGGACATTACTACATCCAAACATGTTCCTGTAGAGCTTTAAAAAAACTGGCCAACTTTGTTGAGTGTTTATTGCATTGATATTTTCTCCTTATTTCCAGATGCTCCAGTTGGTTTTATTTTATTTTGGAGAGAGTTTTATGTTCTCTCAGAGCACCTCTTGATTAAAATCAGATCATTCAGTTGCTTTCCCAATGTGTTTTCAGTCTAATTTCAGACTTGACATGGCAAAGAGTATAATAAAACTTAGCAGAAAGATACAGAGAGAAAACTGAAGCGCCCAGTAATAAAAGATTACATGGTTCTCCAGCAGAGTCTAATAAACACAGTGGTGAAGCAAGTTTAAAATGAAATCACAGTAAACAACTACTTTCTTGCTGATTACCACTGGTAAAATAAGCACTTCTGAAACAATGCTATTTTTGTACAAAAGGATTATTCACAGGCACATCGTGCATGATAGCAGCTAAATGCCAGGAACAATGGAAGGCAAACCTTGAGCTCATCTGTCTGTCACAGCATTTTCTGTTTTACAAGGTGATCATGCAGCTCAGAGGATGGAGGGCTCTTGCCATGGGAGAGGCCATTGGCTTTGCAGCTTGGGCAGCTCCGTTTGCCTCATGGGTTTTTGGGAAGGAGGGAAAGAAGCACCTGTGAGGGGCTGCTGCTGCAAGGTGCTCAATCCAGTCCAACAGGTATACTTAATTTTACCCTTCCTGGGTAAAACATATATCCTGGGTTGGATAATTCTGTAAAAGAAGTGGTTAAAATCCTGGCTACAAGCAGGGTGACAGACAAACTGAAAGAACAAGGCTGTCCACAAAGACTTTCAGCTATGCAACAATGCAAGAAAAATGCATCTCCAGCAGCTGGTATCAGGATTTCTTTTAGCATTGCAATAATGGAAAAGTGGGGATAAAACCAAGGTCCCTTGGATGTTCAGGGCCCAGGAGATAAGAGCAGAGAAGAATAATAATGAGTGCTGCTAACTTCCTTCATCATACAGTAGTTGATTAAAAAAAATATATATATATAAAAGGCCTTGGGCAAAATTTGAACTATGTACGTTGCTGATGAACAGCACAGTGAGCTGGAGTTGACTGAGCATGGATTTTTTCTAGTAGAGCTAGAGGTAAATGGCTTTGTCATCCATTACAATTTCCCAGCTTGCTTAGATTTCCTCCCTGGAACAAAGCCAGGATATTATGGGGAGAGGGAGGGTTGTTATGTGCATGGAATGAACAAGAAAATCTCCTGTCTCAGGCTGCGACGTGCTGCCTGGAGCTGAAAGGCCCAAATTCAAGTCCCTTCACTCCCAGCCTTCTGTCTGCAGACAGCAGCTGCCAGGCTGTTATCCAAAGCGCCCCTTTCGTAGTGCTGCTGTTCTACACTCCCTACATACACAGATGGATCACATGGACAGATGTGAGGACTGTTCTGCCTTTGGCCCATGGGATGACCTAGGGAAAGCGAGGATGTTTCTTTCTCTCACTTGGAGGCTCCCCCATGGCAGAGTGCCCTGGCTCACACAAAAGGGATGCAGGCTTGAGGCTGCACCGTCCTCCAGGGCTGGGTCTGAGCCAGGCACAGGGTTTGACTGAACACGTGCTTTATTCCATAGCAAAAGCTGGAGTGACTGTTGCGTGGAATTGGCTCTGAAATGCATCCCAACTGTTTTAGGGGAAGCATGTGAGGGTCTGTTAACACGTGATCAGATTTAAATTGTGGATTGTTATGCTTAAACTTCACTCCGGTCTAACTGAGCAGTAAAAATTTCTTTTTTCTCTCTCGGTGATACCCACTGCTACTGTTAGTCGACGTTTCACCAACCACTAGCCATGTTCTCTATTTAAAAATATAATCAAAGTCAGCTCCTCCAAATTCCCTGAAAACTCTGTAAACTATTAAGAAGAGCAAAAATATTAAATGTGGAAGGTCATTACTCTGATCCTGCCATTCTAAAATGTATTGGCTAATGAATAAAGTAAATTTTAGTGTTTTTTTAGTGCATAGTTACAGTTAAAACATTGTCCTTCTTTCCTCCCTTTGCAATAATTTTACTCAGCCCCACTTTGCATTAGTAGATGTATGCATGTGCAGCTTTAGAATTCTGGTGTTATAATTAGATCTGTGTATTTGGTCAGGCAAGCTCAAGGTTGTCTACTTATTTCTTCATAGTCTGGATCTGTGTTCTACTCCTAGTACCATTTAACACCCTGTTGAATTCAGCAAAAGCCTAGTAACCTTCCTTGGTCGGCATCACATGCATGCTTTTTTTTCTTTTTTTAAATTCTCACCATCACATGTGGGAGGTTTCTTCTTTACCAGAACAAGAAAAGGATATTTTTCAAAAGTAAGAATAGAAAATGAATATGTAAAATTGTCCTTAAGCTTCATAAAGAATCATCTCCTGAAACTGAAATAATTGTCCATATCACCCAGACTACCCTCTTCTAAAATTTGTGGGGAAAGAAAGAAAAAGAATATTTGCTTCTGAGCTGGGCAGCCTGGGAAGCAGAATTGTCAGCCATAGTAAAACCATTCCAGCTCAGAATCTCTGAAGGACACTTCTAGTATCTTTGCAGGATCTTAACTGACCTTAACAGTGCATATGGAACAAAAATTTATTTTATTTTGGTGGTAAAATCCATTCTATCTACAGTCCTAGGTTTTCAAACCATGTTTAAATCACTGGGTTTCACCTATTGTAGTGGGAGTATGTAAAGTCCTGGAAGACTTCCACACAGATGGCCTTAATCCCATGGGGAGATAGCAGATTATTACCAGGGTTATTGGCATTCATGGAGTGCTTGGTCTGGCTGGCAAATGATGACATCAATCTTGGTGAAAAAGGGATCATGCATTATTCTACATGCAATCAAGTGCTAAATTTAAACACTGGTGGGACAATAAATTTTTTTGCAAGAAGGGTCATTAATAGGCAAGGGCCTGAACAACCAAACCTTTACTTACATGAACAGCCTTAGCTCACAGAGGTTATCTCATTAGGCAACTGCCTTACTGAAAAAAGGGCCTTGTAATACAGGGATTGAGGAATTAGTATCTGCAAGAACAACTTTTCTAATTATAGACTAAAAAAAATTCTTGTATGAAAGTCCATTTGTGGGATTTAGAAGTATGTACGCTTTCTGCTTCTTAACAATGGGAATCGAGAGAAAACTGGGAGTTATCAAGGTTCCAATGAGTACAAACCTTGTTGTAAAATTCAAAATCTATCCCCTTAATATAATGTCCTCTATCACACAGTGGCCAATCCTGTTTGAGCCAGAAACCTAATCCCCATAAATGTCATACTGTTTATATGGTATGCTTGAATTCACTATAACTAATGACCAATTTATTCTTGAAAGAGGGCACTCTTGAAGATATTGTGTCCTTTATTTTCATGCCAGACAAAATAAGGGTTTTTCATGACTGCACCATTGATATTTTTTATTTATATATTCAAATGTAATTATAATAGTTAATCAGAGCAAAGGACTAATGCACAGTAACAACAGAGATTTTTTTCCTCCCCTGATTTCTGAAACTTTCTGTATTCTGCTCATGGGTATTCCATTTGGTTGGCTCACAGCCAATGTGATCAAGAATACCAAGGTATGTGTTATTTCCCTTTTAGTTTACAATGCTTCTCTTCTGACTCTTCTTGTTAAACATTGTAAAATTAGTTGCCAGAAAGAGCAAGAACAATCTCTGCTTTTCATTCATTTTAACTAAAGCAGAAATATTGCAAAACTGTACATGAACACACAGAGAAGGGGCTGGGACAGCAGGAAGGAGTTAAACATTTGCTGAGGTCTGTACTACTGTCCACTCCCTGAATCCATTTTTCACTCTCTACTGTTTAGGAAAAACCTTGGAATAATAATCATACTAATACACAAGACACACTTTCACTATTTTCTAATCCTAAAAGCAAGGTATAATGTGAATAATTGAAGGCATTGGGCAACAGGTAAAATTAATGCACAAAGGATTTTCAATTTATTTAAGGTAATTTAGCTTGCAGTAGCTTTGTGTTGCCTCTCCCAATATGTAAAACATGAAGACACAGTCATATATTCTAGTTCAATAAATAAGTAGTCCTAGCTATTCACTTTTGCAATAAACACATCTCAAGTTAGTAAATTCTTTGGTTTTGAACTTTATCCAATCCCCAGTTTGGTTATTTCTACCATAAACAGGGCTAACATTCTAAGGTATCTTCATACCTTTATTATATCTCCTAATACTGTTTTCTGTGCAAAAGGCCATTCTTATGGTGTTGTTTGGGTTTTTTCAAATGAATTATTTCTAATAATCTGGTAACTTCTGAACAGCAGCCTCAGATGAACTGCTGCACCTTCACAAACTCGCACATGCTTTTGGGATTAAATGCTATTAAATGCTATCCTTTTCCCACTTTCAGTTTAGGCTAAAGGATTCAGTGGGGCCTGGTCAGGGAGCACAGCACTACTGGTCTATACCTTGGTTGCTTCTGTGTGGGTTCAGAAGCATTCCTCCAGTGGCACAGGCCAGGATGAGTGGTCCCCACGCCCCTCACCCTGTTTTGCAGCCCCCCCTATTCATCTGCAGCTTTGCAAAGAATAGTGGGAGGAAAGAGGGAATGGCCTGAGGATTGATGTGCTGTTTCAGCCTGTGGTGGTTGTTTTCTCCTCTAAGGCAGCGAGTATAGAGCACTGATTAATGCAGACCTCAGACGTGCACGTTGGAGGAAGGCAAGGAGGAAGGAAAAAAGTGCAGGCAGAATGCCAGTGAGGCTATGGATGTGTGTGTGTGAGAAGGGTTGGACACGTGTGTGAGGAATGCTGGGCTGAGAATCATGGAACCATATAATAATTTGGGTTGGAATGGACTTTTAACACTCGCTGGGTCCAACCCCCCTGCATGGGGAGGGGTGTTTTAGCAATGACCCCAGCTAGGCACCTGAGGGAGCTGAGTGAGAGAAGCAGTGGGCAAATGAGTGGGCTTGTCTCAGTACTGGACTGTCTTTCCTCTCTGTGCAGCACCCCTCAAGCATCAAACTCTATTATTCTGGGGAGGGGAAGGAGTAATGGAAACCCCTATTCCTCTGATTTTAGAGGAAGCATTGAGTCCTTTTACAAATCAATGGGACAATCCCAACCATCTTGAATGTAGTTCATTCTATGCAGTATAAATCTTTCCCCAGAACAATCAGAGAGTTAATAGTGCCTGGCCAAATTTCACAAGATGTGGTGCATTTACTTATCAGAGACAAAAGACAGTACAGAAGAAATCTGCCTTGAAGCAGCAAAGTGCTTAAATGCTCAGCTAGCCAGGTTCTGTCCACTCCTGTGAAAGGTTTTTGGCTATCAGGGTCAGCAGATCTAAGGGATCTTTGTTCTTGACTGAAGATTTTTCCAACTCATGTCACAGCTTACCCTGTACAGTTTTTCCTCCAGGCTTTTTAGCCACTAGAAAGGATGGATATTTTCTGTTTCTTCCTATAGCCCTGTAACTTACACCAGAGCTTTATAGCAGATCTCCTTCCAGCACATGGGGTTAGTCTAGAGCACACATGGAACCAATGGAACCTCCCGGCCATCAGATCTTGTCCCATGTTGCCAGACACTACCACATCAGTTTGTTACTTTTGGAAATGTGAAGAGCTCCATCCTAATGGTAATTATTTTTTCTGCCCTGTTAGCACTTCTGAAAGAACTTTTCAAATAATAGATTTTCTTACGTTTAGAAATCATCCGATTTTTGGCTTAATTGCCTTAATGGGGGAGCTCATACTTGTTTGTTCTTGACTAAAACGCCTGCGATGCACTTAGCCTTGGTAAGGCAAGTTTTCACACATATTCCCACCAGGAGTCCCGGGCACCGCTTCGCTCCCACAGACTGACACCAGCCTCCCCGAGCAAGGACGGGCACGCTGGCTGCGCGGAGGGATGGGGTTTTGGGGCCGGCGGGGGCTCGGCACCCGGGTGCGGTACGGTGCGAGCGTGTCTGGCGGGCGGGCACACGGCAGCCGCGGGGTGAAGGCGCCGGGGGTGCCTCGGTGCGGGCGCTCTGGTCGCGGCGCGTCTGCGTGGCTGGGGCCGGGGGCGACGGGGCTGGCTGCAGTCGGTGCCTCCAGCGGTACGTCCGGCTGGTTTGGGGAAGGGGCTGCGGGCCGCTCTCAGCGTGGCGGCGGAGGTGGGCAGGGAGGGCGGGGGTTGCGCGGCCCCGGGCGCTGCGGGCGGCGGCGGCGCGGGGTGCGGCGGCGGCGGCGGGCCGGGGGCGCGGGCGGTGCCGCCGCCGCGGGGCCGTGCGGGGCGGCGGCCGGCGGGCCGGGCCCTGACGTCAGCGGCCGGGGCGGCTGCGGCTGCGGGCGGCGCTCCCCGAAGCGGCGGTGCCTCCGCTCCTGCGCTCACTCCGCGCTGCCGCAGCCCCCAGCGCCCGCGGCGCCCGGGCGCTCCCTCGCCGCGCAGGTAAGGGGGCTCCGGGGCGGGCGGCGGCTCCGGCACGGCGGGGCAGGACCCGCTCGGCTCCGGCAGCCCGGAGCCGCCGGGGCGCGGGGCTCTGGCACCCGGCCGCCGCTCCCTGGCTTCCTTTCCCGCGGCAACTAGTTGGGGGAGCGGCCGGGCGGTGCTGCTCGGGGTGCCGAGGAATTGGCGAAGTCGGAGCGGCGGCGCGGTGCCCCGTCCCAGCGCCCCTGGGCCGCCCGCGGCAGGGAGACGGGGCCGCTCGGAGCGGGGCGCAGGGCGGAGGCTGCCGCAGCCGGGTTTGGGGCGGGGGGAGCTGCGCAGGGTGGGTGCCTCGGGGCGCTGATGTGTCCGGCTCCCTTTGCAGGCTGCTCGGGTACTTCAGAGCGAGCGAAAGGCTGAGCCGGCAGCATCCCGGGCATTTCCAGCAAGCGCCCGCCGGCAGCCCGACACCGACTGAAATTTAGACGTCTTCGGAGAGGGGAGGAAGATCCTCATCTTCCGTAGCCTCCTCAATGAGTGCCAAGCTCTCCAAAGAGTTGAGGCTGTCCCTGCCGCCTTGTCTTCTGAACAGGACATCCGCCACCTTAAATACCAGCAGCACCTGCATCACGCAAGTGGGTCAACTCTTTCAGTCCTTCTCATCCACCCTGGTTTTAATTGTCCTGGTCACCCTCATCTTCTGCCTGATCCTCCTCTCCCTCACCACCTTCCACATCCACAAGAGGAAGATGAAGAAGCGGAAAATGCAAAAGGCTCAGGAGGAGTATGAACGGGACCACTGCGCCCGCAGCAGCAATAGCAGCAGCCAGCACCCTGGGACAGTGGTGCAGGGAGAGGCGCCCCAAGGAAGAGACAGCCGACTTGGAAGACCCCCCCAGGACTCGGAGATCCAGCGCTCCTCTCCCTCGGCAGCCCCCAGCTCTCAGCAAGCACAGGCTTGTTTGGACGCAGCTGGCGTGGGGCTCCTGCAGACGGTGATTTTGTCATGATGGTTTGGGGGAGACCTCGTGAAGGCACTGATTGATGTTTGTAAATATCTGAGTGATTACTCTAGTCCCCGAAGAAGAAGAAAACATTGCTAATTCAGATGAACGAACAAGCCCATGATCCAAGCGCATGACAGATCACATTGCGTTTTTCATTGACTGTTGTGAGGAAAGGATGCATCTTTTTACTGGAGAAGGAGCTGCACACAGCTACTCAATATCAAGTCATCCACCTGCACGAGAGGGTCAGGGGTAGGGGGTCCCTTTCCTCTGGACATTATTACTCCAAGTACAGGGGGTTTCCCGCTGCTCTTGGAATTCCCACTGCACCCTGTGTCATTGTTACATGGTGTGGGTTGGGGTGTGGGGGGAGAGGCAGGTCTGGTGCGTGCCTTGGGACCCTTCTGTCAGAGCAGACTGGTGGTACACTGTGGTCTCTCCTTTTGAGCTGGGATCTATGCCCCTGTCCCACCCCTCTCACTCCTTTCCAGAACTGGTGTTCCAGAGCTTGGTGTAGTAATGGCCATCCCTAGTTGGGCTTAACCGCAAGCACCCTCAGACCCCACAGCCCTGTGCCCCCAGCTGCAGCACTGAGTGACCCACTCACTATCTGGAGGATGGAGTCATCTGTCTCCATAGAGTGGTGTCTGAGCTTTCCTCTCCCATGAGCTCCCTTCTTCTTGAAAAGCACCCCTTTCCCCATGCCATCACCCGTGAAACCCAACCCCAGTACTGTTCTGTGTGGGAGGGAGGGGTAATGTGCAGTAACTTGCCTGTGCCCTCCCGGGGGAGGTTGTCTTTGTACCTCCTGTTGGTCCTGAAACAATCCAGTTCTGCACCAGGCACCCTGCACTGAATGCCTGCGTTTACAGCTTTGTCTCCCAGCAAGGAATCCTGCAGCAGTACAGATCTTGCTTCTACTTTTTTAGGCTGATGTGTATTTTCAACCCTCCTAATCTCATAGACAATTAGGGACAGACAACACTTAATTTTATATTATGTCCTGTCTTGGGAAACAAATAATGCAGTTGAAAATGTCCACTCCCAAACCCTGGCAGATATTTATTTTTGAAGTGGCTGTTGTGAAGTGGTGTAGTTTATCCCTAGCAAGCACAGAGAGTTTTGTTGTCTCTGGATGGTGGGTGTGAGTGGCTGCTGGTACTGTGTGTGTTGGAGGATGCAGTATGGTTTACAGAAAATGCATCTTTGCTTAGTGATCAAATCAATGACCATTACTTGAAGGTGCCTTAACAGCATGCCGTGTCCAAACTTTGAAACATATAGTGTGATATGGTAGCAGAGGCAGCCCTCTACTGTGCATACTAACATCTAAAAATTGCAGCAAAGAAAAAGTGATCCTGAGGGATTTATTTTTTTCTTTTCTTTCTGTTCCATCATTTAAAGTGATTTGAGGGTATAGTAATAGCCCATAGTTTTTAATATTCTGTATCCTTTGTATTTCTTCTCGTACATGCTCTGTCTGCCAGGGTGTCTGATTGAAGAAATCCCGGACACATAGACCAGGAAGTCTGGAGCTGTAATCTATTCGTGAATGTCTTTAACCAGTATAAAACTGGGAAAGAGAATGGCAAAAGTCCTCCATACTCTTATAATACCCCCAAAATGCAGAGATTTCAGGCAGTATTTCTGTTACCCAGTTTTCTCGCTTCCTGATCTTTCCTGGTGTGATGGGAAATTGCTGTTAAGTTTGGATCTGTGCGTCCATCGTTTTAGGGAAGAGCTGTACCAGGGGAGCCGCTCCACCCGCTGAGGTTAGTGTGGAGAGCTGCCGTGCGTGCGACTGAGCGAGGGGTGTTTACGGGAGCCGTGGCTGGCTCTTGCTGATAATGGCTACTTCGTTGTTGCTGGGCAAGGAAATTGGCTTTGTTTTGTTTCCCCCTAATAAAGGATGCATGAACTTTTGTGTTTAACCTCCTTATGCAACTGCGGCACAGTATTGCACCACAGGGAATAGATTTAGGGCGATGAGGAGTGTTCAGTGAGCACTAATGGAGCTTCCTGACCGTTGATCTCCACTAAATAGAGAGGTATTACTTTCCCCTTTATTTTGTGCCTTTAAACCACTCCCCACCCCATCCCAAACCAACAGTGTATAATTTTGAGTTTTATAAAAGCAATAAGATGTTCCAAGTCACTCCAGTGCGTTTCTGGTTGATGATTCCACTTCTTTAGTGTCTGAAGTCAGATACTCTTCCTTCTGCCTTATGCACTCAAGGCATGCAATAATTCCCCAGAAGTGTACTGCTTGTCACATCTCATTGCAGTTATAAAATTGCCCTGTTTTTGAAGAAAAAAAGAAGGATGGAGAGATAGATATATATATCTTTATATATATATTATGGATATACAGGTATATGTATTATTTATATAATCTCATGCCACTGAAAGTAGTTGCGAAAGTGTGACTAGAGTTAAAATATTATCATGTAAAACTCTATCCTTTGTTAATTAGCTTTGATTTAATATTTTAATATCTCTGTATTTATGTAAATCTGTGTAAATTATATGGTCTATTAGTAAAATTTCATACTGACTTTAATTTTTGCAGAACTCTGAGCTTCTTGTGGTGTCATCTAAGGTTTTTTATTTCTAAAGTTAAATTAGACAAGATATGAGAAGTTGTAAATTCCTATTATCACACAGAATTACTGCAATAAGGTTCATGCATATTCCCAGTACACAGCCCTATCTTGAGGTATAGCAAGCTTATGAGGTTTAGTTGAACGGTCTCAGGAGATCTAGCTGATACAAGCAGGACACGTAGGTTTGGTTTTCATTTTCATGAAACAATAAGCAATCTAGGGAATAGATGTGGATTTTTAAAACAGAGTTTATGCTTGGAGGTTCTGTCAAATCAATTGCTTCAAAACCCTACAGCTACAGCTAAACTTCTGCACTTAGCATTCAGTATTAATAAGGCTGATGCTTCTTTCCCCTCCTACTTAAACTAGGAAAGAGTAGAAAATTGTTCATATTTCTAAAGCATACATTTTCAGCTAAATGTGAAACTGCCCAAAGGGTTTTGAATATACATATTTTATGCAAGTGTAATATCTATGTATCTGTATCCATATATTTAAATATTTTTGTGTAACCTTTTCTACGATATTTGATAGAGATGCTGGGTAAATGCTTGTACCCTTCTCGAACATGAGCAAGGATTTTTACCCTCTCGATGCGGACGTTCTTTTTCCTGTGAATTTGCACTGGTTTCGACGAGTGACGGTGACAACTGGGCAGCTGTGTTCTGACTGATGGAAGCACAGACTGTCTTCGCTCTGTTAGGGGCTCAAATCCTCCAGCTGGATTTTCCTGGTTCTGAATTGGAGCTGGTTGGCCACTAGCATCCCGCATGTGTAAGAAAATGAAGTGCTGTGGGGCTCAATAGTTCCTGTCCGGTTCAGCCGTTGTTCCATGGAAGAATCATGACAGCAGTGACTCCTTTTGTAGAGCCTAGTGAGAAGAGAGCTGATGAGCAATGTGATGGCCATGCTGGGACTGCATTGGAGCATCAGCGATGCCTCGTGCTGCACTCCTGTCCTCAGAGCCTGCTGCTGCCCTGGGGATTCATCCAGCTCCCGCTGGCATCAGCAGGAGTGGCTTGCACTGACTGCCGAGGGACCGGGAGCCCGTCTGTAGCCCGCATGGAAGGTGACAGCTCTCCACATCACCACCCTGCTCTGCTCCTGTCCTAGTAGTCTTCACAGGGATGGAAACCACTGCCTCCCACGAGGGCTGGGTGCTTCAGCCTGGTGGCACTGGGGAACCTGCACTGCTCCTGTTAGCTCTGCTTCTGTGGACTGAGGCACTTAGGTTCCTACGTGGATGACGGACAGGGAATGTCATTTCATTCGAATATATCATTTCCGGCATTTTTTTCTTTGGGGGTTTGTCTACTGCAAATGTAGCTTCAGATAAAATTTGCCGGGCTCTCCATCCAGACATGTTTTAACTTTTGATACATCTCTCTCAGATGTATATCTGTAAGTTTATAGATATATATCTCAAAGGAAATGCTGGACAAAAAGCAAAGAACAGAGACTTCACATTACTGACAAAACTGTCCTATGATGGAAAAAGAAAAGTTTTTTTTTTTAATTTAAAATTAATTTTAGAGGCTGCATCTTTAATGTAAATAGCAAGTTACTCTGTGAATAATGTTTTCCATAGCATTTCTGAGTAATTGCTATCTTGTTTCTGGAAAGCCGTGTCCAGTGTTATGAAGCAACTGTGCTTTTTTTCTTCTGTTGTTATGAATATGAGTGCAACTTTAATGTAGGGAGGAAAAAAGAACAGGATTTGACTCTTTATATAGGATTGAATTATTTTAAATCCAGTTATAGAATTTAGTTGCTTTTTTTTCTTTCTTGTGGTTATTCTCTCTGCACGTTCACAATTTTTCTATGGGTACTTGAAACCCTACATTTTAATAAGTATGCAAGATATGAACGGAAACATGACAAATTATGTAGGAAATATTATTTTTCCTCCTTTGTGTAAATAGTAAAATTTATAATGACTTAGATACTGTTTCATTACATTTCTCATCTCTGTAGAATTTGGCATGACACATATACAAACCTTTAATAGCACTTTCATTTATGTTAGAAGTTAGTACTACTTTTATCCAGGATTGACTTACTCATCTCTTTCAGGTGTCCAACATTTTTCCCCTAAGCCAAGTTTTCCATCTGATTGCAAAATAAATTTCTAGTAGACAGAGCCTCCTTCTGTTTTTAGTCTTTTACATGTTGGTCTCTGGTCTGAATCCAGCCAAACTCATTAGTGTAGAAAATGTGTTACGATCTTGCAAGAACTGGATGGTGTATGAGCCTTGAGGAGAGAGGTGACTGGCAAGCAAACAGGTGAAATGCCTGGCAATGGAAATAGTTGGCTTTCCTGCGTGGAGTTGTGGAAGGGAAGCCTCCCCTTCCACTGGATGGACCTGGGTGAAGGGCGACCCGTTCCAGCCACAGCAGAGACAAGTATCGATGTCCTTGCTGATCCTGTTGCTCTAAAATGTCATTTTCTATATGACACTAGATCTTTTTTCTGTAAATTATGTGTAATGTATTTCTTACTCAAGTCAAAGAGGTTTTCATTGCTTCATCAGTACTATATGTTCTCTGTGGATATTTAGAAGAATTAATTTTCCAACCCTTTTAACCTAATACCTCTACAAGCATCAATTTTGTATGAGTTAGGAAATAAATAAATATTTGGATCAGAACCCTGTCAGTAAAGATTGCCTTTATTTATATAATCCGGTGTTCCAGTTGGCTTTTCTTTGTTGTTTCCTTCCTTGAAATGAAGCAATATAATCTCTTCATTATCTTACTTTTCTAAGAGGACAAAGACTTTAAAGTAAAAACTGCAAAATACGGACATATAAACAGGAAACATTTTGACATTTTATAGCAGAATGAAATCATGTAGACTTTTGTTGTTGTTGTTTCCCAGTAATTCTTTGACCTCTGTTTCTCATACCACTGCCAATCAAGGAAAAATTTAATCTAAAATCTTAGAAAGAACTTACATAAAACACATGCTTTGCTTTTATGGTTTTAGCTTTCCTTACTACACGGTCAGTGACCAAGTACATGTTAAAACTTTTCAAATGGTATCCCAGGGGATTATGACTGCTATAAGCAAGGGGCCAGTATAGTAGATTCTAAGGTGGAAATATTAGCTCTACAATACAGTAAAAGCAGGAAGGGCTGTGGGGTGAATTTGGGATTCTAAAAGAGTGCCTTAATTTTGTTCCTGGCTCTGTCACTCACATTGTGAGGCTCTCGGCTTCCAAGCTCTTTATATAATAATGTAACTAATCTATTAAACAGAGTTGGAGCCTGCAAATATACAGCCCTGAAATGAATAAACTGAGCATCATCTACATAAAAGAATACTCAGAGCATAATACAAATTAGAAGAGTCTTTATGCTGTAATCACCTGGCTTGGATTGTTCAAGTGCTTGCACTTGGCAGCGAGATCCAAGTGGCACACTGCGCAGCTGGGAGACGGATGGCTGGGCAAGATGCTTGAACAGTCACACCAAGAGGCTCAATTTAATTTTTAATTTGAAGTGGAATACGTATTATGGAGGAGAGCCAAGAAAACTAATGTTTATTTTACCATTTCATCACACATGGCACTTCTTTTCTCAGTGCAGAAAACAGCCGTGTATGGTTTTAAACAGAGTGCTGACTAAGGTGATAGGAATATAGGAAAAGATAATTCTTGGGAATAAACCCATTGCTAATGAAATTCATGGCACAACCTCCTTGAATTCATGGGGCCTCGACTGTGCCCAAGAAAATACCAGATCTCAGTCTCTGCTGGCTGTCCATCCCTTGCCAGTGTCATCAGACTCTTGACTTCTCAGTATTTCTAGGTCACATGGGTTGCTCCTGTTTTTTCACTCACCATCCATACAGTGAAGGATCACTTGGGATTACCTACATGTGACATGCTTTTGCTCACTTTTCTTTTGCTTTTGTTGTGTCCTGCTATCTGACTTTCCACTAGAGAGCCTGTCTGTCTGCCCTTTCCTCTAGGGATAGGCTATGTTGGCCAGCTTATCTCTTCTTCCTAATGGTTAATCTCAGCCTATGTCTGACATTAGGAAATTCCTCACTGTAAGCCATCGGTTGGTTTGATTTCTGCAAAGATTCTATAGGACTTTGCTGTCATCTTGGTCCAGCTTGTCACACATTTACCCACAGCCCAACCACTCTGCAGCAAGACACAAGTTTTTGAGAAAGTGCTAGACTTCAAAACAGCCTGAGAAATACCAGCACAATCCCCAGCATAGTCTACTGGCATTGGAACAGCATCACATTTCCTGATTAAGCTGCCAACCCAATACCACAGGCTGGAACTGCTGAGAAATCAACATTCTTTTATATCTATAATTTCCATCTTTCTATCATTTACAGGAACACTACTGTAAGGAAAAGCATCAGTTACTGTAGAAAGGAGACAAAATAAGGGAGAGGCTATGATTATGAGTATTAATATACAAATATTTGTAAAACCTGTGGGACAGATAAGATCAACTGAATGTCTAGTAATGGCTAGCCACTCAGTCCACATTTTCTTCTTTTAAATCACATTATCACAATCCATCCTATTACATGTGGTCTTGAATGTTTTTAGACACATCCTTTTATTTTGCTGCTGTCAGTGAGCCTGTACTTGTTTATGGACTCCAGTTAAACTCTTTAAAGTCTATTTGTTTTCATTACAGAAATAGAGTTTCTATTAAATCATCCTTTGAACAGGCCTCAGCAGTAGCATAGGGGAGCCTTCACTTCCAGCACACTTCTTAGAGCTTGTTCAATCTGGTAAACATGATGTATAAAGGAGGACAGCAGTCCAGATCATCCTATGGGGTCACTGCAAAAATCTGTAAACAATGATTGCATCCAAAATGGAAGCAAGATACCTATTTAATCCTCAGATGGCCACGACTTTTTACCTGTCTACAATGAAGCAAGATCAAAACATCTCAGCTCACTGCTTGAATTATTTTGGATTTATGTACTGCTGCTGGAGCTGAGCTGACTATGAGCCATTACCTATCTGACAGAGCTTCTCTGAGGTCAGTTCTCCCTGAGATAAAGGGATGAGGATGAGCCTGGTGTAGGAGTGGAAAAGGTGGGTGATGTGTGACAGACGGGTGTTAGCAGGACTGTTTGCATAGCACTGTAGCCAGACTGCAGGTCTAAGGGCAGATTCCTCAGCCCCTATACTTGCAAGTGAGAAAACATGACAGCGTTACACAACTCTTGGTATCAGATCTGAACATAATGCCTTTTTTAAGTGAAAACTTTTTGCAGCTTCCAGAGAAGCTCTTGAGATTGCTATGCTCCAATCAGGCCTCTTTTGTTTCTTTTCAAAAAATTTTTTCGAATGCTCTGGAAAACAGAAACTCGAAATATGTCAAAATAAAGGAAGCAACAGGATGCTGTAATCCATGTGAGAAAGGTGTGCTGCTGAAAGACACCAGGCTGACAAAGCTTTAGGTGCTCATAGCCTGGGGACTTCACCACCAGAGAACCATGTTCCTTCTCTGCTGATGTGCACTGGTTGTTGCAGTGGGGGGCCAGGAGGAGGAATTCAGATTTCCTCAGGGTGATGGAGCTGGTGAACTTGTGATGGCATGAGCTGTCAGCAGGAAAATGAAGGGAAAACACTCACCTCCCATCATGGAAGGCATGGGGAAGGCATGGGGAAAACAGTTTCAGAAACAAAGGTTTTGCTGGGTTAGAACTGGTGATTTGTTAAGGAATATCTCCAGGATTTACTTCATGGTACCTTGGCTAAAGTAACATCTCAGCATGAGGAGGTTTCCATTTGCCCCCCTGTCTCCTGCCCTCTTCTAGCACTCTTCCAGACCACTTTACCTTCACTAACTTATTCTACTCTGAAGCAAGTTTTGGTACAGCTGCAGGAATGTGTGGCAAATGAGTTGGTGAATCTACAAGGGCAACAGCCCCTGGGTGTGCTGTGGAGGAGGCTCCCAACAGCATGGGAAAGGGTGCAGGGGCACTAAACCCTTCAGAACAGTTGTGTGAGGAAGGGCTAATGAGGCCATGTGCTTTGATCCCTGTCACGGACATCTGGGATTAAAATATTGACAGCCTTCTGTGGCTGTGGAGCTCCAGCTGGCTCTTGGGCTCTGGCACACCTCACTGCCACAGTGCCCACAGCTTTCTTCATACCCTGTGGTATAAAACTGCATTGGCTTGCAACCTTCCTCTGCTTTTTGAAGGAGATCCTTCCTATTTCCCCAAATACCCCCTTGCTCCTCTGTATGTCCAGCTCCACACAAGGTCTACAGTTCCCATCCTGACCTGCCTGGCTTGCAGGTGGGATGCACTGAGCTGCACAGGTGAGGGCAATTTGGCCAGTGCCAACAAAGCCCCAGTTATCCTCGCCTTCCTCTCCTTCATCCCCAGCCCAGCCACCCACCTGTATTCTAAGGAGCCAACAACATTCAGCTCTGCTCTTCCCTCAAACATAGTTGGTATTAGCCAATGGACCCAAAATCTGCTGGGGAGGACAACTGACAGCACTTGGACAGGGAATAGGCCTGCACTATAATGCAGGCGTTAGTGAAAGAAGTTATTTTTCACATCTCGTGAATTGTAAGTAAATCTCAAGACTTTTTTGGTGCCTGACTCAGAGTTTTGAAATGTTTGGATTTGGCAGTGCTGCTCAACAATATCTCTGAAGCCCATCTGTGCTGTTTACACGCTCTTTCTTCAGCCCCCCCCCCCAGGCATTGTCTGTTTCCTTTGGTTTTCCAGACTGTAATCTTTTGAAGCAATAAATTAAGGGTTTGTTTGATAATTGTGATGTTTATGTGAAAGTTGTTCAGAAGGTGAATCATAGATTTCTAAGACTAAAATGGGATCTGGAGGCATATAGCTGCAAAATTATCTACAGTCTGTCATAAACAGGATTTTAATCCAGTAATTCATGTCTCCTGCCTGCCTCCTCCACTGCTTCAGGTCCAGTGGCTAAGAAGCATTCATTTTTTAGGAGTGGTAGCTGATTTCCAGCTTGCAAGTGCTGGGTGAATCCAATTCATGCTTTTGTAAGTTTTTTTGGTAATTACAAAAATAGGGAAAAATGCAAGATTTGTCCCTTAAAGGCAAGATTTTATAATATACAGAATGAAGTTAGCATATGCAGTAGTTATTAGGACACTGTAAAAAACAGACATCTGGCAAGGAAGGTGAGCCATCTGTGAAAATGCAGTTCCTATGACATGCAATAACCCAAATGATGCCTCAGTTATAAATTCACAGTGCTGGGAGTGCAAACAAAACTGTGTCCTGGGGGAAAGCTATGAGGAAGTGTTACATATGCAACCATGTACGTACTCAGAAGGTGTCAGCTGAAATAAATGAGATGTTGGTAGTCACTATGGAATTTTGCCTCACAAAAAGTCCCCCACTCTATTTTTACAGTATTATCCTTGCCTTCACTGTTCCAATATCTCTTTGACAAAAAAAATTTAAAAAATCTTACGCTTTGCCTCCAAATATTTCTCTGCTCAAATGTCTCCATCAGAGAGCTCCTTAGTGAGCTGCATACAAAACAGAGGGCAAGTATGGTCTCCATTTTTTTATGTTTATATAGAGATAGATATGGATGTATGTATGTTCATAATCCATATACAAATTCTCTCGCACAGATTTTGGGCTAATGAGTCTTCTTGAAGCCCAACATTTAACTTTCAAGTTAATGAGGCTTTCATAAAAGTTTGGGTTATTTGTTCTTTTCTAACTGCTTCCTTGGTGTTTGTAAAAAAAGAAAAAGTATCATCAGTTATTGAAACTTGTGGGTATTTGTAAGAGTATAAGGAAGTGGCACCAAAACAATTATCTTCCAGCCTCATCTCAGAAGGAATTTTCATTTTGATTTGCCCTAAGAGAAAGACAATAGCACTCATTCTTATCAATGAGTGTTTCCTAGGGTATGCAGATAGTAACAAGACAAAGTACTGAAGCAAGCTGGCATATTTTTTTCAGTTGATAAATAATTCACAAAACAGCCACAGGATAGTGCAGAGAATATGCCTTCTAGTGAGAACCTAAAAAACTCAATCTGTTCTGTTTACCCAAGAAAAACCTGGAAGGTGATTTGTGCACAATCCTACATGGGAAAGATGTTTTTGATGGGAACTAATTGGTCAGAATTGAATAGAATATCCTGATGTGACAGTGCAGTAGCTGATGCTGTATAATATGGATAGTAGAGATAATTGAGCTGTGGCAGATTCTTATCATTCAAACTCTGAAATGTCATTACTTTTAAAGAAATTATAAGGTTGATGCAAAGATTTTTGGTTAATGACATTCCTGAGATGGATTTCTACAAGAGATTGGACAAGATGATTTTATCACTTTCCTTTAGGCTTCAATCTATTGATCTGCAAAATAAATTTTTCACCATGAAATATATATTTTTTTGTAAAGGAAACTATTTATTTTGCAAAAATATTGCACAGAAACTGACAACTGAAAGAAAACCATTTCCATACTTTTGTAACAAGGCTAGCTTTTCCCAGAGGTGAGGGTTTCTCTTTGCTTTCTCATAGCACACCTTCACTTCTGCATGACACATTTGACTGACAGAAGTCTTGCAATACCCTTGACAAGAGCTGTTAGCTGCATAATGGTACAGGCTGCCTCAGTACTTCAGTCTCCTCACCTGCATACTTCATTTCAAGAGATCAGCTGAAAGGTTAAGAAGTGTGCAAAGAAGGCAGTTTCGGGAAAGAGAATATCAGTGGATTAACTCAGAGTTTTAAACTACAATTAAGGTTGGTGATAAGCTAAAAATATTGTGAGATTCACAAACAACATTTCTATAGATCAGAGGCCAAACTTTACAAATTACTGGGTAGAAACAGGATAGTAGTGTTCTAAAATGTTGTCGAGTGGCACTCTGTGTGCTTTTGGAAATGTCACAGAGCAGCAGGATGTGTATGTGTAGAGCCTGAAGTCTAAATGCAATTGTCCCAACAATTGTATGAGCCCAAGGAATCTCCATTCTCCATTTACATGTTTATTGTACAGAGAGAAAAAGATATGACCCAGCATCACATTGGAGGAAAATGCCCACCTGCTCTAGAAAAGTGACTTGTTAGTATATATAGATTCATGGGAATGACATTCAGTAGTCTGGAAAGGCATTGAGTACTCTTGCAATATCTACTCCGTCAGGTAACCTCACAGATGGATACAGAAATGGCTTCCTAAGGGGTGAAGGTCAGGTTCAAACAGCCAAAGCACTTGCATTTTGGAGGAAAGATAGAAGTTACTGAAAGAGTCAAAAGCCTTTGTGCAGCGGGGGTGTAGTGATAAGTAGGAAGGAAGCTGTGACATGAAAAATAAAAGCAAAAATGGTGGGGAAACTTCTTCCAGGCTTTGCTTTCCTGATGAACTCCGAGCCACTGATAGTGTCTCATGGCTATGGGAAGAAAGAAGGAGCAGCAAACTCTGAGTACTTAGGAAACATAAGGCATCATCTTGATTCCTCAATTTGTCCAGGGTCAAGCAGCAACTAGGTGTGGGAATTTGGGTCTGCCTTTGGGAACATTTCCTGCTCTAGCCACATAAATCCTTTGTTGGATGAAGCCTTACTAATGCACTAGGGGGCGAGACTCACAAGTTGCAGTGTCCAGATCTTTTACTGGAAGTAGCTTTATATATATCTCCTCAGCATTTGATCTAGTGAAAACCCTCTCCACCCCCTCCCAATTCTGTATTACGGCTGATACACTTAATAAAAGAGCAGTTCTAGCCTTGCATAGCCTCATATCCTATCCCAGATCCCATTGCAAAACAGATGTATTTACTCCCCACGGTTTTGTCTTGCTCTGCCTTTTTTTCCTATTAATATCTATAATAATTTTATGAAAATGTGGTCTGCTATCTGCACAATTCAAACTATCAGCTCCATGGAGTAGTGATTATGTTCACATATATCAGGCACAAAAATGATGCTGTATAAACACAGAGGATATGCCTCTAATTAATAAAAACTCTTCAATTCTAAGGGTGACTGAAACAAGGGAGAGAGTACTCATAGAATAACTTGGTTTGGAAGGGACCTCTAACCCTAATTCAAACCCTTCTTCACCAACCTGGCTGAAGAGGCTTTTCCCCTTCTCCAACAGATGGACCCCAGCAGCCCCCAGGACCAGGTTTCTCCAAGTGAATCCCATGGTCTGAGTGGCTGAGCCCCTGGCTGTTGTGATACTGACCATTGGCTCTGAGAACTGCCTTCCATGTAATGCAAAGTGAGAAGATCATTCTAAGTGTATGAAATTGTTTGTGACATTAATTCAGTCCCAGATGTGTTGAATTGTTCTAATATGTGAGGCAGAGAAGCTGAAGCCACTGAAAATGAATATGGTGTGTTGTTAATGTGCTTGATTATGAGAGAATTAGAACAGTTGTTGAAATACTGTCAGCTGTGTTCAATTTCCAGTGGATTTATTGGGCATGAAACTCATGTGTGATGATGTATTGCTGTTAGCCTCATGGAAGAGGTCGCATTGTCTTGCATTTTGCTTTTCCAGCAGCAGTGTATTTCCACTACAATATTATCAGTATATGTGATATTTTTTGCTCACTGGAAACAGCAAAACACTTGTAAATGCCATCATCCATGGGACAGCGATATGCTCTTTTAAAGATTCCTTTCTATAATGAGAGTGACCTCAATTTTGTCACTGCTCACAAATGACATGGCTTACAAGCTGTAAGTCTGCTGCAGAGTTACCAGCAGTGGCAAAACTGTTCTGTACTTGGATGTAGAAACACACGATGTGTTGTTCTCCAAGACACAGAGTAATGGTGACACTGGCCTGTAAATCACTAATAAATTTAAAAAACCTGCACATTTTAGTGTGAACTGAATGCAGATGAATCACAGCTCAGAAGACTGAAGACTCTGGTCAGTTCACTTTGGCTGCTGCATATTTTAGCCAGAAACCAGCTGCCAGCACATCTGGTACCGTACCAGGAGACTCATTTGTGTGGGTGAAGAAAAAGTACAGATATTCTGCTTAAGGCCAGTTTGGGCTTCCAGATTTCTCATTTATGCCTGAGATTCACCTCCCAACAAAGCCTCTGCCACCCACTGTTGCCCTGGTCTTGAATCAGTTGTGGAGGTCTAGCACCACTGAGTCCTTAAATTCTGCTGTTTTTTGGCCTCCTGTTTTAGCATTGGTCACCTGGCAGAATAGTGACAAGCATGAGAATGGGTGCTGTAAGAGCTGTTGGGCCGGGTGAGATTTCCCAAGCTATTTAGTTGCAGTTAATAAGAAGAGTTTAAAGCTAGGTAAAATCAATTATTTGACCTAAGCAGAAATCCTCAGGGACTTGATGACTTTTTTGTGCCTGGGGCTCACAAGCATGGGCTTGTCCTCAGATGTTGGGAGAGATTCATCAGCCTTGGACAGTGGAAAAGAATCCTCAGATGTTGGAGAGCTGAGTTTAAATTCTTCCCCGGTCTATTGTAATATTACCCCTCCAGCCAGAAAAATAACTATTTTGTCTAATGCTGTGCTGGGATGGTTTTTTATCAGCTTTTTTTGACTGATAGTTCCTTATCTTGCATGGATTAATTTCATATTTTCTGACCTGGAATGGAAATCCAAGCAGGGTATTTTATTGTTTGCATGAGTCCTGCTCTCTTTTCAGTGCAAATTCTTCTGAGAGATAATGGGTTATGCAAGGTGGGTAGAATGTGGGGGGCTTTATTTACCTGGGCTGAAGTGAAGCATTGAGTGTCCCTTACAAAATGTCTGTTGGTAACCATAAGTTAATTTTTAGTAGAGGTTAATTATTAACACAGTTCCCATAAGGCAGGTATGAAGTAAAACGTGAGGGACACTATCAGGTTTGTGAGAGGTTGCTGGAGATACTCTACTGATCTGGTGGTTCTGGAGACATCTGAGGGATCTGAAACTGGCCTGGTGGGCTCTGTGTTTGTGATACATTACTGCTGGATCAATTCATGTTAGCACTTCTAACGCTTATCTGCACTCCATAAGAACCACCAGGTTTCTCCTTTGATGAATATTTGGGCTGTAAAGAATCTTTTTGTCTCTCTCTAATGCATTTGACATTGATCATAGCTATAAGCAGGATTTATGTCCAAGGGGAACTGACGTCCTGTGGCATTCTTTAGGCATACCATGTCCTGCACTTGTGAATAAAATGATTAGCAGATTGGGGTCAGAGAGGAATTTTTTTCTAGGTGAGACCATCACATTGTCAGAGCTCTTAGTCCTTGTTCTACTCAGCACAGCTGTTAAATCCTGACTAGCAGCTCTATTTAACCACTAGCGAGTCTTCCCCCTTCCCCACCATCCCCAATTATTCTATGTCACTGATGACTTACTTGCTCCTCTGTGTAACTGCAGCTCAAGGCTGACTATGTGGTGGAGAGTACTCTGGGATCTGTGCCATGGAGAGGAGTTTGGTACTTGCTTTTGACCTGGATAATTACTGTGTGGTTATAAGGGGTTGAACAGATGGGACCCAATGTGTCAAGGCCATATTTTTTTTTACCCTGATCCTGTTTCCTTTGTTCCTTGCTACTTCATTTGGTCATCCACAGCAATTAGTGATTGAAGCAATGTTAGGAAAAATTATGTAATTACAGTTTCAGAGAACACCTTGCTCTTTTCATAGGTTAAAGTTCAGTTTCACTCCTTGGCTTGCATTATCATTGTATGCTGTAATGCTTGGGCAAGCTTTAGCCATGTGGCATCTGTGCCACCATGAAATCATGTGCCTGAAAGAAGAGGGAGAGAGGTAAAGGTAGTCACAGTAGCGACAGAGATGGGAAGAAATGCAGGTAGGATGAGCAAATGGCCAACAAGCTTCGTCTAGCAAAGACATTGTAATTAAAACCAGAAGCTGATACAATAATAATGGTTTCTTATGTAATGCTAAATACTACTGTTTTACTCTAATTTTGATGACAATTTTTCTGTTTCACTGAGCACTGTGCCGAAAGCTTCTTACAAACAAGCTTTTAAGTGCATCATGTAAAATTTGAGCATGTCAGAATAATCTGCTCATTTCAAAGGATCCAGTGTACCAAGGCTGCTTCTTCCTAACTGCCTCTGCAGTGCTTTGGATTGCTTATTAGAGAAGGTAGGCATGCAGAATATTAATAGGAAATAGCATGCTTTTCTATTAAATTAACTGGACAGTTTAAAATTCAAGTACTTTGTATTGTCTTTTTTAAATTGTGGGCAGTTAATGAATGAAACCTATTCAAAGAGATTTTTTTTTTAGATCATTTTTACAGGAAAACTAACCTAAAAGACAAGAACTTGAGTTGCTGAATTTCAGTACAATGTTAATGCAGCTACTGTTCTGGATGATCATGAAATTAACTTATTCATGTAGACAAGCTGTAAAATTCTGACACTAACTGCCAAATTTAAAATCTGAGTGATAAGCAAGTTAACTTGTTTCAGGCACTTAAAAAAAATGTTTTAAAAGGACAACTGTTATGAGGGTGAGTGCTCATGGAATTTTTCTGTATGCATGAGTTTTCCATATATGATAGAGAATTATAACCATGCAATAACAGAAAATAGATCTGGAAGAAATATCATTAACTCATCAAGCCTGTGTCCCTGACTTCTGCTGTACCAGAATGAAGAACCTTTCTTTCACTGGTGAGC
Organism: Haemorhous mexicanus; assembly: GCF_027477595.1. Lineage (NCBI taxonomy): Eukaryota > Metazoa > Chordata > Aves > Passeriformes > Fringillidae > Haemorhous > Haemorhous mexicanus. Next base: position 47,623,066 of record NC_082342.1, read on the forward strand.
AGTTCATTAATCACTGATCACATATCATCACATTTAGTCATTCTTATGCCATGCATAAATTTTTCAAAAATTAATGTGAGGAAACTATAGTGCTTCATAAAGTTTTGAGGTGTATTTCCATGTGCCTTTTTCAAGGACAATGCAACAGTCCGTGTTTGCAAACGGCACTCAGCTTGTACGGAATTGTCCTTGGGGAACTGAAACCAATTTCAGAGTAAAGTGTTACAGGCTCTTGTCAGAGCTGGTCAACACAGCTGTAAGACTTTCCTCTTGTAGTCTGGGATCAGTACAGCTCCTGATAGCCTGGAAGGCTTTAAAAAATATTTTTCATTTCAGTTTCTGAATTTCCGAAGTCTGGATCACCAGAAAAGTGATAGATTTTGCATAGCTTTGGAAGGGAAGGGGAAGGAAAACTGGTGGCATCATCTCACTTTTGTAGGTTATAAGGGGTGGGGACTGACATTTAGGTCTCCAAAACCATTGACACTAAGACTATTCAGATTTCGGGGGACTGGACTGAAAGTTGGATTTGTGTTGCTTTAATGGGTAATGCTAGAAGTGTAGAGACTCTTAATGCAAATGGAATTTCTCTGATCAGGTGTGATGCCTCAGTCTGTGCATGACAGACACAGAGGGCCTGTGTGGCTTCTTAATGTGTCCCATGGCAAAAACATTAACTGAATCTGAAGGCTTCATATAGCCACTCTTCCCAAGTCTTCTTTTCTTGACTTTTTCCCTGCAAATCAGTGGGTGTTCATTGCTTCCCAACCCTGTAGCATAGGTTCCATTGGGACTATATGAGATGTTGTGCAATGCATGCCCCTAATCCTCTGCAGTACCTTTACCCAAAGCTTGCCTTGCCCTCAAGTCACCTTCGGGCCACAGATAGCTTTCACTCTTGAATTCCTTCTAACTCCTGTTCTGTTACTGCTGAGAACATCCCAACCAACCCTCTCTATCTGCATTCTCTAGAGGAAGAGCCTTGGCAAAGGGCAATTCCTCTGAAGAACCCTCATTTTCATGACACAGATTTGTCTTGTCACATTTTATTATCATATAACACTGCAGTCCTTGTAGCAGAAAGTTCATAATCTAAACAGACAGACGAGTTAAAAGGTGAAAAGGGGCACAGGACATGGAATTGGGAAGTTATCTGTCCAAGGCCACACAAGTGATCAGTGCTGCAACTGGGAATAAAATAATAAGATCCTTTCCCAGTGTGTAGTGATGCTGAATGCCTTCCAAAGCTTCTGAAGATGAATAAACATCAAGTACATTTTAAAAAATATTTTTCTGCTGGAAAATAATTTTCCAGACCCCTAAGGTTCTCATGATTCCCCCAACTGTGACTTTGCCATTTTACAATCCAATTCCAAGGTCTAGTCTATCTAACACAAGCACACAAAAACATGAGCACAAAGCCTGAAGACAGTACCCACAGACATTGGTGCCTCCTACCCAAGGAAGTGCTGCAGTGAGATGTCTGTTTTGATTTCTTTTGACCTGTGTTTTCTTTGTAGTTAATGGAAGGAGATAACCATCAGAAGGATGATTCAGGCTCAGATGAGAGGCAACTTAAGTAAATGTTACAGTTTAGGGAAGGTGAATCTGGCCTCTGTCCTAAGAAGGATGTTTTGCATCTCTGCACTGTGAAGAGAGGGATGACCACTTCCAAAAACTAATGGATACTTATCACAATAAAGTGTAAAAGACTGGTAGAAATGAAATATATTCATTGGCATTCTATAAAAGTGAGAGAAAAAAAAATTTGAAGATTGATGCCATCTTTTTTTTTCCCCTCAAGTTGTTGTCCTTCCTTGGTAGTATAAGAATAAAAGAAAAAAACCAACTAGTTGAGATCCATTTGGGCATAAAAAATTTTGTGAACTGGTCAGAGGACTCATCTACCGAAAGGGTCCTACATTGTTCCCCTTTGTTTTCTTAAAATGTTCAGCATTGACATTTGATTTAAATGATGATAAAACTGTTTCTGAAGCCTTCAGCACATTGGCTGCAAACCAGGGCAAGTGCTGTCTTTTTGTTTCATAAAATGGCTGTGTTTCAATGATAAACATAGCCAAAGGGGAACATTTTGGTTAAACTATTTTAAAACCCCCACAGTGTATTGTTTCCAATTAGTTGAAATCTGCTTTAATAGGACAAGGCAATTTTTTTTCACAGAAATTCTATTCAAGTTGTCATCTTTCTTTGTGACTTCTACGGGGGGCTGAAGGACCCCTTCCATTCTTGGGTGGCCATTTAGAGTTTGAGTCAAAATGTTGGCAAGCATTTTGAGCACATTCGAGTCAACATAGATAGAAGGATTTGGAGGGTGCTCTGGATTTGCCCTGACTGAGTTTGGCAGTTCAAAAATACAGTCTGGAGCTGGAGACTGCTGAGCATCCCCAGGCACAGAAGCTTGTGGGCCTCAGTAAGAAGGGGTGAAGAGGTGGAAGCTTAGGGGACATTTGTGGCAAAGTAGGACACCTGTAGTCCTTGTACCAGAGAAAGGAAGGTGGGGAGTGATGGGAAGCATGGATTATTTGAGAAGGGATAACAGTGTCACCTCAATGCTGATGGACTGAAGCAGAAGTGAGAGAACTTCACCATCTCTCTTGGTGAGGAGGAAGAGCAGAGCAGGAGGAAGAGCAGAGCAGGCAAAGGGATCTCTGCCATTCCAGCCAAGATGGAGGGCTACTTACCTCCACTCTCCCCCACTTCAACGTGAAACCAGTGCCACCTTTATTTACTGCTGCTGTCAGCCAAGTTTGAGCATGTGCTCTGGCTGAGAGTGCACAAGACAAAGGAACTCTCCAGTGTGGACTGTGCATGAGCTCTGGGCCCCTCTGGCAGGGACGGCCCAAGCCCTCCATGCACAGCAAGGGTTTTGCTCGTCCAACAGGCACAGCACAGCGAAGTGTCCTTTCAGATTTTTTCTCCCCAAGCTACCTCAAGTGCAGCTCTTCCAAAGTGGAATTCAGGGGCATTGAACCTGAGGATTCAGTTCCATAGTCCATTTGATGTGACTAAACCATCTGCCTGGTTGTTTCTTTTCTGTAGTTTCAGTTAGGTAAATTCCCTGCTCCAACCTTCTGTGCATCCACACAAGATCTTGTGTTGGCACAAGTGAGAAAATGTGGCTGCGGCCAGAGAGAAGAAGGTAGAGCTATCCCTTTAAATAACAGCCCAGATTTAGGTCAGCTCAAACCAGTTCTGAAGCCAGAGCTTGCTCTTCAAGTATTCACAGTCAGCTTCAGCGATGTTGACTTGCAGGCAGTAAGATATTTCTTTCAACCACTGCCTATTTCAGTTTTGTCCCACACATTTTGGGGTTACTAACACATCCCTATATAAGGGAAATGTTAGGCATAGTTGATCAATCTTTGTAAAATGCCAGATGCTACAGAAAACTGGAGTAAGAGGCATCATCTCAGCTTAGCTTTGGATAAGATGCCTGGCAAAGCATTCAATTCCTGTGTATTGTAGCACTCAAGCCTTTCAAGCAACCCACGTATTGTACAGCGGGTTGTGCTTTACAGTGACACTAATGACAGAAACACTCAAAAGAGCCTCTGGGAGGTAGGTACAGGCTCTCTAAGTTCTTTGCAGTGACTCAACCCCACAAGTTGGCAATGTGATATTTTGTGTTCCTGCAGTGCTGAACACGCTGGGTTTGCAATTGAACAGGATAGCTTATGTGTAGAAGCTAGTGCTGTAACAGTCATAAATAATAGTAGAAATAAACTCATTATACTGAGGGCCTGCAGACAGGGACACGTAGCAGAGGTAACACACAGTATCTGAAGTAGAAAAGTTAGAGCCTTTCCTTGTTCCTGTCTTCCATTCTCCTCAAGAGGAAAAATTATATGGATTTTCATGTCTTTCATCTGAAACACTGGGCTCACATTTTGTGTGGCAGTGGTTTCATGCGGTTCTTCTTAGAGATGAGATCACACTGCTGGATATAGAAACCTTGTCAGGTGAGGAGCCGCAGTTGTTGACTGTGCTGTGAGACAGAAATATTGTGATGATGATTATATACTAAATGCACAAGAGCGATTAGATTGCATGAAACACCATTTTTTAAAATCATGAAATGCTAAAATAGAAGGAAACCTCCATTTGTTCCTATTTAATTTTTTCTTCTGTATGTTGAGCTCAGACTCTGGATGACTTGGAAGTATGAAGTGTGGTTTTTGGTGTGTGAAAGACAGTTTGACAAATTAGTACTACTATAGAACAATAATAGAGGAAAGTACATCTTGATCCTCAAGTTGAGTTCTCTCCTACTCCAGGCAAACGTGCAATTTTTTCTCTTTTGTAAGCATATCAAACTCAGTTGTTTGTTGGTGGAAGCAAGGGGGAGAATTAGAAAAAAACTGTAGCATAGCTGAATGTTTCATTGCGTGTTAAACCATCATTCATGTTTTAATGTTAATTATTAGAAAGGTTGATAGCAGCAGTTTGGGAAACCTGTCAAAACAGAAATGACAGGTAAAAGAAAATCCAAACAAAAAGCAAAATTGCAGGCTTATAGTTTTTGCAATATCACAGAATGGCTCTGAGATTTTTCTTCACTTCTTTCTTTCAGGTAGAATTTCTTAGCTCTAAGCACATGAAAATGGAAAGAGCAATTTTATATTATACTTACAAAGGAATAGATTTATTGAGTACTTAGACCTGCTAAAGAAAATCACTTATCTAATCTAACCAATGTACTGCATGATCTTCTTTCAATTGCTAAGACCTCTGATGGAAAAATAGTTGAAATATAAATCCAGCAGCTCAGATTCAGGAAAGAAAATTAAGGAGTTGTTCGTGGCCTTCTGTTAGTCCCAACTGTTGCCTGGTAACTGTCTAAAAATTAACTGTGCATCACCTGGCTTCTAAGGACCATGGCATCACTAGAATCCTGGCATCTGCTATGCCTTACGTTGAAAAGCTGAACTTGGTTGTGATTTTTTGTCATAATTGGGGAAGTTACTCAACTACACAGCTAGATTCTCATGGTAAACTCATTTAAAATATTGTAAAAAATAATATAGAACACATATAGTAAACTACAAAATGAACTTATTTTACAATACGGAAATTTCACACACTCTTGTTTTGATTTTACTATGTAGAACTCCTCTCTTTTTCTGAGTAGCATGGTATTTAATTTCTTTCTTATGTCTGCACCTACTGAGCTTCACCCAAGCTTTGCATGAGACAAGAACTGGGAACAAAGTGCATTGACAGAAGTTGTGGCAAAGATACTCCTGAATTGGAAATCTAATAGGTATACCTTGACCAGATTTGTAAAAGAAACCAGTTTTAAAAAACTTTCCAGGTTGTTTGATGCTCTGTTTTGCTCAGATTTTAGGGTCGATTTGCACCTGCTATTCAACTATAGTGCTGAGAAGAATGTGAAGAATGTGAAGATTTAGATGAATATAGATGAGAATACATAACTTAAGCATTAAACTGAGTGGAACTTGTCATAGACTCATTTAGAATGGAAAACAGCCTCAAAACCACCAAGTCTAACTATAAGCTATTCTATTTAATTGAGCAGTTAACTTGGAACTGCAAACTACTTCCCCTCTTTTATGCTTTTGGCCACATAACACTGAAGGCCCTGCAGCAGAACTTATTTCAATGCATAAGAAAATCTGAAGTGATTTTTTAAAAATTGTTCACTTACAGATGCTGTGTCAGGTTATTATGCAACGCTCATCCTAACATTAATTTTCTATGCTTATGGTGCTCTCCTTTGCAGAACCTCGGAGTGTCCCGCACACATCAGTTAATTAAGTTTCACAATGCCCAAGTGGATGCATTGTTTTATTGTCTTAATTGAACAAAAGGGAGAAGAGAAACACAGAGAGTTGAAGTGACCTAGACAAGGTCACTCTGCTAATTAAAAGTTTATTTCAGAAAAGAAGATAGGCACATCATAAGGTAAGTGAAGCAAAGGTGAACTTACCGTTGCTAAGATTTATTTGCTATCATAGAGCTAACTGAAAACTTAAAATTTAGTTTAGGTAAGCTTCTAAAGGGGGTGCAGAATCAGAGAATGCTGACTTCTCTCACTACAAATTTTATTCAGTTCTCCTGATACGAGGAAGATCTTGACTGCTCTTCTTGTACTGCACATGATCTGAGTGGCAGCAGCAGCCTACAGGAAAAGCAGGTAAATCTATAGATGTGCACTGTGTTATAGTGTCCTTGAGCAAAATGGCAGAGGAGGGAGTCCCAGTAAACCAGTGAGAGATGTGAGCCCTCCCAGGCTGTCACAGGGAACCCCAGGGGCTGATAAACAGCCAAGGGAAGAGGCTCTACAAAGCACTCTTCAGACTGACAGGCTCACTGCTGGAAGGGTGGGCATGAGACACTGTGTGATGCTGAGGAAGTACATTAGGAGATGGTACTGGACTTTTCATGGGCTTTTCAGGGAGGTGGGAATGGGAAGGATCAAGGTGGTGTGGGCAGGAGCAAGTGTGCAAAGGTGAAGGCAAAAGGAGCCCCTTCTGTGGGAAGAGTGGTTGGTCAGTGCACTCATCTGGCTGTGCCCTGTGCCTGGTCAGCACTGCCTGGCCTGACTTCTCATTAAACTCCATTCCTTAACTATTGTCTTGATACAGGAACTGTATATTCTGGGGACATGGAGCTGCAGCAGCCTCACCTCTACTGAGGTCCTTGATTCATCAACCCCTGGCAATAAATATGTATATGTTTATAGGTGACTGTATATGTATCTAAATGTCCATATATATGAGCCCCAGTTTTGCTTGCAAGTATTCCTGTCACTCAGTTGCATTTTTCAGGTGAAAAGACAGGAGAAAACTGCAAATTAGGGGTATTTGGGAAAGCCAGTCAGACATCTCTGTTGACACCAAGGACCTCCTTACACAGCTGAGCTATCTTTTTTCCAGAAAGGTGGCATCAAAGGACATAGGTAGTAATTTGTTTCAGGAAGGTCAAACACATGTGGTCCTTCAGAAAGCTAAAAAAGCCTCATTCTGAATCACTTGGAGCCAATATTTTATATGGCTTATAAAGCTTTCCAGACACTGCTTTCTAGCATTGCAGGTGAGACTAATCTAAAATACTTGTAGAAGAAGAATCAGCAAGTTTTTTCTAACATCAAACCTTCAAGAACAAGCAAACAGAGCATATTTGCATTTTCAGCCTTGCTCTTCATGAGTATGGGCAGGGAGTATGTTGGAAAGAAAATGAAGAGGGCTTTTTTTCTCAAGAGGGAAATGAAAATCCAAATTGAGGTCAAAACCCAATAATCATTACTGTCTTGGAATTGAGAAACCCATATGTATCAGCACAAGCTCTTTTTTTTTGTGGATTCCTTGCACAAAACCACTGATGACAATCTATGTGATAGATAAATTACATCCCACTCATTTTGATTATAGCTTTCCATGTCTCTTTTGGAATGACTGCCCCAGTACTTTCACATGAGGGAACTAAAGGACTAGAAAAGACAAACAGCTAAGGGGAAAATAACAAAGCAACAGAAGCGGTGACAGTAAATTGATGCGGTGAGTGAAGAAGGGTCACTCCCCATCACTGTGTCAGATGGTGCTGTGGAGACTGACATGAAATAGTTCCAGGAAAAAAAGGACTAGGCCATTTCATATCAGTTCTGTGCCATGGGTAAAGGTTTGTTTATTAAGCAAAGTCCTCAACTTACACCCCCTTTAGAACATCTGTGTGTTGCCGCAGTCCATGTAGTACATACAGTTATAACACAAGACCTTCTGAAAATGAGACTTGTTGTGAAGCTGATGCAGATGAACTAATCTCTGTTAGAAAAAGATAACCTTGGAGAAGAGCACCCCAAAGTCACTCACCAAATCCTAGCACTGAGCTGGTAGAAAATATTTGTTTTGCAATAAACTGTGTAGAGCAGAGGTAGAGCATGGGTCTGTGGAGCCACAGGGTGATGTCCCACAGCACCTCATGCTGAGCAAGCTGCAAAAGCTGCATGGAGGCTGCTCAGCCATGCCACACCAGGCCATTGTCTCTGCTTCTCAGAAGGGGCTATGCCTTCAAAGGGCTGCCTTTCTGGCCCTCTTCTGGTCCTTGGGAGTGTGCCCACTGCACGGCACATGCATCAGTAGGAATAGCCAGCAGAGCTGTAACCTGCCACCAGATTCTGTCCTGGTCATCAGCTCATGGAATCGTAATAATCCAAGGGGATCTGGAAAATCAGTGCTTGCATTAGCATTTTAACAATGAGGCATCTTTCAAATTTAGGCTTATTATTAAAAATTTTATAGTTCCCCCCTGCTCTGGCAACACATGAATGAATTACTGATTAATTTTACAAGGCTCAGTTTCACTTTGCAGTATTAATATTACCCATCACTAATTCCTGGCAGGTTATTGTAGAACGCTGATGAAATTTGTCTGGTATTAAATGGATCACAAAGTGATGAATCAAGGCCAAAGTTCCTGCACTATCTTTCTTAATTCTAGCTAGCATTTATGGCCATCTGATGTGGAAAACTAGCCTCTGCCCAAGTGCAGCAGGGTATGACTGTGAATGGCAATTTAAAAGCATCTGATGAAAGTATCTCTGGCATGTTAGTTTTTTGAAATAGGAAAGATGCCATTTTCCTACACAAGCTTTTTTAAATACTGGTAAAAAATTTGGGCCTACTCAAGGCCAAGTTGCTGCTTGCATGGGATCATTTTCTGAGGCAGTCAATTACCCACAAGCCATATGTCACAGCTCGGGAGACCTGAGGCAGGTGTATGTTGGAAGAACCCACTGTTCCATCTGCCAAGTTTGTTTTAAATGTACATAGCATAAACAAGCTTGAAGTCCAGCTGGAGTGCCATAGCCAGTGTGGCAAGGCAGATGACTCTTTAATTTCATATGGAAGCAACGGACAGAAAATAACCCCAACAGACTGAGGGAATTTAATTCAGATCTTGACAACAAAAATATTGATGTTTCCTGTTTAATACACTGAACTCTTAGCAATAAAAATGATCAAGTCCATCTTGGGAAATGGTCAAGGGCATTTCTGTTCATCACGTGCTGAAAACCAAACTCTCATCTTACAGATCATTTTGGTTTCCTTGAACTTGTCCTCCAGTTCCCCTGCCAGGAAATGACCCATATTAGTGCAGGCTTCCTCCCCAAAGTATTTCAGTAATACACAGCCAAAACTAGATTGATTTATGAAAAGTTGACACCTAGGTAACACCTGGGCTTTTGGGCAGCATTCTGTGTTCATGGCAGTGTCTGAGAGAAGGAAAATAGGAATGTGGGGTGATTTTGATAATGATGTGGATTGAAAAACATCTCCTTATTCTCATTTGACATTTCTTAGTGAATCTTGTCTAGTATATGTCATAGTTATACACTTTGTGTCACAGAGATTTTCCTTATTCTGTTTATAATACTGAGTCAAACATATTGCTGATGCTATAATTCTAGCTGTGTACATTTAAATATTCTGTGACGGTGCCACTCACATGGGGAAATGTCAAGGCTTCTCATTGGTTTGGTAGATATGCTAACTGATTTAATTGCTGTTTGAAAAAATGAGCGTGTCAGCAATGAGCTATTCTTTGTCATGGCTCTGCCCTGTAGACTTTATGTTCATTTATGAAACAGAAGGCCTTGTGCTCAAGCCAGCCTATTAATGTGGAAATAAATATGTCTAGGAGCAACAAAGAAATGGCAAGGATAGTTCCATAAACCTGGGGCAAATGCAGCTATATGTGGGCCCTGTTGTTTTGGATTGTGTGAAGTGTTACGCTCTTAAAAGAAGACAGTGTGGCCATGGGGATTCACAAAACTGATAATTTCATGTCATGAACCTTTCCCAAAGGGCCTTGCACTTGGGTTAAATAAATGAGAACAACTAGAGGGAGAGCTGAGCTACAGCCAGTTGCACTCAAACTGTAGCTACCTGAGGTTTGCTGCCAAGATGAGAGCAGTATCTTTGAAGACTGGTCCTGGGTTCTAGATCTGTGTGAAACGGTAATGGGAAGACCAGGTGGAGAAAGTGCTTGTTAAACTCTCCTATGACAAAGGCATGTGAAAGTGCATGGAAATTGGAAATGGAATTTGGAATTTTATGGAGAAAACTGAGAAAAGTTCTTAAAGCGGATGGAGTGTCTGTATTCAGAAAGGACTACTCTGTTGCATGAAAATTGAATGGGGAAAACATAGATTAAGTACTATTTCCAAAAAAAGGGACTTAGGGTTTAACATGGTTTATAAAATAACCACAAGTCACTATTTTAGGGTATGACAATAAGAAAACCAAGCATTTGATTGGGACATAAAAAGGGATCCCTGGAAATAATCTTCCTATTCAGAATGTATATAGTGTTTAGTTTGGGAAGCAGTATTTTGAGAAAGATGTGGAGGAATTGCAAAAGGTTTCTGAATGATGTGGCCTAAGAGTGACAGATGAATGAATTGCTATAGTTTATGCCAGAAAAGAAAATGCAAGGAGATGATAGGACAGCAGTCTTCAAGTATGGGAAATATAGTTGTAGAGGAGAAGACAGAGTGTTGTCTTTTGTGTTCTCTCTATAAACAGAATAAAAGGCAGTGGGCTTTACTTCCAGAGAGAGGAAATCAATGAAAGAAGGACTCCCTATGGCCTTTTCAGCAGTAAGAACTAAGCCCACTTTCAGCAGTGGGTGGCCAACTGATAATGTCTGGTACAATCCCAGAGCAGAGTCAAGGAAAAGCCTTATTTCCACTAGTAGCACCCACTCCTGTTAGTGACTCTTGACATCAGGGCTATGTCCCAGTACAGACAACTAATTTTAGCAACCTTGGACTTCTTTTTATAATTTTAAGCCATTTAACTTTGGGAAAATGACCTATAAAACACTCTGCTAAGCTGACAATGACCATGGTAGCTTGATGTGATTCTAAATTACTATGAGCACTGGAGCAGGGCTCTCCCAGAGGACAGCCAAGTCACCCTTAATTGTACTGAAGGTAGTGGTCCTCGTGCCAGCAGAACATCCTGCATTCTCCACTGAAATGACTGATCCAAGGCAATGAATAGCTGGTCATGCCTGCTAGTTTATGGCTGCCTTAGGCTGCACTTGGTGTCGAGGGATGCTGCAACACAAAATGCTGTGATATTTGTGCAGCTAACACTACACTGAGCTGCAACAATCCTAAATGCCAAATCTCCATGGAAAATAGGTGTTCGGGTTTTTTTTGTTTTTCTTTTTTTTTGGGGGGGGGGGTTTGTGAAGTCACGTTGATCTTATTTTTATCTGTTAAATTAGGGCAAATCCTGCCTTCATTAGTTAACTTTAGTTGATCTGTTCCTTTTTTAATGCACAAGTTAACTCAGCAAAGATAAATAAATAACAGTTGCTAATCTCAGCAGGGGAGTCTGTAACAGCACAAGGGACTGTGGTTAACAGGGGAATTTGCAGTCAGCAGCTCTAGAATGGCTGGATATCAGCAGTCTGGGAAAGTCAGCCCTTCCTCTAAGCCTGCTCTCAAACATTTTGCAATTCCTTCTAGCTTCTTTTTGCTTTCCCTGCTAACAACTGTCATGTGATACTTCTGGGAAAATATGTCAGGGTAATCCACCCTTGATGCAACTGCATTTTGGGTACAGCCTGAATGGCAAGAAAGAGCAAAAATATAAAAAGTTTTTTATTTTATTTATTTATATAACCAGGAGAATAATATCAATAATTTTTCTTCTCTTTACCTCCTTTCTCCACTAATTTTAGGACTGCTTCAAGCTCACCTTTAGCTGATTCAGTTGATAAAGATGAATAATGTGTATGATTAATGCACATTATTTGCCTGAAGTCCCAAGATTTTGACTCACTAAAAATTTCAGCTGTGCATTGCTGTTAGAGGGTGTGTTCAATGCAGGACCTCTGTGCTCAGTATAGCACAGCTGCCTGTATATACTGACTTCCAGATGCTTCACTGGGATTAGCCACAAAGTTGAATTAGAGATGAAATATGTCACAGGATTCACAAAATCCTATATTTTTGATTCTCGGTTTCCTAAAATCGACCTTGGTATCGTTATCTCTCAAAAACATTGCACCAAGGTACTCACACTGAGACATGGCAGCGATTGAGCCAGAGTCTCCCCAGAGATTCCCCAGAGAGGCAGGAAGACAGGGATGGAGAAAGCCTCCCAGATTGTGCTTCTCATTCCCCAACCTGACTAGACATGTTTTTGCAAAGGTGAGTTTTGTTTGCCTCAAAACGCTGCAAAGTGAGCTCAAGAAATTACAGTAAGTCAACAGAAATTAAAATCTCTTTGGTATCACTGAAGCCACTTTATACATCTGGCAGTAGCAGAGCTTGTGGAGTGGTGAAGTTAATTCAGCAAGAATTAGGCCCAAATATCCAAAAAAGCAATTGCTCCATGTGTTCATTCTCCCTTTTCTTTTAAATCCTACATTTCCTCTTATTAATACGAATTGTCAGGACAATGGCTGCAGTGTGTTTATACTGCCTTCCACAAATGTGGGCTGCAGGACAGGGTTGTGTGTGAGGGATACCTTTACTCACTTTATGTGGTGGATAATTCCATCACATAGTTATAACAGAACCACCCTCAGCCTCTAAGTACATATCAAGGGTTCTGGCTGCCCCTGCACATCCTTTTTTTCATGTACCTGGCAAATACTGCTGGCCTGAAAAGATGAGGCAATTGATCGTAAACTTGGAAATGGTAAGGAAGAAATATGGCAAGCTGTAGCTGTCTTTAAATTGTTCCTGGCATGAAAAGTCCCATAAAACACCACTGACCCTACAAAACAATGAATTTCTATTTTAACACAGTGGCAGTTCTCTGTTATCCCTTCTTTACTGCCTGAGACTGTGAAATGCTCAGTATTGTCTTGGGATCGGTTTGCTTCTTTTACAGATCTGGAAAGGGTACCTGGGAGTAGCAATTAGTACAGGCTTCTAATGGATGCTGCACCTTCCTGGAGAAGCCTTCTGGCACTCAGTAGCTCCATCTTGAAGTGCACTGTGTCTCTTAAGGAAAAGATACAGAGTAGGAGGAGAACAAATATGGTAGAGAACATAACCAAGCCTCATGAAAGAACAAGACCTTTTGGGTCAGAAAGCTTTGTCCATCCCAAACAGCATTTAAGGAGCATTTCACATGCTGAGTTCCCCACCAGACTGACCTAGCAGCACCAGTGACTTCATGAGTGACTACATGCAAATTGCTCAGTTGATATTCAGACTTTCAAGTTCCCTATTTAATCTCTTTAGGAATTAAAAGATATTCTGGCCTTATTGTCTTTAGATGAACAGCTGCTGTCTTCAGCATATCTTCTTAGAGTGAATAAATGTCTCAATTGCTCCTTTCTTATTTCTGTGTCTAGAGTTCACTGTTTAATTCCAGATTATAATTGCATATTTTTCTGAGGTTTTATCAGTTTCTTGAACTCTACTGAGCTTTGGGTAAGCACAGCTAGTTGAATTTAAGTAGTTCAATTAATTTTGCATAGTAGCTGGGTACGAGTGAAGGTCATTCTTGAATCATTCTTAGCCCACACTAGGGCCAGGTATGACAGAGAAGTGGTATAGTGACTTGAAGAAAATCCATTCTCCTTTCTGAACAGTGAGTTTCTTGCAAAGTTCTTGGAATGGAGAATGGTAGTGCTCAGTCCAGAAAGATCTCATGCCTGGCTGGTTTTTTTCAATTTGTCTACAGAAAATGCTCACATTACATATGGCACACTGCACACAAGGATATGCATTTTTTTATGGTTTTCAGAAGATTTGATGAAGGCAGGAAACAAACAAAATAAGAAATCCCCAGAATGGAAACCTAGATGATGGGTGTTGCACATGCGATCTACAGCACACTTCTGTTATTCCCTTGTAGGAGACATCTCTAGCTACAGCATTACAGCTGATTATTAGGGATGAAATTGTTTGGCTGCAAATGATATGGCCTCAGCAGCAGCTGCTTTATGAACAGGGCCCAGCTGCCAGTCAGGGATAGCAACTCATCTCTGAGGGGGCAGCTCATGTGGGGTGTCTCTAAACTTCTGCTGCCTGGCCAAAACATGAACCAGGTCATGGGTGCTAGTCTTTAAAAGAAAGCATGTTTCCTCCTGTACAATCTAGAAGTTCTTAACTCATGCCAGAACACCACAGAAACTTGGCTTTGATTAGGCTGTTCTGCTTCTCAGTTCCTATTACTTCTTTCTTTGAGTCAAATTCTTGAAAATCCATGCCTGTTGTATTCTAGACTTGACCTGCATTTGCTTGGAACTGGAGACAGACCTGCATTACCTCCTGAAGTCCCTTCCAACCCAGTCACCTCCAACCTGTGCTGTGACACTGCTAACAGTACCTCCTCAAAAAGCCTTGGTTTCTGCCTGTAATAAACACAAAGCCCAGTTCTGTTCCTGTCTTGTAATCAGCAGTTGCTTTGCCACAAGTGGTCTGTGTTTGACTGTTAATAAGGACACTGAAGATATCTTTTTAAACACCATCAAACTACATGTGAAATTTATATTTTTACTGTTTGCTTCAAAACATAAAACTATATTGGAATAAATCTGTTGTCTTGCACTTCAATGGCTTTTATTACACAGACTTTTTATAGAGTGAATAACTTTTTGTTTTCTCTAGTTTTTTTTACAAAGATAAGCAAGTGCTTCCTTTAATAAACAACAAGGTTCACAACACACAGCTATTCTGCATGCACTGTTTATTTTGTGTGTGTAGGCATAACTGTGTATTCATTATTTTAAGGACGTGTTAAGGCAGTCAAATGAGAGGAAAAAAGTGTTTGGGTTTTTTAATGGAAAAACACATCTAGAAAGCTTATTTTAAAATTAAATTGGTATCCCTACAGTCTGTAAATCAACATTAAAGAAAATTTGTTCTGTAAATATTCTTCTTTCCACTCACAATTTGGAAATGACAAATGTTTCTTGACTTCCAGATTATTATAGAGATTTTAATTAAAGGCTAAATAGTACAGTCTAACTACTTCTATAACAATGCAGGCACAACTCTGATCCCACCAGTGTCCATGGAATAAAAGCCACTGATTTTGTTAGTTAATGATTTCCATTTTAAGCAAGTACAACTAAAAAGGGGTAATCTTTTAAACTTCTGTCTTCTTTAAAATTTTATTTTAAAAAGTTCCCATACAAATCTATTTGTAACAACGCTTCATAGAGTTAGGCTCTGAGTTAGTACCTAGAAGTAACTATCTTGAAATGACTAGTATTTGTCATAATTGTTTTTAAATTTGAAACAATGATAATGCTGTTTTAGGCAGTTATGTAAACACCATCTGGGCAAAATATTTGTAATTATTTACAAACAAAAAATAAAGTATCAGGGAAGCTTTTTTACAACACCAAGCTGGCACATTAATCAAAGAGAATGTGTCCCCCAGTGCTGTCCATATGCTGGTTGCTCTTAGGTCAGTGATGTCCACTGCAGTTTCCCAGCTGTTCTGTTTTTGCACTTAATTATTTTGGTTTCATGAACAAAGAGAAGTCTGAAGGACTGTGCCAACGTGTATGAAGGGAAGTGCCTGGTCATTCCTAAATCACTGTTTTTCCTTGGTCCATAGAGATGTATTTAGGTAGCACAGAGGTGAGTAATACATTTACCTTTGGAGTGGTAAAGGGTGTCCTCCACGTGCAGTGCTGTCTGATGGCCTTTGGGTGAGGGACTTCAGAGCTAAGCCAAATGTTCTGTCTGCAAAGTCTCAAGAAGGCCCTGGGGCCATGTGTCACCAAAAGAGAGGTGTTTGTTTGTACCCCTTTTGCTACCTAAAATTTATTCTCAAAAGTCAGTGTCAGGATAACATCCCTGCAGGCACCTTTAAATACGTGTCGCTGGGTGGCCATGACAACACACTCACAAAATCTTACCTGTGATAGTCTGGGCATCCCATCCGGAAGGATGACTCAGGATTTGCAGTAGTTTAGAGGTGTTTAAAGAAAGCAGCCTTCTCCTAGAGTTGTTAATAATAACAGGGGAAAGCATCTACATACTAAGGCACAAATTCCAGCCTGCTGTGGTACAGGTAAATAATCCGGCTGCATCTGTCCCTGAATTAATTATGCTGAGCATTTCCTGGAGCAGAAGGGCCAGTGTCCCAGCTGCTGACCTGGCTGCTTCTACCAGACTGTCCCTGCATCCAGTGGGATGTACCAAGTGCCAGCAGGACCACAGGCAGCAGGAGGGCTGAAAGAGGCTGCAGCAGTCTGCCTTGCTGATCCAGTGTGTAACCCTTCGCAGCTTGGGCTTTTTTCTTTCACTTTGGTGCTGCCAGAAGTAAGGAGATGT
This sequence comes from Haemorhous mexicanus, assembly GCF_027477595.1. Classification (NCBI taxonomy): domain Eukaryota; kingdom Metazoa; phylum Chordata; class Aves; order Passeriformes; family Fringillidae; genus Haemorhous; species Haemorhous mexicanus. The sequence goes on from NC_082342.1 coordinate 47,639,369, forward strand.
TTGAAGTCCTACTGTCCTGTACGCCTCGTTCCAAGCTGCCACTGAAGGAAGGGCAGCTGGAGCCTTCGGCTGCAGAATCATGACGGAGTGACAGAGCCGCCAGCGGTGATTTCCCGGTGCTGCGGGGCCCATCCGAGGCAGCAGCAGCAGCAGCAGCCAGTGATCAGAGCCCCGGAGTGAATCATGCACCATCTGTGCTCGTGGGCCGACTGTTTGTGTGTGCAAAGTGTTGGGTAAATGTGTAGCCACAGCACAGGAAGGCAAATCCCCCTGGCTGGCAGGGAGAGGGGCACGTTCCTGTGCCTTTTCTGGGGGCTGAACAGGTGGGGCCGGGGATGCTGCTGCCGTGTGTGTTGCAGCCCTGAAGGCTCCAGGTGCTGCTCCTTGTGCTGGCTGTGAAGGAGTGTGTTTGTGCTGGTGTTTCCCACTAAACCTTGCTAATGAACAGGGGGTATAGGAATGTGCCCCCTGTTGATGGAGTGACTTTCCTGTGTCCCCTCAAAAAGGAAAGAAGCCCAGAAGTTTCTCTCCTCGATTAGATGAAAAAGCTCCCTCTTAGGCCTAGGGGACTTCACCTCAAGCTTAAGGATAGCTAATCGGACAGAAGCCAAAAAGTCCCACCTGGGCAATTTACTAGAAAAAGAAGTGAACAAAGAAACTAATCGTTTTTGTAAAGTGTTTTATCAAGAGCAAGAACCTTTAACACCTAGCTTGTTTTTTCTCTGTTTGTTATTTTGCCTTTTATTAAACCTTTTTGTTTCCAACCCTGCAACAGAAGCCATCCTGCTGATTTTTATGCCTCCAAGGTAGCTAAGCTATCTTAGGTGTGTTATAGACCTCCAAGAGCTTGTTAGACCTAGCTCAAAGAGGCTACTATAACAAGGGGGGAGATTAGACAGAGCCAAAACTACTTCTGGGGCTGTTCTTGGAGCAAACTGGGTGAAGCAGCCAGGTAAGAAGGGAGCTCCCCTTTCCTTGAGTGCAGAAATGGAGCAGGAGTAGAGGAAGGTGTGTCACATCTCTGTCCCCCAGGTACTCTCTGCTTGGCACGCTCACAGTGGCTGTGAGTGGCTCCCTTGGTGCTGGATGTTTGGACACAGTAGGCAGCATGATGTGAAAGAGGTGAAAATTGAAGATGAAGGGGCCTGCTGCCCTCTTTATGCTGAGAAGGCTGTGGCAGTCAGTTGTGAACCAGAGCAGTGTCAAAAGGCTGTGTGTCCTGCCTGGGGCTGAACTGGGGACATGCACAGCTATAGGGAATAGTTTGCATGGCCCAGCTGTGCTTCTGCACAAATATGACCAAAGAAATTCTGTGGTCCAAAAGGGAACCTAAAGCCTCTCCAGTGGGGAGGTGGGGCACCTGCAAATCTGCATGGGTCTGCCAGCAAACACTGGCAAAGCTTCTCTGAGTACTTCTCTGCTTTTAACACTGTGGAATGGGCTCGTTTCCCCTGTACAGTAATAAAGGTTTCCTTTTATTCCCACTAAATCACAGGCAGGTCACCAAAGGTAAATGCAAATATCTGAACAATTTTGTGTCCTGCTTCACAATAAGCAGAGAATCACAGAATCTTTAAGGTTGGAAAGGACCTCTAAAATCATCAAGCCAAACATTAACCCAGCGCTGCCCAGTCCATCACTAAACCATGCCTGACTCCCACATATACACATCTTTTCAATACCTTCAGGGATGCTGGCTACACCAGTTCCCTGGGCAGCCTCTCCCAGTGCTTGATAACAAGACTTTTAGTCAAGAAATATTTTCTAGTATCCAACCTAAACCTCCTCCAGCACAGCTTGAGGCCATTTCCTCTTGTTCCTATGACTTGTTACCTGGCAGAAGAGGCTCACCCCCACCTGGCTGCACCCTCCTTTCAGGCAGTTGCAGAGAGTGATGAGGTCCCCTGAGCCTCCTTGTCTCCAGGCTGAACACCCCCAGCTCCCTCAGCTGCTCCTCACAGGACTTGTGCTCCAGACCCTTCCCCAGCTCCGTTGCCCTTCCCTGGACACGCTCCAGCCCCTCAATGTCTCTCTTGCACTGAGGGGCCCAGAACTGAGCACAGGATTGGAGCTGTGGCCTCAGCAGTGCTGAGCACAGGGGCACGGTCACTGCCCTGCTCCTGCTGGCCACACCCTGGCTGATCCAGGCCAGGATGCCATCGGCCTTCTGGGCCACCTGGGCACACCCTGGATCATAACCAGGGGTTTGCAAATCCAAATGCAGTTGGGGATTCAGAAATGGGAGGCCAGGGACCAGAGCTGTGGTCTGCTGTGTCCCACCATGAACAGAAGAACACACTGCCTGGGAACAGTCTGTTTAAAATGAAGGTGAAGCATGTCGCCATTGTCCCCTTGGGAATTTCTCAGTTTCTAAATGAGTGCACAATTCTTAGCTTGTAAAAGATGGAGAACTCCAGCCTCTGGGCTTTTGTAACTATACTATAAAAAATAAATATAGTCTAGAGGAGACAAACCTTTAGGGAAAGAGCTAATTGTTTATTCTTGCACTGGATTCTTTCTTTTTTGCAAGGTTGATTTTTGTCTTGCTATTGACAGTAATTTTAGAGCACAAAATGATGGAAACAGTGGCACAGAATAAGAAAAATACAGTGTGAAACACCAATTATGTCCTTATATAAGACTGCCTGTACTTTATTCAACTTCACTTTCAATCATTTCACCAAGAGAGATTACAGATTTTCCTCTGGGAAATGATTCTTCACTCGGGAAAATACAATAATTGGGATTTTTTTCCTGATTTCCTTTCTAAAGTTTTGTTTGCTTAATATCCTATTTCTTCAGACGCTTTCTCTAATCAATTTCTCACGCTTCTTTTCGGTCAAAACCTTTAGATACTTGAAATGATACTTGCAACAAGGGTGGGAGCAGATTTGACAGCTCTCAGCCCTTAAGAAATGCTCAGCTGTTTCATTTGCAGTTAGCTTTGTTTGTGTTTTATTGTCTTGTATTTGTACTTTTTCCTCATTTATCTTTAAACTGTGACAAACCATCAAATTCAATAATAATGGATAATGACCCTGCTTTTTCTTTAAATAACAAATCACACATTTAAAATGTTAATCTCTTGTGTTGATTGTCATGGGAGAAACTGGTAGCTATGCTTCAGAACATATGCACTGCTCAGCCATTCCTAGCAGCAGGTTTTGCATTAGGAAATTTAATCACTAGATTTAATCATGCCATAAAATCCCAGAGCTGTTCACAAATACAGTACTATTTCCAGAACTGTATCATCTCTATATTTTCAGAATTTCACGAGTCAGCCTATACCTGCTACCAATAACATGTTTAAAGGTTACTGTGTTCTCACAGATTCAGTTCTCACCTGTCTTCTTTTCCTGGATTAAGAGAAAATAATTACAGGAATTGAGGCTGTGGAAATTTCACTTAATGTGGAGATTGTAAAATAGGAAAAAAGATTAGTCAGCAACTCGATGTACTAGTCCAAGTACTGGGTTTGTAAGTCAGCATTTGCACTTTTGATAAAACTTTATTTCCTTCTTAATTTTAATCCATAAACTGAAACTTATATTCCTGATATTTTTCCATCAGCACAACTTTCTACAAGCTGTCATCTCCCCAGTGTGAGAAGGTCATTATGAGATGGGAAGAAACCAGTGGCAAGAGACAAGGGTACTGTCCTTCAGTCCCAGTGTAACTTTGATCTCAGTGAGCCTCCCTAGAAGTCTTATTGCATAATGCAGGATCTAGCAAGCAGACAATAATATTGCTCAGGCAGCAGACAAGCAAAGAAAATACCAACCAGAAAAAAAAAAAAGAATGTTTTTTACATGGTATATTTTTCACCTGTGAAACCCATGACCGCAATGAATTCCAAAAGGGATGAAGAAAATCAGAGCTCTAAAATGCAGCCCAGTGGTAATGCTCCTCTGTTGGAAACAGAGTGCCAGTAGACTTGGAGAGAGAGTGGGATGTCTAATTTTTATTTATAATTTTTGTTTCTGAATTCAGTTTCTTGGATTGATCAAGCTGATTGCATGCTGGTGAATCAAAGTTAAGCGTGGGCTAAACTGGGTGCAGAGCAAGGCAGTGGGCAGTGACCCCCTCCAAAGCAAACAGCTTTAAGGTTACCAAGGCTGGCCCACAGGGATTTATACAGCTAGATTCACTTCACACTGGAGGCCTGAGGGATAAGATTCAAAGTCAAAGGCCTGTTCTGCTCCCCCTCTCTTCAGTTGCCTGCATCTCATAATTAATTCTTTGAATTAGATCCTTGTAAAGAACAATATCATTTGTACTTCCCTCGGATCACACCAGCCCTGGCTGCAATATGTACAGCCAGCTGAGAGCACTGTGTAATTTATTATGCAAAAGCAGATTTTCTTCTCATGGCTGTGTCTTGCACTAGGGACAGGGATCTGTCCTAGTGTCTTTTTTTCCCCCACTTGTATAGACCATATTTCAAGTTTACAGGAATTAAGTCCCAAGGTGCTGAATACCATCCGTTGATCACATAAGCTGGCACAAGTTAAGTTTCTTGTCAAATTGCTGCTTGTTTTCTTGGCTAGAAAAACAGCTAGGGAGATTCTTCCTGAAACCTCCTCCTTCTGCATTGCTATTTCCCTAGCCACCTGCTCACTCCAGTTAAAGAGAAACACCAGTGTGCTCTGCACCATCCCTTCAGCTCCTGCTTCTCAAAATGACAGTCTATGGGATGCTAAAGAGCTGTGTGGAGAATAGCATGGTGCAGCAGCTCCTCCTCCCTGCTCTTCTCCAGCTGTCCCTGCATTCACACCCTGGAGAGCAGCAGTGTTGCTGGTGCCAGGAACAGATGCAGGATACCAGCCAGAGAAGTGCTGCTCAATGGATCCTACAACAACCAACAGGCACCTACATGCAGTGGCAGCAGAGTGATGCAGAGGTGTCCATCAGAATTCAAACTCTGGTGCAGCCACATTGCTGAGGAGTCAGTGCTCTGGAGCAGCTTGGAGGGGCCTTCAATCCCTGTATTACTTTCCCTATGAGCAAACCATGGTAAAGACCATGCTGCAGGACTGAGATGCCTGGTCTCTCACAAGCAGTAGTAGTGTAATTTACTATTTATCAAGTGCAGGCATCACACCAAAATGCAGTGGAAATAAGACTCAAAAAATCCAGTTACTAGTAAACCTCTTATTCTTTCAATGTATGAATAAAGCTGAAGCCTGGCTTTGACACTTTTCCTGCCCCCTCCTTTTATTTTTTTTTTCCTTTCTTCAAAATGTTTCCTTAGTCCAAGTGATTTGAAGGGATCAGAAAATATTTTTTGGAATTTTATTTTTCCTGAAATGTGAAATGAATAAATAATTTTGAGTGTTTTTTTCACCTTCAGTAATTCTTATTGTAGAAATGCTGTGATCTGTGAGGGTCTGCCTGATAAAGGCCAGAAGGGTAATTCCTCCCTAGGGTGTTAATCTCCCTAGGGTGTTAAACCTCAGATCCCATCGAGCCACCATCATATTGCTGGGACTGTCTATGGGCTCACCAGCTCATGCTTTTGTTGAGGGCAGGATCTTTATGTAAACTTCTGTTTAGGAAAATTTGATAGAGGCTATCAATTCTTCCCATGCCTATTGGATATTGATGCATAAAGGACATATTCTACAAGGTATGTAGGAATCCAGAGCCGCAGACGGGCACCATGTGCATTTTCTAAAGCATGCAGGCGTCACTGTAATCCTGTAGAGCATGAGATCATTATACTGGAAACAAACAAATTAGACTAAGAAAATCACTCTGAGCTTTAGCTGTTAAACACCTTGAAAAATTTAACTCCAGGTGATTTCTTGGTAGGATTAAATCCAAGTATGTAGATGTAGAAGATACACTGGTTTCAAAATAAATATCCTCAAGACCTCAGAACTCTCTTCACTCTGCTGTCTTTCCTGCCTCCAAAGTAATCTGTACAGAGCTAATGGCATTGTATTTCTTTCTATAGCAACAGCTTCTGAGACAAAATAAAAGAAACAGAATAAGTTCCATTATGTGCCATGGATAACCATTCATATCATGTCAGGTAACTGAGTCCTTAAACAGGGTTGAAAAAGGTTTCCTGTCTTTATGGCAGAATACAAAAAACGTGAATAATCTTCCTGCCAATTAGAAATGAATACAGGAATATTGACAGGAACACAAGGAAAAAAAACAAACTCAGCAATTACTTTCACATATTTTTGTTGGTGTGCTAAGACAATTCATGAAAGGCATTTCACAGCTGCTTTCAAACATGACCCAAGCTCTTACAGTGGTTTTATTTACAGAGAATCTTTTTCTCCAGCAGTAACCGCTGAAAAAATTTTCAGACAACATGAAGGTTCTTTAGAAAAATCTATGCGGGGCTAGTTTCTCAGACTGCTTTCTCACTAAAGCAAGACGTGAGTTTTTGAACAAGCTAGATGGGGAAAACAGCTTCAGGATCAACTTCCTACAGGTTGGAAGCACAGCTGAAAATGAGGTGATTCAAGTCAGAATTAGGGATTCTGTTTAAAGATGCTCCTTCCCCGGTACAATTCTATCAGTGACTCTTTTCTCCTCTTTTACAGCTTAATATCAACACTCTGTTTAAAAAAAGAGTGATCCTCAACTCCCAAAGATATTTCTATTCCCATTCTCCATCAACCCTAAAGTCAGCAAAGCCCAAAATGATGAGTGGGTTAACCCTACAGCAAAACACTAAGCTCATTTCTTAACCTACAAAGACCTATGGTTTGCTTTGACCTCAGAATTTTGAGCTCGTTTATGTGAGAGGTGTCTAGCTAGGAATGGAAACAGCTTCATTTCCTGATATGAAATGGATTATCTCTGAAGCCAGGCTATGCAGAAAAATTCAGCTGAGCTTCATCCAGTTGTAGAGAGCCAGCACAGGGAAATAGAGCTACAGGACAGTATGATTGTGTAAGAGCATTTTGGAAATTCCATCAAGGTCACAAGAAATAAGTGGTCTGAACATAATGCAAAGGGATTTGCAGGTTTGTCCCTCACACTTCTGAGATCCCCATATACTACATTCAGTCTCCAAGAAAAGATTTGCCACCACATGAGAAGCAGGATACCTGGTCAAGTGCCATACGACTCCTGAAGCCACATAGCATGTCTACAACTCCAGAAATGTCAAGTCACAGGAACATTCCTTCCTATTTCTTTGTATTGCAAAGAAAATCAAAATCAGATTTACCATGGGTATTGCAGCTGCAAACTTAAACACAGAGGTGTTATTATTTCTCCATAGTAACTGTGAAATACAAATCCCTCAGCTATTGGATATTGTTAAATTCTCTCATTCGACCTAGCAAGATTTGGGTGACATTCATTTATTTAATAATTTAAATACTTCTTTATTCCTTTTTCTACTGCAAATGACTAATTCATCCCTCTGGCAATTAGAAACAGCCTGGTATTTATTTTTCTAAAAGTGCAAGAAAACTGATAGCAACAATTGTACGTGAATTTTCTGCTCTGTGTTTGGAAGGGAATATCAGTCAACAACAAGTTTGCAAATGTTTTGCTCAAAAGCTTTCTACAGTTTTAATAAACATTGACTGGGATCTTTAAATTATTCTTGAACAGTATAGCCTGGATATTGTAATAAATTGGAATCCTATTTTTCTCCAAGTTTTAATTCTGTCTAGTCCTTGTTTCTTTGACTTCTGAAGGAGAAGATGACAGAGAATTTAAAGAAAAAACAACACACCAAGTAAACATGGATTATTTGTCGTGATTTTTTATAGCCCACAGACTCAAATCCGAGATCTATCTCTGTTTTAGTACATTGTGAATTTTGCATGCAATATACAGCTGTGATGGCTAGGAAAATTATTTCACCGTAGTGAAATGATCAAGAGCTCCACAGAAATCAGTCACAGATATATGGCAAGTTAGCTGAAGCTGAAATAGCATGCTATGTGAAGAAAGAGAAAATAACTTCTAAATAACTTCTCTTTCATTTACCCCATTACTTTCTCTTTTTTTTTTTTAAGGTCTACACACTCTTCCTACTTTAGAGGAATATCCTGAATGTGAATGTGATAGCTCAGCAAGGTCAAGTTTCCGCTGAAACCTGCCAAATTGCATTGAGCTGTTTGTTTATTGAGCAGCTTTAAAATCCTGACTTATTTGCTTTTTTGATAAAGAATTGACAGTTTGCTCTTACAAATCACACCTTTAATACTAAGACATCTTTGAAATGTCTAGGAAAGTGCAGGAGATAAATTATCTGCCGACAAGAGTGAGGGGGAATAAAATGCAGTAGCCAGAAGAAAGAAGCAGAGGAAGCAAAGGAGGAAGAACTGAGGAAGGGAGCAGGGGCTGGAGAACAGCTTACTGTGCTGAGGCTTGTTAAGCTCCATGGTGTGTCGGAGCTGAGAACAGACCTCTGCTCTCTGTCATGGCAGAGGCTGAGTGAAAACCCTGCTGGCAGGACCTCATGGTGTGGTTCTCTTCTCCCAAAGGAGAGATAAAGGTCTTTTTCAGGTCTGAAAAATACCCTGGCTTCCTCAGCGTCCTCGGTGACTTGTGGGAGGCAGCTCCTCTCTGGGAGCCTGGGTGTTGATCTCACCTGTGGGACAGTGGTTATTCCTTTTTGCTACTGTTTCTCTGTCATCAAGGAGTGAATACACAAATTTTATTTCTTCTTAACATTTCATATCTCATGGCTGTAGAGTAAACCAGTAATTTCAACCTTTTTGACTTGTGGAGAAATGAACAATTTTCTGGGAAACATGAAGGCCCTGTTCAAGGACACTGAGTGAGCTGGGTGTAGGCTGCTTTTTCTTTGCTCTCTTCCCAGACGCCCTAGAAATAGTCCCTGAACTTCCAAAGGAGTTGCAGAACAAAGACTGTAAAGCAACATATGGGTTTTGAGGCGAAGACTTTTGGGGGTTTATAACAAGAAGCTTGGTAAAAAAGGAGCCTATCTGGCTGCAGGTGAGAGGTCATTGTTGTACACTCTGTAAATAAACACTGCTAAAACAAGTAGGAGGAAGGCACAGGAAAGAGGGTAGAAGCAAAGAGGAACAAACCATTCCAACAAAAAGCAAAAGGCAAAATGCTGCTTTCGACATAGGGAGTCTCTGAGTTTGTTATTCTCCCAGTTCCATTAACAGAGAGAACTGCCAGCTCAGTTGGCAACAAAAGGAATAAACTCTGATGAGCAACATGGTAAAGGAGCAATCCCTTCTGCCTCTTCCTGGGGTTCTGATTGCTGTGGGAGAAGATTCACAGGCTTAGATTGAAGGAGTTTTTCTCAGGAAGCTGCTGCTGCTCCCAGGTTTGCTTGTAGGCTGATCTTCTGACATTTGACCCTGAAGTTCACCCTCAGTTGTTTCCAGGGGGCTGTCAGGATAATCACCCAGGTGGTCTGCTCCCTTGGGGCATCCATGGGTTTCATGCTCCCTGGGGAAGTATTCAGGGACCTGATTATTTTCTGGCACTGATCCCAATTCTGATCAGATCCCGAAACCAGAAAAAAGTGTATCACCCTAATTTGAATTCAAGCTGTGTGAACACCTGAATCTCTGAGTGCTGTAAGGAATCTGCAGTTTAGAAGTCCCATATCCAAAGCTTCCAGTTAATAATGACACAAAATCATAATTAAAAGGGAGGGAAGTGTTTGCAGAGCTTAATTAGATGACAACAAAAAGTATAGCTAGCCTGTTTTCCCTTTTCCCTCAGGTATTTTACCAAGTGGAAAGAAATCAGTCATCTACAGATGTACAGGTTTAAAATCTGAATTAAATGTTTATTCTGAATAATAGAAATAAAACTTCATTTGAAATGACTGAAATTCAATTCCATATTGTCAGGAAGTCTTGGCTCAGGAGGGTCAGACCAAAGTCATCTCACTCTGTATCAGCCTTATTTCCTACAGACTTTCTTTGCCTTTGGTCACTCTAGTGGACTGGATAGTGAGCTGTGTGGACCTTTGATTCTAACACAGAAGGGCTCCTTTGTTACCATAGAATCATAGGATATCTTAGGTTGGAATGGACCTTAAAGGCCATCCAGTTCCAACCTCCCTGTCACGGGCTGGGACAACTTCCACTAGACCACATTGCTCCATTCAACCTGGCCTTGGACACTGCCAGGGATGGGGCCTCCACAGCTTCTCTGGGCAGCCTGTGCCAGTGCCTCATCACCCTCACAGTGAAGAATTTCTTCCTAATGTCTATCTAAGCCTACTGTCAGTTTAAAACCATTATGTTCTTGAAATTAATTTCCTCTTCATCTGGCATGATGGAAAATAACCTGTTTGCTTCAAATGACCTAGTTATTAATTCCAGGGAAGAGAAGGACACTCTGTTCTGGTTTCTAGAAACATCAACACCCTTCACATAGGAAAATAGTCCCTGCTGAAACTAAACCCATGTATATTCCATTAATGGACCTTTAACACAAAGCACAAACAGTTTCCCAGAAAGGCAAAGTGCTGCCTCCTGAATTGCACCATGTGCCCACGTGACAACCTGACCAACAGGATACTAAGCAGGATTAAATATTTTCCTCTCCAACAGAATGCTTCCAAACTGGATAGACAGCTCTAGGTAATTACAGGCTAGAGTGTATTAGCCCCTGAGGTGAGGACTGCAGTAAGGCAGTGCTTCACAGTGGATTATTTGCTCAGAAACTCAAACTATTTGCTGAAAGCACTCTACTACAGCACTTCACACCCCCCTGAATCTGTCCCTTAATCTCTTAACTCAGTACAAGAACTTAGTCCAAATGGCATCAGTAAAGAGCATAAATTTGTTAAATATACTGACTCTGATTTACTTTTCATTGAGAATCTATCTTGGTCTGTAGCTGCTCTGCAAACATATCTTCATTAATGTTTGCACTCTGGGCTCAAGTTCCAGTTGCTCTGATTGGAAACACTGGTCTCCTGGGTTTTGAACACTTCTCCTTTCGTAGCAGTGTTCAATCACTGAAATCAAACATTAACATGAATGTGAAACTCCTATAAATGAGAGGAGAATCCCATGAATCACAAAATCTTCCTTCCTTCCTTCCTTCCTTCCTTCCTTCCTTCCTTCCTTCCTTCCTTCCTTCCTTCCTTCCTTCCTTCCTTCCTTCCTTCCTTCCTTCCTTCCTTCCTTCCTTCCGCCACTTCCGCCACTTCCGCCACTTCCGCCACTTCCTTCCTTCCTTCCTTCTCTTCCTTCCTTCCTTCCTTCTCTTCCCTTCCTTCCCTCCTTCTTCCTCCCTATGGCCTATGCTCCAAATGCTGTAGTTTTTTTTTCTAAGTGGAAACTGACTTATTTCTAAAATTAATAAAATCCTCCCAAAGCACTCACAAAACATTCAACACATAAAGCCTGAAAATATACACACTTAGCCCCCAAAAAATAATATTGACCAAAATTAGTGATATGTGACCAAAATTAATAAATCCTGTCTTATGAAAATTAATAAATCTAAATATCAAGCTGGCTTTTCTTTTAAAGCCATTGTGGTTGCTGAAATTGTAGAGACAGTAATATCTGGGAATGTAATTTTGTGGACATTAGTAGGATATAGACAGTCTTATTTTTGTTTTCTCAAATGAATCCACCAAAGGGATGAAGAAAACAACAAATTTCACTGCTCATTCATCTGCAGACTTCTTAAAGCACAGTACACAAGTTAAGCTCCTGTGCTCAGCTCTCCAGACATTCCCTTGCAAATATTATGTGAAAAAAAGGTTACATGAGCGTTTATCTACGGACTGTTTTGCTACAGAAATGGGCAATGAACAACTAGCCAAGTTGGATCAGAGGCAGCTGGAGAGATCCTGACCTCCTTTTGCACCACGAAGGGGTTGGCACTGCCCACTCTTCCTTACAGACTAGCTGCAGTCTCACTGGAAAGGTGCTGCCCCAGTGAAGCACAAGTGGGGGTCTCACAGTGAGTTCTGCTCCCTGCAGCTTTACTCCCTGATTTGCCCCATATGCCTGATGTTGGAGCTGGTTTGGGAGGGGCATGGAGGAAGCAGTCTGACATTTTCTGTAGCCTTCATCCTCTAGGTACAGAACATGAATTCATGGCACAGCTGCACTTTGAAAAAATTATTCTCTGTGTTTGATTATTAAAACAGCAAAAGGACCAGTTTCACTGTGGTCACATGGCACATGTACATGTTTTGCACTGGGAACTACTCCAGCTTGCAAGTGAGGCTTAAAATATGTTTTGTTGCTGTCACTACCTGCATGTCCTGGCTGGTCCAGATCACTTCAGCCCCTTTGTGCCTTTAGTCTGTCATCAGCATTATCTGTCTCAGCACAAGAGGTCTCAAACACTCCTATTACATCCAATTTGTCTGTCCAGCTAGGCCTAATGGATGTGACTTTGTCTCCAAGCACTTCAGTGTGCTGTGGAAGCAGCCATGCAGTCTTTGTAGATTAAACAGAGAGAGGAAATAACTTCCAGGACATTAAACTTCCTTCTGTCCTTCGGACTGATGATTTCCTGAGGTTGGACACCTTCTGCATGTCAGACCAACAGTGGTCCTAAATACCTTTAGTAGCCTGCCTGTGGGGGAGGACATTGCTTTGGAGCTGGTGTGCCAGGCTGGAGGCATACTGCTAGAATAGGTAACATACTCAGTATTCTTTTGTCAACAATTAGTCTTTCTCATGATCTAAATGCAGCTGTTCCTTTTGGAAAACAATATCACAAACAGTGAGTTTGGATTTTACCACAAAGAAAGCCAATAGCGGATTTCAATACGATTTCTTTCTATTTTTAATGAATGCTTTTTTTGCATTTGAATCATCTGTTTTTAAGGGATATGCTCAAATTCCAGACAATTATATATTTTTGTCTGGCTATTTATTGCTGTTTTCGGTGGCGCATAATTTTTAATATGCTGAGCAACAGCAACTGAAAGTGGAGTCAGCTTTATTGCAAGGCCAGATGAAATTGTCCAGACTGAAACTTTACAGTTTTCTACAACCAACAATAGTAATTACCATATTGGAGGTATTATAGTACAAAATAGATTGTGTTGTGAGAAATGAGGCCAGATGGAGCTCCAGCTGTCTCCTTAAAAAAGAAAACATTAGAATCCAATTAAAATATACTTTGGATTATGTTACAGAAAAAGTTGTGCAATAATTAATCTCAGACCTATACAACTACTATCAGTTTTAATTTGCAGCTTAACTCTTCAAGTTATTTTTGTGCTTGGTTTCAAGTAGCAGAAGTTTCTCTGTCTGGGCTCTTCCTAATTGCTTTCAACTACAATGGCAGGGCTAAAGTCCTTGCTAGTTCATTGCTGGACAATGACTGTAGTTTTGTGTGTGTCCACTCAGTAGCACAGTGGAAGGTACAGCACTCATGGTACAACACATGGTCTTGGATATGGTGGCTTCTGTTTCCTGCTTGGTGTTGCATCTCACATAGTCATGGTCAAACAGTTTTTTGAGGGACATTTTCCAATGAAAATCCTGATTCAATAATGCAAAAATTCTCTGCAGAAACAAGTAGTTTTCAAATTAATTTCCTGATTTCCAAATGGCCTAAAATGTTGTTATTGTGTTCTATTTCATGCACATACTGCAATTAAAATTGAAATCAATGCATTTTAATTTGATCAAAATAAATAGCTTTGCTTCATCCAAAGCTACATTTATAGAAAACATTTGGCTTGAAATTTTAGGTCTTCATACATCTTTCCAACTGAAACCTAAGATGGACTTCAGAAGTCTCAAAAAATCTTGACTTTCCCCCTAGCATCTTTGAAGACAAACTGGTTATCTGAAGACATATCTCATATTGTTCCCATGGCAAATCACTCCTAGGGTTTTCAGTTGCCCTTGTTCTTGTACCAGTGAAGCACAGATACACTGTCCAGTTTGATGATCTGAGGATTTATGCACTGGGTTAAAATGTTCAAGCCTGGCTGTTTATAGAGAGAGACATGTAAACTCCCACTTAGCACTTAAGTAGGTGGCCTCATTTTCTGAAGTACCAACTATTTATCCAGGGGCCATGTTTATTTAATGTCAGACTCTCAAGTGTTCCAGCCTTATCTCTTTGAATTTCATGATGTTAGAAGAAACAGACTACCACACTTTTTATGCTAAATATACATGGAAATCACCCTGAGAGCTCTATAGTACACAAAAGAGAGGGGAAAAAAACCCAGAAACAAGCCCACCACGTAGGTTTTTTATGTGTTCATGCTTCTTGCTCCAGACAGTGAAACACAGAATGTGATGCTCTGTCTTTGATCACTGCTTCTCATCCCTGAAAGAAATGCAGAAATTGCTATCAACTTCATGCAGACAACATGAAAAATGAATAGAAAGGAAAGACACGATGGTTGATGGAGGGCTATACATATTCTTACCAAGCACAAGGTTGTGTAAAAAACTGTAAACCTGAAGGTTTTGCAGAAAAATCTAAACAATCCTCTTCAGTCAAGGCTGCAGTCTTGAAATTACATATCCTGTGGGAAATCCCATTTTTAGATAAGTCAGTTTTGATTTATTGTGTTTCTGATAATGATGATTGCTGGTATTATTATTTATCATAAAAAATTATGATACTATCACACTGGCAGTACAAGTAGCAAGCATTCTTACCAAAAAATCCTTTCTTGCAGCTATATTGCGAGGCTTAATTTCTTAATGTCTCTGACACTTCACTGAAAGATGCCACACAGCTGATTATTAGCAGTTGACAGTCACACTTTTCCTCTGATTCTAATGAAATGGAAGGCATTTTCTTCCCACAAAAAAAACCCAAAAAATCCCCACAAAAACCAAAACAAACAAATAAACAAAAAAAAAAATGGAAAAAGAAAAAATTTCAACATATCTTAGTAGTTAATATGCAGCTAAAAATAGTAATGCTTACAGTAGTAAAAAACCTGCTGGAGTTTGAAGCCATGGAAAACTTACACAATGACATGCACATTTAGGTGACTGCCTTTTGTAGCTGCCAGTAACACTTTTCTTGTAAGGGAAGAAGATGGAGAAAAGGCAAAAGGTGTTGGTGAAAAGGGAATGTGTCAGCATGGGCTGAAACAGGGCTTGGTGTCACACAGCTGTCTAACTCTCTTTGTCATCCACCACATCTGCTGTGGGTGAATATTAAAACTGCTACACAAAGAGATCATTAGAAGCAACCACCCATTACCATGCCATCACTTCTCAACTCATTACTGCTTTAGCTTTCTGCTGTAGTGCCACTCCTTCAGAGGGTTTTCCTTCAGGTTCCCGGGCAGACAAAGAAACAAGCAGAATATTGATTTTGGCAACTTAGCTACTGCTGAAGCTGAAAAGTTCAGGAGTTCATTCAGAAAGGTGTAAGAATACCATGTAGATTCCTTGGTATTTGCCCTGGCTACTCCTGCTGCTGTTGCTTGTCTGTGTCTCACGCCGAAGAAAGAAAAAAAGATGAAAAAAAAAAAGGAAAAAAAGAGACTTTTGAAGTCAATGTCACAGAAAAGCAGAATATAATACATGAAAAGGCCAAATTTGCTAGGAGGTGCCAAGAACAAGGGCAAGCAGATGAAGCTTTTATTACTGCAGATCACAGTTTTGCTGAACATTGCATATACTGAATGTTAAAAGAAGAATTAATAAGAGGCAGAATAATTTTTGGCAAAGGAGACAAGCAGTTCATCAGCAGGACTTACACTCAGGCCCAGATCACTCGCTAACAGCGGCTTGAGCAAAAGTGATGCTGACCTACATACTGGCAGCACAGAGCAGATTGCAGCAGACCAGTGAAGAATAGGAACACAAACATGAAAAGAGCAGCTGCAAGCACTTTTAATACCAGAAGTAGTGCTCAGTGAGTGAGGAAAAAAGCTAAGAAAATGGCTAAGAAGCTTTAACAGGAGACAAGATGGAAAAGTTGCCGGAGTCATGGCAAAGAACTGTGCCCCACAGGCCATGAAATCCCTGAGAAGGCTCAGAATGCAAGAGATGCCACAAGGGACATCTTCTCAGAGCAGCTTGGGTAGCAGGGAAATAATCATTAAGCCCTGTTTCTATTCTGCAACCTGAAAGGACAACACTTTCTTAGAAATGCACATTGAATTATCAAAATCTTGCATTT
The DNA here is from genome assembly GCF_027477595.1 of Haemorhous mexicanus. Lineage (NCBI taxonomy): Eukaryota > Metazoa > Chordata > Aves > Passeriformes > Fringillidae > Haemorhous > Haemorhous mexicanus. The sequence goes on from NC_082342.1 coordinate 47,655,431, forward strand.
GAAATGGGAGTATTTGACAGCAGTCCCTACAGTTCCATGAAAAGATAAGAGCAGTAGGGTTTGAGATGGAGGTATGGGAAGACTACACAGGAAATTGAGTGTGGTTTACACCACTACAGAACACATATTCAGAGGTTTTTCTGGGAACCTCAGAAAAGGATGTGAAAAGCTCTTCCACAAATTATTTCGTGGTGCTGATTCTTGCACTGTGCCTAGAAGAAACACTCACTTGGCATCCATCTGGCATATTTTTACCCCCTGGAAAACTTGAAATGAAACTATGTTAAAATTTGATAACAAATCTTCATGCAAAGACCCTCGACTTTCCCTTCTACCCTGCAAGTGCATTAAAAACTAACAGAAGTCACAGTCTTTTCCACAAGTTTGCATCTTGATAAGGAAAGATAACATATGGCTGGAAATGTGACAGTCATCTGACCCTCTCAAAACATGTCCTGTTGCCCTTCATTAACCAGACTGGTTTTAAGGAGCTGGGAAGGTTTTTGAATCCGTATGTGCCAGATTGTTGGGAAGGAATTTGTTTTTCCAGATTCAGTAGACTGATATTTTTTGCACTGTATTTTATCACAGGCTAAAGAACCTCTTCATGAGCTGAAATGGAAACAAATTGGACTGGTCAGAGCATGAGCAAAGATCAGAAACAGGCAAGCTAAACACATAATTGAAAAACTGAGTGTAAAAAATATTGCTGTGTTTTTCTAGCCTGCATGTATATTTTATATATTATATACATTTATCACCCACTTGCCTGGTCCATGGCTTTGGTTAGTGTTGTGTGTAAGATTATGGCCTGGAAAGAGGAGCAAAAAGGTTCATTTACTGTTTTGACTGCAGTTAATCACCAGTGACAGCTGTACTGGGTCCATTCATGGTTTTTCAGATTACATTTTCTCCATTTTCTGACTCCTGTGCTCAGAAGGATTGACCAGAAGCCTGGGCCTGCACTGGGGGTGTGCAAGTGAAAGAGCACTCTGGAGGCTGTGCAGAACTTCTGCCAGGCACGGAGGGACAGTTTTCCTTTCCTGTGCTGGGAACATGTTGGTTCTTGTGCTGGGAAGAGCAGGGCAAGCCTCCCCCTGCCAGCAGCCCCTTCAGCTGTGGGAAATGCTCTTCACCCAGTCCTGGTGACTGGGAACTCCCCACTGGGGTGGTCACAAGGGCTTGCATGCTGAGGGAGTAGAATCCATCCCAACTGGAGCAGTACAGGAGCATTTAATTTGGCTTGCCCACTGTTTATTAAATGTTGTAACTGAAGGGAATAAATTCTGGTCATTAAGCAAACCCTCTGGAACTGTGGTCTAGAAACCATTCCAGAGTACCAAGCTCCAACTGCCATGGCACATAACAACTACTGGGAGCTCACAGTTTTGTTTTCTGCAAATCATTTGGAATTAAAAATGAGGAAAAATAGTTTCCTTTTTTTAAAAAACCTCACACAACCAAATTCACTTTCCAAATGCTTGAATGTTGATGAAAATGCTGCTTTTTGAATTATTTTCATAAGGAAATGGGTTTATTTTGTCATCCTCTGTGCATTGTGTAGGCATTGAGGGTGTGTATAGAAAGATTTTTTCCAAAGATTTTAGAGTGCGTTGGCCATTCAATTACAGTGACCAAGGGTTAGAAATGTCAGAGGTATTCAGTATTGGTGAAATAATACAAAACATATCTGAAGGTTGCACGTAGCCATTAGTATGTTTTTATAAGGTTTTGTATCAGTATTTGTCAATATTTTAATGTTATCATTAGTGCACAGTTCTCCACAGACCATTAGCCCAATAAAATCAAAGGCCTAGCAAAAAATTACAGCTAAAATATACAGCAAGGTAGTGAAACACAGAATCATAAACAAGCAAATGATGGCAAGAAAGTCACTAAAACATCTGCATTTACATAGTTTGAAATAAAAATTAGTTTCAAAAAAAATAGAATGCATCCTAGAAATTTAAGGATTTTATATTTATCGTTGTGGTTGGCAATGCTTTTTCAGGGCATGCTCTGGTAACTGTAGAAGATTCTCAAAGGAATAATTCCAAGTGTGATGTCAGAAGAATAAAAAATGCATTCATTTTAAGCTTAGGTAATGATAATGTTGAAAACAAAAGCAAAATTGGATTTTGAAGGGATTGTGTTTGTAAGTAAGTGAACTTCCTAGGAAGCTGATGCTGCTTCTTTATTTATTTTTAATGTTTTCTAACTGGATGACATTATGTTTAGAATAGGCTTTCTCTTTTTTTCTTCCAAAGGGGTTCATAATTTAATAAACGTCTTTCATTCTGTTTGTTTTCCAATTCTGACCCTGGCTACTCAATATAACAAGGCTTTGATGGCTTGCATGGGGGTAAACTTAATTGCTAAGCTGCAATGCAAGCTTTTCATGCTGTGGGAGCTCTTCCAGGGAACATACAATTTGTCCAAGTTAAAGAGCACTGTAATGTGAATCTCACTTGTGTGATTGTTCAATTTTAAACAGAGTTTGGGCTCAGCAGGTCCTTTAAACAGATTTTTCCATATCCAATTTTGCTGCTTGGAACATGCTGTATGGAAAATCTCTTAAAACTGAAACAAACTATTAGAGTGCTGAAGAATGCTTCAGTGCAACTAAGAAATTTCAAGATGGTAATAGTGTTTATTGTTTGTAGTACAGTATTGCCTACAGGTCCTGGCACAGTAAGGAGTGGCACTGCATGAAGACTTCTTCAAGGCCAAACTAGAAAGTTTGTTCTCTCAAAAATATTACAGTCTAAGACATGTATTAAAAAGAGAAAGAAAGTAAATACTTTTTATTTTTTACTTATTGGAATCAAGGCAAGCAAAGAAACAAATATATTTTAAAATATTGGACATGCAGTGACTTATGTGTATTTTTTTCACATGTTTAAGGTCAAATATACGGAGCAGTTACAAGTTACACAGGGTAGAAAACATGACCTTTCTTAGCCAACCCTCTGCTGCCCCTGATTGCCTTCCCCAGCCTCCTAACAGGGGGTTGTTGTCTTCTTGTTTCACTGCTCCTGAAGTGGTTTCCACCAAAATAACCTGATTCACCTTAAGCACTGCTGTGCTCATTTATAAAACACATCCTTCTGACAGGATGAGCTGATGAAGCAGCTGTGCATGCAGTTATCCTGCTGTAAGGTGAGGAGAGGGCTGAGAGCAATGCTCATTCCAGATACCTGCAGCCAAGGCAGCATGTCTGGTCTGTGCCTTACAGCCACGGGCATGGGCTGTCCCTCAAGGCAGGCAGGAGCTGGAGGAGACATTCAGGAAGTGGGAAACCAGGTTGCTGGCTCAAGGAGACCAAGTATACAATATTCCTGAGTGGACTTCTAGAGCATTCATATATCGCCAAGTAAAGTAGTGAGATGAAAACCAAATAATACTGAAAACAAAGACTGAAAAAGCAGAGAACAGTTTGAGAAGGGTTGTTAGCAGTAAAACCCCCACTGGAAACATGCAGAGACTGAGTAGAATATGCATGAGCTGAAAATATGATATGCAGAATGTGTCCTGGAGTTCAAGTCCTGATTTGATATGCCTTCCAATTCCTCAGATACAGGATGATTAGGATGCTCTTTCCATTCAGAATGGATGTAAGCATTGCTCTGGAAGCCAAATTCTGTCTCCAAAGCAGGGAACTGTCTGCATTTACTTCTTCCAGACCTAACTGTACTCCTCAGTGACTTAAGTCTGTGTCTCTTTTTTAGCCTAGTGAATCCAATTTTGTAATCCTCTTTGTGCTTTCCTGCCTTTCTGTGTGTCAGCGCTCTTCCGTTTAAGGAGAAACGCGCTATGTGCATTATGCCTTTGGGTTTAATTTTGTGAAATGTTTTTGATGAGAAATATCTTGTCTCTCTTCTCCACTCCCTCCTTCCCTGCGAGTTTCCCCACTGATCCTCTGCATTTTTTTTCCCCCAGATGTTTCAACCTGCAGAGCAGGAGTTCTTGAAAGCAGGCTTATTGAGTGATCAGTTATCACAGCTTGAAAATGCCTGCTGAGGTGTTTGAAACCCAGCTAGCATCCCCAGAGTGGCTGGCTGCTCCATTGTGATGCTTTAGAAATGGGTGCTAATGAAGCAGATTCTCAGAGCTGGAGCGCTCTGCAGATCTTGCTGCTCTCAGTCTCTCAAGTTGAATGCTTCTGATTCAGAGATGCCTGCAGTCAGGAATCATTTCCATAAAGCTTTTCAGCATCACAGTGTCCTCCACTAGCTTCCTAGATCAAATGCTCTTATTTAACTAGTTTGAAGGAAGGAAAATTATTCAGGAATAGAGCAAATGAAAAAAAAATTTGGAAGGGAAATAAGACGCATAAATGGTTCTTCCATTAGTCTTTCTCCCCAAACCCATGCACACAAGATGAATAGCAAAGATACCAGAGAAGAATCACAAGCTCTTTCCTTTTACAGCTCTTCTAAGGCAGAAATAAGGAAGCTCTTTGTCATCCCTGTCACCCAGCTCTTTAGCATTTTGGTCCTGCCAGCAATTAGAAATTTATTCATAGCCTAGAATATTTTGTATAAAATTCAAACTCATAGTGAATGATTTATCCAAAAGCCTCTATTAAACAATCTTTTCAAAAACAAAACAATTCTTAAGACTTTAATTAAATAGAACCAAGATTAAATTAAAAAAGGAATCTAATTTCCTTTGCATGAAACGAGGTGGCACTTGGAAAGTGTAACTCAGCATTGCTTCATGTGAGCGTTGCTCAGGATACATGCAGAGAGTCAGAGTGAGGATATTAAATACAATCAGGAGGCCTCACGGTATTTTATGGATAAAGAATCAAATTTCAACATAAAAGTGGTAATTAAACTGGGATTTCAGCTGAGTATTATGCATTATAGCAATCTGATAATTGTGAAAGTATTTAAGGAAACTAATATACTTTTAGCTTAAAAAACCCTCTTTCTGATACTCTGGAAAGTGCTATGTTATTCACCCTTTTCATTCTCCATGCTTTGCAACACTTTCTTTAGAAATAGAAAAATTCCACTAAGACAGTTTCTGGACACATAGGGATATGTTATGGGCACCTACTATGGGTGTGTTATTTAATCCCTAAAATTAGTTCTTCCTATGGTCTGTATCAAGATTTGGTGCTTCTGGATAAAATTGGGTTAAAAGATTGATTGAACTGTAAAAGCAGGTTTCATATCTGGTCTCTAGCCCAGAGCATGGTCTGAGCATCACTTTCTGGCCAGACTTGTACTGCAGAGTTGGTCCTCTCTAATGTCTTTTCCCATATAGTGTGTTATTCAAACTATCCTTTCACCATTGTTTTGGGTCAAATCCAAGTGCCTTTTTTTTCTTCCTTTCTTTTGTCACTGAAATTAAAAACTAATGTAGGTGAAAACTGTATTGTCTTTAACCAAATTACTTGTCTTTCTTTCAGTGAAATATTTAATTTTATTTTATATTTTCTCTGTTACCGTTTTTTGTTTTAATATTCTGCCTGGGGATTTTTTAGACTTATTCATGAGCATGTTACATTTGGAATACCTGAGGAAAAATAATTTTGCAAATTCATTTGTTTTGATTTTCTTAGTCACAGCCATTCAGATTGCATTTGTCCAGATCTACTCTCAAGCTCATATTCTCTTGTAGCTTCTAAAGACTAAAGAGTCAGGGTTTCCAGTAAGTGCATTTAGTATCTGTCATATCAAAAAACAAAGGCACATAAAATGAGAGTGGTTGCAGAAATGAGCTGAAGAGGAACACCCTTATCTGAGCCTTCCTGATTTCAGTGACATCCAGTGTGTCCAAGCTGGTAGTCTACACATTTTTCAAGAGCTGGACACTGTGGTCTTCTGGCAGTCACAGGAACACAGCTTTTTTTAGACACCTCTGTTGTGCCATTTGCAGACTCTCTGCTTGGATCCTTCTCAATGTAAAATGCAGGCAGAAACATATTTAACTACATGCATCTCACATGTTCTATTATTACTTTTTGATGCTTGGATTAAATACAAGATAAAGAGGTGGAAAATGAGCCAAAATAATTTTTCACTGAACGCTCATCACCCTATTTGCTTTTTTGTGAAGGTCGGGTTAAAAATACCCAGGCTTTTCAAGGCAGTATGCACCCAGGGGAAAACCTTTCATTCAGTACATTTTCAGAGACAAGTCTTTGTATTGAAACTTCTTCTTCTTCTCTGAATTTGTCCCTAGTACCTTCATTTCTTTGTCCAGACTTCCAGGGTTGCTCCTTAAGTACAGTTCCACAGATTTTTTCAGCAGCTCCCCCTGACATTCATAGCCAAAAAATCCATTCATTAAGCACGCACAGTGATATGCAGAAGTCATGCTAAGGGGTTAATTGTAACTCGTGGATGTGAAAAATTGCTAGACTCAGCTAAAACCAGAGCAAGAAGGTGACAGCAGTGTCAGCACCAAGATGGGACATCCAGGCTTCGCCACACAGGTGGCGAAGACTGGGTGTGTGAGAAACACCCAAACTCTGCAGATCATTGGCATTGGGGCCTTTCTGGAGTAGGGCTGGGCAAGGCCAACAGGCTCAATAGGTGACCATGTCAGCATGACATGTGGGGCCAAGAATATCCAGGTAAATTTGTCAAAAATACCAAGCCTGGTTATTGATGTGACAGAGCTGTCACCAAGGCGGGAATGGGCTTTAGAGGAGGGTTGTGTAAGTGGGGCAAGGCTGGAGTCTGGGAAGAGAGATACAAGCAGCAAAAGGAGGGCCAAGAATCAGGAAGGAACAGGTTGAATGGGGCTCTGAGCAACCTCATCTAGTGAAAATTGTCCCTCCCCATAGCAGGGAGGCTGGAGCTAGATGACTTTAAGATCTCTTGCAACTGAAAGCATTCCATGATTCTATGACTATTAAAGGTTTGTTGCAACCCAAATGATTCTACGATTCCATAATTCTACGACAGGGATGATGAGATGAGCAAATCCCATGATGGGAGGTGTGCCAGGCAGCCCCATGTTTGCTGATGGCAGCTGGAGCAATGCAGACACCCAAACCTGCTGCCCTGACCCTGCTGTGAGGGCTGGGCTGCAACTGGAGAGGGAGCAGGTGGGTACTTTCCCTGGCTGGTGAGTGGACAGACAAACACAGACAAACAGATCAAGCACCCTGGTACAACTGTGTTGGTGCTTGTTTCAGGCCTGACAGCTTCCACAATTTCAATAGCACCTTTCCTTCACACTTCTGCTCACACACATGGAAATGGCTCTTCTTTCACACCTGAATGTATTGCAGTTGAAACTTCCTGGATGCTTTTTTTACCTTTACCAAAAGTTTGAAAGTTCCTTCTGCCTTTTCATTGTGCCGCTTTGCCTGGTAGCAGATGTTTTTGAAAGTGCAAGAGACTACCTGCAGGGACTGGGATTTGTATTTAATGGAATAAAGAGGTGAGTTACAAACACAGTGCTGTCATTGTCCTGCATTAAACAGGGAGACAAAGCTTGGGTTTGAGAACAGGAGGCTCAGTCCTCAAACATTTCTGAAGTACTGCAAATCCTTTATTACAGATGCAGGAGAATAAAAAGATTAATTCCTTTGATACTTTATGGACCTGTTTTACAAACAGTTTTCGTTTTTTACCTTCAGCTCAAGGAAATTTTGTAAAGAACAATGTTCTTATTTGGCAGTCTTTCTTTACATCACTAAGGCTAGAAATTACTAGTTTTTCAGAGAAAAGTTCAAAGGCTAACTAAAATATGTCGATTTTGCTGTAATTCTTCCTTCAAGACAAAGAGGGCAAAAGAACACAAAAGGGCAAGGAAGAGAGTTATAATGTAAAGCAACTTTCTGCCCTCCTGCTTTTTGTATAATTTTGCGGTTGGAGAAATAGAGGGTTTGCACCCTCTTTTACTTGTACCTCATGCTAAGTTCAAGTGTTGAACTACTTAGCCACTGCTTTTCACTTCATCTCTGGTCTTAGGCTCTCAACAGTTTTGCAGAAGGTGCAATGTTAGCTGACTAAGGCATCATTCTTCCTTTTTGTTCCAATACAGAGCAGCTGCAGAGAGAAGGCAGGAAGAAGAAATAATGTGAAGGGGGTAAAAGGGATCACAGGAATACACAGGTTGGAGAGACTCCAGGTGGTCCTATTGTCCTTGTCTCACTCGAATACTCTTAGTTCATCTGCTACTTTCACCAGAAAGTGAGCCCCCCAACAACTGCTATGCTTTTATTTAGCTCAGGATTTCAGTGTTTAGCTTTTGTTTTTCCAGACTGAATCTTACCTTAATTCCTCTTTGTAGTCCTAACCTCCTAAAATCTTGTTAGAATACTTAATAATGCTTCTCTTATATTTTTATTTTTATGGCCATCTGACCTCCCAGTTCAGACTCCTTCACATATGTGAATAAGGTATTTCCTACCTGTACTGCCAGGTAGTTGAAGATGTTCAGATCAAGCTGAACAGAACTAAACAGAGCACCCACTGGTTTTGGGGCACTCTGATCCTTTTCAGTTTACTCCTGTCTTTTGGTTTGGATTTCTTTGTTGGTTTTCTTGTACTGTGGCAAAGACAAACCTCAATTCCTCAGTGTGCAGAATTGAGTGAGCCCACTTCAAGATGGTTGGGGACATATTTGAGAGGGTCCATAAAGGCACAACCAAGATAGTGAAGAACCTAGAGTGTAACAACCCCAAGGAGAGGTTGTGGCATTTAGTCTGTTCTTACTGAACATGCTGCAGTGCCCAGTTTGATGCTCAGGCCTCCCATACCCCATGTAGCCACAGAATCACAGGGTAATTCAGGTTGCGAGGTAACTCAGGACGTCTCTGGTCCAACACCTGCTCTCAGCAGGGTCAGCTTGAGGTTGGACTAAGCTGCCCAGGACTTCATAAAGCTGGGTCTTGAAAAGTTCTAGGGATGGAGAGCTCTGGAGCATTGTCAGGGTTCAGGCCTGTGCGTGTGAGCCTTCTCCAAATATTTGCTGCCTATGGGTTTAGAGGAGTGGTGATTGTGAAAACTCTGGTGATAGGCAAAGGAGACTTTGAGCCCATTAAAAGATCTTTGAGGATGTGGGCTTTGAAGTTCTGTCTGTTCATAGCAATGTCCCTTCAGCTCTTGTTCTACATATGTACATCCCAAACTATGCTTGGATTATCACCGAGGTTTTTTGGTGTTCCTTGAGTCTTGTAAAGCTATAGTGGGATATCCAGGTCCTTATTGCTGTGTTATAGATTAGATTAGATCCATCCATCCCCACCTTGAAAAGCATTGCCCTAGCTAAAAACACATTTTCTGTAGTTGTCACTGTGTGTTTCAGAGATTGCAGGGAACTTACTTATTTTTCTCCTTAACTTTCAGTAACTAAAGCACACAGTCATGATTGGTATCTTCTTAAAACAAAAATGACTAAAAGGAATGTGCATCAACTCTAATAACAGTCATTCAAACCTTCACTTTTTATATACTGCGATAGCAAATTTTATTTACTTGCTTTGCTAGCATAATATGGCACACAAATGTCTATATTTTTATGTTTATAGACACATTTTTCCTCAATTGCCAGTTTTCTCTGTGGTGATGAGGGTTGCAAAATCTCATCCATTTTGGTTATATTTATTCCTTTCTTTACACAGCATACAAGGATATGCAGGCTCAAAAGCGTCATGCTTGTCATTTGTCATTATCAGTATCAGAGCATTCCTGAAATCTAGGATTGCTCTGCTTCTCCCTAATCATCTTTAAGTGGGTGGCCTGGAACTG